>NC_142658.1:10895721-11520721 GCF_026168435.1 Sesamum indicum | reverse complement strand
TATTTGAAATGAGTGAAAAAAAACCTCTATAAAAATAAATTTAGCAGATTATCCTTCTTTGTTTTGGGAAAGGAAGCAAATTAATAGGGGGTAATTTGTTCTATTCCAAAACACAAGGGGGGAATTTGCTATTTTTTTTCATAGGGGTGTCTTTTCTCATTTATCATATCATATGGGGGTAAATTGTATTTTTTTTCTTTTTTAGTCTGTAACTTAAGTCTTTTTATGTTTTTGTCTTTTAACTTTTTAGGATAGTATTTTTTATCCTGTATCTTTTTAATTTTTATAATTTTAATTATTTTTTACGTTGGAGGTCACCCTTCTTACTGATGAAAGTGAATTCACACTAGAAAAAAAAAAGCAATTGTTTGGAATGGTTTTTTGAAATAGCTTTCAATGAATTTGGATCAAGAGGATGAATTTTGAAACGGATTTTGGGAGGGTCTGTTGCCCGTCCGTACTAGTAAAGTAGAAAAATTTTGTCACAAGAAAAATATATCCATCGCAAAGTTGGCGCTGAATTCGGACGGTTTCATCATAAGCCCATCATAAAACTTGTCCGATATACAAATATGAGTATAATTCAATTTGCACTAACTTTTGTAGTGAAATTGAGAACGATATCTATTTATAATTTAGCCGAAACTTTATGAGAGGTTTTCGTCACAAAATTGTTACAACTTTTGGCACGGGTTTTTCGTCACAAATAATTAAAAGGTGGGATAAATTTAAGACATCTTCTATAACGGCATACTTTGGGACGGATCTTGTATCATTTTGCAGCGATTTTCGGTTCAATTTTTAAAATTTTCAGTGGTTTTCTTGTTTATATACTATTAAATTTTGCAACAATATCCATTACAAAATCCGCTTCACAAATTACTCTTTTAAAAACAATTATTTTTATTTTATTTTTTATTAAATTAAAATTTTTAAATTTAATTAATATTGAATTTTAATTGTGATAATTAAAACTTATATTTGTAATTATAATAATTCATTTTTAATTTTAATTTTTAAGTTTTGTTTTTCAAAGTTCTATAAATTAAAATATTAAATAAATTAGATTGTAATTAAATATTAACAACATAATTAATAACATAATATATATTAATTAAATAAAGTGTATAAAATACAAACCATTTAAAAAAAAAAAAAGCCTAATTTGAATCGGGCTCCTCATCCTGGTCGTCAGCATCCCCTAAGGCCAGGTTACCTATTGGAGGCTGGGAAGGCTCGGACATTGGAGGGATGGGTAAATGTGTGTGTATATATAATTATATCACATTCAATATTTATGAGAACATATATACTTTCTATATACGTATAACCAAACACTTACTTGTAATTGGCGTGACTACTTAATAGTTGCACAACACATACGTCTTGATAATGTGATATTCTGAACCGCTTAGCTATCTCAGTTTGAAGCCCTACTTGACCGCCTAGGGTGATTGAAAATAGACAATTGAATTATGTCATCATTGCTCGTGAGATCATCGTTTTTACCAGGCCTACATCGCTTGCAAAGAACGTGCGGCTCAAAGTAGTGGGAAGTTAATAGCCTAATTTCTTGAGAATGTACGCTTTGTTCTTCACCTTCTTCTTCAAATAACAAAGGAACCTATACAGATAATTAGGCACATAAAATATTGAACTATACAAATCGAGCATAACTATCTTAGTTAATAGTAGTTACCTCTCAAATGTGTACATCTATCTATATTGCATTGGCTCTCCTGCATGAGCTTTGTATGGCAGGTGAACAATGAGGTACTCCATGAAGTCGAAGAAAGCTAGAGGAAATATTTTCTCAAGGTTGCACATGATGATGGGGATAGTACCTTCTAACTCCTGCACCTTGGTGACATGTAGCATGATCGGGCATAAAACCTAAAATAAAAAGTTGACCTCTGTGAATGTGCTCCATACATATTCAGGAAGCATCTCACCAAAGGCAAACAGAGATCGATTTATGCATGAATAAGTGATAATCATAGTTTTTCACCATGTGGAGCCTCAACTTCGTCCTGTCGACGCAATGGGCAAGGTTAGAGGTGTATCCATCAGGAAACCTCAAACACGAAACGTAATCACTTATCCTCCTCTTTTGGTCCTTTGTCAGGGTATATATACAACTTTGGGGATACGACTTTAGGCATAACGTTCAGTTTCCGTTTGTCCACCTCAAGCTCCGACAAATTACAAATACTCGCTAAGTCCTTTGCATTCAAATTGTCCTTTATGTTTCTTTTATGTCCATGAAGGGTCCACGAAAAAGAAGATATAATCTTTAATATACTCGAAAATCAGATAGAGAACGAAAGCATGTGTGGTTTACAAATTTAAGAGTGAAAATAAATAAAAATAAAAACAACACACACGCATGTATGTATAACTTTTTGGGTGGATAAGAGATAGATTTTGGGATGAAAAAGTAGTTGTTAGAGTTCAGAGCGACATTTGGGATGAGATTTGAAACGGATATGTAGCCGTTAAATTTAGCCGTTAGAGATTAATGCAACTTTTGGGATGGGTTGTGGAGCAGATTAATAGCTGTTGTGGACATATCTGTTGATTTTGTGATGGTATATAAATTTGGACCGACTAATAAGTTGTCGCAAATTTGTAACGTATTTAGTAACACTTTTGGAATAGACAACTATCCTTTCTACTTGGTCGTCCCAATTTTGATATTGACCCAAAATTCATGGAAAAATTGTGATCAGTTTTTACTATGAAACGAATTTTGGGACAAGTTGCAAAACCTATTTTGGAACGGGTTTTGTAGTAGCCCCAAAAACTGATTTACTTTTTATAAATAACGTGATGACGTCATCGACATCAATTCGTTCCAAAATTGTTACAATACCCGTTATAGTTTATGACGGATACTACTCGTCACAAATAATCCATTCCAAACTCCGAGTTTTTCTGTAGGGGTCGGGTCAAAAAATAATTAAAATAGCAAAAAATTAGAAAGATATAAGACCAAAATACTATTCTAGAAAGTTAAAAGACAAAAACGTCGAACAATCTAAATTACAGGACCTAAAATGCATTTTACCCATGAATTAGATATATAATATATTCATTGAGCGTGCAATCACACATTGATATCAAAATCTCTATATAACATATTGTTAAACCATCATTGAAAATTTGAAAAGACTCACCTAATATTATTATCTTAATACCCCCACCTCACATGCAAAGCTTGCAACTGAAACTTTCGTTACAAAGTCTTTTTTAGAAAAAAAAAATCAGTTAATATTAGTATCTTAATGGATATATTATTCATTAAAATTTTATAATATTTTGTCATGTAAAGACATCTCGTAAAAAAGAGAAGGCTTTGGAATGAATTATAAGTTGTGCAAATCTCTCGTTTGCTATTGATATGAAATGAAAAGCAGTAGAACTTTTAATTAAAATGGCGTTCTTTGTGACGCCAAACTAATTGTCAGTACAAATCAAAGTTAACTGCAATTTCGATCCCATACTATAAGATCTTTTGTAGAAATAGTCCATGTTTTTCGAAATAGTCATTTTGATTCTATATCTAAACTGTTTAATTGTAATTTTGGTCATGTTGTTTAGATTTTACGGAATGGCCACGTGAAATCATGTGGCTATTAAGTCACCATGTAATTGAGGGGGGAAACAACTCAAATGATTATTCGAATTAATTACATTTTTCATCCTATACTTTTATTAATTTTGCAGAAATAACCCCATACTTTTTAAAAGAATTAAGTGATTATCGCTATGTTATACGAAATGAGTAAATTGTCCTTTTGTGCAAAAAAAAAAAAGCAAATTATCCCATTGTGAGAAGGGGGTGCAGGCGACGGGGAGGGGGGAGGGGGACGGGGGGTGGGGTGGGTGAGGTTTTATTTTTATTTTGAAATAAAAAAGTATATATTATTAAAACTATTATTTATTTTATATAAATATTAGTATTTTTTATTTAATAAATATTTATATATTATAATTATTAATAAATTTATATATAATATATATATATAAAAATAATATTTATAAAATATGTGACTAATACTTTTTTTTCCAAAACCTCTTCGATTAAGGACCAAAAATGCATCAGAAAAAAAAATGACTATTATAAAATATGTGACTAATTTTGTTAAAAATCTTAAAATATAGAACCAAAATACAATTAATACAAATCACAATGGGTTATTGTTAGATACACTCTACTCTGGTGTAGCAAGTAGGAGCTTAAAAGTTGGGACCATACAAAAATTGATGTTAAAACTTAGCTTATCATAAAATTTTTCTTACCATATTTATTATGATTTTTAGCTGTGAAAAATATTTTAATTAATTTTTCAAAAAATACGGACGACAGCCATTGTGTGACTGTATTTAATAATTATTTACTATGATTCTTTATTTTTTACCATGATAATTGATTATAATTAAATATTAATTTTTTTTAACTAACCATATTCTAGACCTCAGCTAATATTATACGAGTTTAGAATACAACATGAATCGAGTCTGGATTCAACAAGTTGGACCCATTAGTCTGACCCACGAGACTCCTTAAAATTTAAAACAAAAAGATATATATTTTTTACATAATTCTTAAAAAGAAAATAACATCACCATAAGCTTCTGAATGCATACAAACAGATAGGGATAATTTTTTTTCGTAGTCCAAGTATACTTCTTTTTCAGTTTTAGTATTTGAGGTTTTTAAGTTATTAGATTTGACACCCGAAGCTTTTAATTTTCATCCGTAAGAGTACCTTCCATTAAGTTGGCCGTTAAAATAACGGTCAATCCAATTTTGGAGGGGGAAAAATTAGGCAGGATCTTGTCTATATGGGCATATTTGACTGTCGTTTTATTCAACACACAAAAATATGGCTGCTAATAGAAAAGTTTTTTGCCATTGCAGAGGAAGATTCAACCAAAACAATACTTAAACAACACCATAAGCCAAGATACAACTAAAAAATAAACTAAAACAATTTGTCTTTGTTACATTTGTGCAGTATTGTTCTCCATTCTATTCAATTTTCGAAGCAATCCGTGTATGATAACATTTGCCCTTGCACATATCGGCGGGTCTTTCCAAAGAAAAAAACCACACCAGCTTCTTTTTTTCGTACACCCAAAAAACCTCCTACCTGGGTTGTCATCGGTCCATGAGGTTTTCAAAATCGCAAGCCTTCCACAATGACAAAAAACTTCTCTGTTAGCAATCATATTTTGTGATATTTTTCCTACTAAATGCAAGAGAGAAATGAAGAAATATGACTTAAATAGAAGGAAGTTGATGTAATGGTTTTTCCCACCAAGTTGCTGATTTTCCCTCCAAATCTTCACATTTTCCCTCCACATTTAATAGCAAGTGACGGAGAGAGCAGCTGTCATTATCAATTGGATGGAAATCCCTCAATGGTACTCAAATTGAAAAAAAAACCACATATGAGACTCAATGTGTGAATTGACTTGAGTGTGAGATCAAAATTGGAAATAGATCCACTCATGAGACCAAAACTGAAAATAAATCTACTTATGAAACAAAAAATGTAATTTACCCTGTAAGAAAACGTCAATGCTCACATGCAGTATGTCATAAGTAATATATGGCATTAAGTATATTGACATAATAATAATAATCAAATATATATTTTTTATGATATTTGCACAATATTGTAAACTTTTAGAAACTCAATAATATTAATTAGTTGAAAATAATAGTTACATTATTATATTAGCATGTTGCTAAACGGGCATTGTTCCAGTCAAATTGAGACAAAATTGAGGAAAAATGCAATCAACTCTGAAATTACCCCTTTTTATTTATTTTTAATGCAGTAATTTATCTCTATGTGATTTTTAAAATGAAGCAATACTATCTTTAAATAGGGAGGTGAATTGCTTCATTTGAAAAACACAAGGAATTAAAATACTATTTTTATATTTATTTGTAATATCACATGAGCTAAAATTGCATTAAATCCATTGAATTGAGATCACTGTAATAAAATATGATAATAATGACAAGATATCATATTACAATTTTAAAATTGTTATTAAAAAATATACATTAATTAAGTGACAATAATTTTAATTTTGTCCCAATATAATTATTAATGATAAAAATTATGTATAAAATTATTATTATATATAAATAATAGCACAAATATAGTGATAATAAATAACAGCTTTCATAATTAGGTTTTACTTTATTGGAGGGAGGATCGTCATAATTGTTGAGTAACAACTATATGCATATATATTCTTTTTGTCATTAATTCCTATTAATTAATTATTTTTAAATATAATTATCACTATTAAAACTATAAAAATAATTATTGCGGAAAAAAAAATAGAAATCAATAGAAGAAATATGATTTTTGTTATAATAAATTACTATGGTAAAGAAAAAAAGAAAAAAGAAAGAAAGAACCCTAACGAATATGAATTTACCACTCCTCACAATGATTATTAACTGTTGTTTTTGCAAGTGAGACCAAAACATTAACTATAGCTTTTTATGACAAATATTGATTAATCATAGTAAATATTTAAGGTATTGCAGAGTTTTCTTTAATCGTAATTAATAGTATTGATGTGGAATTGATTCAACCTTGTTTGTGAAACACTACGAAAATCAAACGTGGTATATATCACGAAAACTTAATCTTTTTCTGGGCCAGACATGCATAATTTAAACACTATGATTAATTATAAAATCAACTTAATTTGACTAATCATTTCAGACTAATTTGCATAATTACCATCTTAAATTAATATATCTTTTAGAAAAGCTAACAATAATTATATTATTATATCAAGATGACTCAATAATTTAATATGTTTATCAATAATTAACATATTAGGAAAAATACTTAGATAATAAATTTACCTAGATTAGATAAATCATTATTTTGTTTAAGCGTTAGGCCTGATGTGGGCATCAATTTGGACCCTTTGAAGTGACTAAAGACCCTCCAATGATCATGTTTATAGCACAAATCATTTTGGAATCGTGTATTTTTTACTGGGGTCAAATATAATATATTTGATCTTCTTAATTGTCGGATCGAAATTACATGAAAGGTTTATGGTGAATCATACAATACAATAAAGCCTATGAATATGTATACTTCAAATGTCAGATATATTTGACTATCTCTGCTATTCTCTGAAATTGGCATTTTTATGATTTTATTGATTTAAGTATTTGAGGGCTATAATCAGATCATCCTGATCTTGCTACTAGCAAACTTGCAGGTGTAGGTAAACCCACTATTAAAAAAAAATAAAAAATTATTTCCTATATTGTGATGACCACGGTAAGAAAATTATGATAAATCAATACTACTTACCACAATTAACAAAATCGATACAAAAAATTAAATTTTGACAATGATCAATGAATATTTGCTATGATTTTGTGACCTTAATTACAGAAGTAATGATTAATAGCCGTTGCTAAATTATAGTTAGTTATTATTTAATAATTTTTTTTTTATTTTTAATTATATTAATTAATCATTATCCAAAGTAATATTTCTTCCGACAACGTATATAGGTGTATTTTAATTTAATTTCAACTAATTAACAATAATTTGTAACAAATAATTGATGCTTACCGTGGTGCACTATGAACTACCCTACCAGAATAATTTATCATTTCCAACTAAGTAACATGAATGTTGAATCCAGATGTCTGAAATCATGCAAGATCCTGTTTGTCGTACAAAAACATTATTATTACTGTGTTTTTTTAAAGGGAGTTGGTGGATTCATACTGTTTGGGGAATTGGGATCAGCCACAGTTCCCAACAATAAAGACACAGATAAAAAGATACGTATATATGTATACATAAATGCTTGTCTTTAGATAGATTTGGTTGTTTGTGCACTTAGTAGTTTATTCTTAGTTATCCCCCCACCCACAAAATAAATAAAAATAATTATAATAATAATGACAATAATAATAATAATTTTTTTGTAACATCTATAAAATGTTCTCGAAACTAATTATAAAAAATTAGATTTTATTTTAAATAAATTATTAAGGTATTTGAATAACACAATAATTACAAAATTTTTAAATTATTGGTAATGAAGGGACCTACTACAATTTTAAAATCAGTAATAATATTTTTTAAAAAGTTTCTAGCATAATCAGTAATAAAAAAAAATTGGTACTAAAATCAGTGACAAACTAATTACTTAGTAAATATTTGTTCTTGCTAAATTCATCGCTAAATTACGAATTTGACTATTTTGTAAAGAATATTTGTGTTGTTGCTAATCACATTATCTTTTATAATAATTGGGGGTTCCATGAATAAGTTCGAGGACATGGGTTCGAATCCTACCAGATATATGAGTATTTTACCTTACTAAATATAGATTTATTGTAACATATATATACTTATCTCACGTAATACGAATTTCTTGTAATTTTTTTCTCAATTTATTATAATATGAGTTTATTAAACAAACAAACATACACTACAAGAAAATATGATATTAGTACCAAACTATAAGGTAATAATTTTAAATCTATCATTAATAATATATATTAAGTCACAATAATTTATATATTATCACTATATAATTTGTTAGTGACAAAAAATGTGTATAAAGTTGTCACTAAATACAATTAGTAACACATTTATAGTGACAATATTAATTAATATTGTCAGTTATTTTTATATATATGTATTTATGGTAAAACAGTTAAAAACACCCAAATAAGAATTATAAGATGTTTTTGTATGACAACAAACACTGAGTATCTTTTAACTCATCCAAAAATAACTTGAAAATAAAAACAAATATAGTGTCAGTATTTCATAATTAAACATTGTGGTATGTATTGTGTCCCTAATGTCAACAGTAGAAAGAAAGAGAAAGACGGCCTTGAGCTGTTGTGCAGCGCGCGCGCACACACACACGTATCCGTAATCTTGAAAAAGAGGTCGGAATTTTTGAAGTGGTTATGGGGATTGGAGGAATAATTTATGTGTGTTTCCACATTCCCTTCCCTCCATTGACAAAAGTTTTGAAAGCATAGGGTACCGAAAAGCGTAGGACACACCTCATCATGAAAGCAGGAAAGAAAAATGAAAGGGAGTTAGATTAGACTAGGCAACCACAGGCGCATGTACACGAAACGCACGCACACTTCCCTCAATTATGAGTTTTTTGAGTGAAAGTAGGTAAAAAAGAAAGCATCTCCCCACTCTCCTTCCCAATTATTATCAAGAATGTTTAATCTTCTTTCTTTCTTTTTTTATTTGTATATATATATATATATATATATACATACACGTATCGAGTGAATTATAGTTATATTGTCTTTTAAAAATGTGAAATTACATTTTATTTTAAAAAAAATTGAAATTATACTTATACTCCTTGTAAAAATTTATTGTTTACACCCGACTTTTTTTCGTTGGAATTTGGATGAAAAATGCTCGATAACGTTAGTC
This sequence comes from Sesamum indicum, assembly GCF_026168435.1. Lineage (NCBI taxonomy): Eukaryota > Viridiplantae > Streptophyta > Magnoliopsida > Lamiales > Pedaliaceae > Sesamum > Sesamum indicum. The sequence continues at coordinate 11,511,233 of NC_142658.1, read as the reverse complement.
AAACAAATTACATAAATTTCTAATTTTACCTCTGATTTCATGTTCTCATGTAATAATTTTATACTTATGAGAGAAAACATGTAATGATGTTAACCTCATTCCACATATATATATATATATATTTTTATTCATAAGTACAAAATATACATGGGAATGTTAAATACGGACAAAATTAAAACTATATGTAAACTTTTTTTTTTTTGCTTAAGTTAGTATTTTTCGTCCAAACTCTAAAGGAAGAGGGTTAGGTGTAGATTGAGAATTGAGAATTTGGGAAAGGGTATAAGTATTATTTTAATTTTTTTTGGAATAGCATTTTGGTCCTACATTTTTTTAATTTTTGAGATTTTAGATTTTTTTTGTTTTTTTTTTTGTTATTTGAAAAATTATCAATGCCCCTCATATTTGATAAAATTATCTAATTTTAGGACATTGACCTAAAATATTCACATTGCCCTTATTGTTTGATTTAAAAAAAAATAAAAATTGAAAAAAAAGTTGATTCGTCGGAATTTCCTTCTTGCCTTCTGGTTCATAAAACATTTTAGAAATTCTAAAAATTAAGTAAAATTAATAATTCATAGTCCACAAGGTATTTTGATGAGTTCGTCACAAAAAATAGATGACAATCCAACAAAAATTAACAAAATGAGCTAATTATTGGGCATACATTAAAATCAATACTGTATATATAGTTTTTCAAAATAATGACGAACTATTTTCAATTATGTCAAAACCTCAGAAAAAATTATTATAACGTACCCTAATTATTTTACAGAACGTTTGTAAATCTACAAGGCTATATTTATTTTTAAAAATAAAAAAGAAAAGAAAAGAAAAGATGCATGAAGGCATTTTAGCAACCAAATGACACACACTAGGTGGTGCTTTTCCACACCATCTAGACTAGATTTTATACAATTTTCCATCAAATCCTCTTTCCCTCTACAGATCAACTTTCCATTTTCTCTTTTTAACATGGAAAATCTCAAGTCAACTTCACCTCATCATTTGGTCTTGCTTAATAATCTCTCTTTCCCATTTTTCCCTTTGCCCTTTGCCTTTCCCTTTCCCTTTTCCCCCCCTCTCACATCAGCTTTTCTATATAACCACCACATTCTGTCCTTAAAATCTCAGCCATGGGAATTCAAGGCATGAAGGTGCATCAGTTCCCACGAGGATTCTTCGATCACGAGCCCCCTTCTCTGTCCCTCGGCTGCAAGCGCTTCCGTCCCCTCGCCCCCAAGCTGCCCACCACCACTTCTGCCGCGGACGACACTCTTACCGCCGTCACCACCACCACTTTCGACCTCAAGAGCTTCATCAGGCCCGAAAGTGGCCCCAGAAGAGTTGGATCGTTGGATCATCAGACGAAAGAATCAGCTCATCAGGTAGTTAGTACGCACATTTCTTGATCAGTGATCATGGGCTGTCTTGGTCTCATTTTCTTGCATGCCTGTTCTTGTTTAAGAAAGAACAGTGGATTCACATGCTGCGCGCTAATCATTTGCCTCATCATATACAACTTAATTTCCCATGCACGGACAAATACAAACTTCCAATTTTTCCGTCTATTCACTTCACATGCATTAATATTAATTATTATTATTATTATTATTATCAATGTTCTATGCAACTTTTTTTTTTATTATTATTTTCTTGCACTGGGCCAGCTTAGTTGAAAGCATGGTCCGCAACAATGAAATTCAAATTTGCCATTATTTCAAAAAAGGGCCAAAAATTTTCAATCACACTTTTTTATTTCTTACATCAATGTCACATTTATATGTTTATCTTGTGCAGTACTTTTTTAAAATTATTATAAAATAGTTTAACTATATCTTTTAATTTTGAAAATAACATATGTCAATTATTTCGTTAGTGTAACATTAATACGTCACAGTGTGCGATAAATAAAAAGTAGATTGAATTTTGAGTACTCGTAACATACGATAAATTTGTTACAGGTTGAGGCCGCACAGCCAGGAGGGACGAGGTGGAATCCGACACAAGAGCAAATAGGAATACTTGAAATGCTGTACAGAAGCGGAATGCGAACACCAAACGCTCAACAGATCGAGCAGATCACTGCCCAGCTGGGGAAGTACGGGAAGATCGAGGGTAAAAACGTGTTCTACTGGTTCCAAAACCACAAAGCGCGGGAGAGGCAGAAGCAGAAGCGCACTAGTCTCGGCCTCAGCCACAGCCCAAGAACACCCCCTTCGCCATTCATGACCACTACTACTACTTCTCTCATGTTATCAACCGCTACGGTAATTTTTACTTTTAGAGACGGATCTCCCGTCACAACGCTTCCCGTCTCGAAATTTCTAATTAGCAAATAAAAATTCGTGCAGGGAGTTAGAGGGGAGGGATCATTATCGGACAACACAGCGTACAAGAGAAAGTGCAGGTCATGGGGATTTGATGGAAACTCAGATGAAAAAAATAGCAGATATAATTGTACAGAAGAAGAGGAAGAAGAAGGGCAAGAAGATAGGACACTCAAGCTCTTCCCTTTGCATCCTGAAGGAAGATCTTGATCGGATTGTTAGATTAATCAATTAAATTCAGATTTTAACTTAATTTAAGCTGTAACTGCTTAAGTTTCATTAATTTCGAGATCCCACCAGTTTATATTTTCTTGATTGCTTGGCCTTTCTTTTAGAAAGAAGAATGACCACTTGTGTGATTGGGTTTTCTTTCTCTCACTAAAAAAAAAACCATTGAGTTTTCAAATCTATTATAAATGATCACCACTTCAAGACTGTCGTAAACCAATATTATTAATTACAGTTAAATAAAATTAAAGTAAAAATTAAAATATTTACCACGATTGATAAATATTCGCCATAATTTTTAGCCACAACCAAATCATTTGCCATGGTTTTAGCTATGGCTAATATTTTAACTACAGTTGTATAAACAATGACTGATGTATGACTATTGCAAAGTTGTAATTGATTTGTATTTATCACGATTTTTTTTTAATCATAATAATTGACCGTAGCGATAAATTATATTTTTTTAATGTCTTCTATTGCTGATCGATAATATTCCAAGCGGGTTGAAATAATGTACGATCTAACCTGAAAGGTGTGAAACCAAAGTGGTGGGTTTAGTTGCTTTAGAAGTGTAACTTTTGACTAGAAGAAGTTTGATGAGAACTACATTAACTTTTTAGGTTGAAAAACTTGAAAGTAAAGATGGTGGAGGAAACGGTAGGATACACTGAACTCCAAGCACCTATATAGGTACGATATTTTATTATTTGTATATATATAGGTATGTATATCTATAACATAAACAGATGTATTTTTCTACTTTTTTATAATTTATTTATTTTTCTTATTTTAATTGGTCTGTTATTTTTTTTCCACATTCTCTCTGCAATTTTTACTTTATCTCAAAATATTTTTTCAGCGTTATTAAAAAAATTAAGTAAAAATTTAAGATAGAAAATTAAAGTTAAAACTATGCAATTACTTTTTTTATGATTTAATTAATTATATGAGGAAAAAGTATTATTTTAGTCCGCTAAGTATGCCTAATTTTAATTTTAATCCGATAACTATATCCAGTTTTATTTAGATCCAGTAACTTACGAAATTGCTTACTTTTAGTTTTTTGGCAGATTTTCGGACAATTTTACCCCTATGCAACTTTTGAAAGGCAGTTTTAGTCTATATGCATTCATAGGGGTAAAATTGTCCGAAAATCTACCAGATGACTAAAAGTAAGCAATTTCGTAAGTTACTGGACCTAAACAAAAATGAATATAGTTATCGAACTACAATTAAAATTAGGCATACTTAACGGACTAAAATAATATTTTTCCCATTATATGAATATAAAAGTATTCATTAATTTATAGAGGAAATTATGTTTCTGATAGGGGGTCTAACAAGTTTGGTACCTGCTTTTTCAGTTGACCAAGTTTGGCACCATACAAAAAGAGTTGATTGTATTTTGAAATTGTACTTTTTTTTGAGTTGCAGTTCAAGTACCTTAATTTCACATGTGGTAATTACCCTACTAAAAAAATACCAAATTTGAAGCGATTTTTTTTTTTTTCTGGAATAAGAAATTTAAAATAGAACATTATTGGACCAGTTTTTGGAATGGTCACCAAATGAGAACACTTTGACAGATGGTGTGCCAAATAATTTGGAATGGATGTGACATACCATTCATAATTAGTAATGATTTTCGTACCACTTGTTCTGATACTGTTTTTATATACGTCTGACAATCTAAAAAATATAATTCTATTTTTTGGATCAGTTTTTTTTATTTGGAATGATTTTTTTAAAATTTGTTATACGTATTTGGAACGGTCATTACACTATCTACCTACATTTGAATGTCGGAAAAACACATGTTCCGGTTCATTTAGAAATATATCTTGGCATGGCTATGATTATATGAGTTATATATTTTGGAACAGTCATTGGAACAATATTTGAACCTCCCTTTGGAAATATTTTGGCACATCATGGTCCTTTGCTTGGAATACATGGTGGACATGTCGGGTTGACGCTATAGAATGTGATTTGGAACGATTATGTTTGTGCTTGTTATATTTATGGGAACTATTATTGGCAATCTAAATTAATTCTCAATTTGGGATACATATTGGAATGGTAGTTTCTATTTTGTAAAAGATATGTTGGAACGGTATTTGCACTGCAGTGTCACACTAAGTTTGATACACATTTTGGAATGCTTTACTCTAGTATCTTATCATCAATTTGGAACGGTATTTGTATTGTTTTGTCACATTCACTAACCATGTAAAAGTTCGTTCTTAATTTATATATTTATTAAAAATATTCTTTTTAAATTTTGTAATTTTTTTATAATAATAATTAATTACTGAAATTTAGTAATATTATAATAATTAAAAACTAATTATTTTATTTTAATTTGATTTGAAATAAATATTGAATTATGGAATGCAATTAATATTAAAAAATGGATAACTATAGAAAAAATATTACATAAATATAAAAATTATATGTTTCTGCATATAAAAAAAATCCTAATCTACAACCCAACCCCTCACCAGCATGGTCCATCTCTTTGTTGTCTAGGCATTGGGATAGCCGGAGGCTGTGATAAGCCGTTACTCGAGGTGCTGGGTCGTGACGGGCCTGCAGTTGAGGTGGTGGCCTGCATTGACTTTATCATACTCATTATATCGACCATCATCCTCTTTAGCTAGACCATTTGATCCTCCATGTTCGGCGTGGCATTGGCGTTGGCATTGGCGACGGTGATGTGTAGATTCGGCTTGCATGCGTGGGCCTCAATATCAAGATTGAACACAAAGGCCCTTTTTCTTGGGACTACCGCTGCTAGCCATAGCCGCTGCTCAATCATTGCAACCGATTCCTCCGATGAGTATGGAGTACCCTAGCCATCGACCACAGCTTGAGGCTAGTGGTCCTCCAGCAACTTCTGAAATGTCTTCTATACTACAAACAAAAATACTAGTGTTAAAAAAAATAAAAAAATAAAATATTTTAAATAATTATTACTTACCGCCACCTCTACTGTCCTCTGGCCATTCCAACTAGCATTGACTTCTCCTTGTAGCACCTGAAGAATAACCCCATTTGCTTAACAAACTGGCCGCTCTACCTCTTGTATAAGAAAAGAACAATTAGCAAAATATAATAATAACTTTAAAAACATAAAAATTACTTACTATCTTCCTCTTGTACATGCCTACAGAGGAAGATCCTCCACAATAGATAGTTGTCGTTGTAGCGGGGTTGGCCGACCGATTGGCCTTGTTCTTTGCGAACACATCATTGAAGTCTGCGCTAGCCCAACATAGCTGCAGCTAGTGCCATACCTCGTTGCCCAGCAACACCGATTTGATCAGTTGACTCATGGTGATGGCGAACCTCTTTTGTATGAAATTGTCATCCTATATATGGAAGACCAGGAACATGGACTCATCGTTGCAATCCCACCAGTACATCATCTCCAATATCAACAGTGAAAAGAATAAGATAGTTAAAATATTAAAAAAAAAATTATACAATAGTATAAATTTTTTTAAAAAGTATATTACCTTCAAGCTCTCCAACCAAAATTGTTGGTGCTCTGGAAACATCTGTTGCAAACATCCCTAAGGATGGAGATAGTGCCCTCACACCACGCGCATTAATGCGCTAGTGAAATTTGCGATCAGATTTAAAATGACATGTTGATTAGTCATTTTAAAAATAAAATTATTATTTAATTTGATTTTCTCTTTATTTTTATCCAACTTCCCACTTTCCCATGATCTTTTAGTAGTTTTCCTTTTTTTTTTCATGCATTTTTTTCTCATCTCTATCTTTTATTGTTATCTTTTTTATTTTTTATCTTCACTTTCAATACTAATTTTATTTTTTATATACTTATTAAATAGTAAAAAAATTTATAAATAATATTAAAAACACGCACATACATGAAATATGCCACAAATTACTAGTATATAATAACCACTTCCATTTAGTGATACTTGTCTGCGAGGCATCATTTAGGAGGGGTGGGATTGAATTTTTGTGATAGAGGAGACAAATTCCCTTTTTTGCCTTTATAATTTCCTCCAATGTTTGCTTTTGCTCCGCTGCTAGTTATATTTCCACCCAATAATATTACCAAGCTGGCGAAAAAGACATCAATTTTTCCTTTAACGAAAAAAATTAGCGACGACCTGGTTGTTGCTATTAAAGAACTAATTAAAAAGTGAAAAATAACCAAAACTACTAATTTTTATAAGTTACGAAATTAAAACTAATTCCATAACGAAAATAAAATGGGCCTAATTTCTGATACTGAAAATGCTGTTTCCTCGTACAACACATATGAATTATAACTTTGTTATGAGAAGTAGGGGCCCTATCCAATAATATTATACATTATTGCATTTATTGAAGTAGTACAAATAGTTGTAATCATAGACTGTCCATATATATGATTGTGGATCGTTCAATAATCAACCGCAACCATCATGGCTTGATCGGTACAGCCTTGAGAGGTATGGTCTTATGTAGTGAAAGGCCAAGTGTTTCATTCAAGTCCACATCTTCAGGCGCGATTCCGGGTTCAAGTTTCCAGTCAAAGTGTTGAATTAAATATGCCACTATCAAGTGTACCATTCTGTAAGCTAGCGGCATCCCTGGGCAGATTCTCCTACCGGCCCCGAACGGGATCAGTTCGAAATTGTGGCCTTTGACATCTACTTCTGTGTTCAAAAATCTTTCAGGTTGAAACGAATCAGGGTTCGGCCATATGTTTGGATCTCTACCAGTCGCCCATATGTTAATGAGTATTAGGGCATTTTTGGGTATGTTGTAGTTCTTGATTTCGAGATCATCTCCGTCCTTGCAACGTGTTATAAAAGGGCCTGGAGGGTGATATCTGAAGGCTTCTTTGATCACGGCTTGTAGATATGGGAGTTTCGAGATGTCGGATTCTTCAACCTGTTTGTTTGCTCCAAGAACAGTTCGGACCTCCATTTTGAGTTTTGACATTACATGGGGATTTCTCAAAAGTTCTGTCATTACCCACTCCACTGTGCCTGATGTTGTGTCTACTCCTGCAACAAATAAATCCTAACAACAAATTTTACTTAGAACTAGTGATGCTACATTTTGATTTATGGATTTGGATTTGATTGGAGAAAGAATTGAAAATGCTATTTCAAATGATTGCATATAAAAATAATTTAATATCCATCAATATTCAATAATGTATAAATCAAAATCAAATAGTTTGAAATATTTTGAATCTAGATGTATTCAAACAAATACAAATTCATGAATGTTAGGTGGAGAACGACTGGACAAGATGGGTAGTAGAACGGATATGGTCAAAGTCTCCGTCTTTCTAATGAAAAAAATTTATGGTAAAATTATATTTTTGATACTATCATTTTAGGTTGTTAGTATTTTTAATCATACAACTTAATTTATTTATATATTCAATCTTTGTTATGATAAATTTTAGTTTTGAGCATTTCACAATTGGTCCATTTTTGGCAAATTTAATCATGTATTAATAATTTTGACCTCCTTCACACAGTAATATATCTTATTTTTGGTCTTATAATTATAAGTCGTAAGGACCAAAATTATGAATACAACACTAAATATACCAAAAAAAACTAAATGAAAAATATTTAGAACTAAATTTGTCAAAAAAAGAATTAAATATATAAATAAAATAAATTACAGAATCCAAAAACTAAAAATATAATTTTACCAAATTTTACTACATTGTCAGACATATATGTGATTGAACACGACCCTCTTCCTCAATTATTATGGAATTTCCCCTAACAATTGTTAATTGATTTATATATAATATTCACAAGTGAGCACATGGATGCGAAAATAAAATTGTATAAATATTGATTAAATATGATCTAACTTAGAACATTTATATTAGTTTTATTTGATCATATTAGAAAATATTAAACTTACATCATTTATTAGTTGCAGTCGTTTATAGTATTAAAAAAAATAAGTTTTTATAGTGACGGCTGCATACTTCTATTTCGTACTTTCTATTTTTCAAACATTTGATCAAAAGTCAAGCTAATTGAAAATTTAGAAGACGTACTAACCACAAAAAGATGCTTCATCTCGTTGCGGGTCAATTCCGCCTGATTCCCGCCGCTGATCTCCAGCAGCACTTCCAGCAAATCAGTTTTCCTTGCTTGAGAATTCCGTGAAGCTTCTACTCTTCGATCAATGATACTATCAAATATTGCAAGCAGTTTCCCCACACAAAACTCCGCCTCCCGCTTGATTCCCTGCGGATCAAACAACCCGAGAAACCCAAAATAATCTCCAAGATTAGGACTGCCCCAAACTCTCATACACCGGCGGATAATGTCCTCGAGTTCTTGACACGTATTATAATCAGCAAAATCAACTGAGAAAACAGTATTTGACGTCAAGTTAAGGGATGTAACAACAGCAGCTTGTCCAATATCCACAGCTCGGCCATTAACACAGCATTCTTGGACGTATTGGAGCAGTTTCTGCAGCTTCTCTTGGCGTAGTCCCTCATTGGCGTGTAGTCGTTGGATCGAGAACATGTGTTCTTTGCATATTTTACGCAGATTTCGCCATTGGTTGCCGATGGGTAGGAAGGCAACGGATGTCACGTGGTGGTCGAGTGCTCGGGTTGCGGCCATTGTCAACCTGAGGGGAAAAGCTTGATCATGCGTTTGTAGTATTTCCTTGGCCATTTCTGGGGATGACACAACGATTGTGTCTATGCTGCCGAGCCTGAGATGCATTAAAGGGCCGTAAGTTTTGGAGAGTTTGGTGAGTGATTGGTGGGGGTTTTGGCCAAATTGGAGAATGTTTCCGATGACGGGAAAGGGGTAAGGGCCCGGAGGAAGCTTGGCTGATCTCCTGCGCCTGGAGTTGGAGTTCAGGAGATGGAAACACGCCCAAATGAGGCATAACAATAGTAGAAGGAAAGATGCTGTCAAATCCATTTTAACCTCTCCCTCTTTCTCTCATTTTGTTTTCCTCTTTGGTTTGGATCAATTTATACAAGAAATATTGGTCATTGTTGACCATAATGAGGAACTGTTCAATTAAAAAACAAACCGATGAGGGTTTTGAACATGTGTGTCGTGCTAAAAGGATGGATATTTATGGTGGTAAACGCAAATTACCCCCTAAAATATTATAAAAGGGCAAAAAAACCCTTTAAAAAAAATAAAAGGGCAAAAAGCCTCCTAACCTTTTAATAAAGAAGTATATTACCCCCTTCATTGGGCAGTGTAGTTCACTCGTCCAGTTTTGCGATTGGTTTAACTATTTTGATTTGTAGCTGATCACTTTAACCTCTATTTTGATTTGGCCGGACACACACGCATAAATTGAAACACCGTTTCTTAACATTTCCCCTTGCAACTTGGCTTCAATTCGCCTTCAGACCAAAAACAAAATAGTAAACCTTGGCTTCAACTTGTTTGGCCATGCAAAGTGTAAGTTACCTATTCCAATCAACTGCATTAATTAAAATTTTTAAGACCCTTAATTCTTTTAAAATGTACATATTTTCTATTCATTCGTCTAATTTTCTCTATTACAACGTCCCGTTTCAACAATGGATTGACGTTCATGCTAACATAGATGTGGAGACAATCACTCCAAGACACTTGCCTCCCCATGGTATCCACCTCCAGAAAGCGTCTAATCTGATTACCTAAGAAAAATGCCGTATCCTTAGTCATTTTGCCCAATGGAAGGTTATGAACTTGTACATGAAACTCACATCCGTCTAGACCGACCAGGAGCGGGTTCTCTATTTTCATTCCCCTGTGCTATGGCATTGCTGGTTATTATTGCGATTTTGTTCTTAGATTTTAACGTGATATCAGAGCCATCATACTGATGGTCTTTGCATATTATATAGATTTATTTCTTGCATCTACTCCTTTCATTACTTCCTAACACTACTGAAAAAAAAAAGAAAAGAATATGACAAGTTCTTCGAACACTATTCGTGATATTCCATCTGGTCACGTTAGATCCACTACAAGAAAACAGGGTATCAGAGACCAAAATTTAGAGACGGAACAAAATCCGTCTTTATCAGATATAGATTTAGAGACGGAACTCTTTTTTATGATAAATTATTAATAATTTTATTTTAGAGACGGATTTATAATTTCGCTAAATGCCGTCTCTATTTCCGTCTCTGATACTGTTAAATGATTGCTTAAAAACCAAGATGGCTAAGACTTGGTTATTTCCGTCTCTGTTTCCGTAGCTAACTTTTTATTTAATTTAGTCACGAAAATTTCCGTCTCTGATGGTGTAAATAGAATTTTTTTTATTTATTAAAATATTAAAACACAAAAATAAGAATTTTTTATTTATGTAATAATAATTAAGTTGTAATTATATAACATGATAATATATATATATTTGTATAATTATAATGTATTTTTAATTTTAATTAATTACAATAAAACTAAAAGTAAACTTTTTATTATTTTTTTATTTTTTATATATATTTTTATTTTTGAATTTTTTATATATTTTATTTTATATTTAATATTTGATAAATTTTATAATCAAAATTGACCATATATTATAATTATTAATCAATATCATATATTTTATTTTGGATAATAATAAATTATGGTACTTTTATTTATACATTTAATCTTTATATAAAAATAAATTTAATCAACAACTTAGTAAATTATATTTTTTATAATTAAAATTATTATTTAATATGAAATATATAAACTTTATATTTTAATATATTTTTGTATTACATTATATTTTTCTTAAATTAACAAGTAATTCATTTATAATTTTTTATTATTTATAAATTTATGTCAAGATTTAGTAATTCCTATGAATTAATCAAAAAATTATAATAATAATAATAATAATAACAACAATAATAATAATAATGATGATGATGATAGTTGAACAATTCTAATTATTATTTTATTTTATATATAATGAAATTAAAAAGTTTAATCAATAATTACGATATCTTAAAATCCGGACACGTGATTCATACGAAATTTAAATATATACAAGACTATGTCTATTAGATTTATCGGACGATATGATTTAAAATCACATGGTCTGATTCAACGATACACTTTCTTGAATGATTATTCTTATGTTTCGAGTACGATATCTCGACATCCGTAAATCCAATAAGTCTAAAATTTTACCAAATGTATTTTTTGTAAGTTTTATCATATCTAACGGTCTGATCTGAATTTTGATGGCCAGATTAACCCATATTGTTCAACAATATAAGATGATAGTTATATCAATGTTATACTAACATTTATAAATATATAAATTTTGCAAATTGTGAACATATATTTCAATTTCAACTATATCTTATTATTATTATTATTATAGTAATACTAACAATAATAATAACAATAATAATAATAACAATATAATAACAACAACAATAATAATAATAATAGTAACAATTATAATAATACTAATACAAATAATAATAATAGTAGTAATAATAATAATAATAACAATAATAATAATAATAAATAATTATACAAAAAGTCAAAAATAAAAAACTCACCTCTTTCTCTCTCTTGTTATCGTTCTTCTTCCTCCTCCTTTCTCACTTTGTGTTTCTTTTCCATTCCTTCTCCTCTCTCAATTCTTCCCCAAATCTCTTAGAACTCTAACTCCAAACTCAGGGCAACAATGACAGCAGGTCGGCAACGAGGACGGGGACGAGTACGGCTTCCATCTTTGTCCTCTCATTTTTTCTCCAAATTCATCTCTTGGAACCCTAGTGTCGTGGTTTCAGGTGGAAACACGACTTTAGTTGCGGACCGAATGATGATGATGGAAAAATTAGACTGTTGGATCAAAAAAGGGGATCAGATTGGGGAAAAATCAGAAATTTGGCGCCCCAAACGACGTCATTCTGAAGAAGAGCGAAGAATTGGAAATTGGGGGACAAATTCAGGGATTCAGCCCTAATTAAGATGATCGCATGGACACGTGGAAGGCCAGGATTACATGAAGAGATTCCCTGGCAACAACAAGTAACCATTGTGGAGAACGACAACAGGACGTGCTCATTTTCATTTCTGTTTTTCTGTTTTGTTGTTTTCTTCCTTAAGCTGCACCTATGTAATGGAGTTGTGGAGGTGTGAAGCATTATCTTTGGAATGAATGAAATTAAGTTCTTCTTTTCTCATCCTTAATCTCTTCTCTTTTCCTCATCCCCTTTTGTATTCCTCTGTTATAATACCAGTGTATGACATTTGGCCTCAGAGCCATAAATCCTCGGACCTAAACAAACCAAAACATAACAAAAAAACGAGAGAGTAGTGAAACCATGGCTGACGGTACAAGGATGAAAGAGTTATATGAAGCTTAGAAAAAATTAGAGGCCATTCTCATGGATGAAAAGGCAAGAAGGAAGGCTAGTGAAGATGAAATTTACAGCAGATTGGACCATTCGACAGAGGTCCAAGAGGGGTTACAAGCATCAGTATTAAACATAGAGCATAGTCTTATTGCTGTCTAGCAACAGTTCCAGAGCATTGTGGAGCAACTCCAACAATACAACAAAAACAAATCCATCCTTGGGGATGGGTTAACTGCTACAATGGAAAAAGGGTCATCTTCTAGAGTAGTTAATCATAATCCTGTGAGGACAGAAAACAGTAGCCCAAACAGATTTGAACATCAGCATTCTCAGCATACAAACTCCTATGGTGAATTGAACAAGATGGAATTCCCATATTTTGAAGGAGAAAATGCGAGGGGATGGGTGAGGAGGTGCTCGAGGTACTTCCAGCTGATACCTGTTCCTGAGAACCAAAGGGTGACACTTGCTTCAATTTATATGCAGGGAAAAGCAGAGTTATGGTATCAAGGATACACTGAAAAGAAAGAATTCAATTACTGGGATGAGCTGGTGGTGAGTGTGCTAGACAGGTTTGAAGATTTGGATAGTGAGAGAGTGATGACAGAATTTAATAAGTTACAACATGAGACCTCAGTTAATGCTTATCTGAAAAGATTTGAGGAACTTAAAAACCAAATGTTGATATTCAACAAGAAGCTTGGGGAGGATTTCTTCATGATGAAATTCATAAGTGGTCTCAAGGAGGAAGTGACATCTTTTGTCTCCACATGCAATCCTACATCACTTAATCAAGCTGTAAACCTAGCAAGAAGGCAAGAGCACACAGTCAATGCGATTCTTAAAAGAGCACATCAACCCAATAGAAGCCAGCCTCCAAGGCCCCCTTTTAAACTACCAAGCAAACAGAACCCACCCAAATCTAGCACCCAACCAAGGAGATTTTTGACTGAGGCTAAAGTTAGAGATAAAAGAGAAAGGAATCTATGCTATAGGTGCGATGAGCCCTATGTGCCAGGCCACAGGTGCAAGTTTAAAAAAGTATACATGCTGTTAAGTAATGAAGATGAGCAAGAGTTTGACCAATCTGGGCAGGAGAAAACAATTAATGAGGTAGAGGCTACTGAAACTGATGTCACAGTCTCTCTACATGCCATGAAGGGAAACATGAGTTGCAAGACTCTAAAGATAGCTGGTATGGTGGAAGACAAGGAAATACTCATCCTTATTGACAGTAGAAGCACCCACTGCTTCCTGGATGAAAAGATAGCTCTAGTTTTGAGCTGTGAAGTGGAAAATACCATTCCCATGGTTATTAAGGTAGCTGATGGAAGCAAACTTACCAGCAATTTGGGTTGTCCTAGTTTCAGGTGGGAGGTGCAAGAGCATAAATTTCAGCACCCTGTCAGGTTACTGAAGCTTGGAGGATATGACTTGGTGTTGGGGTGTGATTGGCTTAGTAAGTATAATCCTGTAGAGCTGGATTTCCACCAACTTAAGGTCACACTTGGTCAGGGGAATATGAAGATAGTACTGAGGACTCTACCCCATACCCTGGGAATAGAGTCATGCTCATCCAGTCACTGGCAAGGGTGATCAGAAGGAGGCATTACAAGGCAAGAGGAGACTTATGCATAGTTCAGAAGCAGACTGTGCAAGAGGAGGGAACCAAGTTGTCTGAATTATTGCAGCAGTATGAGGATATCTTCTAGGAGCCTAAATCATTACCTCCTGAAAGAAACATTGAGCATGGCATAGAACTCCTACCTGATGCAATACCAAAAAGACAACATCCATACAGATATGCATTTGGGCAGAAAACAGAGATTGAAAAAATAGTTAAGGAGATGTTGCAGAATGGCATTATAAGGCCTAGCCAGAGTTCTTTTGCATCACTTGTACTACTAGTGAAGAAGAAGGACGGTGGATGGAGACTTTGTGTGGACTACAGGTACCTTAATAAACTTACCATCAAACATAACTTTCCTATTCCAATCATTGATGAGTTGCTTGATGAGCTTCATGGTGCAAAGTATTTCTCTAAAATTCACCTAAGATCAGGCTATTTTCAGATAAGAATGAGGAAGGAAGATGTGCCTAGAACCAGTTTTATAACTCATAGTGGTCATTATGAATTCCTTGTTATGCCATTTGGGTTGTGTAATGCCCCTTCAACCTTCCAAACACTTATGAATACTGTGTTTGAGCCTTAACTTAGGAGTTTTGTATTGGTATTTTTTTATGACATCCTAGCGACCGAATTAGTGACCGAATTTTTATCGACAGAATTAGCGACCGAATTTTTGGTCTCATATTTAGCGACGAATATTTCCGTCGCTAAATTATTAGCGACAGGGCCTTCTGTGACGGACTTCCGCGACGGATTTTTCCTTCTCTAATTTGTTTTAGAGACGGAAATCCTACTTTTAGAGACGGAAATTTCCGTCTCTGATATCCTGTTTTCTTGTAGTGATCTAGAAATGAGACTGTAATTGCAAGAACTCATATGTTGGAACGCTCAGGTGTGGTGATGATTTTTGCTCCATCGAATGGAAATAATTGGTCGACATGAAGTAGATCTGTGCGTATAGCACTCAAAGGAAAGGATAGATCTTAGGATTCATTGATGGATCTTGTATGGAACCTGCTGAAGGTACCACGAAACTCAAGCAATGGAGAATTGCAAATTCGGTGGTGAGGAGTTGGATATTGAGCACTATGTGTAAGGACATTGTTAATGCTTTTATATGCTGCATCTGCACGTTTTCTGTGGTTGGAACCGGAGTCATGTTATGGTGAATGTGATGGACCATTGCTATATAAGATCCAATAGGAAATTAGTTCAATATCACAAGGAAATATGAGCGTAATTACATACGACACCAATCTGAAACAGATAAGGGATGAGCTGGTGTGTTTAATGCCTCCAGCAATGTGTACTTGTGGTTGCAACAAAGCTAAATTATATCAGATTGAGGCAAGTCAGTTGATCCAATTTCTCATGGGGCTTAGCCAACCATATGATAATACCAAGGGCCAAATACTAGTACTGGATCCTCTTTTCGAGTGTGAACAAAGTGTATTCCATGGTTTTACAAGTTGAGATGCAGAGACAGGTCAATTTGGAATATGCAGAGGTTGGGGATAATATTGCTATGCAGGCGAGAGGTATGAAGTACGAAGGGAACAAAGGACATAAGAACTTCATGAGGCGAAAAGGTCCTATAGTTGAGAAGAATATGGTGTGCGAACACTATAACAAGCTAAGACATAACAAGGAGACTTGTTTTAAGATACATGGTGTTCAAGACTGGTACAAAGATTTAAATGACTGATGTGCATTAATAAAAAATACTAATTTGTAAGGATAAATGAGTAATTTGATATGTATGAGGCATACACTAAACATATACAACCCACCACACCATATAATTTCCAACACTATTATAAATACCAAAATACTAATTTTTTAAGGGGGGGACTATTTATTGATTAGATATCAGTCTCTTGAAAACTGCACATTTTGCGGATATTACATTTCACCTGGTGTGCAATTGCGCCGTGGTGAAATCTCAATTTTATCCTTTAGCAAAAAAACCTCGACCATATCAATGACAAAAAGGCGACGAAGTGGAGCTAATAACAAAATATATGATGCTAATGAGATACAAGTGCCTGCGGATAAAACCAATGTAGCAGGGAACGTTCTCGTCTCCGATTTACTGGAAAATAAAGTGCCACAAGATCTAGTGTAGACGCATTTTTCTCAAGATGATGAGATGGCAGGTATGGAAATACAAGCTAATTGCTTGAGCAAGTCTAGCTCTACTACTTAGATTGTAGACACTAGAGCCACAAGCCATATGTGTGGTGATGCAAATCTCTTTCATTCGCTCACTACTCTTCATTCTCCCACAAATATTCATCTTCCAGATAATAGTATGGCGCATGCTACTTAGCGTGGTAACATCAAATTATCACCTGATCTGACTCTTACAAATGTTCGGACAATTTACCCATATGAGTGCATATGGACTAAAACTGCCTTTCAAAAGTACATAGGGGTAAAATTGTCCAAAAATCTGTTAGAGGACTAAAAGTAAGCAATTTTGTAAGTTACCGGACCTAAACAAAAATGGACATAGTTATCAGATTAAAATTAAAATTAGGGATACTTAGCGAATTAAAATAATATTTTTCCCTACTTATATATTTTAGACTTTTGCATATTTATCTTTTTAATTGTTATAATATTTTTCTTTTTCCTTTCGATAAATATTTGTTATTTTTTCCAATTCATTGGTTTGTTTGCAAACTAAACTTTTATCTTTTAAGATTTCTTTGTGTATCGAAGATTTTTATTTATTAATGGTTGATGATAATGTTGCTATATTTATGATTTAACTGAAATTAGTCATTTTATTTTTATTTGTACTTATTTTATTTTTTTATTCATTATAATCATTTTACTCCTTATATTTTAAATTTTGTTCATATTGATAAAATAATATTCAGATTTTGAAATTATTCTAAGTTAATTTTTCTTTCTATTTCGTCATTCTTCCTCCCCTTCCTGTTGTCTTCTTATAACCCATTAACAGAAATTTCTATTCTTGCTTCATATAGTATTCTTTTATAAGTAAGATCATTTAAGATTATATACTTTAATATAGTTTACAAGGAAGATGCATCATATAAACAAACAATATATTTAACTAATTTTTATTTTTATTTTTATATAGGATTGGATATATATAAAATTCGATCTATCTATTCAAAACTAATATGTTGTATCCATTAAAATAAAAAATTTATTTTATATAAAAGATTCATTTATAGCCTCATATACTATAATTTTTTATTTAATTTTAAAAAAATATATAACCGTAGCACGGGTTCTATGCTAGTACTATATATATTATAATTTTATGAAATACATTAATATATACAAATTATATTTATAATTTATAAATATATAATATACTATTTCTTTAATATATAAGAATTTATATATATAAATATATTCTTTATAACAATAATAATAATATATTTAATATATTTATATTCATGATGATAGTAAACACCCGTAAACTACCAATTAACAACGATAATAAAATCTCGGAAGCTCTAAAAGTTGATGTACATCAAGATTTAAGGTAAATGACAATTAACTCTGCTCAGGTTCAGTATAATTATTAATAGGGATAATTACACTCTCTTTTTTTGAAGTTTGATGTAATTACACGTAGATTTCCTGTAATTTGAAATATTACATCTATCGCCCTTGAAATTTGCTTTCATCTAACAAATAAGTTCGTCAGATAGTTAAAATCACAAAATTTGTTGATTTTAACAAGAAAATTGAATGAAAATAGATATTTATCTTCGATTGACTTAAAACTAATTTACTACAAGTCAAATAATTTTTTCTGGACCAAACTACCCTTATAACGGTAAAGATATACCTCCTCGCATGCATTAACACGTGAAAATATACAAGGGTAACTTGATTATAAAAAGATATATTTGACCTGTTATAAGTCGGTAATAAGTCAATCCGTAGTAAAAAAAATAAAAATTTTCAATGTTTTTTTAATATCAGTAAATACGGTGCATTTTGATTTACGGAGGGACTTATTTGTTATGTGGAAGCAAACCTCATGGGTGCTAGATATCATTTTTAAATCATAGGGGGTCTATGTATAATTGCACCAAACCTTATGGGAGGAGTGTGTAATTATCCCTTATTAATATCTTTTTGCTGTTTGAAGTATCACCAATGCCTCTGATTTAATTGCCATCCAACAACTTGCCCAATTTGTTAGTCTCCGTTAAGCTACCAACCCTTTGTCTTGGTGAAATGACCAAAATACGTAACATTGTGGACTATTTTCTGTACACTTTTAAATGTTTTAAATTCTCTTAGAATTTTTATCGACTAAGTGGATAACTTTTTGTATCATTTTAATTTTTTTTCATCCACATCGTTTGTTTTTTTATAGCTTTTTAATATTTTTAGGAAAAAAATAAAGAGCAAAATTGACTATTACAGTTATCCATCCAAAGTATTACATAATTTCATTAAGAATCAAAGGAGTATTGATAATTAATTCAAATAATAAGCGAATATTCTTAATTATGTCAGATTTTAAAAAAACACTTATTATAATTTATCCTAAGATTTATATAATCATAAATTTTATATACTCATCATGTAATTAATTTAAATTTATTACTAAAATAGAATTTTCCATGAGTCAAAGTGTTAAGTCATAATACTCACCAGGCGTGACTTATTGTATATATAATAGTCATAAAATGGATCATACTTATCTACGAGCATTACATGGCAGATTATTAATTATAAGCATGATACGAAGATCTAATTAAAATTAATTTTTATGCTGGAGAATTGATTTCTTAAGTTCTTTGTCTCTTGGCACAATGTGATAATTAATTAATTATCTGCCATTTTCCAATAATTGGTCATGTTTCATACTCCATCTCACCCATTGTCTCTGTCTTCCTAACTCCGCCATTACACTATACACATTTTGTACGTATCTTATAAAGTATTTTTAAGATATATAAGTACATGTAGAATAACATAAAATATTAAATTCAATAAATTGACAATGTCTTTTATTTTTGTGATAGCAACAAAGGTACGCCCTATAAAAACAAATTGAGTTTTTTTTGCTACATTATAAATGATCACAATTTTAAAATCACGATAAATCAGCACAATAGATCATCGTTAAACAAAACCAAAATAAAAATTTAAAATTTTACCACGATGAATCTATATTCACCAAACTAGGACTAATATTTTGGCCGCATTTGCAGAAATAAGGCCTAATGACTATTCTAAAGCTATAATTAATTTGTATTCGCCATAACTTTTTTTCTTTTGATTATAATAATTAATTATAGCAAAATATTATATTTTTTCTAGTACACCTAAAAATGGGTGAGATAATTTAATGACATTAGGTATTTAGTTTTAAATATTTTGAGAAGTCAGACCACCACAGTCCCCAATTTGGCCGGATTTAGCTGATTCGGTATTTTTTAGTGTTATGAAATTGCAGTCGTCGCTGAGTAAGGAAATTAAAATATTATCCCCACAATGATGTGGAAAGTAAACCGAAATTTCAGTCTTGTACGTTCTAAAGGGTGGTGATTGTGGTCCTTTAACTAAGAGGGTATTTGACTAAATTTATAAGTTTATTAAAATATTTTATAAGATGTTTGAGAGTTTATAATTTTTAAATATTTATTTAACTGTGATTGTCCTTCCAATGCTGGAGGAGCAAACCTCAACTGCCTATGTCGAGGGTAATGATTCACAATTGGGTGATGAACAACAGATGGATTGAGCAGAGAATGTTTTTTATGCAGCCGGACCGAATGAAATATTCAGAACCAAATTCATAAAAAAGAAAAAAAGAACTAAATATATAAATAGAGTAATTTGAAAAACCAAAAATACTAAAAACCGGAAATTACAAGACCTAAAATATAATTTTGCCTTTCTTTTGAGAAGTAAAGGCCCCATCCATAGTGCTATATGTACATTATCACATTTTATTGAAGTACTTTTATAAATAGTTTCAGTCGTAGACTATCCATATAATATGGATCACTTAACAACGCAATAAAGCTATACATTGCCACACTTCATTAAAAGTACTTAAATAAATAGTTTTAATCATAGGCTATCCATGCATGTTCTATGAATCAATAATCATGGCTTGGTCGGCACAGCCTTGAGAGGTATGGCCTTTTTCAGTGAAAGGCCAAACTTCTCATTCAAGTCCACATCTTGTGGTGTGATTCCTGGTTCAAGTTCCCAATCAAAATTGTAAATCAAAGAGGCCACAGTTAGGTGAACCATCCTATATGCTAGCGGCAGCCCCGGACAGATTCTCCTGCCGGCCCCAAATGGGATCAGTTCAAAGTTGTGCCCTTTGAAATCAACTTCTCTGTTCAAAAATCTTTCAGGCTCAAATGAATCAGGATTCGGCCATATCCTTGGATCTCTACCAATCGCCCATATATTAATGAGAATTGCGGCATTTTTGGGTATGACGTAGTTCTTGATTTCTAGATCATCTCCGTCCTTGCGACGCATCAGAAATGGGCCTGGAGGATGATATCTTAAGGACTCTTTGATCACGGCTTGTAGATATGGGAGCTTTGAAATGTCTGATTCTTCAACCTGTTTGTTTGCTCCAACAACAGTTCGAATCTCCATTTTGAGTTTTGACATTACCTGGGGATTTCGCAGAAGTTCTGTCATTGCCCACTCCACTGTGACTGATGTTGTGTCCGCTCCTGCAATAAATAAATCCTAACGACAAATTTACTTAGAACAAGTTACTGTACATTTTGATTTATGAATTTGAATTTGATCAAAGGAAAATTTTGGGCAAAATCGTGTTTTGGTACCATTAAAAAAGGTCAGTTTTGTTTTTGGTACCACAAATTTTTCTAGTTCGGATTTTGGTACCATTAAATCAAAAAATAACTATTTTTGTACCAACTTAACGGCAGAGCTCATGTGCCGTGCACATGGGCCTTAACGGCCGTCAACCCCGCAATTTTGGCGGGAAAAATCAAGTGCGTTTGAGAAAAAGAAGGAAAAATTAGTTTTCCAGCATTTCATAGTATTTTGGTACCATTAAACCTAAAAATAAATCTTTTTAGTCCCATAAAGTTATGTGCGGCGTAAAATAAATAATACAACACATTTCAAAATAAAAAATAGAATCCATAAACATTAAGCAAAATATATTAATTATAAATATGAGATCTGAGCTAATTGAAATCTATTTGGACAAAAATTTAACAAAATCCACCAGACAAAAGATTTTTGATGCAGCCGGATCTAATTCAAGTGATAAATTTGAGGCTACAAGATTACAAGGTGTTGTGTTGATTAGCATTGAGAATGTATAATGTTTGGTAAATTGTTATTAGTTATTAATTGATTAACAATTTATATACATAATTGAAGATAATTGATTTAATGATATAATAATCTTTTATGTTAATTGAGTGAAAATTAAACAAATTGTTGGTCAACTTGTTTACAAGGGACTACAAGTAAATTATCTAGCCAGAGCATAAGATAGAATTAAGTGTCAATGTCTCTACTAAAGGAAAAAGCCTGAATACATATCAACATACAAATTCAAATTTCAATTAATTAAATACAAATATTACATAATTCATATAAATACTAATAGAAAATACTACTACATAAGTTGATTAATGAGATGAGAATTACTATAATATAAAGACATTTTTATAAAGACATATAAAAAAAACTATCTACTTAGTCCATTAAAAAATCATAAAATTTTAAAAAATAAATAAAATTATAATTTTTAATCCACAAGGGCATTTTGGTCCATTCACAAAAAAAAATTGATGGAATCTAACAGCTTGAGTTAATTGTTAGATGGCCGTTAAAATCAATGAGGTATTAGTATTTTTTTCAACCAACGTGAAGGTATTCGTAATGATACCAAATTTAAGGAAATATCTTTTTAATTTACTCTAAAATTCATCTCATATTTCCAAAAGATCTCACTCTACGTCCTCTTTTCAACTTTTATCTGAAATGTGACAGCAAAAGCCACTCAAAAACCACATGGCAGTTAAGTTTTTAGCTTGGAGGAAAAATTTATAATAGGAGTTGGACGAAAGACATAGACTTAATCTTTTTGCCGGATATGAGACTAATTTTGATATTTTCATAAATAATGGGACTAAAAGTACATAATGTTCTAAAATAGGAGATGAAAAATATAGTTTTTCTATAACTGTATATGGATCAATAAATAACAATTATAATTAACTTGATTTTTTCCGAAGTTAGCGAAACACTGTTTTTCTTTTAACTTTTTTTCTATTTTCCATAACATTATATATATATATATATCTTAAACAATTGGCAGATACGTCAGTGATGTCTGTGCCCACCCGGAACACGAGTTGACTATGACAATGAAATTATACTATTTAAATGGCTAATTGGGTTCTTTTCTCTATCAAAAAATTTAATGATTTGGTCAAATAAGAACGAGTAATTTTTATCATAATTAATGACTATTGTTAAAATAAACAAATCGAGGGGCGTATAAATTAATTGGTGGTGTGCAATTGCCATTAGTGGTCATTTTTGTAAGTGAAGTTAAAATAGTATATATAATTAAAAATTATGATAAATATTTTAACTACTGATTGTGTTAAATATTGATTAATTATAATCAAAATTTAAATTTTCATGCTAATTTCTTTAGTCGTTTTAGATAATTTCGATTTATCAAAATTTTTTAATAGTAGCCATTTATAACGTTGAAAAAGTTCATTTTTTTGTAGGGTAAGCTGCATATATACTGCTATTTGATTTATAGTGTCTATTTCTCAAGCACCTGGGGCAATAAAAAATTTAAGGATTGTACTAACCAGCAGTAAATGCTTCATGGTTTTGCGGGTCAACTCCACCTGATTTCCTTCGCTGATCTCCAACAGCACTTCCAGCAAATCAGTTTTCCTTGCCTGAGAATTACGTGAAGCTTCCACTCTTTGATCAATGATACTATCAAAATTTGCAAGCAGTTTCCCCATATAAAACTCCGTCTCCCGCTTGATTCCTTGCGGATCGAACAACCCCAGAAACCCAAAATAATCTCCAAGATTAGGACAGGCAACCACTCTCATCAATCTGCGGATTATTTCCTCGAGTTCTTGAGACGAACCCGTGTTATAATCAGCAAAATCAAGTGAGAAAAGAGTGTTTGATATGAAGTTAAGGGATGTAACAAAAGCAGCGTGTCCAATATCCACAGCTCGGCCATTAACACAGCATTCTTGGACGTATTGGAGCAGTTTCTGCAGCTTCTGTTGGCGTAGTCCCTGGCTGGCGTATAGTGGTTGGGTCGAAAACATCTGTTCTTTGCATATTTTACGCAGGTTTCTCCACTGGCTGCCCATGGGCAGGAAGGTCACGGACTCCGTGTGGTGGTCGAGTGCTCGGGTTGCGGCTGTGGTCATCCTGAGGGGAAAAGCTTGATCATTCGTTTGTAGTATTTCCTTGGTGAATTCTGGGGATGACACAACGATTGTGTCTACGCTGCCGAGCTTGAGATACATTAAAGGGCCATAAGTTTTGGAGAGTTTGGTAAAGTTTTGGTGGGGGTTTTGGCCAAGTTGGAGAATGCTTCCGATGAAGGGAAAGGGGTAAGGGCCCGGAGGAAGCTTGGCTGATCTGTGCCTGGAGTTGGAGTTCAGGAGATGGAAATATGCCCAAATGAGAGATAGTAGGAGTAGAAGGTAGGATGCTATCAAATCCATTTTCGCCACTCCTCTTTCTCTTAATCTGTTTTTCTCTTTGGTTTGGATCAATTTATACAAGAAAAATTGGTTTTCGTTGTCCATAATGACTAATTGTTTAATTAGACAAACAAGCAGGTGAGGGTTCCGAACATGTGATAGCTTGATATATATTTTGATTAAATGTATTTTTTATCCCATAATTTGAGTTATGAGGATTTTGTTTTTTAATTGTTTAGGATAGTATTTAGGTCCTATATCTTTACAATTGTCGAGATTCACTTCGTTTTTTCAATAGAGTTCACATCCAGCGGCAAAAAGGAAGAACTCCAGTGGAAAAAAAAGACTAAAAAAAATAATTATGAAGATGCAGGACTAAAATACACTCTAAAAAGTTAAATCACAAAACTGGTAGAAAAAAAATGAAACTATAAACAGTAACCCCAATATTAAAAAATCCCACTAGATACACATGTATTTTTCCAGCGAGACCGATGAACTTCGACGAATAAAGGATTGAAATTGCAAAAATAAAAAAGAAATTTAGAACTAAAATACTATCTTAAAAAATAATAAAAGACAAAAATATCAAATAACCTTATTCATGGGACCAAAAGTATATTTTGGGCCTATATATATGTACCTTTGTAATAATTCATAATTGATAAGTATTTATTGACTCTTCTATTTGGTATATGTCAGGCCCCATCCATAAACCGGTTTCATTTTGCTTTTGGACGTAAAAGTAAATGATATGCAACCAATGCCTTCTTTTTGTTTTAAATAAAATCGTTGATACCGTGGTGGGGTCTCAACGAGATCTCTACCCATAACTTAGTATTAAAACGTCCAAGTCCATATGTGGAGCTAGAAAGTACAAAACTCTAAAATCAACTAAAAAGATGGAGATATGGAGATAGATAGAGTTTGGGTCCTCTTGACATTACAATTTAGTTAGAGATATCCATCACTCCATTAATCTCTTATGAATTATGATTTATTTTGTTGCAAGTGTAACCTTAAGTTGATTCTAGAAAGCAGGAGACAACTGCTTGTAGGATGGTAATGTTTTGGAAATGGGACATGGGTTCTTGATCATCTTCTTTTAGGTGGAGTTTTTCAATCATTATTTTACTACAGTATTGCGTGCAGAAGGCAGAGGGAAAAGCAAGATTAACATTAAAGCTGGATTAAGTTGTTATATTGTGAAATGGTTGTATCCTATAAGTAAAAATTTAATATTATTTTTGCCCCTTTCTTGAATAAGTAAATAACACTCAAAATGTCTATATAGAACTATAAACTAGTTGTTCCCTGATAAATCCTTACAGCTTGGTAGAGAGTTAGATGCCATTGTTGAAAAGATTAATAGTAGTTAGTTATTAGCTGTTTAATTAATTACTTTTGAATAGGTTAAAAAAATTAACAGTAGTTAGTTATTAGTCTTGCTCTTGAGGCACATACCTAAAAAAGGATAAAGCCAACTTAAAAGAACTGGATTTTCACAAGACTTGTTCATTATGTTTGGATTAATATTTTGGGTGTTTTTGTTTTTGTGTTTTGGAGATAAAGAGAGAAAAATAGAGATGAGTAAGTATGTATTTTGAGATAGATGGTATGTTTGGATTTGTGTTTTGAAATAATATAAAATATTATAAAATAAGTGGTGTAGGTTTGATGTTGAGATTTGGGAGACAGGAGTTACTATTTATTGTCAAATCATGTCTTTTAATATATATATTTAGTAATATATATGTGTATATATATAGTATTTTGTTTGTTAGTGAAATATAATATATATATATATTTATGTTAAGTAATTTTTTTTATTGAGGCATTTCTTTTTATATTATAAATAATAATTATAATTTTAATGCATAATTAAATACATTGTAGTATTGTCTCCAAAATGATTTTGTTAGACTTTATCTTTGGAATGAAAAAACATAATATATAAAATTTAAATAAAAAAATTAGAATTAAGTATGTATTATTGGTATATTGTCCTCAATTTTCAAATTTCTCAAATATTTCATTGAAATAGGAAAAATTATGAGTACAAAAGATTTAAATGGTCTAAATTGAAAAAAATTGTAATCAAGCGTTAAAGCACTATATAACATGTTGAAAATACTTTCATTATACTTTTATATACAAACTGATAAATTCTAATAAATAATTGAAGTAATAAAAATACGAATTAGGTATATAATACTGATATATTGTCAGTAGCGTACGCAACTGCTACAATTTTTCAGTTAGGTAGAAAAATTTTAAATATTTTAACCAAGTAGCATTGATAGTAAATATCTTTAATATCAATAGTTTCATAAGTTAATAATTATTTTTAGTATTAATTATTAATTATATTTCACATGTATTATATATTAAATAATATATAATACATATAATACAAATAATTTTAGAAAAACAATTAAAAAAAGGAGAGAGAAGAAAAAAGAAAGAAGAAAGAAAAGAAAGAGAAAAAGCTGACAGAAAAGAAAGAAGAGAGAGAGAGAAGAAATCCAAAAAGAAGAAAGAGAGAAGAAAGGTGTGGAGACACAAAACCAAAAGAGAAAACCAAAATTTCTACACACCTAGTGAAGGTGTGGAGACACAAAACCAAACAAAGTTTTGTGTTTTGGTCCATCTCTAAAATGGGTCAAAACACAAAACCAAACATAGGGGTTGGGTTCTGACGTTTATCCTGCAATGGTTCTCTTGAGAAGTTGACGAGTGAAAGGAGCTTCATGGCATTGCTAAAAGAATTGACAAACTTTTTGCTATTTTTTTTTTCAGATCGAAGGCTGCAATACATTAGTATTGTTTTCTGTTTGGTACTATTTTGGGTTGAAACAAACATTTCTTTCTATTTTATTTTTTGAAAGGTAACAAGCGCTGGTGGGAAAGAGCAAGAAGCAATTAATTTTCTAGAAAAGAAGATGAAAAATGAACCTGCATTCTCATCTGTGCAGGTAAAAGAAAATGCATAATGAGTCATTTCTTGATTATGGACTTTGGATCCCGATGTGATTGTTTTAGTATAGTTCATAATCTATGTGCCAAGTCGAGAACTTGTTTACTCTTTGCATCATTGCTTTGTGTCTTGAAGTATATACAATGTGACTAAGAGGGGAACTCTCAAACTTTAGATATGTGGATGCATCTATTATGTATATTTATGTCAATTCTATTCTAGAACAAATATGAAACCATTTGAATTTTAGTTATGTGATTTTCCTTGTTCACTAGATTCAGTTAGAATTCGTGACTAAAAGAGAAAAATCCTGATTTGTAATTTTCTTATTAATTAATTTTTATTGGTGTAGATGGTATTGTTGTTCACTCATCTATCGTTACAAGGTAATTTTTACATTCAATCAAAAGAAGTATTGCAGAAGGAAAACAAACGTGGATTTGCCTGTTATTTTCTTATTATTTGAGATTTTTCTTTTAATAACGTATCAGCACAACATTTATTTCCTATCCATTGGAGGAGACAACTGTTTAGCCTCTGATATGATAGAGGACTTGACTTGTTGGGAAAAACCCCCATAAACTAAAAAATTAAAACACTACAAAAGATTGAAAGGATTCAGAATTTTAATATTTTTAAGAGTAGGAGAAGTTTTCTGATGATCCCCCTCTACTTCATTGCATCTTATTCATAGGCATCCGTGGACTTCAAATCCAGACTCCAAACTTGCATTTTTTTTGATGACGTCATTGCATTCGTCATCCTTTTGTCTCTTTCAAATGATATCACTGTGTTCATCATTGCCTCGTCCTTTCTAGCTTTTGGTCATAATGTCTTGCTGTCCATGTGATTCTAGCTAGCTTTCCTGTTTTGCTAATTCTTTGCCTTTGTTGTTTTATGCTGACAGTCTTATCCTTGATCTTTTATATTTTTTAATTTTTACGAAAAGAAGTAAAAATTTTTCTTTCTTCGTTGTTCTGGTCCAGTTCGGGTTTATTTTGCGTGACCTAAAATTTTGTCCCGAATAGGGGTTTCTCTTATTTTTTACAGCAATGGCATAAATGGTCATGCCATTACCCAACATGCAATATATTGCACGTCTTCAATCTTGTTGCTTCAGTTGGTTGTAGCTTATTCTCCCAGATTAACATCCTCTTCTTTTCAAATAAGCTCTCTGCGAATTTAGGAGTTTGCACTTCCTGTGACACAATTGTTACCATTTCACCAGAGTCCGGTGATGGTCTTGTGCAATCAGTACTTGAATTCGACGCTACAGATCTAGAGCTCTGTGCTCTAAAGGCATGTCTAGGGTCATGCTTCCTCAACTCCTGAGTCATCCCCGAAGGTGATGCCTTCCAAATTGGTTCTAGTAAATTATTTAATAGCGTGGTGGATGCTAATAAGGAACTCCTTATGGTACTTGGACTGTGTCTAGATCAGCTCTTTGAATTTGTTCTGCAACTTGGGCATTTATCCCTAGCTGCCCGAACTTTCTGTCAAGCTCCTCGAGGTTTTCTCGGAGGTGCCTAAGCCTCAGCATGATGGAGTTTGCTTCAGATGCCTTCATCTCTCATCAGATAATTTACAAGAATAATTTTTTTTGTCGGTAATGGTAAATTTCATTAAGGAAAGTACAGAGTGTACAAATCAAATGGCAGGCTATGTATGCCATGGTATCCACCATACTCTATACAAAGTAATAGTACTAATGCTATGAGAAAGTTCAACACTAAGTATATGGAGTCTAATCTCATCAAGAATAATTCAAGCAAGGGATAATGCATCACGATCCAGCTGTTGATATTTCAGTTGATTATGTTCTTGCCAAATGTGGTGCACAAGGGATGCCAAAATATTACGATAAACAACATTGATAACATGTTTTCCCCTCCATCTTTGTGCAGCAATCAATACGTCAATGGTCCATCCTCTAGTGGTCCAAGAAAAGTAATTTACAAGAATATTTTCATGAGATTTTATAATGACAATATTATGGCAATAATGTTGGCATTCAGCTTGCCGTCTGATAATACGAGCTTTCTCTATCTTTGTTCTAATTTATTTTAAGAAAGCCTTAACATTAGTATTATCAACCTTTAAAGTAAAATTACTTCTGTAATAGATGTATAGAGCCAGGAACACTTTCCCTCTTGATTGACGCTTTCTTTTTTGTGTGCCATTTCTATTTTTTCTTTTTCTCTCTTTTTTAGTTGTGATTGCAAGATTTATGAACTTGCATACTTGATTGAAGTTGTGATTCTCCAACTTTACTAATATGCTTGACTAGTGCATTGATTCTCCAATTTACTAAATACACTAAATATCAAAATTGAATAGAACTGATTCAATAGACTCAAACAAACAAGCTTGATGGAATCTTGGATGTTTAGTTTAATATAATTTATCTATCCAAAATTAATGTAATTAATTTTATTAATAGGCAATATTGCAATTTTCGTCCTGTATGTATAAGGGGTTGGAAAATTTGCCTCTAGCTTTTGCGGTGGCAATTTTGGTCCAATATCTTTCAAATGTTCGTGATTTTGGTCATTCAGCCCATTTTAGGACCATTTTGCCCTTCTAGCGAAGAGTTAACCCTAGTCCACTACATGCTCCAATTTTGGCCCGACATGCTTTCGAAATAAATTAAACCATCATAAATTCGTACATTTTTCGACCGTCTTGTTCCCGGGTATTCCAAGTCCTCGATTTTACGGACTTCCTCCAACCACACTACCACTGCATATGGTTCGCAGGTACTTGGCTCCTTCAACAACAAACAATACAACCCCATTTCATTTCCTACCTTAGGACATAAAAGGGGTTCCAATATAGGGACTTAATAAAATTTTAGAAAACAAGTTGAACAGAAGCTTTGTTTTGATTGAAAAAATATATAGAATATTACATAGATATTATTCCTCCATTGGAGGAGACAACTGTTTAGCCTCTGATATGATAGAGGACTTGACTTATTGGGAAAATCCCTATAAACTAAGAAATTAAAACACTACAAAAGATTGAAAGGATTCAAAATTTTAATACTTTGAAAAGTAGAAGTTTTCTGATGATCCCCCTCTACTTCATTGTATCTTATTCATAGGCGTCCGTGGACTTCAAATTCGGACTCCAAACTTATTTTTTGATGACGTCATTGCATTCGTCATCCTTTTATCTCTTCCAAATGATGTCACTGTGTTCGTCATTGCCTCGTCCTTTCTAGCTTTTGGTCGTAATATCTTGCTGGCCATGTGATTTTCAGCTAGCTTTCCTGTTTTGCTAACTGTTTGCCTTTGTCGTTTTATGCTGACAATCTTATCCTAGATCTTTTATATTTTTTAATTTTTATGAAAAGAAGTAAAAATTTTTCTTTCTTCGTTGTTGTGGTCCGATTCGGGTTTAGTTTGTGTGACCTAAAATTTTGTCTCGAATAGGGGTTTCTCTTATTTTTTACAGGAATAGCATAAATGGTCATGCCATTGCCCAACATGCAATATATTGCGTCTTCATTCTTGTTGCTTTAGTTGCTTGTAGCTTATTCTCCCATATTAACATCCTCTTCTTTTCAAATAAGCTCTCTGCAAATTCAGGAGTTTGCACTTCCTGTGACACAATTGTTGCCAACCACCAGAGTTCGGTGATGGCCTTGTGCAATCAGTACTTGAATTCGACGCTACAAGTCTAGAGTCTTGTACTCTAAAGGCATGTCTAGGGTCATGCTTCCTCAACTCGTGAGTCATCTCCGAAAGTGATGCCTTCCGAATTGGTTCTCGTAAATTGTTTCATAGCGTGGTGGATGCTAATAAGGAACTCCTTATGGTGACCTGGACTGTGTCTAGATCAGCTTATTGAATTTGTTTTGCCACTTGGGCATTTATCCCTAGCTGCCCGAACTTTCTGTCAAGCTCATCGAGGTTTTCTCGAAGGTGCCTAAGCCTCAACATGATGGAGTTTGCTTCAGATGCCTTCATCTCTCGTCAGAAAATCTACAAGAATATTTTTTTTTGTCGGTAATGGTATTTCATTAAGTAAAATATAGAGTGTACAAATCAAATGACAGGCTAAGTATGCCATGGTAACCACCATACTCTATACAAAGCAATAGTACTAATGCTATAAGGAAGTTCAACACTAAATATACGGAGTCTAATCTCATCAAGAATAATTCGAGCAAGGGATAATGCATCACGATCCAGCTGTTGATATTTTCGTTGATTCTGTTCTTGCCAAATGTGGTACACAAGGGATGCCAAAAGATTACAATAAACAACATTGATAACATGTTTCCCCCTCCATCTCTGTGCAGCAATCAATATGTCAATGGTCCATCCTCTAGTGGTCCAAGAAAAGCAATTTACAAGAATATTTTCATGAGATTTTATAACGACAATACTATGACAATAATGTTGGCATTTAGCTGCAATGTCAGTTATCACTTGTGTATGCGATAATATATGACAAAATATTACAATTGGACTTCTCATGGCGAGGAGAGGGTGTAGGAGTATTTTGAGGCTGTGACTGTCCCTCCAGTGCCGGAGGAGCAAACCCCAACTGCCCATATCGAGAGTAATGATTCATATTGGGGTGATGAACAACATATGGATTGGACGCGGAGGATGGTTTTTTATGCAGTCGGGCCGAGTGAAATATTCAGGACTAAATTCGTAAAAAAGAAAAAAAAACTAAATATATAAATAGAGTAAGTTACAGAACGAAGAATACTAATAACCTAAAATTGCAAGGCCTAAAATATAATTTTTCCTTTTCTTTTGAGAAGTAAAGGCCCCATCCATAATGCTAGATGTACATTATCACATTTTAATGAAATACTTGTATAAATAGTTTCAATCGTAGACTATCTATGTGATACGGATCACTTATCAACGCAATAAAGCTACACATTGCCACACTTTATAAAAAGTACTTAAATAAATAGTTCTAATCATAGGCTATCCCTGCATGTTCTATGAATCAACAATCAATAACAATAATCATGGCTTGGTCGGCACAACCTTGAGAGGTATGGCCTTTTTCAGTGAAACGCCGAACTTCTCATTTAAGTCCACATCTTGTGGTGTAATTCCTGGTTCAAATTCCTAATCAAAGTTGTGAATCAAGGAGGGCACAGTTAGGTGAACCATCCTATATGCTAGTGGCTGCCCCGGAAAAATTCTCCTGCCGGCCCCAAACAGGGTCAGTTCAAAGTCGTGGCCTTTGAAATCAACTTCTTTGTTCAAAAATCTTTCAGGCTCAAATGAATCAGGGTTCGGCCATATCCTTGGATCTCTACCAATCGCTCATATATTAATGAGAATTACGGCATTTTTGGGTATGACGTAGTTCTTGATTTCTAGATCATCTCCGTCCTTGCGACGCATCAGAAATGGGCTTGGAGGATGATATCTTGTGGATTCTTTGATCACGACTTGTAGATATGGGAGCTTTGAAATATAATACAAATTATATTTATAATTTATAAATATATGATATACTATGGCTTTAATATATAAGAATTTATATATATAAGTATATTATTTATAACAATAATAATAATATATTTAATATATTTATATTCATGATGATAGTAAACACCTGTAAACTACCAATTAACAACAATAATAAAATCTCGGAAGCTCTAAAAGTTGATCCAGAATTGTACATCAAGATTTAAGGTAAATGACAATTAACTCTGCTCAGGTTCAGTATAATTATTAGGGTTTAAAGCAATTTTGGTCCCGTAGCTTTAGGGGTTTCCCGATTTGGTCCTTTATCTTTTCGGTTTCCTATTTTGGTCCTTTATCTTTCAGATATGTTCCATCTTGGTCCTTCAGCCAAATTAGTGACCCTTTTGCCCTTTTAATAAAAATTGAATATAGTCCATACACATGCCCTAGTTTGGCCCATCATGCTTCTGAAATATAACTAAGTCTTCATAAATTCATACCTTGGCTTGACCGCCTTGCTTCCGGGTATTCCAAGTCCTCGGTTTTACGGACTTCTTCCAACCACACAACCTCAGCTGATGGTTCGCAGGTACTTGGCTCCTTCAGTAACAAAACAGCACAACCCTATTTCGTTTCCTACCTTAGGGTGTAAAAGGTATTTCAAAAACAGAGACTTAATAATATTTTTGGATAAACAAGTAGAACAGAAGCCTTTCTTTATTGAAGAAATATCGAGAATATTACATAGATATTATTCCCCCGTTGGAGGAGACAACTATTTAGCCTCTCATAAGACAGAGGACTAGACTCGTTGGGGTAACCCCCATAAACTGAAAGATTAAAATACTAGTAGATATGAAAAAAACTTAGAATAATGCTTTGAAGAGTAGGAGAAGTTTTTCTGATGATCCCCTTCTGCTTCATCGCCTCATTTTTTGTAGGCGTCCGCGGACTTCAAACTCGGACTTCAACTTGATTTTTGACGACGTCATTGCTTCCGTCATCATCTTGTCTTTTCCAAATGACGTCATTGCATACGTCATCGCCCCGTCCTTTCCAGCTGTTGGTCATTATGGTTTGTCGGCCATGTGACTTCCAGCTATCTTTCTTGTTTTGTTGACTGTTGGCTTCTACCGACAGTTTTATCCTCTCGACCTTTTACATCGTTTAACTTTTATCTCTCTTGGTAAAAATTGTTCTCTTTCCCTTGTCTTGGTCCGATTCGGGTTTATTTTTCGTGACCCGAATCTTTGTCCCGAACAGGGGCTTTTCTTGTTTCTCGCAGCAAGGGCACAGATGGTTATGCCATTGCCCAACATGCAACATGTTGCACGTCTTCATCCTTGTGGCTTCGGTTGCCGGCAGCTTATTCTCCCAGATTAACATCCTTTTCTTTTCGAATAAGCTTTCAGCAAACTCCGTGCTTTTTCCTGTCATGGAATTTAACATGAATGATCCATTCACTTTGTTTGAGAAAATCTTGAATGGATACTTGACTTTGTCCATCTCTGCGAGACAGACCCATAGCCCCCAAGCTCTCCTGGTAGAGATAATATCTTCACTAATAGCTGATACCAAGGGAGCTTCTCTTGAGGCAGCTTTGATTTTGTTGAAAGCTACCATATCTGGCCTCTGCAGTTTAATGAAATGGAATGCTGGATGAGACCCCTTTCCTGCAGTTTCTGGAGCTACTAAAACAAATTTTATCTCGAAAACATCGCCTCTCTTCAAGTGGGGGTTGTTTTGCCATGAATCAAAAATCGCCCCACTAATCCACTCCGTAAGTTTTGAAATTTCCGAAAAACTCGGTGACATAGTATAAACTGAAGCAAGAGCTCCAAAATCATACCATTCTCTGACATCTTCTAGTTTAGACCCTTCTAACATCCAGACTCTGTTATATTTTCCGGATGTTTCAATAATGGTCTTGCTTGGGTTGACTCCTTTGCGGGAAATTAATTTTTCCCACATACGCTGATAATCCTGCCAAGCAGAAGAAGATATTAATTCGTTAGTATTAGCCTTAGAGGTGCCTGTCATTGGCCTAAGGCGAATCTCTCCCTCTTTAACCCCAGAGGTGCTGGGTTGACTTGAACCTACAGGAGTTTGCACTTCTTGTGATTCAATTGTTGCCGTTTCACCAGAGTCTGGTGATGGCCTTGTGCAATCGGTACTTGAATCCGACGCTACAGGTCTAGAGCCCTGTACTCTAAAGGCATGTTTTGGGTCATGCTCCCTCAACTCGTGAGTCATCCCCGAAGGTGACGCCTTCCGAATTGGTTCTCTTAAGTCGTTTCATAGCAAAGTGGATACTAATAAGGAACTTTCTATTGCAACCTGGACAGTGTCTAGATCAGCTTTTTGAATTTGTCCGGCAACTTGGGCGTTTACCGCTAGCTGTCCGAACTTTCTGTCAAGCTCATCGAGGTTTTCCCGAAGGTGCCTGAGTCTCAACATGATGGAGTTTGCTTCATATGCCTCCATCTCTTGTCAGGAAATCTGCAAGAACATTTTCATGAGATTTTATAACGACAATATTATAACAATAATATTGGCATTCTGCTTGCCATCTGATAATACGAGCTTTCTCTATTTTTTATTCTAATTTATTCTTTAAGAAAGCCTTGACATTAGTATTATCAACTTTTAAAGTAAATTCTTTAGCAAGTAAAAATAAAGGCCATTTTTTGAAAGCCTTCCAAACCGCAAAGAATTCTTTCTCGTTTATGTGTCAAACTTTGGCTTGTTGTTTTGAGAACAACCCTCCGGTATATCTACAAGGTTCTTCCCCTGTAGTTGTCTTTTTCATGAGCACTGCCGCCCATCTGTAATCGTTGGCGTCTGTGTAGACTACCAATTCATCCTCGTCTTGCGGTATAGCAAGTTTTGGAAGGTTATTGCAAACTTGTTTCAGCTCACGAATCCTTTTGGTGTGGATTTCTTCCCATTTCCACTTTGAACTCTCCGTTTCTTTCAGAAGTGGTCGGAAATCCTTTCTGTATCTCACAAGAGCCTTAATGAAGATTCCTGCAAAATTAACAGCTCCCAAGAAGCTTTGCAATTGCTTCTTGTCTTTGAGTACATCTGGAAAATTGTGGATTTTCTCCACAATATGATCCTGCAACTCAATTCCTGCTTCGTCAATAAGGATTCCTAAAAATTCAATCTTACTGACCGCAATAGTAGCTTTCTTTTCAGAAAGTACTAAACCTTCTTTATAGCATGCATCGAAAAATATTTCAAGATGTTTAATATGCTCTTTCATATTTTGGATGCGATTAGTATGTCGTCAATATAGACAAACATGAACTCAAAATAATCTTTAAAAAGATTATCTATTTTTCTTTGAAATATTTGGGGTGCATTAGCTAAGCCCATTGGAAACACATCCCAGATGTATTGTCCATGTGGTGTGGAGAATGCAGTAAATTTCTTTGATTCACTCTCCATTTTAATCTGATAGAAACCAGATTTGCAATCGAATTTAGAAAACACTTTTGCTCCTTTAATACAATCAATTAAGTGTTCTCTACTAGGAATGTAATAACCATCAAACTCTAAAATCTTATTAATGCCTTGATAGTTAATAACCAACCTGGGTTTACCTCTCTTGATCTCGCCATGGTTTCTTACCAGAAATCCAGGGCTACTGTATGTAGAGATTCCAGGCTGGATGAGTCCAAGATTGATATGATCTTTAATAATCATCTGCATATATTTCTTATCTTCCATATTCATCTGGATAGGTTTGTATCGAACGTACTCATATTTGCATTCTTCCTTAAGCTTTAGAGTAGCTTCGATCTTGTTCCTATCCCACCATGCCAGAGGATTTTCGCTGAAGTTCCTCTAGATAAGCCTCTTGACATTCTCAAGAGAAAGCCTCTTGTCCTCTAGAGTGCTTTCATTCCCAGTAGTGCTTCTTTAAGGTTCAGAATTTCCTCCCTGGATTCCTTATAGAAGCTATCGCTGTCTATGAGTTCCTGCTACCTGAAAGACAAAGGACCTTACCAAATTTCCACTTATCCTGCATTTTTGGATGAGTTAATCTGGCATCAAAATCACCGCGTTTGCTGCGAAAATTTATTGGCATTATCCTGTTAAATGCCTTTTCTCTTCGCAACACCTGTATCACACTACCACAGTTAGTAGTAAAAATTAACAGATTCCTCTGATTATCTTGCATATATCTTGCAAATGTTTGAATAAAATTGTTACCTAGCAGGATATCGGCTCCTGTATCATGAAAGTAAATAGGAGGTGTTTTTACCCTAAACCAGGGTGATCCAAATGCTCCTCCAATCATGATCTTGGCTTCTCGTATTCCCTTATTGAGTATCAGGATTTTTTGTGAAAAATCCCTTCCTGCAATAACGGGTAAGGTTTCCTTTGCTTCCTTAGAGAAAACTCCAGGTTTTGCCGTACAAATACCTGATTCTGAATGAATATAAGCTGCAAAAATACTTCATCTTATATTGATCATACAACATACCAAC
Source organism: Sesamum indicum (assembly GCF_026168435.1). Lineage (NCBI taxonomy): Eukaryota > Viridiplantae > Streptophyta > Magnoliopsida > Lamiales > Pedaliaceae > Sesamum > Sesamum indicum. The sequence goes on along the minus strand of NC_142658.1, from coordinate 11,474,061 downwards.
AGATATGTATATAGAAAAGGGACTCGTCATTTAATCCTTGTGGTGACACCATCAAGACTGAATTCCATTCCATTATCTTTTCTTCCCCATGGTTTATGATCTTCGAGGAAACTTAACCCCAAAGTCATATTCCCATTTTCTCTTTCTGCAACACCTGCAACTAAAATTTGATGGCCTGCTATTCCTAACATGCCTTCATATCTTCCAACAACAGGTTGCTGCAAATGATATAAGTCATCACAAGGGAAAAAATTCTCTTTCTTAGTGATGTCAAATATAACTTGTATTTCTTTCCATCCTTCAGGGCATCTAAGTTTTACGTTATCTACCCTAATCTCTTGAGGAGTTAAAGCTTTTAATAATTCTTTCTCCTTTCCTTTATAGCCTGTAATCCTATCTTCCGAAAAGGACATTCGACTACTGAAATCAGTTTTAGAGCTAAGTGTTTTATCTAAAACTGGGTGATCTTCTATGATGATATCAACACCACCTACTCTAGGTATCCTAATAGGATCTGGTGTCATGACCTTGGCGAACTCCTTGAAAATTCTAGGAATCTCAATATACTCTTTCCTAAGAAACAAATCTGAATGATGCGTATTGGAAAGGGCATATGCAATTCTATAAGTTATAGAATATGATCTATTTCCTTCTCTTATTAGATCTTTTCTTTTAAAATCTTGATGAAGGGTTAAGACTCTACTAAAATCTTGGTCGGCTAGGTTGTATGCAATCCTAGGATGAATATCAAACATTAGTTTTCCTGCATACAAGTTACCTATCATTGTTCCAAGACAATCATCTCTTAAGTTATTGATTCTTCTATCCATTATTGATAAATGTATTTCTGAATCAATTCCTTCCTTAAAAGTTGCTTTTATTACTACTTCAATAGTTCCTATGTGGATCCATTCCATAGAAATGGCTACTTCTTCTCTAAGCTTACTCAATTTTTCAAGAATTTCTTCTTTAGGAATTAACTGCATTTCCATCACATTACCAGTAAGTTCCATGGGTATAGCAAACTCACCTGAACTTACTTTGTAGATTATGTGATGCTTCCTTTGGTTCAGGACTTTTCCAATCCCTCCAATCCTAAACCATCGTATGGGCTGAGGTTGGAATCTTGTCGCATGATTCTTTCCATGGTTTTGTTTGACACCGTCATTCTGGAAAAGAATCCTGATAGGCTTTCGGAGGTTTGAAGCCTATCTCCTTCGTTGTAGTTATTGTGACTCGACTGAAGATCCATCCAAATCAGTCTCTATTTCTTCTTCATAGATGCTTTCATCTGATGGAAGATTTTCGAATTGGTAGATAGGTACCAAATCGCCATAGTAAACTGCATCTAGTATATCATTCGTGGCTTCAAATTTTCTTAATTCACCATGTTTCTGCGGGCAATCGGGAGATATATGTCCTTTTGCTCCGCAAGTCCAGCAATTGCAGTCTTTAAAACTTTCATTGGCTCGGGTATGGGCTCGTTTGAAAGTTCTTCTTGTAGGGGTTCTTCCGGTGGATCTTGCCTCTGTTCATCTAGATCCTTGGGATGAAACCCTTGTTGGTCCTATTCTTTGTCCAGATTTGTACGTTCTGGCTTTGGATTTGGACCACCATGATCTCCGTCGGGAAAAGGTTCTTCTGGAACTCCTAGGGTAGGAGTCACTATTCTGCTTCTATCTTTTTCCTGGCTCACTTAATTCTCCTATAATAGTTGGAAAATCATTGTTATCACAACAGAGAGGGGTTCGTTTGATTTTACCTCTCAGTCTTTTCATATTCTTCTGGATGGATGCTTGTTAACACCAATCCTTCAGCTTGTTTTTAAGGAAAGACATTCTTCGCGCTACTGAATCTAGCTGTCCTTCATGTACTTTGTATGATTGGATCAACATTTCCCTCCATGGACTGCATATTTTTGCGAAGAACATTGGAGCTGCTACTTCTGTTGCTACTCCACTTTGGAAGAAATACTTGCGGAACCAATAGATATATTCATCTACTGCGCAAATACTTCTTAATTCAAGGCTAAAAAGAGTTTGTGCATATTCTCTAGCTTTTTCTGCCCTGCTTCCTTCGAAGTATCGATCTCCGATAAAGTGTATCTTGATAAGCCTTCCTAGCCGGTCTGCAATCGCACCTTTTGAATCTCCGGCAAGGATGCTGGCCTTGGTATCTTCTGGGGTATTATCCCATCCGATCTTTACAGATCCCTCTAAGCTCAACTCCACCAGCTTTATGAAGTTTTCTTTGTCGAGCTCTAGGGTAGTTGCTGCTATCTTGATTGCTGCAACCCATTCGTCTATCAATTTCTCAGTATTTCGGAAATCGATAATATCCAGGTTTAGTATAGCGCCATATGAATGTAAGGGCTGGAGCATGGTCTTGCCCAAGGTGTATTCTCCGGCACTTTTTTTGGATTTCTTCCTGGATTTTCCTTTAGCCTGGTTCCCACAAATGTTGGTGTGACATTAGTGTGGAAATCCGCACTTTCCCTCATCGGTTGATCCTGTGGGGGATCCTTAGAACACGTACTTCCTTTCGGCGGTGGTAGTGCTGGAGTGATCTCATTTGTTTGGACATTGACCAAATCCACAATCCCGAGTTGGGAAAAGGATTCTGTCAATTCTTGTAGATCTGATAAATCTGCTCTTGTTACCTCCATTATTTTATAGATCTGATAGATGCAATGATCAGATCTTCTCTTGACTTTGGCTTTGGAATCTCTGTGGCCTTTCCCTTCTGGTGTAGAAGAGGTACTATTCCAAGGGCGTCTCTGATACGCTCCTGTCTGGATCTAGATGTTTCGGGGTTCTCCCTCTGATTTTTCTTTAGATCTGTAATTTCTATCCTCAGATCTGTAAGGCCCTTGTGTAGATCCGGAAGGATCTTAAGGATCTCGTCCACCTTTTGGCTCAAAGATTCTATTTTCATAGGTATATGTATTAACCTATGTCCATAGTCTTGAACCGTCTTTTGTATCTTCCTCAGATTTTGGGAGATCTTTGATGTATCTGGCTCGAGTTCTTTCCAATCAATCATAATTTTTTCAACTGAAATTATGTAGGAATTTACCTGTTCCGTTTCTCTTCACTGGGATTCTACCATGTACTTCAATGGAGTGTAGACGTCTTACTGCATTCCGTGGTAGTACTTGTCGAACTTCAAAATTTCTCAGCCACTCTTGTTTTTCTTCCGGCATGAGAAATTTTGGATCAATCCTCTTGGGACTATTAGCACATTTGTCAAGAATTTCCATGAGAAATTCTCTTCTTTGTATTTTCAGAATCTGGAAATATTCTCTGTTTTCAAAGCAATTCGAACTTTCGTTCGGTTCCATTTTATCTTGAAAAGTCTCCTCCATTAGTGGACAAATATTATCAAAATATAATATAATCATATATTTCTTCAATAAACCTAGGCTCTAATACTATTCTAGGCGAGCATGGGTGAAAAATATGCATAGAAATGCAAGAATAATGAAAATGGACTAAAAATCGCATTTGAAAGTAGTTCAGGGCTAAAATGGTCCAGAATTTGGTCTAGATCCGTTCAAATTCTCTCAGAGGACCAAAATCGAGCATTTTTTGAGAGATAAAGGACTAAAATAAAATCTCAAAAGTTAAAGGACTAAAATGGAAAATAGCCAAAGTTAGAGGACTAATTTTGCATTTAACCCTAATTATTAGTAGGGATAATTACGCTCTCTTCTTTTGAAGTTTGATGTAGTTACATGTAGACTTCCTGTAATTTGAAATATTACATCTATCGCCCTTGAAATTTGCTTTCATTTAACAAATAAGTTTGTCGGATAGTTAAAATTCATGAAATTTGTTGATTTTAACAAGAAAATAGATATTTACCTTCGATTGACTTAAAACTGACTTACTATAAGTCAAATAATTTTTTTTGGACCAAACTACCCTTACAATGGTAAAGATATACCTCCTCGCATGCATTAACGGATGAAGACATATAAGGGTAATTTGATTATAAAAAGATATATTTGACCTACTATAAGTCGGTAATAAGTCAATCCGTGGTAAATATATATTTTTTTCAATTTTTCTTGTTAATATCAGTAAATACGGTGAATTTTGATTGACAGAGGGACTTATTTGTTATGTGGAAGCAGACCTCAGGGATGCTAGATATAATTTTTAAATAGATTTATATAATCATAAATTTTATATACTCATCATGTAATTAATTTAAATTTGTTACTAAAATAGAATTTTCCATGAGTCAAAGTGTTAAGTCATAATACTCACCAGTCGTGACTTATTGTATATATAATAGTCATAAAATGGTGATCATACTTATCTACCAGCATCACATGGCAGATTATTAATTATAAGCATGATATGAAGATCTAATTAAAATTAATTTTTATGCTGGAGAATTGATTTCGTAAGTTCTTTGTCTCTTGGCACAATGTGATAATTAATTAATTATCTGCCATTTTCCAATAATTGGTCATGTTTCATACTCCATCTCACCCATTGTCTCTGTCTTCCTAACTCCGCCATTACACTATACACATTTTGTACGTATCTTATAAAGTATTTTTAAGATATATAAGTACATGTAGAATAACATAAAATATTAAATTCAATAAATTGACAATGTCTTTTATTTTTGTGATAGCAACAAAGTTACGCCGTATAAAAACAAATTGAGTGTTTTTTACTACATTATAAATGATCACAATTTTAAAATCACGCTAAATCAGTACAATTGATCATGGTTAAACAAAATCAAAGTAAAAATTTAAATTTTTACCACGATTAATCTTTATTCACCAAACCAGGACTAATGTTTTGGCCGCATTTGCAGAAACAAGGCCTAATGACTATTCCAAAGCTATAATTAATTTGTATTTGTCACAACTTTTTTTCTTTTGATTATAATAATTAATTATGATAAAATATTATATTTTTCTAGTGCACCTAAATATGGGTGAGATAATTTAATAACATTAGGTATTTAGTTTTAAATATTTTGAGAAGTCAGACCACGAGAGTCCCCAATTTGGCCGGGTTGAGCTGATTCGGTATTTTTTAGTGTTATGAAATTGCAGTTGTCGCTGAGTAAGGAAATTAAAATATTTTCCCCACAATGATGTAGAAAGTAAATCGAAATTTCAGTCTTGTATGTTCTAAAGGGTGGTGATGGTGGTCCTTTAACTAAGAGGGTATTTGACTAAATTTACAAGCTTATCAAAATGTCTTATAAAATGTTTGAGAGTTTATAAGTTTTAAATATTTATTTGACTGTGATTGTTCTTTTAGTGCTGGAGGAGCAAACCCCAACTGCCCATATCGAGGGTAATGATTCACAATTAGGTGATGAACAATATAAATAGAGTAATTTAAAAAATAAAAACTACTAATCCAGCTGGATTGAGTGAAAAATTCAGAACTAAATTCATAAAAAAAAAAAGAACTAAATATATAAATAGAGTAATTTAAAAAACCAAAAATATTAATAACCAAAAATTACAAGACCTAAAATATAATTTTGCCTTTCTTTTGAGAAGTAAAGGCCCCATTCATAATGCTATATGTACATTATCACATTTTATTGAAGTACTTGTGTAAATAGTTTCAATCGTAGACTGTCCATATGATGCTAAAGTTAGCGTCGAGTTAATTAGCATGTAAAAATATTTATTGCTAATCTATACTACTTAATATATATTATAACCAATCCATTGCTAAATTTGCTAGCAAGTAAACTTTCATTGCTAAATATTAGCAAGTAAATTCTTGTATTAAATAATGCGATCTAGCAATGAGAATTTTACTTGTTAATTACTTCGATGTTAATTTTTTTCATTGCTATCAAGCTGTTTTCTTGTAGTGTCCGATGAATATGTACATGGAGTTGCAACATTCTTAGAATTTGAAATTTTGGGGAAGGAATATGGTTCCAGAGTCAGTTTTTCATGTTCGAAATGTTGAAATCAATTTAGCAAAACCCTTGAAGATGTGATGTTACATTGCGTTAGGGATGGATTTGATCATATATATACATGTTGGACTTTCCATGGTGAGACGTACATTCCATTACATCTAAGTGAAGATAATGAATTCTCCACCAATGATCATGGGGATGACATAGCCAACATTTTACGAGATGTAATAGAAATTCCAAATAAAGATGACCATGTGAAAAATGATCAGCATCTAAACGGAGCTAATGCAGAAATAAAGAGGTTCTTTAGATTATTGTGAGATGTTGAGACTGACTTGTTTCCTGAATGTAAAAAGCAGACAAAGTTGAGTTTTGCTTCTCGATTATTGCATATAAATTTGTTGTTGGTCTAACCACTTGATGAATTTATTACTTGAATTGTTGAGTGACACATTTTCTGATACTATGAATTTGCATACTAACTACAATGAAGCCAATAAGATCACAACTGAATTAGGCTTCACTTGTGAGTCATTGATGCTTGTCCCAATAATTACATGTTGTTTATAGATGAAGATGCAAAATTAGATTAGTGTGGAATATAAGATGAAGGAAGATTCAAAGATGAAGCTGAGAAAGTAGCAAATAAATGCATTAGAAATTTTTTATGTCAACTAAAACTACTTCTCTCATGAGGTGAGATGTTCCAATTGCATGATGGACTACTATGACTGTTAGTATTTTCCAGGCTATAGTAATATATCAGGTTGTCCTACAAAAGGTGTTTATGATTGTCCTAAATGGTAAAGATACACGTTCCGAATATTTAAAAAATGGTCATAAGTTTAGTTACTGTGGCCATCATCGTTTCTAACCCATAGGACATCGACTACGCAGGGATAAAGTATCATTTGATGGGACAATGGAATTGTTAGAAGCCAGTGCCACTCTCTGAGATTGGGTTGCTACAACAGTTGGAGAATGTGCCTACTGAATATAAAAAAGATTTGAGAAAGAGACTGAGTACAAAAGGTGCCGATTGTAAAGGTAAAAAGAGAAAAGTTGATAGCTCAGTAGAAACCTTTTGGAAGAAAAGGAGTATATTCTTTGAGTTTTCATATTGGTCGGGGAATTTGTTCGGTACAACCTCGATGTCATGCATATTGAAAAAAATATATGCGAAAATATACTCTTTACCTTGTTGGGCGTTAAAGATAAGACAAAAGACAACATCAATGCAAGGAAGGATCTCCAAGTTGTGAACATTTAGAGTTCTTTACATTCAATTCTAAGACTTGTTGGGGGAGTATTATTTGCCTGCCTCATCATTCACCATGAGTACCACTAAGAAGAAAATGTTATGTGATGTTCTAAAGAGTTTATGGCCACCTAATGGATATGGTTCCAATATCTCCCATTGCGTACAATTGGAGAAGCTTACCATATACGGTCTCACTACAAAAGCTGGGATTTGTAACGGCTTTTTGGTAACGGCCATATGGCCGTTACAATACACACGACCTTTGTAACATTTTTGTAATGGATTGGATGTGCTGACGTAATTGAGAGGGTAATAAAAATGTATTTAGTTTGTAATGGTCAGAATCGTAGCCGTTATAAGATTTTCATGTACCTTAAATCATTACAATTTATAGGTCGTTACTAATTTGCTATGGTTTTGTAATGGCTTTTTGGTGAAATAAGGAGTCGTTACAATGGCAGTGGAAAAACCGTGAAAAAACATAAAAAATGATTGTATTACAAGATAACAACTTCATATTCTAACGGCTAATTTTCAACAGTTATCTTATGAGTTTCAAATGCCGTTACAAAACCCGCTACACAAAAACTTATATATATGTACAAGTTGTTGTAATTTCATTTCATTAATTTTTTGTAGAAATTCTTACTAACCACAAACAATCTCAATCATCACTTAAGTTGGTTGACCAGATAAACTAATTTAATATTTTATTGTGTTTAATTAAATTAATTATAATTTACTTATTTTAGTTTTATAATTTTTTATTAATCTTATATCATGTTAATTGTATGTATTCTCCTAAATAGTGTATGTAATATTTATAAATTTGTAAGTCGTCAAATTAAAAAATTATATATATATATACACACGTGTGAATACAATAGTATATATCATCATGTTACGGGAATTGATGAGATGAATGTATAATAAAAACCTCCCGGGAGGGTATGTCTTACACTGGAGTCTGAGGATGGGCGTAAGATTTTCATAAAATGAGCAAAGGGTCAGCGGACATATGGATGGAGATAAAATTAGGTGCCTTTTCCGAAAATTCAAAAACACAAAGTTCAAAACTACCTGACGATGTCAGTTATCACTTGTGTATGCAAGAGTTTATGCCATAATATTATAATTGGATTTCTCATGGTGAGGTGAGGGTGCAGGAGTACTTTGAGGCTGTGACTGTCCCTTCAGTGCCGGAGGAGCAAACCCCAGCTACCCATGTCGGGGGTAATGATTCACATTGTGGTGATTAACAACATATGGATTGGGCACAGAGGATGATTTTTTATGCAGCTGGGCCAAGTGAAATATTCAGGACTAAATTCGTAAACAAGAAAAAAAGAACTAAATATGAAAATAGAGTAAGCTACAGAACCAAAAATACTAATAACCAAAAATTACAAGACCTAAAATATAAGTTTCCCTTTCTTTTGAGAAGTAAAGGCCCCCCCATCCATAATTCTATATATACATTATGACATTTTATTGAAGTACTTGTATAAATAGTTTAAATCGTTGACTATCCATGTGATATGGATCACTTATCAACGCATTAAAGCTATACATTGCCACACTTCATTAAAAGCACTTAAATAAATAGTTTTAATCATAGGCTATCCATGCATGTTCTATGAATCAACAATCAACAGCAACAATCATGGCTTGGTCGGCACAGCTTTGAGAGGTATGGCCTTTTTCAGTGAAAGGCCAAACTTCTCATTTAAGTCCACATCTTGTGGTGTGATTCCTGGTTCAAGTTCCCAATCAAAGTTGTGGATCAAAGAGGCCACAGTTAGGTGAACCATCCTATATGCTAGTGGCAGCCCTGGACAGATTCTCCTGCCTGCCCCAAACGGGATCAATTCAAAGTCGTGCCCTTTGAAATCAACTTGTCCATTCAAAAATCTTTCAGGCTCAAATGAATCAGGGTTCGGCCATATTCTTGGATCTCTACCAATTGCCCATAAATTAACGAGAATTACGGCGTTTTTGGGTATGACGTAGTTCTTGATTTCTAGATCATCTCCGTCCTTGCGACGCATCAGAAATGGGCCTGGAGGATGATATCTTACGGATTCTTTGATCACGGCTTGTAGATATGGGAGCTTTGAAATGTCTGATTCTTCAACCTGTTTGTTTGCTCCAACAACAGTTCGAATCTCCATTTTGAGTTTTGACATTACCTGGGGATTCCGCAGAAGTTCTGTCATTGCCCACTCCACTGTGACTGATGTTGTGTCCGCTCCTGCAACAAATAAATCCTAACAACAAATTTACTTAGAACAAGTTACTGTACATTTTGAATTATGAATTTGAATTTGATCAAAGAAAAATTTTGGGCAAAATCGTGTTTTGGTAACATTAAAAAAGGTCAGTTTTGTTTTTGGTATCACAAATTTTGCAATATCGGATTTTGGTACCATGAAACCAAAAACTAAGCATTTTTGGTACCAACTTAATGGCAGAGCCCATGTGCCGTGCACATGGGCCTTAACGGCCGTCAACCCCGCAATTTTGACAGGAAAAGTCAAGTGAGTTTGAGAAAAAGAAGGAAAAATTAGTTTTCCAATATTTCATAGTATTTTGGTACCATTAAACCTAAAAATAAACTTTTTTGGTTCCATAAAGTTATGTGCAGCGTAAAATAAATAATACAACACATTTCAAAATAAAAGACAGAATCCATAAACATGAAGCAAAATATTATAAATACACAATTTGAGCTAATTAAAATCTATTTTGACAAAAATTTAACAAAACCCACCTGACAAAAGAGTTTTGATGCAGCCGGATCTAATTCAAGTGATAAATTTGAGGCTACAAGATTACAAGGTGTTGTGTTGATTAGCATTGAGAATGTATAATGTTTGGTAAATTGTTATTAGTTATTAATTGATTAACAATTTATATACATAATTGAAGATAATTGATTTAATGATATAATAATCTTTTATGTTAATTGAGTGAAAAATTAAACAAATTGTTGGTCAACTTGTTTACAAGGCACTACAATTAAATTATCTAGCCAGAGCATAAGATAGAATTAAGTGTCAATGAAGGAAAAAGACTTAATACACATCAACATACATATTCAAAATTCAATTAATTAAATACAAATATTACATAATAATAGAAAATACTACTACATAAGTTGACTAATGAAATGAGAATTACTATAATATAAAGACATTTTTTATAAAGACATATGAAAAAAACTATATACTTAGTCCATTAAAAAATCATAAAATTTTAAAAAATAAATAAAATTATAATTTTTAATCTATAAGGACATTTTGGTCCATTCACAATAAAATTTGATGGAAATCTAACTGATTGAGTTAATTGTTAGATGGCCGTTAAAATCAATGGGGTATTAGTATTTTTTTCAACCAACATGAAGGTATTCGTAATGATACCAAATTTCAGGAAATATTATTGTAACTTACTCTAAAGTTAATCTCATATTTCCAAAAGATCTCTATGTCCTCTTTTCAACTTTTATCTGAAATTTGACAGCAAAAGCCACTCAAAAATCGGGTAAATATCAATTTAGCCCCTTGTGATATTGAAAATAAGCACATCACTCCCTTGTGAAAAAAATATAGCAATTTATCCCCCTATACTTTCTAAAATGAAGCAATTTACCTCCTTTTTAAAAATCATATGAGGGTAAATTGTTGTATTTTTAAAAAATACAAAGAGGTAAATCGATATTTGTTTTTTCATAAAGGGGTAATTTGCTCATTTGGGATATCACAAGGGGGTTGCTTGCATTTTTCCCCTCAAAAATCTCATGGCAGTTAAGTTTTTAGCTTGGAGATAATAGGAGTTGGACGAAAGACATAGACTTAATCTTTTTGCCGGATATGAGACTAATTTTGATATTTTCATAAATAATGGGACTAAAAGTATATAATGTTCTAAAATAGGAGATGGAAAATATAGTTTTTCTATAACTGTATATGGATCAATAAATAACAATTATAATTAACTTGATTTTTTCCGAAATTAGCGAAACACTGTTTTTCTTTTAACTTTTTTTCTATTTTCCATAACATTATATATATATATATATATATCTTAAACAATTGGCAGATACGTCGGCGATGTTTGTGCCCACCCGGAACATGAGTTGACTATGACAATGAAATTATACTATTTAAATGGCTAATTGGGTTCTTTTCTCTATCAGAAAATTTAATGATTTGATTAAATAAATTTTCTTGTAAATTAGTTAACTAAAAATACTAAAAAGCTACCAAAATATTTAATTCTTGTCCTTCTACATGGTGGTGCAAAATTCATAATTATATTCGTCTTCAAATCCAATCTCAAGCAAAGTCATCACTAAAACAAGAACGAGTACTTTTTATCATAACTAATGATTATTATAAAAATAAACAAATCGAGGGACGTATAAATTAATTGGTGGTGTGCAATTGCTATTAATCAGTCATTTCTATAAGTGAAGCTAAAAGAGTATATATAATTAAAAATTATGATAAATATTTTAACTACTGATTGTGTTAAATATTGATTAATTATAATTAAAATTTAAATTTTCATGCTAATTTCTTTAGTCGTATTAGATAATTTCGATTTACCAAAATTTTTTAATAGTAGCCATTTATAACGTTGAAAAAGTTCCTTTTTTTGTAGGGTAAGCTGCAGATATACTGCTATTTGATTTATAGTGTCTATTTCTCAAGCACCTGGGGCAATAAAAAATTTAAGGATTGTACTAACCAGCAGTAAATGCTTCATGGTTTTGCGGGTCAACTCCACCTGATTTCCTTCGCTGATCTCCAACAGCACTTCCAGCAAATCAGTTTTCCTTGCCTGAGAATTACGTGAAGCTTCCACTCTTTGATCAATGATACTATCAAAATTTGCAAGCAGTTTCCCCATACAAAACTCCGCCTCCCGCTTGATTCCTTGCGGATCGAACAACCCCAGAAACCCAAAATAATCTCCAAGATTAGGACAGGAATACACTCTCATCAATCTGTGGATTATTTCCTCGAGTTCTTGAGACGAACCCGTGTTATAATCAGCAAAATCAAGTGAGAAAAGTGTGTTTGATATGAAGTTAAGGGATGTAACAAAAGCAGCCTGTCCAATATCCACAGCTCGGCCATTAACACAGCATTCTTGGACATATTGGAGCAGTTTCTGCAGCTTCTCTTGGCGTAGTCCCTGGCTGGCGTATAGTGGTTGGGTCGAGAACATCTGTTCTTTACATATTTTACGCAGGTTTCTCCACTGGCTGCCCATGGGCAGGAAGGCCACGGACGCCGTGTGGTGGTCGAGTGCTCGGGTTGCGGCTGTGGTCATCCTGAGGGGAAAAGCTTGATCATGCGTTTGTAGTATTTCCTTGGTGATTTCTGGGGATGACACAACGATTGTGTCTACGCTGCCGAGCTTGAGATACATTAAAGGGCCATAAGTTTTGGAGAGTTCGGTAAAGTTTTGGTGGGGGTTTTGGCCAAGTTGGAGAATGCTTCCGATGATGGGAAAGGGGTAAGGACCCGGAGGAAGCTTGGCTGATCTCCTGTGCCTGGAGTTGGAGTTCAGGAGATGGAAATATGCCCAAATGAGAGATAGTAGGAGTAGAAGGAAGGATGCTATCAAATCCATTTTCGCCGCTCCTCTTTCTCTCACTCTGTTTTTCTCTTTGGTTTGGATCAATTTATACAATAAAAATTGGTTGTCGTTGTCGATAATGACTAATTGTTTAATTAGACAAACAAGCAGGTGAGGATTCCGAACACGTGATAGCCTGATATATATTTTTATTAAATGTATTTTTTATCCCATAATTTGAGTTATTCGACGATTTTGTTTTTTAATTGTTTAGGATAGTATTTAGCTCCTACATCTTTATAATTTTTGAAATTCACTTCTTTTTTTCAACAGAGTTCACATTCACCGGCAAAAAGGATGAACTCCGGTGGAAAAAAAAGAGACTAAAACAAATAATTATGAAGATGCGGGACTAAAACACACTCCTAAAAATTAAATCACAAAACTGGTAGAAAAAAAAATGAAACTATAAACAGTAACCCCAATATTAAAAAGTCACATGAGATACACAAGTATTTTTCCAGCGAGACCGATGAACTTCGACGAATAAAGGATTAAACTGCAAAAATAAAAAAAAAATACAGAACTAAAATACTATCTAAAAAATAATAAAAAACAAAAATATCAAATAACCTTATTTACGGACCAAAAGTATATTTTGAGCCTATGTATATGTACCGTTGTAATAATTCATACTTGATAAGTATTTATTGACTCTTCTATGTGGTATATGTCACGCCCATCCACAAACCTGTTTCATTCTACTTTTGGACATAAAAGTAAATGATATGCAACAAATGCTTTTTTTTTCTTTTTTTTAAATAAAATCGCTGATACCATGGTGGGGTTTCGACGAGATCCCTACCCATAACTTAGTATTAAAACGCCCAAGTCCATATTTGGAGCCAGAAAGTACAAAACTCTAAAATTAACTGGCTTTAAAAAGAAAAGATGGAGATATGGCGATAGATGGACTTTGGGTCCTGTTGACACTACAATTTAGTTAGAGAAATCAATCAGTCCATTAATCTTTTATGAATTATGATTTCTTTTGTGGCAAGTGTAACCCATAAGTTGATTCTAGAAAGGAGGAGACAACTGCTTATAGGATGGTAATGTTTTGGAACGGGGACATGGGTTCTTGATCATTTTCTTTTAGGTGGAGTTTTTCAATCATTATTTTATTACAGTATTGCATGCAGAAGGCAGAGGGAAAAGCTAGATTAATATTAAAGCTGGATTAAGTTGTTTTATTGTGAAATGGTTGTATCCTAAAAGTAAAAATTTAATATCATTTTTGCCCCTTTCTTAGTAAGTAAATAACACTCAAAATGTCTATATAGAACTATAAACTAGTTGTTCCCTGATAAATCCTTACAGCTTGGTAGAGAGTTAGATGCCATTGTTAATTTTCTTCCTCAGTACTTTTGGGCGGGTATGTTCCATGACATGAGTTGGACTGCAAAACGGTAATCAATATGGATTCCTCCTCCCTTGATATGTAAATGTGGTTGCATCGATTTAAAAGATTAATAGTAGTTAGTTATTAGCTGTTTAATTAATTACTTTTGAATAGGTTGAAAAAATTAACAGTAGTTAGTTATTAATCTTGCTCTTGAGGCTCATACCTAAAAAAGGATAAAGCCAACTTAAAAGAACTGGATTTTCACAGGACTTGTTGAGTTTTGATGTTTATCCTACAAAGGTTCTCTTGAGAAGTTGACAAGTGAAAGGAGCTTCATGGCATTGCTAAAAGAATTGACAAACTTTTTGCTATTGTTTTCTTTCAGATCGAAGGCTGCAATACATGATTATTGTTTTCTGTTTGGTACTATTTTGGGTTGAAACTGTTAAACATGCAACAGAGGAAGAAATACGAGAAGCAACGAGTGGGATCTATGGAGTCAGTTTTCATTTCTCTGTAATCTGTATGTTCAAAGAATGAGGATGATGAACAGTATGTAAATACAGCAATTGAACTAACACAACTGCTTCTTGACTAACTAACTGACTAGGAGATGACATGGCCCAATTCCAAGAAGAATAAATGAGTCACATATACACGTAAGCATCTGCTAACAATTACAAACAAAACGTTTCTACCAAAATGCGCTTTTCACCCTGCGTCAATTAGTTTAACTGCAACATCTTCAACTTCATCTTCTTCAAACTGCTGCAACTCTGCTTCAGACCGCTGCAACTGAGCTGCTGCAAGTGATTGTATTCCATCAGCCCCCCAACAAGTGGGACTGTGGGAGAAAACAGCAAGGCCCAACTTGGATATCTGGTTAGAGAACGACTTCAAAGGCAAAACTTTAGTAAAGACATCAGCCAATTGAAGGGAGCTAGGAACAAAGGAAGGCGAAATAAACCCCTCATTGTAGGCATCACGAACCAAATGGCAACCAACTCAATATGCTTCGTGCGCTCGTGGAAAACAGGGTTCGCAAGAATGTGTACGGCGGCTTTGTTGTCGCAAAAAAGATCAGTGGGAAGAACGACAGGCACATAGATAAGCTAGAATGAAGGACAAGCAATGTAGTTCACACACAGTCGTAGCCAAATTGCGATACTCCGCTTCAGCCGTAGAACGAGAGACCGTGGACTGTTTCTTGGTCTTCCAAGAGACCAAAGCATCACCCGAAAAAATGTAGAAGCCAATAAGGGAGCGGCGAGAGTCCGGGCAAGACGCCCAATCAGCATCACAATAAGGCTTCAGAGCAAATGAATTTTGAGAAGGAAAAAGCAGACCTTTGGAGGGACAATCCTTGAGATAACGGACGACGTGCAAGGTAGCTTTCCAATGGGACTCGCAAGGATGATTAATTAACTGACTAAGTTGCTGCACTAAGTGAGAAATGTCGGGACGAGTAAATCCCAGGTAAAGAAGGCATCCAACAAGACGTCGGTAAGCATCAGGATTGGAAAGCAGAGCACCAGAAGAAGCCACAAGTTTCAAACCATGAGGAAGAGGGGTGGAAGTAGACTTGGCGTGACATAGCCCTGTATCTTGTATGATATCCAAGACATATTTGTTCTGCGCCACAAAAAGACCGTCGGAACTACGGGCAATCTCCAAACCAAGGAAATAACGAGCTGTACCAATATCTTTAATCGTGAAGAGCTCATGAAGATGTTGCTTGACCTGCTGAATATCAGACATAGAAGGGCCAGAAATGAGAATGTCGTCAACATAAACTAACAGTGCCATGGGACCTGAGACTGTTTGCTTGATGAACAAACAATGATCGTGAGCCGATTGAAGGAAGCCGTAGGCCTTAAGCTTGTGAGTGAATTTGACGTTCCATTGACGGGAGGCCTGCTTGAGGCCATACAAAGATCACTCCAATTTACACACAAGACCAGGAGCAATAGAATACCCTTCGGGCGGAATCATATAAATGTCCTCCTCCAAATAGCCATGAGAAAAGCATTGTTAATGTCCAGTTGTTGAATGGGCCAACCATGAGCAGCGGCAACCGCAAGAAAAACTCGAACTGTGACATTCTTAGCAACGGGAGAAAAACTGTCGGTGTAATCCACGCCCTCGATTTGGTTAAAACCTTTCGCCACCAAGCGTGCTTTATATCTCTCCATGGAACCATCAGCCCGAAGTTTAGTTTTGAACACCCATTTACATCCAATCGCACGTTTACCAAATGTTAAAGATGTGACTGTCCAGGTGTGGTTCTGTTCCAAAGCTCGTATCTCGGTATCCATAGCCTCACGCCATTCCTGATGTTGAACTGCATCTGAAAAAGACTTGGGTTCTTGCAAAATTGACAACGAGGCTACAAACGACAAATATGCGGGTGCAGGAGAATGCAATGAATGAGGATTATGTGTAGAACAGATGAAATCATTCAGCCACGAAGGTCGCTGGCTAACTCTAGAAGATCGTCTTAAAGGTAATGTAGCAACAGGATTGGAAGCAGGTGAACCTACAGAAGATGGTGAAGATGTAGAAACAGAAGGAATGTTAGGTGGTACAAGTGAGAAATCAAAAGAATGGGAAGATGCAGGTTGCATTATATCAGAATGTGATGGAACTAGAGGTAGTGGACACATTTCATGAGTAGGAACAAAGGTTGAAAAAGGAAAGATGTGTTCAAAGAATTGAACATCCCTTGAAAACATGATATTTTCATTATCAAGATCAAATAATTTGTAAGCTTTCTGTGACATGGCATAGCCTAAGAGGATGCATTCGATAGCTCTAGGATGAAACTTTGATTTAGAGGGACTGACATCAGTAGCGTAGCAGAGACAACCGAAAGTGCGAAGGTGATCATAGGTGGGAGGATACTTATGTAGACGTTCGAAAGGAGACTTCCAGTGTAGAATTGGAGAAGGTGTTCGATTGATTAGATATGTTGTGGTGAGAATAGAATCACCCCAAAACTTCAAAGGTAAAGAGGCTTGGAAAAGGAGGGCCTAGCAACATTCAAAAGATGTCTATGTTTGCGTTCAACACACCCATTTTGTTGCGGCGTATATGTGCAAGATGTTTGGTGGATAATGCCTAATTCATGACAAAGACTAGCAATTTTTATTGAGGAATTCAGACCCATTATCGGATCGAAGAACTTTGACAGATTTGTGGAATTGATTTTGTACCATGGCAAGGAAGGATTTGAGGGTAGAAAATACCTGTGACTTGTGGTTAATGAGATAGGTCCATAGGGAATGGCTATGGTCATCAAGAATGGTTAGCACATAGGCACAGTTGGATATGGTGTATGTTTTATAAGGCCCCCACACGTCCAAATGGACAAGGTCGAAAGGTGCTGCAGAAATGGATGAACTAGGATGAAAAGGAAGTCTAGTTTGCTTAGCTTTGTGGCATACGTCGCAAGGAGAATCACAATCAAGATCAATTGAATGCAAGGTAGGAATATGTTTTATTATGTTCATAGGAGCATGACCTAGTCTAAAATGCCACGCTAAACCATTACATCGAGACTTAGAATTCGCAGCTGAATTACAACAAATAGAACAAGACAATAAAGAGAAAAATGAGTTGTTTGACAACATAAAGATTCTTGATCAATATTCCTTCAACTAGGATTCTATCAGTTGCCTGGTCCTGCAGAGAACAAGCATCTTTAGAGAATTGAAATCTGTAATTATTGTTACGGCACAAATGACTGACAGATAGTAAGTTGACAGAGAACGAAGAAATGAAGAGAACTTGTGTGAGAGTGATATGTTTATTCAAATGCACAATGCCAATGTATGTGGCCAGTTTTTTTTGTTCTATCAGGTAAAAGAATTGCTTTTGGTTGTAAAGGTTTGGAATAAGAGTGAAAGAGGTCAAGGCTTCCACATATGTGGTTGGTAGCCCCGGTGTCAATAATCCAATAATTCAAATCAATTCCGTGAGAGTTAGGGACATTACCAGCAAAATTTTCTTCATCATGCCACGTAAAATTCACATAAGTGGTAATGGGATCAGCAAGCAAATTATTCCCTTTCAGCAACTTAATCAAATCACTCATGAGTTCTGTCATGTTCTTTGTGGGTGAGCCATCTCTGCTATTTCTTTTCTCTTCTACTGCTGTAGCTGCAAAATTGCGATTCCCATTTCCTTTCTTTTTTGCATCATGCATGGTCTTATACCACTCCGGTATCCCATGGATTTGAAACAGCTGTCAAGTGTGTGCCCAGGCTTACGACAATGCGAACAAACTAAGCGTCTTCTGTCTACAAAAGGCTTCTTTCTGCTGATAGATTTATCACTCTGTTCCTTTCTTCCATCTTTCAACATTAACTGATGAGCCATGTACCGTGATCTGTCTCCCAAATCTGTGCGTACTGCTCGTTGTTTTTCCACTACAAAAATCGTAGAGAAAGCTCGTTCAAGGTCTGGTAATGGATCCTGCATAAGGATCTGACTCCTTTCATTGTTGAAGCTCTCATGTAATCCCATTAGAAATTGCATTAGCTGAGTGTTCTCGTCCCTTTCTGCTATGCCTTTGTTGACGCCACAACTGCAACCTCCACAGTACATTTCGGTGTCGGTGCCAAACACATTAGCTCATTCCAGATTTTCTTCAGTTTAGTCAAATAAGTCGTTAATGACGAATCTCGTTGTGAAATCGTGACTAACTCACGCTGAATCTGATATACCATAGGGCCATTGTTGTGCCCATATCTACCTTAGATTTCAAGGCATAGTTCACGCGAAGACGATACATACATGAATGATTCAACAATATCCTTCGAGATCGAATTCCAAATCCATGACATTACCATTAAATCCACACGCCTCCATTGTTCGAATGTGGCTGAGTCAATTGTTGGTCTGTAAAAAGTTCTGTCAATGAAGCCGAGCTTCATTTTTGTGCCGAGCGCTACGTAAACTGAGCAGCTCCATGGTAAGAAATTCTTACCATCGAACGGAGAAGAAGAGAGCACTAGGCTCGAGTTTTCTGAAGGGTGTATGTATAAGGCTTCCCTCTGCAGCTGCTCTGCAGCTGCTCTGTTATTCAGATTCATGGAGGAATCCGCCATATTCCGGTGTCATTATTCCAATCAATCAATGTAACTATCTCAGTTTGCAGAGTCCTTCATAGCGAAGGCTCTGATACCATGTTAAAAATGAAGCAGAGGAAGAAATACGAGAAGAAACGAGTGGGATCCATAGAGTCAGTTTTCATTTCTCTGTAATCTGTATGTTCAAAGAATGAGGACGATGAACAGTATGTAAATACAGCAATTGAACTAACACAACTGCTTCTTAACTAACTAACTGACTAGGAGATGACATGGCCCAATTTCAAGAAGAATAAATGAGTCACATATACATGTAAGCATCTGCTAACAACTACAAAAAAAACGTTTCTACCAAAATGTGCTTTTCACCCTGCGTCAATTAGTTCAACTGCAACATCTTCAACTTCATCTTCTTCAAACTGCTGCAACTCTGCTTCAGACCGCTGCAACTGAGCTGCTGCAAGTGATTGTATTCCATCAGAAACAAACATTTCTTTCTATTTTGTTTTCTACAAGGTAACAAGCGCTGGTTGGAAAGAGCAAGAAGCAATTAACTTTCTAAAAAAGAAGGTGAAAAATGAACCTGCATTCTCATTTGTGCAGGTAAAAGAAAATGCATAATGAGTCATTTCTTGATGTTGGACTTTGGATCTCGATGTGATTGTTTTAGTATAGTTCATAATCTATGTGCCAGGTCGAGAACTTGTTTACTCTTTGCATCATTGCTTTGTGTCTTGAAGTATATACAATGTGACTAAGAGGGGAACTCTCAAACTTTAGATATGTGGATGCATCTATTATGTATATTTATGTCGATTCTATTCTAGAACAAATACGAAACCATTTGAATTTTAGTTATTTGATTTTCCTTATTCACGTTTGTTCACTAGATTCAGTTAGAATTCATGACTAAAAGAGAAAAATCCTGATTTGTAATTTTCTTATTAATTAATTTTTACTGGTGTTGAGGGTATTGTTGTTCACCTTCATATATCGTTACAAGGTAATTTTTTCATTCAATCAAAAGAAGTATTGCAAAAGGAAAAAAAACGTGGATTTGCCTTTATTTTCTGATTATTTGAGATTTTTCTTTTAATAACGTATCAGCACAACATTTATTTCCTATCCCATTTTTTAAGTAGTATTACATGTTTTTTTCTAATTTTCCTTCAATGCACTTGGCATATTTAAGTTGTTTTCAGCACTCTCTTTTAAATGAACTTATTGAAAATGACATATGTACATATTGATTGTCACTACATGGATGTGGTCTTGTGTGACTAAGAGCTTTGCTTTAGTTTGGGCAGGTAGAGAACATCTTGGAGGACTAAATACCTAGCAAAGGTTCTTATCTCATTTGATGATAATGATGCTTCATTTTTATCACAATTGGACAATTTTGGTTCATTGAGAAGCTGAAATGTCAGGAATCATGTTAGCCGTTCTACATTTGTGCTACATAGGGAGGCTCATTCTAATGTTATTAGCAAGCATGTTTTAGTAATTGTGGTACATGTACCATGCATCTTTGATTCTAACTATTCTTTACCGTAGTATCTGTGTAAGCATAACTTAGCTTATGATAAGTATACGATAGTTTGATGTCTGAAAAAAAGGGGTTGCTATTGTGGAAATTGCAAGCATAGATTTATACTTGTATGCTCTACATTTGCTGAATGACGAACTGTCGATTCTCACAACGATGCAAATTTCTTTATAATTCATAGTTCTAATGCTTTAATCTTTGAATAACTGATGCTATACAAGGGAAAAATGGTTGACCTAGCTTGGTTCAGTTTTGTTATTATGTATCTTGTTCAAATTTTCATAGTTAATATTGCTTGTCAAAAGTTTTAATTCGAACTTACATAAGTGATAGTTTTTGAACTTTTATGTCTATATTTTACCAATTTCTAGCACACTAGAGAATGTGTGAAGGGATTTTTCTCTTGATTGAAACTGATGGAGTTATAAAACTGGATAAGGGTAAGTTTGTCTAGATTCAGATTTGTATAATGCTAGTTGGTTAGAGCTTGCCCTATTTGTAATTGGTAGTGGATTAGATGTCTTAATGCATTTTCATAAGATGTGTATGGTGCTTTTTGCATACTAGTCATGTTGAGGTGAGTGATGAGTCTATACTGTTTTAATTAATTGAAATGATTTTGTCAATGAAAATCTATTGCTAAAAAGTTCGCCTCCTTGTTAGATTTTAACCTCTATTTACTGATAAAAGAAGCAGCAATCACTGCCTCTTTTGCTGATGATAGCGGCAGCAAATTGCTGCCTCTTTTGCTAATATAGAAGCAGTAAAAAATTACTTCTGTAATAGATGTATAAAGCCAAGAACACTTTCCCTCTTGATTGACGCTTTCTTTATTGTGTGCCATTTCTTTTCTTTTTCTCTCGTTTTTAGTTGTAATTGCAAGATATATGAACTTGCATACTTGATTGATGTTGTGATTCTCCAACTTTACTAATATGCTTGACTAGTGCATTGATTCTCCAATTTACTAAATACAGTAAATATCAAAATTGAATAGACCTGATTCAATAGGCTCAAACAAACAAGCTTGATGGAATCTTGGATGTTTAGTTTAATATAATTTATCTATTCAAAATTAATGTAATTAATTATATTAATAGGCAATATTGCAATTTTCGTCCTGTATGTATAGGGGGTTGGAAAATTTGGTCCTCTAGCTTTTGCGGTGGCAATTTTGGTCCTGTATCTTTCAAATATTCGTGTTCAGCCCATTTTGCCCTTCTAGCGAAGAGTTAAACCTCCTAGTCCACTACATGCTCTAATTTTGGCCTAACATGCTTCCGAAATAAATTAAGCCCTCATAAATTCGTACATTTTTCGACCGTATTGTTCCCGGGTATTTTAAGTTCTCGATTTTACAGACTACCTTCAACCACACTACCGCTGCAGATGGTTCGTAGATACTTGGCTCCTTCAGCAACAAATAGCACAACCCCATTTCATTTCCTACCTTAGGACATAAAAGGGATTCCAATATAGAGACTTAATAAAATTTTGGAAAACAAGTTGAATAGAAGCCTTATTTTTATTGAAAAAATATCAGAATATTACATAGATATTATTCCTCCGTTGGAGGAGACAACTATTTAGCCTCTGATATGATAGAGGACTTGACTTGTTGGGAAAACCCCCAAAAACTAAGAAATTAAAACACTACAAAAGATTGAAAGGATTCAGAATTTTAATATTTTGAAGAGTAGGAGAAGTTTTCTGATGATCCCCCTCTACTTCATTGCATCTATTCATAGGCGTCCGTGGACTTCAAATTCGGACTCCAAACTTATTTTCTGATGACGTCATTGCATTTGTCATCCTCTTATCTCTTTCAAATGATATCACTGTATTCGTCATTGCCTCGTCCTTTCTAGCTTTTGGTCATAATGTCTTGCTGTCCACGTGATTTCTAGCTAGCTTTCCTGTTTTGCTAACTGTTTGCCTTTGTCGTTTTATGCTGACAGTCTTATCCTTGATCTTTTACATTTTTTAATTTTTGCGAAAAGAAGTAAAAAATTTTCCTGCTTTGTTGTTCTGGTCCAGTTCAGGTTTATTTTGCATGACCTAAAATTTTGTCCCATATAGGGGTTTCTCTTATTTTTTACAGCAATGGCATAAATGGTCATGCCATTGCCCAACATGCAATATATTGCACGTCTTTATTCTTGTTGCTTGTAGTTTATTCTCCCAGATTAACATCCTCTTCTTTTCAAATAAGCTCTCTGCGAATTCAAGAGTTTGCACTTCTCGTGACACAATTGTTGCCATTTCACCAGAGTCCGGTGATGGCCTTGTGCAATCAGTACTTGAATTCGACACTACAGGTCTAGAGCTCTGTGCTCTAAAGGCATGTCTAGGGTCATGCTTCCTCAACTCGTGAGTCATCGCCGAAACTGATGCCTTTCGAATTAATTCTCTTAAATCGTTCCATAGCGTTGTGGATGCTAATAAGGAACTCCTTATGGTGACCTGGACTGTGTCTAGATCAGCTCTTTGAATTTGTTCTGCAACTTGGGCATTTATCCCTAGCTGCCCGAACTTTCTGTCAAGCTCCTCAGGTTTTCTAGGAGGTGCCTAAGCCTCAGCATGATAGAGTTTGCTTCAGATGCCTTCATCTCTCGTCAGAAAATCTACAAGAATAGTTTTTTTTGTCGGTAATGGTAAATTTCATTAAGTAAAGTACAGAGTGTACAAATCAAATGGCAGGCTAAGTATGCCATGGTATCCACCATACTCTGTACAAAGTAATAGTACTAATGCTATGTGAAAGTCCACACTAAGTATACGGAGTCTAATCTCATCAAGAATAATTCGAGCAAGGGATAATGCATCACGATCCAGCTATTGATATTTCCGTTGATTCTGTTCTTGCCAAATGTGGTACACAAGGGATGCCAAAAGATTACGATAAACAACATTGATAATATGTTTCCCCCTCCATCTCTGTGCAGCAATCAATACGTCAATGGTCCATCCTCTAGTGGTCCATGAAAAGTAATTTACAAGAATATTTTCATAAGATTTTATAACGACAATATTATGACAATAATGTTGGCATTCAGCTTGCCGTATGATAATACGAGCTTTCTCTATCTTTGTTCTAATTTATTTTAAGAAAGCCTTAACATTAGTATTATCAACCTTTAAAGTAAATTTTTTAGCAAGTAAAAATAAAGGCCATTTTTTAAAAGCATTGCCGGAAATGCAAAACACAAAGTTCAGAACACCTGGCGATGTCAGTTATCACTTGTGTATGCGATAATTTATGACAAAATATTAGAATTGGACTTCTCATGGCGAGGAGAGGGTGTAGGAGTATTTTGAGGCTGTGACTGTCCCTGTAGTCCCAGAGGAGCAGACCCCAGCTGCCCATATCGAGAGTAATGATTCATATTGTGGTGATGAACAACATATGGATTGGACGCGGAGGATATTTTTTATGCAGCCGGATCGAGTGAAATATTCAGGACTAAATTCGTAAAAAAGAAAAAAAACTAAATATATAAATAGAGTAAATTACAGAATGAAGAATACTAATAACCTAAAATTACAAAACCTAAAATATAATTTTTCCTTTCTTTTGAGAAGTAAAGGCCCCATCCATAATGCTAGAGATACATTATCACATTTTATTGAAATACTTGTATAAATAGTTTCGATCGTAGACTATCCATGTGATATGGATCACTTATCAACGCAATAAAGCTGGACATTGCCACACTTTATAAAAAGTACTTAAATAAATAGTTTTTATCATAGGTATCCCTGCATGTTCTATGAATCAACAATCAACAACAATAATCATGGCTTGGTCGGCACAGCCTTGAGAGGTATGGCCTTTTTCAGTGAAACGCCAAACTTCTCATTTAAGTCCACATCTTGTGGTGCAATTCCTGGTTCAAATTCCCAATCAAAGTTCTGAATCAAGGAGGCCACGGTTAGGTGAACCATCCTATATGCTAGTGGCTGCCCTGGACAAATTCTCCTGCCGGCCCCAAACGGGGTCAGTTCAAAGTCGTGGCTTTTGAAATCAACTTCCCTGTTCAAAAATCTTTCAGGCTCAAATGAATCAGGGTTCGGCCATATCCTTGGATCTCTACCAATCGCCCATATATTAATGAGAATTACGGCATTTTTGGGTATGACGTAGTTCTTGATTTCTAGATCATCTCCGTCCTTGCGACGCATCAGAAATGGGCCTGGAGGATGATATCTTGTGGATTCTTTGATCACGGCTCGTAGATATGGGAGCTTTGAAATGTCTGATTCTTCAACCTGCTTGTTTGCTCCAACAACAGTTCGAACCTCCATTTTGAGTTTTGACATTACCTGGGGATTTCGCAGAAGTTCTGTCATTGCCCACTCCACTGTGACCGATGTTGTGTCCGCTCCTGCAACAAATAAATCCTAACAACAAATTTACTTAGAACAAGTTACTGTATATTTTTATTTATGAATTTAAATTTAATCAAAGAAAAATTTAGAACAAAATATGTTAAATACTACATATCAAAATCATTTGAAAGACATCAATATTTAATAAAACATTATTTAAAATTAGAACCGAATAATTTAAAATTTTTTGAATCTAGAATTATTCGATCAAATTCAAATGATTTATTATTAGACATAATTTCAAATTCACTATTTATCCAAAATTAGTAACCTAAACAAAATCCTCATTGAAATACTTTATGCTGATATTTAATAAAATATTAGCACTCTAAATAGTTATTTTGATGTATTTTTAATAAAATTATTACATAAATTTTACCCAAAAAGATGATCGATGTCGAGTAAGTTTTCAATTTTTTTTTTGTTTGGTTCTCTCTCTTTCTCACTCTATCGTTTTTCACTTCTATTTCTTTCTATTTTTCCAACTTAATTATTTTCTTATAAAATTATTCTTTTATTCGTTCAGGATAGTAAATTCAATAAAGAAAGTCTTAATTACGAATAAAATTATATAATATATAATAAACTTTTATAATTTTATTTTTAAACTCAAAATACATATTTAGTCTGGTTATACAAATTTCTAGTCCAGTCGTTTAGCGGTTTTGTCCTTTAATTTTTTAGGGTAGTATTTTCGTCCTACATCTTTTAATTTTAGCTATTCCATCCTTTATTTTGTTAGAGTTCACTCTTCTCGCCAGAAAAATATATATGCATCCCAAATAACTTTTTAATATTATAGCTATTATTTCTATTAGCTCGTTTTTTGTCAGTAATTTTGTCTTTTAATTTATTAGAGTAGCATTTTAATTTTTGGTCGAAGTTCACCCTTCTTGTTATTGGAGATGAAATTCAGCAAAGAAAAAAAATTGAGATTGTAAAAACTAAAAAGATATAAAACTTTAATGCTGTCTTAAAAAAATTAAAGACGAAAACACCCTATGATATATGTGACGAAAAATGCATTCAACCCTATCTAGTATTGCCAAACCCTAATTGTTTCCAAATTTTCCAAATCACTTTTATCATTCTTTGCTTTCAATTAGCTAGTGATAATGTTAGCTAGGGGACAAGTGGGATAACAGAACCAACATGGTCAAAGTTTCCGTCGTTCTAACAAAAATATTTATTGCATTGTTAGACAAATATGTTCTTAATTAAGATGTGTGATTGGACACGACATTATTCCTAAATTATTATGGAAAATCTCCCTCAACAATTGTTGATTGATCTAAATCAGTCTCATGTGAGAGCATTTCCACCGGAATAACGTATAATATAACATATCGGTATAACTAATGCGTCCGGTTCCGGCAAACATGTATTTGTCTTAAAATCCTATCTCAAACAATGTTATCAGTAAAACAAGTACGAGTACCTTTTATCATGACTAATTACTATTATCAAAATGAAAAATTCGAGGGGCGTATAAATTTATCGGTGGTGTGCAATAGTTATTGGCCGTTCTTTCTGCAAGTGAAACTAAAATATTATACGTAATTAAAAATCATGACAAATATTTTAAATATAACTAATTGTGTTAAATATTGATTAATTGTAATTAAAATTTAAATTTTCATGCTAATTTCTTTAGTCGTATTAGATAATTTCGATTTATCAAAATCTTTTAATTGTAGCCATTTATAACGTTGAAAAAGTTCACTTTTTTGTAGGGTAAGCTGCACATATGCTGCTATATTTATAGTGTATTTCTCAAGCACTTGCCATAGTCTGGGGCAATAAAAAATTTAAAGGATGTACTAACCAGCAGTAAATGCTTCATGGTGTTGCGGGTCAATTCCGCCGGATTTCCTTGGCTGATCTCCAACAGCACTTCCAGCAAATCAGTTTTCCTTGCCTGAGAATTACGTGAAGCTTCCGCTCTTTGATCAATGATACTATCAAAATTTGCAAGCAGTTTCCCCATACAAAACTCCGCCTCTCGCTTGATTCCTTGCGGATCCAACAACCCCAGAAACCCAAAATAATCTCCAAGATTAGGACAGGCAAACACTGTCATCAATCTGTGGATTATTTCCTCGAGTTCTTGAGTCGAACCCGTGTTATAATCAGCAAAATCAAGTGAGAAAAGAGTGTTTGATATGAAGTTAAGGGATGTAACAAAAGCAGCGTGTCCAATATCCACAGCTCGGCCATTAACACAGCATTCTTGGACGTATTGGAGCAGTTTCTGCAGCTTCTCTTGGCGTAGTCCCTGGCTGGCGTATAGTGGTTGGGTCGAAAACATCTGTTCTTTGCATATTTTACGCAGCTTTCTCCACTGGCTGCCCATGGGCAGCAAGGCCACGGACTCCGTGTGGTGGTCAAGTGCTCGGGTTGCCGCTGTGATCATCCTGAGGGGAAAAGCTTGATCATGCGTTTGTAGTATTTCCTTGGTGATTTCTGGCGATGACACAACGATTGTGTCTACGCTGCCCAGCTTGAGATACATTAAAGGGCCATAAGTTTTGGAGAGTTCGGTAAACTTTTGGTGGGGGTTTTGGCCAAGTTGGAGAATGCTTCCGATGATGGGAAAGGGGTAAGGGCCCGGAGGAAGCTTGGCTGATCTCCTGTTCCTGGAGTTGGAGTTCAGGAGATGGAAATATGCCCAAATGAGAGATAGTAGGAGTAGAAGGAAGGATGCTATCAAATCCATTTTCGCCACTCCTCTTTCTCTCACTCTGTTTTTCTCTTTGGTTTGGATCAATTTATACAAGAAAAATTGGGTGTCGTCATCCATAATGACTAATTATTTAATTATACAATAAGCAGGTGAGGGTTCCGAACATATGATAGCTTGATATATATTTTTATTACCTTTATTTTTTATTCCATAATTTAAGTTATTTGACGATTTTATTTTTTAATTGTTTAGGATATATAGTATTTAGGTCCTATATTTTTATAATTTTTTAAATTCACTTCTTTTTTTCAACAGAGTTCACATCTACCGACAAAAATGATGAACTTCAATGAAAAAAAAAATTAAAAAAAATAATTATGAAGATGCGGGACTAAAATACACTCTAAAAAGTTAAAGCACAAAACTGGTAGAAAAAAATGAAACTATGAATTAAAAGTCACGTGAGATATACATATATTTTTCCAGCGAGACGATGAACTCCAGCGAATAAAGGATTTAAATTGCAATAATTAAAAAAAAAATACAAAACTAAATACTATCTTAAAAAATAATAAAAAACGAAAATATCATACTTGATATTTTGAGCCTATATATATGTACCTCTGTAATAATTCATACTTGATAAATATTTATTGACTTTTCGTATTTGGTATATGTCACGTCCCATCCACGAACCCGTTTCATTTTACTTTTGGACATAAAAGTAAATGATATGCAACCAATGCTTTCTTTTTTCTTTTTCTTTTTATAAATAAAATTGTTGATACGGTGGTGGGGGTTTCGACAAGACCCCTACCCATAACTTATTATTAAAATACCCAAGTCCATATGCGGTGCCAGAAAGTACAAAACTCTAAAATCAATTAGCTTTAAAATGAAAACAAGGAAATAAAACATCCATACGGATGAGGTGCCATTTCTCCCTCCGCACGCACGAGCACTTACTGCGCCCTGTTGGCAAGCATGGTTAGCTAAATAGTCTATTGTGTTATGGTGTGTGTTATAGGTTACAGAGCAACGCAGAAACGCAAAGCAGAACAGAGATGCAGCTTGAAGATGATGCTGACTCTACTGCCAACTTAGCACTGACTTGGAGCTGTGTTGGCTACCTCGTCACCTAATTTTATGTTCAGTTTTGTTTTGGTTTGTAAAGCATGTTTTATCTCATTTGTTAGATTTACGCTTCTTGCAGCAGTTAGTCTGTTAGTGTTAGTTTACGTTCTGTTATACAGCCTCTGTACATATAGCCTCTATAACTAATTTCATTTCTGAATTAATGAGAACAAACCGCAGAACTCTCCCAATTCTAAGAATGGCCACGACACACACTTCACATTCTGAAAAACTACTTGGTATCAGAGCCTTCTTTTGAAGGTCTCTAGATATGAACCTTGATTTTACAACCTTGAGTCAACATGACAGAGGCGATTAGAGGTAGCAGACATTCAACCCCATTGGAGATGGATACAGGAGAGAATGGCAGACATTCAATTCCGAAGACACTGCAACTACACGGCTCAGAACATCTAAGTATGATTCTCGTGAGCACGATGCTCACAAAGAGCAATTATCTGACTTGGAGTTACGTGGTGAAAAGAGCTCTACGAGCTAAGATGAAGTTAGGATTTATAGGTGGTACATCTGCAAAACCGTGTTTGACAGATCCTCATTTTGAGCAATGGATAGAGGTAGATAGTATGGTAACGACCTGGATACTTAATTGCATCTCAAAAGAAATTGTAGGAAGTTTTATGTATGCGAAATCAACTCGTACTCTGTGGTTGGATTTAGAGGAGCGATATGGAGAGTGCAACGGACCTCTCTTGTACCAGCTGCAGCAAGAGATTGTGTCCTTGACGCAGGGAAACAAGTCAGTGGTGGAATACTTCTCACGGCTGCGTATGATATGGGATGAATTGGACGTGTTGATGTCGGTTCCTCAGTGCATGTGTGGCTGCACTTGTGGAGCTTTCAAGGCAGCTGCTGATCAAGCAGTTTTTACTCGACTAATACAATTCCTTATGGGGTTAAGTGAGACCTTCGATCACTTGTGTGATCAATTGCTCGTCATGGATCAATCCCCATGGTGAAAAAGGCGTACTCTATGATTTTAAGGGTGGAGAAATAGCGGGAAGTTAGCATGGAAGGGACAGAACACGTTGACAACTTGGCTATGCAGGTGAGGGCAGGAGGTAGGAAGGAGCTCATACCGAGGCAATAAAGAAATTACACAGACAAAAGAAGCTTACACTGCAGCAACCGTGATCGTCCGGAACACACGAGGGACATGTGCTTTAAGCTCCATGGAACCCCTCGAATGGTATAAGGAACTAATGGAGAAAAGGAAGAGAGAAACAAGTGCTGTGGAGGCTTATAATGCACAGTTAGATGAAAAAGGCTGCAGTCAATCTAAAGAACACAACCAAGACACCTTGCTACAAGTACTGATACGGCTTATGAAGAAGGAAGGGATTCACACAGGGTCACTTGATGATCCGATGCAAATCAGCCACACACAACTTGATAATTTTGTTGGTAAGAGTTGTGTCTTTTCTAGCATTCATGATTATACTTCGGATTTTTGGATAGTCGACACAGGAACAACTAACCACATGTGTGCACATAAACATATTTCAGTCTTGTCTACCTTCACCTAACCCACGTTTGTGTATCTTCCCGATGGTACTTCACAACCGGTCACACACAAATACATTGTGACTTTACATTCCAATCTTTCTCTCACAGACGTGTTTTTGGTTCCTCAATTCCAT
The DNA here is from genome assembly GCF_026168435.1 of Sesamum indicum. Classification (NCBI taxonomy): domain Eukaryota; kingdom Viridiplantae; phylum Streptophyta; class Magnoliopsida; order Lamiales; family Pedaliaceae; genus Sesamum; species Sesamum indicum. The sequence continues at coordinate 11,443,390 of NC_142658.1, read as the reverse complement.
CATAATCTGTTATCTGTCTCCAAACTCTGCTCACACTCAAACCTTGAAATGAAGTTTCACTCATCTTATTGTGTGTTACAAGACCAGGTGACTAAGAAAGTGATAGCCATAGGGAAGCTCTGCAACAATCTATATGTACTGGATAAATCATCTTTTGATCCTTCTGTCATAACATCCTTAAACTCCATCACTGATACTTCTTGTAACATTGCAGCTACTTGTAATACTACATTATGGCATAGGCGGCTGGGACACCCTCTTTGGTTGCTCTAAAGCATTTACCTATTGTTGTTAATATTAGTGATACAGTTGATCTATGTGACATATGTCCTCTTGCAAAACAGAGTCGCTTACCATTTCCTTCTTCAGAAATAAAAACCACACAAACCTTTGAGTTACTACATATCGATCTTTGGGGTCCCTATCAAACTCACACATTTGATGATTGTAATTATTTCTTGACAGCTGTAGACGATTTTAGCCGGGATACTTGGACTTTCCTTCTTCGTTACAAAGCTCAAGTGTGCCATACACTAGAAGTATTTTTTAAAATGGTTCATGCACAGTTTGGGTCCAATGTTAAGATGATTCGGTCGAATAATGGGGCGGAATTTACCAACCATTCTTATCAATCCCTCTTTCAATCTCTTGGTATTATCCACCAATGTTCTTGTCCATACACGCCTCAACAAAACGGCGTGGTGGAACGTAAACATAGACACATACTTAATGTGGCTAGAGCTTTGTCTTTCCAAACCAACCTTCCCTCCAGATTTTGGGGAGAATCTGTTTTTAGCTGCGACCTACTTGATCAATAGACTCCCTACCCGCATTTTGCAATGGAAGACTCCTTACAAAGTATTGTTCCATAAGCAACCTTCTTACTCTAGCCTTAAAGTCTTCGGGTGCCTTTGCTTCGCTTCCAACACCTCACCTTCCAAGCTGAAATTTGATTTCCGTGTTCACAAATGCGTCTTCCTCGGTTACAGTCAGTCTCACAAAGCTTACAAAGTCCTCGACTTAGGCACTGACCGTTTGTTTTGCTCCTGCGATGTTGTCTTCCATGAGAGTACTTTTCCCTTTGCCTTACCTAATTCCACCCCTGATTCTGAGACTTCTGTCAACAATCCCACACCTCTTCCCGTCGATGAGTATGATAACTCTTTCCAGTTTTCTCCGCCCTCCATTCCTCCTTCAGCCACACTTCCTCTGGACATTTCTTCGCCTACTGCTCCGTCTACTCCTCTTCTTCCCTCAGTCCCTTCCCCACGTCGTTCCCTTCGAGTTACTCAGAAATCGATGTGGCTTAATGACTATGTATGCTGTTGTGATGTCGCTTCTGTTTCTACTTGTTTATCCTCTTATTATTGTACTGCACACATGTCGTTTATTGCTTCTTTGTCTTTTGTCCAAGAACCCAGGTGCTATCATGATGCTTACTTGGATCCCAAGTGGGTAGCTACTATGGATGATGAGCTTGTTGCGCTTGATCGTAACCACACTTGGACTTTGTGCTCGCTGCCCTCCGGAAAAAAGGCTATTGGATGCCACTGGATTTTTAAATTGAAACTCAACCCCCACGGACGTGTCCAATGCCATAAAGCCCGCCTCGTTGCCAAGGGGTACAACCAGGTCGAAGGTATAGATTATTTCGACAGTTTTTCGCCGGTTGCTAAGTTAGTCACGGTGCGGGTTTTCTTGGCCATTGCTGTGGCTCGTGGCTTGCCTTTGTGGCAGCTCGAAGTGAATAACGCCTTCCTCCATGGCCGCCTAGATGAGGAAGTGTACATGACTCCTCCGGATGGTTACACCTTGGCTGCCCCAAGCCAAGTTTGTCCCCTAACTCGTTCCCCTTACGGTTTGAAATAGGCGTCTCGGTAATGGAACATTGAGCTCACTGAAAAATTGCAGGCGTTTGGCTACTCTCAATGCCCACATGATCATTGCCTATTTCTGAAAATTACTTCTACTTGTTTTCTCGGGCTCCTAGTTTATGTTGACAATATTTTGTTAACAGGAAATTCTTAGAGGTAGCTGCTCTTAAAGATTATCTCCACACTCTTTTCACTATTAAGGACCTCGGCTTCGCTAAATATTTTTTGGGCCTCGACTTGGCTCGCGCCACGCATAGTCTTCTTGTCACTCAACAGAAATACTTGTCTGATATTCTTGTTGATATTCGCATGATGGATGCCAAAGCTACCTCCACACCTTTTACCCCGGGCCACAAACTCTCTGTTGATGTTGGTTCCTTGTTGGCTGATCCCGCTGCTTATCGACGTTTGGTCGGTCGTCTTCTTTACCTCAATTTTACTGTCTCCTTCGTCGTACAATAGTTGTCTCAATCCTTCAACACCCGCGGTCTTCTTATTGGGATGCAACCTTGTATGTCCTGCGTTATCTTAAATGGACTTCCTCTCTGGGGCTGTTTTTCTCCTCCAGTAACTCGCTTCAGCCTTTCGTTTTTATTGATGCCTCTTGGGCCTCTTGCTCCGATTCTCGTCGCTCTGTCACTTGCTTTTGCATTTTTTTGGGCTCCTCCCTCGTCTTTTGCAAGATGAAAAAACAAGCCACGGTATCCCGCTCCTCTGTCAAGGTTGAGTATCGAAGCATGGGGTCTGCCGTTTGTGAGCTTCTCTGGCTATTATATCTTCTTCGCGCCTTTCAGGTCTCCTTTCGCACCCCTGTCTCTTTTCGGTGTGACAATCAGGCTACCATTCACATCACTGAGAACTCGATGTTTGACGAGCGTACCAAATACCACGACATCGACTGCCATCTCATCCGTGAGCAATTCGAGCTGGGTTTCATCTTGCCGTCGCATATTTCTGGCTGTGATCAGCTTGCGGATTTATTCACCAAGTTTCCCTCTATTTCTGACTTTGCTCATCTCTTTGTCAAGTTAGGCTTGGCCCCCCAAGCTCCATCTTGAGGGGGGGTGTTATGGTGTGTGTTACAGGTTACAGAGCAATGAAGAAATGTAGAGTGGCCACAGAATTCTCCCAATTCTGAGAATGGCCACACTTCACATTCTGAAAAACTACATGCTGGACGATTTTCCTCCCTAAAATCATGGGTAAACACAACATTCATACCACAACGCAAGATCCTAATGTGGGTAAGGAGCTGCTAAAGCCTCCAGCTCCCTCATTCTTCATTGGAGCACCACTTTCGCATCCATCATAACCCAAAGTTGATTGCACTTTGCTTCCTGAGCCAACTAAAGAGCTTGCTTAACATCATACAACTCTGCAAAAGTATTCATTTGCACATCAAGATAGTTAGCCTAAAGCACAATCATATGGCCGCAATTGTCCTTGATTAGTTCGCCTGCCCTGAAAATGCCCAGTTTCCCTTTGGGCGCCGTCACAATTAAGCTTCCACCACCTCTCTTTTGGTTGCTTCCATCAAATAAGCAAGGATGCTTTTGCTTGGGCTTTGGAAAGTTGAAACCTAAATCACTAATACTACCAAATCCCCTTTCAGTTATTTGTCATCATTCTGTTAGCATCATGTAATAGTGCAAGATGTGCCGAAATACTTCTAATGATCATTTTTAAACTTGGTTTCATTACGCATATGCCAAGTGAACCACAAAATAAGGATTGGTAGCAGTTTTTCGATATGGCCGCTTTGTACAGAAGAAGATGATAGTTGCCATGCTTAGAGCATAATACGGACATGACAAGCTTCTGGAGTCGTGAAACTAAAAAATAGTTCCCAAAGTGCCGATACACCTCCCGCACCCCAACCCCTTTTAAAAATACATGCTGAATCGTTTCACGGGAATTGCAACACATACATTTTGAAACTATTGGAAGCCCCTTTTTTGGAGCCACTCATCCACAGAAACAGAATTGTACGACAACCTCCACAAAAATATGGACATTGAGGGGTGATATTACGGTGCCACAAATCCTTGAAAAGTTGTCGTTTCACTCCCCCAATTCGAACTAGCTCCCATGCCACCTTAATCGTAAAAGTGCCCGTGGAATTCGTCTTCCACCATGCCCTATCTAGCTAGTCAAATTTGAAGGGAATCATATCCATTTTTTAAGAAATGTCCTCGAACAAAACTCGTGCAAGCTTGTCCATATCCCACACTCCGTTCTTCCAATAATAACGAACTCGCTCATGAAGTGAAAAGAAACAATTTCTGCTAGTGAAACCTCCCCATACCAAAATCGTTCCAAAAGCATAATTCGCCATGGTCAAAAGGGCAAAAGATACCTTTCTCTACTACAATTTTAGCCTGCTGCAATCGGTGCCATTGAGGGGACCCTATTGAGTAAATTTTTGTGGAAGTCGGGCACGACTTGCAATATTTCTTTCTGAAGAAATCCGCTCATAAAGAATGACTTGTGCAAAACCACCACTCGAGTTTGACTGCAAAAGTAGATACAGTGTCCACCAGACTTGGCACTTTTAGACCTCCTTCCTCAACTGGATGACAAATGCTTAACCAAATTGACCAATGCATCCTTTTGACAGTACTAGATGAACCCCAAAAAATCTTGTCTACAATCCTATCAATCAGTAAGAGTACCCTTTCGACGCCAAAATTTGTTCACTAAAAAATATGATAAATATTTTTACTATAACTTTTAGCTATGATAAATAATTTTTTCATAATAAAAGATTGATACTTTTCATTAGTTTTAGTTAACGGGCTATTAATATTATAGTTAATTGTAATTTGTTTTTTCTAATGCAAACTTAGGGAAAAAAATATTCCGTTCAACCTTATGTTAACAACACAGAGAATCATTCGTAAGGTCATAACTCTTACACTTGTTAGAAACTATTGATGCTTTTTATTACCATAAACCAAAATAAAATTGATGATATTTATTACCATAAACCAAAGTAAATAATGCTGATAGTTCATTGGTCAATCAAAAAGCTAGCAAGACTTCATATTTCAGATTAAGTTGCATTTACTGCTAAATAATTTCTAACTATGGGGATGGTAAATTATAATTGATAATTTCATCAATTTTAGCAATTAGAAAACTTTGGTCACCAAAATTTAATATTTGGCCGAATATTATGGACATTGACTAAATTAGTATTTTTTAATCAAGAATTACTGTTCACAAAGCATCCAACCATCCCATAGTAAATGATGAATAAATTGCATTTTATTCCATATATGTTTCGGGTGGTGGGTGGGGGCAATTTTCAAGACTGTAGTTACATAAGGACTAACATATATATTAAATATCCATAATAGACTTATAAGTACGTTCATCACTTGGTAAACGACTTATAAGTATAATTCCATTTTGATTGATTTGTAACAGTATAAGCTAACAACATCATATAAACAATGGGAATTAAGTGTCAAGATATATATATTAATATGGTAATCTGATAATAAAGTTTGGAATAACGTGGATATACAAAAAAATATAAAGTTTTGGTATAATTGCACTTTTGATTCCACTAGATAGGGTCCCCGCTTTACGGGATCGGCATTCTAATTTCAATATTCTAAAATTTTAACACTATTGTCCTGTCCCATTAAATATTCACGCAAACCGTTAGTCAACAGTTGTTGACTTTAGCAATAAATGTTCAAATTCTATTTTATCCTTACATTTTCCAAAAAGAAAAAGCTAAAAACCACCATATTTTGAAAAAAAAAATCTCTTTTTGTACACAATTCGACTAAAATACCTTTCTTGATCTTATAAAATTATTCATTTTTATTTCTTTTATTTTGAGATTTTCTTTTGGGGTCTTTTTTTTTTCTGTATTTTCTTCCTCCAAAAAAAATGAATAATTGTCTTCTTCAATATATTTATGTAAATTTTAAATACCAAAAATGTATATCAAATTTTTTAAGTTTTAAATTTTAAATTAAAAAAATAAATTAATCAACTAAAAAATTAATATACTAAAGTTTTATTTTCTAAATTTAAATATCTATTTGAGTATAAATATTAATCAATTATAAAAATTATATATTTTTTAACTAATTAACTTACTATTTACTCTGAATATATTATATTATTTATTATAAACAAAATTTAAAATTAAATTAACATTATAAATATAATGGTAACTAAAAGAATATTCAGATAGATGTCTAAATTTAGAAAATGAACTTTAGAATATTATTTTTTTATGTGATGTTAATTTAACTTTTTAAATTGTAAAGATAAAAAATTTGATATACTTTTTTGATATTTTAATATTTAAATAAATATACTGAGAAAAGCAATTATTTATTGTTTTAGAAGGGAGAAAAAACAAATAAAAGACCACAAAGAACAATCTCAAACTAAAAGAAAGTAAGAAGTGTTAAGTTGTGAAGATTGATTTGAAGAAGAAAAGGATAACCTGATTCAACTTAGAATTCCCAAGTTGAGTTGGAGAAGGATAACCCGATTCAAAGTTGAGTTGGAGAAGGATAACCTCATTCAACTTAGAAATCCCAAGTTGAGTTGGAAAAAGGATAAGTCATGGCTATATATACTACTCTTATTAGCATTGTTTTAATAGAGCAAAGTAGAATAGAGTAGAGAGAAAAGAAAGAGTTGAGACGAGGGTGAGTGTTGTCTTTCACGTGTGGTGAAGACTTGCATACAAGTGTGTGTGTGTTGTACTCCTCAATTTTCCTCCTCTTTGAGTATTTTCTCCTGGCTTGGTATCGCCCCCAGACGTAGGATTTATATCCAAACTGGGTTAACAAATTCGTGTGTCTTTTACTGCCTTCATATTCCACCTGTTATCCATCTTAACCCGATCCATTTCCTAACAACTGGTATCAGAGCCTGGTTCAAGGAGTTAAGATGGAGGGAAAGTTTCCAGTCGAACGGTTCAATGGTTCCGACTTTGGGTTTTGGCGTATGCAGATGGAGGCCTACCTGTACGGGAAGGACCTGTACGAACCACTTGCAGAGAAGTCCGAGAAGACGAGTGATGAAGAATGGAAGGTGCTCGATCGAAAGGCGATGAGCGCAATAATCCTGTCGCTCTCTCGGAATGTCGCCTATCATGTGAAGGGAGCAAAGAGCACGAAGGAAGTTCTACAGACTCTTGCCGATATGTACGAGAAACCCTCAGCAATGAACAAGGTTATGCTGATGAAAAAACTATTCAGGTTGCAGATGGAGGAGAGGAAGTCGGTGGCCGATCACCTCAATGACTTCAACCAACTCACGACACAGCTGGCGTCTGTGGATATCGTGTTTGACGATGAGGTAAAAGCGTTAATTTTGCTTTCATCTTTACCTGACAGTTGGGATGTGGTTGTTACTTCAGTGAGCACTTCGTCTGGGAAGGAGAAGATGAAGTTCGACAACATCAGAGACATGATGTTGAACGAGGAAACCCGTAGAAAGCAAACGGGTGGATCATCTGGCTCTGCGCTACATACAGAGTCCAGAGGGAGACCTGACACACGGGGTAAATACCGTGGAAGGTCAAGGTCAAGGTCCAGGGGGAAGAACAAGGGCAAGAAGGAGATGGTGTGCTGGAACTGCGAGAAGCCCGGACACATGAAAAGCGAATGTCGGGCGCCAAAGAAGGAAAAGGAGGGCCGAACAGCGAATGCCGCGACGGAGGAGATCACGGATGCACTCTTGTTGAGTGTGAGCAGTTCTTCCGATGATTGGGTTGTGGATTCAGGGGCCTCATTCCACTCATGCAGCAACAAAGACATCATGGAGCCATACACCTCAGGTGATTTTGGCTTAGTTTATCTTGCAGATAACAAACCCCTCAAGATTGTAGGAAAGGGAGATGTGCGGATCAAATCAACGAATGGGTCATGCTGGACCCTACATGATGTGAGACACATACCAGGACTGAAAAGGAACTTGATCTCAGTCGGACAGCTGGATAGTGATGGATTCCACACGACGTTTGGAGACGCGAAGTGGAAGATCAGTCGGGGAGCAATGACTTTGGCTCGAGGACTAAAGTCGGGAACGCTCTACATGGCGGGAGGATCCAGTTCAAACATCCCCTTTGCAGGAACTGTATCGCAGGCTAACCTGTGGCACAATCGCTTGGGCCACATGAGCAAGAAAGGAATGAACGTGCTGAAGTCGAAAGGACGGTTGCCCGAGTTAAAATCGGTGGAGGTGGGTCATTGTGAACACTGCGTGTTCGGAAAGCAGAAGCGGGTGAGCTTCTTGACCACAGGAAGAACTCCGAGGAAAGAAAAGTTGGAGCTTGTTCACACTGATTTGTGGGGACCAGCACCAGTGTCATCTCTTGGTGGATCAACGTACTACATGACATTCGTCGATGACTCCACTAGAAAGGTATGGGTGTATTTCTTAAAAAGAAAATCTGATGCCTTTGATACATTCAGGAGATGGAGGGCACTAGTAGAAAATGAGACAGGTCTACAAGTGAAATGTCTCAGATCGGATAACGGTGGCGAGTACAACAGTGAAGGTATCAAGAATTACTGCGCCGACCATGGAATCCGAATGCAGAAAACAATCCCGGGGACACCTCAGCAAAATGGCGTTGCTGAGAGGATGAACAGAACACTGAATGAGCGTGCGAGATGCATGCGATTGAAGAGCGGACTACCAAAGATGTTTTGGGCAGATGCAGTCAACACGGCTGCTTTCTTGATCAATCGAGGGCCTTCTGTCCCGTTGAACAACAGGATACCAGAAGAGGTATGGAGTGGTAAGAAAGTGGATCTTTCTTTCTTACGTACGTTTGGTTGTTCAGCCTATATTTTGAACGATGATCGGACTAAGCTGGATGCTAAGTCGATTAAATGTACATTCATTGGGTATGGGACTGACGAATTTGGGTATAGATTCTGGGATGATCAAAACCGGAAAATAATTCGTAGCAGGAATGTTATATTCAATGAGGATGTAATGTACAACGACAGGAAGGTAAGCCCGGACGATGACAAGAAGGAAAGGGAATTTGTTGATCTCGATATTTCAAATTCCGGGATCATGAGACCAGCAGATACGGATTCAGTGGGAGTTCAGACGGACGAAACCGAACAAACGGAGATAGAGCCAGAACCAGTATCGGAGGAACCGATTACTGAAAGCAGCACACCCTTGGCACTAGGTCGAGAACCGAGGCTGAGAAGGGCCCCAGATAGGTACTCCCCCTCTCTTTATTACTTGCTTTTGTCTGATTGTGGAGAACCCGAATGTTACGCAGAGGCAGTCAATGATGTCCACAAGAGCAAGTGGGAGCTTGCGATGAACGACGAGATGAACTCGTTGAAGAAAAACAACACATGGGAATTGTGTCAGCTCCCAAAAGGAAAGAAGGCCCTACAGAACAGATGGGTCTATCGGGTTAAGGAAGAATCAGACGGGAAGAAGCGGTACAAGGCAAGACTCGTAGTAAAGGGATTCCAACAAAGATACGGTATTGACTTTACTGATGTTTTTACACCTGTTGTCAAGTTAACTACTATTCGTCTTGTGTTGAGCATGGTAGCGGCAGAGAACTTGGAGTTACAACAGATGGATGTAAAGACAGCCTTCCTACACGGGGATCTTGAGGAGGAGATATACATGGTACAACCAGAGGGGTATAATGGAGATGATCAGCAGGTGTGTCGCCTGAAGAAAAGCCTGTATGGATTGAAACAGGCTCCGCGGCAGTGGTACAGGAAGTTTGACAACTTCATGCTAGAGATAGGTTTCTCTAGATGCAATGCTGATCATTGCTGCTACGTGAAGAGGTTCGATGAGTTTTTTATCATTCTACTCCTGTATGTTGATGACATGTTGATAGCAGGATCAAATGTCAAGGAGATCAATAGGCTCAAGGATCAGTTATCGAGGAAGTTTGACATGAAAGATCTTGGCGAAGCAAGACAGATATTGGGCATGAAAATCACAAGGGACAAAGGTATTGGTAAATTATGGTTATCTCAATCTGATTATATTGAGAAGGTATTATGCAGATTCAAGATGGAAAATGCAAAACCGGTTGGAACGCCATTGGGAAATCAGTTCAAACTATCCAACAGTGATTCGCCCCAGACTGACTCCGAACGTGCAAAGATGAGAGTCACACCGTATGCCTCAGCAATTGGGAGCCTGATGTATGCTATGATCTGTACTCGACCGGATATAGCACATGCAGTGGGAGTAGTTAGCCGTTTTATGAGCAATCCAGGAGTGATGCACTGGGAAGCTGTGAAATGGATTCTTAGGTACCTGAGGGGTACTAAGGACCGAGCATTGGTGTTTGGTAAGGGCAAGCTTACCTTGTTTGGGTTTGTTGACGCTGATTTTGCAGGGAGTGACTATGACAAAAGGAGGAGCACTACAGGGTACGTGTTCACATATGGCGGTACAGCCGTATCCTGGGTCTCAAAGTTGCAGAAGGTTGTCACACTGTCCACGACGGAAGCTGAGTACGTGGCAGTTACTGAGGCAGCTAAGGAGCTCATTTGGCTGCAACACTTGTTGGGTGAATTAGGGAAACCTCAGGCAGATGTGATTCTTCATAGCGATAGCCAGAGTGCGATCCATCTGGCAAAGAATCCCGCGTTCCATTCGCGGACAAAGCACATCGAGATCAAGTACCATTTCATCCGACAACTTCTGGAGAAGAAGGCACTGCAGCTGGAGAAGATCCAAGGAGAAAAGAATCCTGCGGACATGCTGACCAAGGCGGTTGCGATGGCGAAGTTGAAGCTGTGTACGGCTTCGACTGGCCTTGATGACTAGAGTGGACAAACCCGGCGGTACCAAGAAAGAAGTGGAGAAAAGCTAATCAATCTTCAAGTGGGAGATTGTTAAGTTGTGAAGATTGATTTGAAGAAGAAAAGGATAACCTGATTCAACTTAGAATTCCCAAGTTGAGTTGGAGAAGGATAACCCGATTCAAAGTTGAGTTGGAGAAGGATAACCTCATTCAACTTAGAAATCCCAAGTTGAGTTGGAAAAAGGATAAGTCATGGCTATATATACTACTCTTATTAGCATTGTTTTAATAGAGCAAAGTAGAATAGAGTAGAGAGAAAAGAAAGAGTTGAGACGAGGGTGAGTGTTGTCTTTCACGTGTGGTGAAGACTTGCATACAAGTGTGTGTGTGTTGTACTCCTCAATTTTCCTCCTCTTTGAGTATTTTCTCCTGGCTTGGTATCGCCCCCAGACGTAGGATTTATATCCAAACTGGGTTAACAAATTCGTGTGTCTTTTACTGCCTTCATATTCCACCTGTTATCCATCTTAACCCGATCCATTTCCTAACAAGAAGGGTAACTTTTTAAGATAAAAAAAGGTATTTTAGTCAAATTGAATCCAAAAAGAGATTTGTTTTCAAAATATGAGAGTTTTTATCCTATTTTTAAAATATGGGGGCTTTGTAGCAGAATTTGAACATTTATTGGTCACGAACAACTGTTGACTAACGGTTTCATTAACATTTAATAGTGCAGGATTAATAATGTCAAATTTTTAAGATTTTGGGACTAAATTATCGATCTTGTAAAGTAGGGGACCAAAAATGAAAAGACTCTATCTAGCATGGGATAAAAAGTGCAATTTTGGTTGAAGTTTTTCACATTCTGACTTTACCAAAAAGATACCAAAATATTGTTGATTAACTGGGCAACAAGTTCAATATCAACTTAAACTACAAAAAAGGAACCCCATTTTGTGTTGTCTTCCTACTTCTTTGTGGTATATGCACAGTAATTTTACAGTTTGCGATTTTTTTTGTTTTGAAGTTCAAGCTAATGACATGGGGAAAAAATAATTTCACAAAATTAATGAATTATGAGTATTTAATTGTTAAATCTTTATAAATACAATACTAAAATTCCAACCCTGAGCCTGTAGGGTATATATAAATACAATTTCTATCGAGTTAAAATTTTGGTGATCGAAATCCTCTAATCATTAAAGTTATTGAATTATGAATTATAGTTAATATTACGAACATGCTCCTTAGATTCTTTAAAATGCCACCTGGAGCTGTCTTACATACAACCATGTACTTGCAAGTATTACACTAATATGTAAATGTAGAATGGAACTCCTCCAAAATTCATGCTAGGCATATAAAATTATGCAGATCAATCGTCCCTGCAAAGGTGACTTTGACTCACAAAGAGCCCATGGAAGCCTGTGGGCACTCTTCTGGGTAACTTAACCGCGGCAACGATCTCTAGGGTGGGGGACTTGGCGTCCATGATTAAGAACTTGGATTCTTTGGCGATCTCATCATGTACATATGTAACTAGGAAGCCATCGTCCTCATCTGCAGCCGCATTATTTGGCACGAAAAAGGGTTCGTTTCCGGTGCAGCCTGGCTCGTACATGCGGCTAGCGACTATGCAGTCTAAGCAATCGTCTGACGATAGGGATAAATCTAACTTCACCACCCCTACCATCAGCATGGGCGTGCCAACTACTGCGGCATAAGCATACCTATGAATCAAATTAATTATACGACAATGCTTCAATATGTCTCGTTCTTGACTTAAGCTTAAAAGGTTTGTCTATAGTATGTCTTAAGACTCTTCTAATTTATTTGATCAGTAAAATAATTTCCTCATATATACATGTAAAACTAGATTGGTAATATCGAAATATATATACTTTTTCAAGAACAAAAAGTCATTGAGTGAATATTTTCTCAAGTGAATATTTTTGTTAAGACTAAGTTGATGCATGAATTAGGAGAAAATTGGAATTTTGTCCAGTAATTTGAGAGTAGGCATTTTTCGTCTTACATGAATTGATTTTATAATTTATAGTCATAACTTAAAAATTTTGGCAATTTTAGTCCTTTTCTGGCCAAACTTGACTGGAAATTGCATACGACTTGTACACAACCCGATTAAATTGCAATATTAGTCATGTAAATCTGGGAGGGTTGTCATTTTTGGTAATATAGATTGTTGGGTTGACAACTTTGGTATTGCATGAATTGATTTACATGACTAAAACTACGACTTAATTAGATCATGTGCAAGTCACCTGTAATTTTCCTGCTAAGTTAGCCAAAAAGGACTAAAATGAAGGAAATTTTAGCCTGGACCAAGTTTGGTCGGATCAATCACCCTAAACTATACACCAGTCACATTATAAATATTTTGCACCATGTGATTGATTAGCTAAAAGATTAGATGGAATTGTCATACCTGTTCTTCTTTCCTGCGTAAGCTGGATTAATGATTGGCATGTCAAGAACTTTGGAAGACAGGGGATGCCTCGTGATCACCTTCTTGTCCTTGACACTTATCCTGATTTCCTCCAACGTCAGCTGCGCCAAATCCAGACGCTCCAAGGCCAGTTCAATAGATGAAAGATTAGAGGCCACCACTACTATGGTCTCACCGTCGTCTTCTTCCCATGCGTTAACTGAATGTGACATGTTGAATCCAGGCACATCAATCCACCACATTCCACTCTCGTCTTTAGCGCATCTCCGGATAATGCCCAGCCTCGGTACTTTAACAGGATCAATTCTCATTGGGGGTCGTCCTCTCAAAAGCTCCACGGGGCTTATCACCATCTGCCCATCATTAAATATGGCGTAATTTTTTGTTACAGCAAAGTCATGGATCAAAGCTGTACTCTTCATGGAGAAGATGGGAACGTCTGGTCCTTTTCTTCCATCAGAACCGATTCTGAAAAATGTCAAGAATGGAGGAACTACGTGGAATCTGAAAGCAAAGGTTTCGCCTGTGTCTGGATCAACTTTTGGGTGCGCAGTCATGCTTATAAAGGGCTCGCTGCTGTCAAAATCATGGCGGCCAATAGTTCTGATATCTCCATCTGAGGTCACTTCAATCTCATAGGGGAGATCAGATTCACATAGAGCATATAATTTTCCACTGATTAGGGCCACACTAGTGTTTGCCATGCCAAAGCCATTAACTACAGGATTGAACTGTCCAGTAAGTACACGTGAAACACTTAGACCAACCCGTGCCATCGAGGCCATGAGGCCATTGAAGGAGGAGAAGCCACTTGGGAAGACGGCATAGCCGAGATCACACTCAACCATGTATTTGTAAGTCTTGACATAGCGACTACAAAACGTGGCTTTCCCTCTAGAGATCTTGATCATGTGAAGCATCCCATCACCGTCGAAGAGGTGGTATGGGCCGCGGGGGATGAACTGAGGATTGGGGCCGTTGCGCAGGTATACTCCGTCCAGGCAACTCGGAAGGGAGCCTTCCACCACCTCACAGGGAGTCGGAGGAAGTTCATCCACTGGAGCAAAGTTGCCGAAAAGTACATGTTCGGGATCAATGGATGGACGAAGGGGTAAGTCAAGATGGTTGCATATAAAATCATCGACTGACTTGAACATATTCGCAAGTAACGATTGCTTTTCCGTCTTGTTCTTCGAAATTGGGTGCATGTGCATAGTCTTGAACTTAATTCTTTCAGCAGAATTTGATATAAGCTTCATTAAAGACTCGTGAAGATTGGTGAAGGAATAAACGGCAATGATTTTCGTTTGAGGGTTCTTCGCAATCCCGACAGCTGATGAAATGTTGCAATCAGGAAATCTGGAAAGGAAGGAGGAAGACAGGGCCTCCATTTTAATTAAGAGGTTGCAAAGAGGAAGGGAAGACGTTACTCTGTCTGAAAAAATAAGCTTCCAATGTTTCCGCAGGAAATATTTAAAAACATAGGCAATTTTATAAGGTCTTGTACGGGGAAAATTGCAACTTTTGTCCTATACTTATAGGGATGGTATTTCCAGTCCTTTTAAAATTGACATTGATAATATGGACAATAATTGAAGAGAAAAAAACTTACACATTTAGGACAAATTTGGTGAAAATTATATCATTACCCGGTAAAATAACTTGATTTGGGGATTTAGAATTTTTTTTCTTTTTTTTTAAATAAAAATGACGATTACACAATTAAAAATATATCGATTCAATCAATAAAATTAAACTAAAATAGATTGATATATTGCAATAAACCACATTAAATTGGATTACTCATAAGTATGGACGGCTCGAATTTATTTATAGAATTTCAAGTTTAAGTACTTCGTTAAGAGATGTTTGGTGGGGATTTAAAACTTTCCAGCCAGACCTAACCTTGACATTTGCAAATCAAAAGCCAGACCATTTATGAAAATATGAAAGTAATAAATAAAGTAGAAAATTTTGTTTCAAAAGTTGTCCCAAATTTGAATCTATCAAAAGAACATTTGAGCTTTATTTACCAATTAAATGACATAGTTATTGAAGAAAAATAATGATATATTTTCATATAATTGACTCGTATGTTTTATTGAATTTTATTTAAGTATTAATAAAAAAGGAAATTGCAATAGTTATTAAAATATAACTAATTAATAAAATGAATATCAATTAGATGTATGCATATTTTATATAGGATTAAATGCAACTTTCCGGCCATATCTTTTTCAATTTGGCATTTTAATTCTTAGTTTTCTAGAAGAGCAAATAGGTCCTACAATTTTTCACGATTTTGGGCCCTTCAGATATTGAAGTTTGCAAATGTTACCGAAAAAAAACATGTACCCAACAACTGCTTTTTCTAATTTGGAGTTTTTATTCCCATTGGTTAATTAAATGATCGCAATAATTTAAATATTACAGAACCTATTTACTACTCCAGAAAGACAAAGGATTAAAATATCAGATGCAAAAAATACAAGACAAAAATTTACTTCCATACTGACAGAAATTATTCAATGGGAACAAAATCCGCAAAATAAAAAGAGCACGTCGAAGGCACATGCTTTCTTCCGATAATATTTACAAACTCCGACAACTAAAACACTAAAAAATCGCAATGTGTTCATTTCTCTCAATTCTCAAACTTAATTTTTAAGTTCATTTCCATGTGTTCTTCGCCACTAAAAGCAACCCTTAATAAATAAGGGTGCAACAATTAGCATTAATTTTAAGTAGGAAGTTACAATACTTTTGTTGCCCAAAGAATATGACTAATTTGATAACTTTACAAATTTAAGATACTAAAATGAGAAAAAAATTGATTCTTTTACCCTCTAAAAAGAAATTTGGGGCTCACATTTTTGGCAAAAAATGATCAAAGGAACTAATTTTTGACATAAATTAAATGTGTTAAATGTAATTTACTTTTTTCTAATATCAGAAGAGAACAAAAAGTCTTTCTGTGAAAAAAATTACGGTAAATTACAGTAATCTGATATACTCTTTCAAGTTATATTAAATCTATTATTAAAAAAAAATTAGTGGATTCTTCATTTCTAAAACTCGTAATAATAATGGATTAATAATTAGTAAAAATCTATTTGACTAGATGAATCATGCCAATGTATGCTTATATACACTACAAGAAAACAGGGTATCAGAGACGGAAATTTTCGCCGCCGAAGTCCGTGGCTGAAAGCCCCGTGGCTAAATTATTAGCGACGGAAATATTCCATCTCTAATTCTGAGACCGAGAACTCCGTCGCTAATTCTGTCGACAAACAAAAAGAAAATTTAAGTGTAATCCGTCTCTGATTTCCATAGACAATCCGTCTCTGATTCCGTCGATAAAAAAAAAATTGTCTCTAATCCATCTCAAAAAGTAAAGTATTTGTTTGTTAATTTCCATCTCTAAAACGCAGAAAATGTTCCTTCTCTATTCCGTATCTAAAACCTTACAAATTTTTGTCTCTGATCAGCTTCTAAACTTTCAAAATTTTCCGTCTCTAATTTTTTTTTATTTTTTTTGGCATATTTTTAATTTCTGTACCCAAATTAATATCCTAGTCATTACACCACCAAATTAATGGACACGCTCTTATATATATTTAAATTTGGTGTGAATCGATTAACCAGATTTTAAGATATCGTAATTATTGATTAAATTTTTTGATCTCATTATATATATAATAAAATAATAATTAAAATTATTCAACCATCACTATTATTATCCAAAATAAAATGTATGATATTGATTAATAATTATAATATATGGTCAATTTTGATTATAAAATTATCAAATATTAAATATAAAATGAAATATATAAAAAATTCAAAATAAAAATCTATAAAAAAATTTTAAAAAATAAATAAAAAGTTTACTTTTAGTTTTATTGTAATTAATTAAAACTAAATAATACATTATAATTATATAAATATATATATATATATTATCATGTCATATAATTACAACTTATAATTATTATTTTCATAAATAAAAAATATTCTTATTTTTGTTTTTTAATATTTTCATAAATAAAAAAATTTCTATTCACACCATCAGAGACGGAAATTTTCATGGCTAAATAAAAGAAAAAATTAGCTATGGAAATAACCAAGTCTCAACCATCTCGATTTTTAAGCAATCATTTAACAGTATTAGAGACGAAAATAGAGACGGAATGTAACATATTTTAGCAAAATTATAAATCCGTCTCTAAAATAAAAATTATTAATAATTTATCATAAAAAAGAGTCCCATCCCTAAATCCGTCTCTGATAAAGACGGATTTAATTCCGTCTCTAATTTTTGATCTCTGATATCTTGTTTTCTTGTAGTGATACCATTCAATTCACACCTTAAATTACCCTGTCCATTATGCAAAATCATCATCCAATTCATCAACATAATTAATTTAATCTAAAAAATGATGAAACTCTCTAATTATAATAACAAACATGATAATTCATGGACATATAAAAATAAAACCGTAGATTAGTTCTAAAAAGTATTCAGAACATTGTCTAATTAGGCTTCTCATAAGCTTTAGCAAAAAATAAATTAGTCCGTGCTAACTAAATCTAAAACAAAGAAGATAAATTGAGAAAAACTCATGCTATAGAAAAACGGGCTAGAGCGCCTGTCACTCTAATATCAGATCAACTTCTCCACGTGTCTTCTTTTACATCTCTCATCTTGAACGTGTATTATTCTAGAAAATTCACCAACTCATTGTTTTCTTTGGACTTCACCCTTGTCTCTAATAATGGTAGAAAGGAAAATACTCCTTACATAATCAAACCCTTTTTTTTTTCTTTTCTCATCATATTTAAAATTAATTCTAAAGTAATTTAGTGCTCGCGCAAATAATTTTACAGCAGCGAATAAGGTGAGACCTTCCTAATTTCTACGACATTGCATGCCTGGTAAGTCGTGGTTACGAGTCAGATTTAATGTGTTTCTATCAATCAAATTTCTAATAATTCGGAGTACGAGTTATCTTGGATGCACTTCTGCTGGCCAATCTCTGATAACCTGTGGGCACAGGTTATCTTGAATACAATCCTCTTAATTTCTTCACTTTTTCTCAGTTAGCTCTTTTAGCAATTCTTCTTCCTTGATGGAAGCACCTATAATGCCAAAAATGTAGCCACGAACAAGTATCATATCTTTAAAAAGATGGAGCTATTAACAAAAAAAAAAAACATACAATTTTATCCTAATTAGTCCATTTTCTATAAATTATATAATATTTTTTAAAAATTTATCTTGAATTTGTATTTTTCAATTATTATATTTAATTTTCAATTTTTATTTTAAAATGAGTTAAAATGCCACCTCCTATAGGTGAAGGCATAGAATGAAAATCACAATTTGCCAGATTTTTGTAACCTTGCACAATTCTCAGCCACATCTTGTAGTAACGAACTTTTTGAGTAATTGTTGTTTATTAATAGCATCAACCTAGCTAACCAGTCTGTCCCATCAAACATTAATTAATCAATATCTAGGTATAGGTATAGATATTATACAATAAATATATATAGTTCGATTTTGTTTTTAATTACTTTGTATTATCGTTCTAGCTATTAGATGGTGATGTAGTCGAGGTTTTTTATTAAAGAATAAAAATTGAGAATTCTACCAACGTCACAAATACATACCAAGTGAAGTGTGATTTTCGAAGGAGCAAGAGAAATAGTCAAATCAATGAATAGTACTTGTCTTAAAAAATTAATATTTTGGTATTTATATTAGTGTTGGAAGTTATATGGTGTGGTGGGTTGCATTTGTTTAATGTGTGCCTCATATATGTTAAATTACTCTTTTACCCTTATATGTTAACATTTTCTACCAATATACATCATACAGCGCCCCACTCTCGGATGGAATATGCACTAGCCGGTGTGATATTTTGTCTGAGAGTAAACGCTTTTCGGAATTGAGTTTAATACATGGGGCACCGCCTCGAGCTGGGGGTGGACTTTGGGCTCGAGGCATTGCCTCGAGCTGATGCACCATACCCGGGCTCGAGACAGTGCCTCGAGCTGGTGCGCTGGGAGGCACACCCTGGCTTGAGCTGGGGGTGCCCAGGTGGTGCACCGCGAGCCCAGCTCAAGGCTCACTGCCTTGAGCGACTTCTGCCTCAAGCCGGGGCACCTAGGTGTGCACCTCGTTTGTGCTGTGCACCTTTGACCTCAAGCTCGAGCATTGCTTCTAGCTGGTGCGCTGTGAAGCGACCTCTGGTTCACGTGGACGTCGGGCTCAAGGCACTGCCTTGAGCTGGGGGCACCACCCCCAGGCAGTGCCTCGAGCTAGGGCGCTGGTAGGCGCACCTGGTAGTGCAACTCGAGCCCACCTCAAGCTCGGCTTGAATCTTCAAGTGTTGGAATGAGGCGTATCTTATTGCGTCCGACGGGTTTTGAACCCATGTCAAAAGAGTGAAAAATGAGAACTCCAACAAGTACACCATCAAATACTTTTTATCAATATTTGTTCCATTCTCTACTAGTAAAGGTTATTGTGAGCTTATTCATTCTTTACGTTGAATTCTTTCATTTGTTTTCAGGATTTCGACGTCATCTTCAAGAGAGATTCCCTGTAAATAATTCTTACATGTGGTGATGGAGCCCCCCAAGACTTTGAAGAAAGTGAAGCGGCGCATTTTTTTTTCTTTTTCGAGGATGTTGCCTCTTGCGGTGATTTTCTCACCATCCACACTGTTGAAAATTTTGATAGGTAATCCGATAGTATTCCATATTCATAAATATAGTCACTGTACTTACTAAGTTGCTGTTTTATTTAGTCCGAATTTTTAATTGATGCATGTCATTCATTATTAATTTCAGAAATTTATGTCCTAAAACTAATTTTAATTTATTATTATTCAAAATATTACTTAAAAATATAACTATCTTGTCACAATAAGAAAAAAAATGAGAAAATCATACTTTCATATAATATATATATATATATATAGATTAATTATACACTGTTGATGCATTATAGATCAATATTTAATGCAATAAATTCTTGTTGTGCTTTCCCATTACCCATTTATTTACATGCTAACATCCATGTATTAAATTTTCATACTTGTAATAGCATTCCACATCCAAAATGGTTTGCTAGAAGCCTACACATAATTATTTCTTTCAAGTAATTATATGTAATTAAATAGAAATAACAATGGAAAAAAAAGGACCAATATTCTTTCATCTTTCTTTCTTGGATAATTGGCACTAGACCTTTCATCTTTCTTTCTCAGGAACAAAACGCATCCCGTCCTCTGTATTATTCGAAAATGACAAAACACTCCATGTAAAAAAATAATTCTAAATGTTTTTTTTGTGTTTTTTTTTTGAGAAAAAAGAGCGAAATACCTCCTTAACACATAGTGTCTGCATCATGCAACCTAGGTGTGATTTTGATTAAATTTTACTTATAAAATGATGTTTATACCCCTAGATGTGAATATTTACATCTTGTTATATATATAGGGTTAAATGCAATTTACCCCCTTGTGATATGTGAAATGAAAAAATGTCCCCTATAAAATAATAGCAAATTAACCCTTTTATTTAAAAAAATAAAGCAAATTACCCCCCTATCATTGATTTAGATAGGATGGCATTTGCTTCATTCTCCAAAACACAAGGGGTAATTTAATATTTTCTTTTCTACAGAAATTTTTTTGCTCATTTCTCATATCACAGGGGGTAAATTGCACTTTTTCCTATATATATCAACAGTTGAGATTTACTCCTTGATTTTTTTCTTGTTTAGATCAATGATTCATATTGATATATAAAATCAATGGCTTATATTTATTTGTATTAGATCGATAGTTCAGATTTATACAAATTATAAACATAAATTATAAATTATATTTATGTATATGCTATACATATGACATATACAAATAATAAATAATATATATATAAGTGGCCTATCAACTTAAGGTCATGGGCCATAAAGAATAAGATGCGGGAACTGCTTGACTATGTGCATGAATGTTGTCTTAGCCGTCGGGTTATGCATATTGGTGAAGCTGTCTTTGTAACCTCCCTTAATTCATGTCAGCAACGCTGTTTTCGGTTGATTTTACAGGATTTGATTCGGGTTCTGCTCAGGAGTTCAAGGAAACTATTATTGGCGTGGCGAAGAGCGCAGCAGCTCCCAATATTGCGGACTATGTGCCTTGGCTGAAGATGATCGATCCACAGGGTATTAGGCGGCAGTCGGAGTGTTATTTTTCTAAGTTGTTTGGTATAATTGAAAGTGGAATCGATCGAAGACTGCAAGCGAGAGGTACTCACTTTGGGTCTCCAGTGGAAAAGGATTTGTTAGAAGCACTCCTTGATATCAGCCAGGGAAGTGATTATGACTTCAGCTGCAGTGAAATCAAACATTTTCTTCTTGTAGATGAATTTCTAACAAATCAATTTGATTATTTCTTTTCTTTCTGTATATGATCTGCATTAGCAAGGACGGATTTTCAAAATTATGCGTAAAATTTATTTTTTCTTTATATATTGGCACTTTTCAATGAGATGTAAGTGTAATTTGAAACTCTTTTCTAGGAAAGTGCGATTTCTCATTTTTATAGAGGGTCTAAGTATAATCATCCATTTTTTTTAAAAAAAATATACACAATTTTTTTTTAATATATTATCCCCCAATTTTTGTAATTTTGATTAAAAAATTACACAAAAATTTTAATATTTTTATATTGCCCCCCTAATAATTATTTTAATTGTCCCAATAATGTGGCATTGCGAATCCAATGTATAACTATAATTTTTCGGTCCGTGAAACTTTTATTTTAAGATCCGTTCCTGAACATTAGTGTATTAAGTAATAGGATGGTTTCTGAGCTTGATCTTGAATTTTTCTCAGTTCGAGGTGACACAACTTCATGTTTTAGGTATTAAAAGAAAACAAAAAATTGCAATTTTAATTTTGTAATTTAGAGGTTGGTATTTTTAATCTTGTATAAACTGATTTTTGTAATTTAGTCTCCTAACTTATAATATTGGCAATTTTAGTCATTTTTCGGCCACTTTGACCGAGTTGCAACTTTAGTTCTATAAATAAATTCATTAAGGACAAAAAATGCCAACTCTTTCAAGTTGTAAGACTAAAAATGAAACCGCTATCTAAGTTACAGGACTAAAAGTACAATTTAATTGAGCCATCTGCAAGTCAAATGCATTTTTCTGGCCATCTGACTAAAATTGCATTTTTTCCCTAAAACAGAAAAACTTCATGTTTTAATATTCAAGTACTTCATCCCTTTTCATGGCCAAAATTCGAGTGGAAAAAATAGATGCAATGCAAGAGCTGCTAACCGTATCCAATGTCAGGACTTCTTTGCTGCGGGAGTGGAAACGACAGCGGTCACGGTGGAATGGGCGATGATAGAATTACTACGCAATCCGCGCGTATTTTCAAAGGCTAAAAACGAGCTGAGGAACGTCGTTGGTGAAAATAAGCTGGTCGAAGAATACAACATATCAAGCCTCTCCTACTTGCAGGCAGTGATCAAAGAAACCTTAAGATGTCATCCTTCTGCTCGGTTTCTAGTCCCACACAAGGCAGAAACTGATGTAGAAATCAATGGCTACATGATTCCTAAAGACGCACAGATACTTGTCAACGTGTGGGCTATTTGTAAAGAGTCTAATGTATGATCGAGGCCAGATTCGTTCGAGCCTGAAAGATTTTTCGACCGTCAGAAAGACTACAAGGGCCGAGATTTTGAGCTTATTCCCTTAGGTTCAGGACGGAGAATGTACCCTGGAATGCCGTTGGCTCACCGGATCGTACATCTCATGGTTGCATCGTTGATTCATATCTACGACTGGAAATCGGAACGAGGAACGAAACCAGAAGTGGACATAAGTGACATTTTTTAGCTTTCTTTACGGAAGGCAGTGCCCCTCAAGGCCATCCCCACAAGAAATGGAGCCTGAATTTGAGTTGTGTTCATGCTGTGATCTCGTTACCCATAAATCAACATAGTGCGCATCATAGGGTGAATAGCAATTTATCCCTTGTAATATTGAAAATTAGCACGTTACCCCATATGAAAAAAAATATAGCAATTTACACCCCTGTAAAAGCAATTTAATTATTGTATTTTAAAAGATACAAGGAAGTAAATCGCTATTTATTTTTTTATAAGGAGATAATTTTACGTCTTTGCAATATCACAAAGAGTTGCTTGCATTTTACCCGTGCGTCATATGTCAACAACTAGTACTTTTATTAAATGGTATTGTTCATCCAAATTACAACTTTACAATAAATTATGACTTGAGCTGCAGTGGAATCAAACATTTACTTCTGGTAGCTGAACTTCTAATAGATCAGTTTGATTATTTCATTTCTTCTTGTATATGATCTTCATTAGCAAGGATCGATGGATCTAGGGGGGCAGTTTTGTAATATTTTTCAAAATTATGTACGCATAAAGTTTGTTTATTTTTTTTATATATTGGCACTCTCAAATTTTGTAGTTTTTTGGGTTCATTACACTTAAAATATGTGAAATTATATTTTTTCCCGTAAAGTTTCGAAATTACACTTATACCTCATTTAGGAATTCTACATTTATAATTAACCCTCTTTCGTTAGGTTTGGATGGAAAATATTGACGTAAGAAAAAAAAATTATATAAACTTTTAATTTTACCCCTCATTTAACATTCTCTTAATAATTTTTTTATATTTGTAAGGAATAATATAATGTATATATATATATAGAGAGAGAGAGAGAGAGTAAAAGGGTGTATATTGTAATAAAGATTACTTTCAAATTGATGCGTGCAAAAAATACACGAGTCAAATTTCCGATAGACTTAAGCTACTTAATAGGCTGAATTCAAGTTTTGTAATTTTTTTTTTCAAAATTATATACGCATAAAATTAGTGAGAGAGTGAAATGAAGCCAAAGTGGGCTTATATGGTTACCAATCAACTTGGGGGCCAAAATGCAACGGATTTTCCCTCAATTCCAGCTCCGGAGAATTAACGGTTGGGATTGAATCTGTTAAGAAATGATAACTTGAGGGACCAAAATTATAACTTGTGAAATAAAAGGGGGCCAAAAATATAATTTTTCCATTTGAACAGTATGGATTTTTTGGTGGATTAGTCTCCCAATGGACCACATTTTTGTTTCGGGCCCATGATTTATTCAAAAGAATGACTTTGTATTCTATTTTCACTACCAAAAAAATTAAGTTTTCGCTACATTATAAATAACCATGACTATTTAATATGATTAAATAAAATTAAAATAAAAAATTTAAATTTTTACCATGATTAATCAATATTCGCAATAATTTTTAGTAATGGCCGTTGCGCAACCATGATTAGTTTGTAATTACCTCAATTAGTTTGAAAATCTATATTTAACCCCCAATTGACTTATTACTGACAATAGAACAAAAATAATATTAACTACAATTTTATTGAGTATGGAGTAAAATCGTGGTAAATAATTATTATTAACTATGACTAAGAAAAATTAAGATGCAAAATTTTTGTAATGACTATGAGTCCTGGCAAATGTTTTTGCCATAACTTTTAGCTATGATAAAAGAACACTTGCAAGAACCACGACAAATAACATTCCGTTGGTCGTGGTCAATGATTCTTTACCGTAATTACTTATTTTTAACCATGACAATTAGTTATGATTAGATATTAAATTTCTTATGGTTTGAATTATTGAACGTCAAATAAATTTTAAGGACAAAATGCATGAAACCCCCCTCTGTTTTAAGAAGTATGCAAAAAACACCCCCCTATGATCAGAATAGGCTAAAAAATCCCTCCTATTTTGTTTTAGTCAGCAAAAAACCCCATTCTGTTAACAACTAACGGGAAATGAAGGAGACGCGCATCTGCTGCGTTTGATAATCATTTTCTGCAATTTAGGTTCATATTTAATGACACTTTGGACTAAAATACCCATCTATGGGTCTATATTACATACAAAGGGCTTTTTGACTTGTTTTGTGTCTTACTTTTGCCATTTCTCACCCTAAAAAATAAATATTAAATTTACCATATTAAATTTAAATTAAAATATTAAATTATATTTAATTTATTTAATATTAAATATTAAATTCAAATAATTTTATAATTGTTAATTATTTTTAATTAATTAAAATATATATTTAATTAAAATAATTATTATTAATTAGCCAAAAATATTTAATTATTATAATTATTTAAAATTTTCTTAATTAACTAAAATATATTTTAATTAATATAATTAAAATTAATTAAAGAAAGAAAAATTGCAATTTTGCCCCTTTTTCTCCAGAAACTTGTTTCTAAGTTTCTGCTGCCGTCCGGATGAATTTCCAAGGGCTAATGGTACCATTTGAATTCTCTCTTCAAGACGAACATTTTCATAACTTCAATTTGAGTTTTCGTCAATCAGAGAGAGTGGGCTCAAGCAACGACTGCCGAACATATTTGCCATTGATTCATCTCCGTCCGGTCGAATCTCGATCTCAAACCACCACCATCAGATTCATCTCTACAAGATGATTCTAAAGAGACCAGCCTCACTCAATTTGGTAAAAAATTTACGGAGATATGAAGATTTTAATAAAATCTCATCGCCAGCGACGAGATGGTGGGGGGAAGCCGGGGGTAAGGGGGTGGGGGTGGTTGGGGGAGGGGGCAACGAGGGTAAGGGAGTCGAGTGGGGTAGTTAGTGTTTTTCTTTTAATATATAATAATAATATATTTTTAAAATTTTAAATTATTTATATATAATATAAGTTAAATAATTTGTTTGATTTAGACCTTTTATTTTTTATAAATTTAACGGTTGAGATTAATTAATTAAATCTAAAGATTAATATTTGATCAAAAAAGATCCAACGGTCATTAAAATAAGAAATAATATATATTAAGTAAGGGTATAATGGTCATTTTCTAAAAAATTAACACTGTTAGTTGGATTTAACGGAGAGGGGGCGATTGAGCTGAGTTTTACAAAACACATGGGAGCTTTTAGCCTATTCTGAAAACAGGAATTTTTTTTGCAGACTTTTTAAAATATAGGGGGATTTTATGCATTTTGTCCTAAATTTTACCTTATATACATCTTTACACGCTAATGTACATGAAGAAGTATATAAGGGTAGTTTGGTCATAAAAGATTTATTTGATTTGCAATAAGTCAGTAATAAATCGATCGGAGGTAAATATGAATTTTTTTTTTTATATCAGCAAAATTGGTAAACTTTGATTAGTGGAGGGATCTATTTTGTTGGACGGAGACAAATGTCATGGGTGCTAAACTCAAATCATATGTTTATATGTAATTACATCAAATTTTAGTGGAGAGTAGAACAATTATCCCTAATAATAAATGATTATTATGATTAGTAACTTAAAATTTTAAATTATTTAATTATTTAATATGGTATCAAAGCCAGATCAAAAAAGAAGCTTTGGATTCGAATCCTATAGCTTCCATTTTTTCCCCCTTCCATTTTATTGAAAAGAGATTTTATGTATAGAGTTTATACGACCGGCATGCTAAACTATTAACAATAAATAATATTCTTTTCTAACTGTTTAAACTTTTAGATTGGGCAATCGTTTACAACTATTTTATGAAACCTCAACTATTTGCTAATGTTAAGTGGATATCAGACAATGCTAATCAACTATTACAAGAGATTGGAGTACAAAACTCCTTAATAATTTACAGACTAAATAATTACAGAAATTAAATGGTTACAAAATAATCAGAACAAATCACAAATCAAAACAGAATAAAGTAGTAGTGAGAATAGGCTCAGAGTCAAAACCAGATCCTTGAACACACGAAGGGTACACAGTCACAAAAGAGTCCCGCACCCACAAAACTGAGTTCACAGTTGCTCCACTACCCAGAGATACCACAACAGGTTAGAAACCCGATCACATAGATCTCTCCCTCAAACCTTGATCACGAAGACTTTTATCGTAGAAGGCTTCACAAAGAACTTAGAGTAGGAGGTACTGTTTATGTTCGTATTAGTATGTTTAGGGCCGAGAAGAGCACTCCCTTAAATAGGGATGAATATGTGCCGATTAAGGAAGGCCATTGTAGCACCCCCTTCGCTACAAGGGCTATATCTTCCCTAAACATCATACTTATAGTAATCCCTGTGTTCATAAATATAAATTTGCACATAATCAACTAATCAATTTGCATACTTAATCCCAACGTCATAACGACACAATCAACCCAAAACATCATATATACAAATCAAACACCACAACTAATCCACCACAGTTAATCTCCACGTCTACGTTCTCTCTATACAACAAAATGTGTTTTGTATTATAACTGACAAAGAGGAGAAAACAGCATACTGGCCCAACCTGCCTGAGTATAGCGCGTAGACCTATTTTTCAGTAGTCAAACACCTCAAAGTCTACTCCTGAAAGAAAATGTCAGCAGAGGAATGAGCCTGCCACTCAGTAAGCAAATAACCAATCCTATCTATATATGCATGTCAACCATAGCCCAAACAAGATAAATAAGCAACACGAATGGAATACAATCAATTTAACTCCAGCATAATCAACTTTATTACACCACATGACTATCTCATAATGAGACAACTAACCAAACTCCATTTTTTTCTAGTTTGCTTACCAGAAGGTGATATTGTGTTTTTCCCGCCAACTCAATCTCACTGTTATATAAATTCAAGTGAACCCCCTTGACAGCCGGCTCATCAATCTCGCACATAGCTGTTTCATTTCGCACATAGCATTTTCTTTTCGCACATAGCATCGCATCAAAGCTCTTTTCATTGCGCACATAGCATTTTCTTTTCGCACATAGCACTTTCTTTTCGCACATAGCATTTTCAACACGTCAAGGGGTATTCACACCACAATTATGTTCAATTTCCACCACTCCCTCATTTCCACATATCACCATTCTTGTAAGCAACTAGTAACGTAAAATAATATATCAATACATTCTCATTCTCAGACGCTCACAACACAACATACAACAAACATGATATTCAACACATTTTCTCATTCCACGTACACAATGCCATCAATCAATTCAAATCATTCACCACGCATATATTTTCAGATAAAACAATATCAGCATGAACCACAAAGTCATATAATAGTAATACCACAAATAAAGATGACATATATAGATACTACTAATTATTTACTTACCTCGACCTTACAACGTTTCTTTCTACTCTGTCACTAATTGTCAGTCCTTTTACTTCACCCCCGTATCCTATAATGAGTTATATCATACACCATTAATATATCGAGAATATCGTAATTTCTTTAAAATATAATATTGAATATCATTTGTACAATTTCTAATAATTCTTTAATATTCCATTTCTATCGAAGTACAAATCTTCGTTTTTCCTCTTTATTAACATACCATTTATTAAATATAATTTTCAGAATATTTCTATGAATTTTCTATCAATTTTTCGCTATCATACAATTTAATTAAATAACAATACATAGAATTGCGTATTTGGTTAACAATTCCGATGGAATTATATAAATTTGCCACAGCAACATTCGAATCTAATAAATTTAATAATCTAATTAACCAACGATATCATTTTTATATCCGATTTGGTATTTAATTCGACATTATTTTAAATAGCCAAACTCGTAAAATATTCCGATTAAATGGTACATCACTCAATATAAACAACATTTAATAAACGCACTAATTAAATAATATAATTATATAAATTAAATAAAATTATAATTATAATTTCATACCTCTGTTTTCTGCCGAAGGAAGAAATTGCAATTTGAAATGTGTGTGTTGTGTGTATAATTGTGCATGTGTGTGTAAATGTATGTGTATAATAAAAAGAAAGAAAAGAATGAGAGAGTGAGGCGGTGGGGTGGTGGCCCCCACCTCACACTCTCCACTTTCTCTCTCATGCTATATATATATATATATATATTATATTTTTTTATATATAATATTATTATTATTTTATTGATTTAATTAAACTTTTCTCAAAATACCCATTACGTCCTTCCCAATTTCTTAATTAATACAAATTGTCCCAAAATATTATAACAAATTTCAATTTAATCCGTTCAAATTTTATTATATTCTAATTATGGCCCATAATTTATATACTAATTAACTAAGTTTCATAAAAATTTATCAATTAATCCGCCAATTATATATTATAATTTTTGGGGCGTCACAGCCATGGCTAAGGAAACCACCCATGGAAACCGGTGGAGAAATAAGGAAGAGATGGAGAGAAGATACAAAGAGAGAGACGAGTCGGCGCAAGGTCTCAAAAGAGAGAAGAAATGAGGACAAGCAATTAGGGTTACCAATAAGTAGTGTAGCAATCGGGTCGGGTCGGGTAAAAAGGTTGGTAGTGGGCCGTCCAATGTGAACTCGGGTGGGTGGGCTTTTAAGTCTTGGGCCATAAGATATAACACACTCCACCTTGGACCAAGTCCTTAAAAGGAACAGGATCAAGAGTTATGGATCTTGTTTTTTATCATCACTACTTAGAGGCCCGCCCCTGTGTACCTGCAGGAAAACATATCAAAGTTAGTCGGGGGCTAAATTTAAAATTTTCAAACAGTTAATAAATTTATAAACAGGAAAACTTTTTGTACCTATATCAGCTGGGTTTTCTTCAGTTCTTACCTTTTCCAATTTGATAATCTCTTTACTCACAATACCCCGAATAAAGTGAAATCTTACGTCAATATGCTTAGTCCTATCGTGGAAAACAAGATTTTTGCAAATTTGTATAGACGATTGGCTATCAGAAAATACAGTGAGCCGATTTTTTAGAAAACCAATTTCTTTAATAAGGCCTTCGAGCCAAATTGCTTCTTTGAAAGCTTCGGTAGTAGCAATGTATTCGGCCTTAGTAGTAGATAGTGCAACAATGTGTTGTAGTTGGGATTTTCAACTTATGCATGAGCCACACAAAGTAAAAATGTATGAAGTTGTGGATTTTCTACTATCCTTCTCATTAGCATAATTCGAATCCACATAACTAACAAGATCAATAGAATCAGAAAATTTGAAAAAGTTTATACCTATATTATCGGTACCACGTAAATACCTTAGAAGCCATTTTAGAGCCTCCCAATGGGGAGGTCCCGGATTGGCCATGTACCTGCTCAAACAACTTATAGCATATGTAATATCGGGTCTAGTACATACCATAAGAAACATTATAGCCCAATAACATTAGAATAAGGAACCTTACTCATCCTCTCTTTTTCGGAAGCAGTTTTGGGACATTGGTCCCTACATAATTGAAAACGAGCAGCTAAAGGCACAAAAGTGGGTTTTGAATTTTTCATAGAAAACCTTTTCAAAATAGAGTGAATATAAGACTTTTGATTTAAGAGTATGGAAAACCTTTTCCTATTTCTACAAATATCCATGCCAAGAATCCTTTTTGCGGCACCAAGATTTTTCATTTCAAAATTTTTGGAAAGATCATTTTGCAAGGTTTCAACTAAGTTTATGCTAGGACTAGCAATAAGCATGTCGTCAACGTACAAAACGAGAAAGACAGGAACATCATTCAAAAATTTGAAATATAGACAATGGTCGTAATCACTCCTTTTAAAATTCAATGAAAGCATGAACATATCAAACTTCTTGTTCCATTGTCTTGGTGACTATTTCAAACCATATAAAGACTTTTTTAACAAGCAAACATGATTGGGTTTGTTTTTCTCAATAAAGCCAACAGGTTGTCGCATGTATATGCATTCATCAAGATCACCATGCAAGAAAGCAGTTTTAACATCCATTTGTTTCAGTTCCCAATCAAAATGAGCAGTAAGGGCAAGGATAACACGTACAGTAGTATATTTCACAAGCAAAAAGATCTTATTGTAATCTATCCCTTCCTTTTGAGTGAACCCCTTGGCTCCTAATCTAACTTTATATTATAAAGGGTTTTCTTGCTTGATTTTAAAGATCCATTTGCAATCCACTAAGGAGCAGTCTTTAGGTTTAGGCACTAGTTCCCAAGTATGGTTGTCTTTAAGAGACTTCATTTCCTCATTCATGGCACTAAGCCATTCTTTAGACTTAAGGGCTTCGTCTACGTTCGAAGGTTCTAGATTTTCAATGTTCAAAGCAACTTGAAAATCATTTAGCCTAGAGGGAATCCTTCGTTCTCTTATATTCCTATCTCGTGCTAGTTGGTAATCTTCTAAGAGATTGGGATTTTCGATGGCTCTTCTATGTTTTGTTCATTATTCGTTTGTACATACTCTCCCTCTTCTTGGTTATCCTCCACCTTATTAAAGGTTAAGTCTTTTTCTGTTGTTTAGGGTTTTAATAGACAGCGCATTTCATCCTCGTTAAAGGTTACATTTCTACTAATAATCACTTTATAACCAGGTTGGCTACGATCCCACAACCTATACCCTTTAACCCCAATAGGATAACCAATAAAAACACATTTCATAGAGCGAGGTTCAAGTTTATCAGAACTTTGATGAACAAAAGCAGAGCAACCAAAAGTACGTAAGAAAGAAATATCAGGTTTCTTACCACTCCAAACAGTTTCAGGAGATTTACCCAACAAAGGCATAGAAGGAGACAAGTTTATCAAGTAAGCAGTAGTTAAAACAACTTCACCCCAAAAAGATTTTTGTAATCCTGAACTAATCAGCAAACGTCTCACTTTTTCAAGTAAGGTACGGTTCATGCGTTCAGCAACGCCATTTTGTTGTGGGGTGTAGGGATTGGTCTTATGTCTCTTAATACCAAATTTATCACAAAAATCATCAAAGTTTTTGTTACAAAATTCAAGACTGTTGTCAGTACGCAAAGATTTAAGCCGCTTACCCGTTTGGTTTTCAACAAAAATTTTCCACGTTTCAAACTTTTCAAAAACCTCAGATTTGTGCTTTAGCAAGATAACAAATACCTTTCGAGAAAAATTATCAACAATGGGAAGAAAATAATGGTTTCCACCATGGGTGGGTTCCTTAGAAGGTCCCCATACATCAGCATGAACGTAGTCTAATATGCAAGATGACATAGAGGGATTTGGGGAGGGTGCAGCAGGAAAATGCACACGATGTTGTTTTCCCATAACACAATCATCACAGAATTGCAATTTGTCAACCTTATCACACAGAATGCCTTCTTTATTCAGAAATTCAAATCCTTTTTGGCTGATATGCCCAAAACGTTTATGCCACAAAAAGATTTTGTCATGCACACTCATAGATGTAGCCATAGAATCATAAGTAAATGAACAAAAATGCAAATTGTGTTTTTTCTCTGCTTTGAAAACAACAAGAAAACCTTTCATAATTTTCATGATGCCCTTTCCCCACCTACCTTCTAAACCCTCATCCTCCAATGCAACACATGAAATGAGATTATGACTAAGTTCAGGAACATATCTAACATTCTTAAGAGTCATTTTATAACCATCATTGAAAATCAAAGAAATAGCACC
Source organism: Sesamum indicum (assembly GCF_026168435.1). NCBI lineage: Eukaryota > Viridiplantae > Streptophyta > Magnoliopsida > Lamiales > Pedaliaceae > Sesamum > Sesamum indicum. The sequence goes on along the minus strand of NC_142658.1, from coordinate 11,410,741 downwards.
AATGCCTTTTATCTCACAACTTTTTTCATTTTCCATAGACACGAAGCCAAAATCACCAAGTTTGAGATTTGAGAAAATGTTTTTAAAAGGACTAATATGGAATGTACAACCAGAATCAACAAGCCATTCATACATGCTCATGGGATGCATAGAATTCACATCAGAAACAACAAATACTTCACCAGATTCATCAGCAACATTGTTCACTCGTTCTTTTTCTTCTCCATTGTTATCTCTATTATCACGTCTAGGTTTTCTACAGTCCTTGATATAGTGACCTTTTATGCCGCAGTTATAACATCTTCTCTCTCTGATTTTATCATCTTTATGTGAATAATCTCTATTCCCAGATTTACTCCTATTGTTGTTTTTATTCCGACTTTTACTTCTGCTATTGTGTCTGTTACTAGAATTCCTAAATTTAGACCTTCCTCTCACAGAGTTCACTTCATGTTGGTTATTGTTAGGTCTATTTGTTTTAAGATTAATCTCTTTGCTTTTTAAACCATTAACAACAATGTCAAGACTCACATTATCTCTACCATATTTAATCGCAGCTTTCACATCAGAATATGTATCAGGTATAGCATTCAAAAGCACAATAGAAGATTACTCATCAATATTCTTATCACCAGTCAATTTGATATCTTGAACTAATTTAGTGAAATCATCCAAGTTTTCATCAATGGTTTTTGATAAATCAAGTTTGTATTTAAAGAATTTTTCAAGCAAAAACAATTTACTAAGTAGTGAAACATCAGTATAAAGTTCCTCCAATTTTTTCCATAAATCTCTTGCAGTGTTTTGTTTACCAACCTTTCTCAAAACATTGTCAGATAGATTAAGAATTATAGAAGAATACGCATATTCGTCGTTTTCCAAAACTTTTTCATCAGAAATAGAATCAGAGTATCTACCATCAATGGCCTTAAAAACCTTTTGTTGAATTAAAATACCCTTCATTTTTTGCTGCCATATTGAAAAATCACCCTTACCATCAAAAGGTTGCAAATTGTATCCGGCCATTTAGAAATTTTCTTTTAGAAAAAAGGTTCAGGAAAAACAGTTTAAAGAAGGATTTTTCAGAAATCGTTTTGCAGCGGATTTAAGCAAGAAAAAAAAATCACGGATCACAAAAATCTCAACAGATCACAACAATAGTCACAATAGATATGCCAGAAAAGTAAATCACAGATTTCACCAGTTATGAGTTCGCAGAGATATATATATATATATACAGTAAAACCTCTATAAATTAATAATCTTGGGACCATGAAATTTTATTAATTTAGAGAGATATTAATTTATCGATAAATTAATATTTTATTAATTAAAAGAGAGATTTTTTAAATTCAGCAAATTTAGTACATATGTATTGAAAATAAATAAATTCATATATGTTTTATTGATTATATTCATGCATCAATCAATTTTTTATAACTAATTAAATATATTCATGTATAATATCAATTCATTGTATACAATTAACTATTATATTCATAGACACATGTATCAATTCATTGGAATTTCTTAAATATACATGTTTACATTAATTCGTTGCACTTAAATAACTATTATAACCAATTAAATATATTCATGCATGATGAATGAAACATATACTACATAAATCTCAATATGATAATAAAATAATTCATAACACCCAACCATGTCTTCTTATCTAAAAGACATCGCAAAATCATCTAGGAATGATCAAATGCGTAAAGCATTATAGACTTCATATTTTAGTAAATTACCATAATATTTATAATTGTATATTTATGAATTATTAATTTAGAGTTTTAATGGGACCTAATATTTATAAAGGAATTTTTCAAAAAATTATTATTTTATTATCTTGCACTTAAATAACTATTATAACCAATTAAATATATTCATGCATGATGAATGAAACATATACTACATAAATCTCAATATGATAATAAAATAATTCATAACACCCAACCATGTCTTCTTATCTAAAAGACATCGCAAAATCATCTATGAATAATCAAATGCGTAAAGCATTATAGACTTCATATTTTAGTAAATTACCATAATATTTATAATTGTATATTTATGAATTATTAATTTAGAGTTTTAATGGGACCTAATATTTATAAAGGAATTTTTCAAAAAATTATTATTTTATTATCTTATCGAATTTGATGATTTTTTACAAAGGCCCAAGTCGGGACCGGAAGATTTTATTATTTTAAAGAGTTTATTAATTTATAGAGTATTAATTTATAGAGGTTTTACTGTATATATTAAAAACACAGTCCACGGTTCAAGATATAGTCTCGAGATAAGATATCACAAATTAAGAATTCACTAAGAACTGAGAATCAAGCACAAAGCAGGGATAATAGATATGCCCAAGATTTCACAAATAGTGTAAGTATCAGTTCACCAAGAACAAGCACAAAGCAGTATTAGCAGTTTAAAGTGAAATCAAGATATCCACAGTTAATAATAAATCAACAGCCACGAGACCGAGGCCTCTCCAGCCTAACACCCAGTCCAGATACCCGACAACCTCAAGGGTCCAGCCAGGAGGGTAATCAGGGGGATAAGCACCTCAACAAATAATACGAGAGATAATATAACTGAAATAACAGTGCAGAAATTAAAAGGAGGGGTTTAAGCGAGTTACCACCACCAGAGCTTTGACGGATCGGAAGAGTGGCTCTGATACCACTATTAAGTGGATATCAGACAATGCTAATCAACTATTACAAGAGATTGGAGTACAAAACTCCTTAATAATTTACAGACCAAATAATTACAGAAATTAAATAGTTACAAAATAATCAGAACAAATCACAAATCAAAACAGAATAAAGTAGTAGTGAGAATAGGCTCAGAGTCAAAACCAGATCCTTGAACACACGAAGGGTACACGGTCACAAAAGAGTCCCGCATCCACAAAACCGAGTTCACGGTTGCTCCACTAGCCAAAGATACCACAACAGGTTAGAAACCCTATCACATAGATCTCTCCCTCAAACCTTGGTCACGGAGACTTTTATCGTAGAAGGCTTCACAAAGAACTTAGAGTAGGAGGTACTGTTTCTGTTCGTATCAGTATGTTTAGGGTTTAGAAGAGCAATCCCTTAAATAGGGATGAATATGTACCGGTTAAGGAAGGGTGGCTTTCCTTAAGCCATTAAGTTGGCTAAGGAAACCACCCATGGAAACCGGTGGAGAAATAAGGAAGAGATGGAGAGAAGATACAAAGAGAGAGACGAGTCGGCGCAAGGTCTCAAAAGAGAGAAGAAATGAGGACAAGCAAATAGGGTTACCAATAAGTAGCGTAGCAATCGGGTTGGATCGGGTAAAAGGGTTGGTAGTGGGCCGTCCAATGTGAACTCGGGTGGGTGGGCTTTTAAGTCTTGGGCCATAAAATATAACAACTAATAATCCATAAAAAATAATGTACGCAAATTTTGATTTAATTTTGACCAAACAAAAATCTTGTTCTTTCAAATCCCAAAAGCTAATTTTGATTTTGAATTTGTAAGTTGGACTTTTATAAAATAAGTATGTACATATTTAATAGAAGGGTAAATTACATTTTTGGTCCCATAAGTGGATCTATTTTCAATTTTAACATAAAAATCAGAAAAAAAATTTATATTTATCCCGATTAACTTATTATTGATTTATTGTAGGTTAAATAATTTTTTTCATGATCAAATTACCCTTACACGTCTTAACGCTTTAATGTATATGAGGAGGTACATTTTCATTGTTATAAGGGTAATTTAGTTTGAAAAAAATTATTTGACCTGCTGTAAGTCAGTAATAAGTCAATCGAGAGTAAATATCATTTTTCATTCATTTTTTTTTTGTTAATATCAATAATTTCAGTGAATTTTGACTAACGGAGGGTCTTATTTGTTAGATTGAAGCACCTCATGAGTGCTAGGTGCAATTTTTCAAAATATAGAGGGGTTACATATAATTCCACGAGAGAAGTACAATTATTCAAAAAAAATTAAAATAATATATAGGGTATTTATAATAGTGTTTTGAGTATTATAATATGACAAGGTATATGTATTTTTTATGTGGCTTTTATATAAAAATTATTTTTATACACTTGTAAGTAAATGACTATTACTAGTATATTCATCACAGAGTTTCACAAAAATAGCATTTTTGGTCCCATGCGCTTAACGGCCACTTGACATTTTTTGTTAAACATTCAATGAAAACATGCTATTGGCAAAACTACTACTTTTTTAAAGTTATGCGACAAAAAGTAATAATTCCATAACCAATAAAATCAACCGTGGAAAAGTCCTAAGTTACAGGAAGAACAATGCTATCTCTCATGTGTTAGTAATGATAATTTTGTAATTAATTTGAAAAAAATTATTAAGATCTTATAAATAAGTTGATAACTCCTTATTTTCTTTTTCTTTAAACCTCCTAACATCTAATTTTGGACCTTATATGATATTTTTCTAAAAATACTAAACAATTTGTAACGTAATATATACCAAGAAGTCAATGGTGATCTCCAACAAGTTTGAATTGGTGTAGGATATTACTATTTATGGTACTTGATCCGGGTCAAATTATTCGATCTCCTGAGACGATCTCTCCGCTGATCGACTAACTCTTCCGAAACAGGTTTTGGATCCCCTGAGAATAAAACACGAACCGTGAGCTCGTCGGGTATGTCCCCGACAATGACCCTCCGACGCTCAAGTTAGGTTGATCGAGAGAAATATATTCTATCTCAAAGTTCGATCTCAATTAATGTATAGCAGTTACCTCATTTATGGCGTATCGGGGTCTATTTATAGTACACAGTTGTACGGCAAGTACTGGGCCACGTGGCCTCATCTGGTTGATTCCCATTCTAATCGAATGGCCGTCATTGTCCGGGTCTTCTGTCAGTTCCCACGACCCGGGTCGGGTCCTCTGCGACCCGCCCGTTGCAAAGTACGCGGATCCGGTCGCGGAAATGACCATCCTACCCTTAATGAAGGGCTTTTCAGTCTTTTTGCAGGGAGATTATACATATACCCATCATTACTCCCCCACTTTTTCAAAGTGCAAGTTCGTTGCCTTTGAGGAAGTCGAACCGTCGCATCCGTTGATTGCGTACACGTGGCAAGATCCCCTCGGCTCGTCCGGGCGCGTTGTTCCAGAGTGGATCTCCTATAAATACCCCCTCATTTGACTTCTCGGCCCACCTCACGCAAAGACTTCCAGCGACCAAGGCTCACAACCACGAGTTCGTATTCGATCTGCGGCTTCCAGAGTCATCCTGCTTTAAGGTACGATGCCTTCCAGCTCTAGCTCGAATTCTGAGTCGCGATCTGGCCCTAAGCCACGATCTAGATCAGGGTCGTCTTCGTCTCGTTCTGAATCTGCTTCTGGGTCCTCTTCCGAGTCTGGTTCTGGTTCGTCCTCAGGGTCCGGGTCTAGGTCTGTCTCTAAGTCTTCGCATGGGTCGTATTCTACCTCTCCCAAGAGGAATAAAAAGTTTCCGGTCACCAAACTTAAGGATAAACAGACTGGACCTTCGGTCCTTGCTAAATTCCAGGATCGGCTCGCCAAAAACCCTTGGGAGGCCGTGGTCAGTACAGTTAGGGTTCCTGTAAATAAGATTAGGGAAAAGTACCACATCCCCTCCGATTTTGACATTCTCATCCCTGCCACCTTCGACCGTATGCATCGTCCTCCCGAGGGGTTTACTGCTTTTTCTATCAAACACCTCGATGCTGGGTTGAGATTTCCTCTGGCTCCCCCAGTGGCCGCGATCTTGAATAAGTTGGGGTTATGCCCTATGCAGCTTTCCCCGAATTCCATTACCCATATAGTCCTTTTCGTTGTAATGATGCGATATTTAGGTTTAGACCCCAGTTTTGATAATTTTTGGAGTTTATATTCCTTCACCACCTCGAAGCGATCTGGTAGTCGAGGTTTTTTCTATCTTTCGGCCAAACCAGATTGCGGGTATCTGAGCGCCCTGAAGTCGAATGTAGGAGCCTGGTTAGATCGCTACATTTTCATTCGATCTCCTAGTGGTGTCTGGCCTTTCAAGAACGAGTGGACTAAGTATAAACCCCTTCCGAAAATCTGTGGTGGGGGGCTGGAGGGTGACCAAATAAGGAGTCTGACATTTTATAAGTATGATCCCAAGAAGCTTCTCAATGAGAAAGTTTTGCAATTATCTGGGCTCTCTCCAGCGTCCCTTCACATCGAAGAGTCCTTAGGTGATTTTCTTCTTTCGGTCTCGCTTGCTTTCATCGCTGCAGTGTTCGCGTATGCTAACTTTTCCCTGCTCGCAGATAGTATCATCATGAGCACGCGCACAGCTATGCGGAGGATCGCGGCCCAGAACAAATCAAGGAAGGGGGGTGAGATCGCAAGTTCCTCGGATCCGAAAGGGAAGGGCAAGGCAGTTGCTAGTGCTCAGGATTTATCTTCGATCCCACCTCCTTCGGTTCCCTCCAAAACGCTCGCAATTGCCACTCCTGATGGGCAACAGCCCATTGCAGTTGATAGCGAGGGTACACCGTCCGCCCATGATGATCATCTCGGCTACAACTCCTCGGAGTTAGATCTGGGTTTGGACGAGGCTAGCGGGGGCCATGGGATCGACCAGGGAAGCCCAGGTCCGCCTGAGGAGCGATCTAAGAAAAGGAGGCGATCTCCCCCGAAGAAAGGACAAGGGCCCAAGTCCAAGTTAGGGCCTAGCGATAAGGGCAAAGCGAAGGAGCCCGCGGGGGCCTCTCACCCACCTCCTTCAAAATCGCATAGCCCAAGCGTGCTAAGCAGGATGGCTAAGGAAGCCGCAGATAAGACTAATGTTGATGAAGATCGGGACAAATTTTTGAGGGTGGCGTAGCTCACCACATGTTGGGAGGACAGCCGAGCAGCTCTTCGAGGCAATGTGCCGCCTCCCGAATGGCAGGATATGTCGAGCTCGTCGCTGTATGGCGAGGCTGGAGGGGATACTTTTGCAATCTACAACTCATTCGTCTCCGTTCGCGATCAGGGAGCACTTGTACCGAATAACCCTATTCGGCTCGAGGAGTTCGCATCCCACTCCCTAGTCCAGGTATTTCATCGGCTGGTTTCCTTCGACCTCCTCTCTTTTGTGCCATTCATTGCATTGGATTTTGCAGGCCATGACCTTTCTTCGGAGCTTAAGCCTCAAATGCACCCATTATCGGAAGAGTTATATTCAGACAGACCAGAAGGTGCAAGATCTTAAGGCTCAACTGGCCGATCGGGACGAGACCGAACGCAAGCAAGAGGATAACCTGCTGGCCTTGGGAGATGAGGTGCAAAAGTTGCGAGCCGAGCTCGATGTTGCCAAGAAGGAGAGGGAGATTCTTCGTTCTGAGCAAGAGGTGGCTCTGGCGGAGGCCAAGAAAGAGGCGTTCGATGCTGGACGTGAGGTCGGCCTCGTGGAGGGCCACAAGCGTGGGTTGGAGGAAGGCCAAGCTGGTCGCATTCTGGTCGAAGAGCATCAGCGAGCCTTGGCCGATTCCCGGATGTTCGCGGTTCGTGATTTTTTGAAGACTGACACCTTCACGACCGCTCTTGAGATCAAATCTGCGGACTCATTCACCAAGGGCTATGAGACCTGCCTGTCTCAAGTCGAAAAGCTCGGTGGCTTTCATGAGTCTTTTGACCGCAGCAAACTCGACATCTCGCTTGATGGCGACCTTCAACCTCTTCCTCCAGATCCTGAGCTGAAAGACGATGAATTTATGGTCCTGAGGGACGAACTGGAGGCAGAAGCTGACACCTGATCAGTCCCGATTCTTCTATTTTTGTGGTAGGATTTTGAGCTGATTGATCCAAATGTAAATCCTAGAGATTGTTAGGACATCATTTTTTGTAAACAGGAGGGTGGGGTGGAATTTTTGATAACCCCTGTATATGACATTTTGTTGAATGAAAATGAACTTTTGTCAGCTCGCTTCCTTTGCTACATTTGCACATTGTGTTCTTTCAGTTCGCGTTTTGCTTGAGTGCGTCTTTTTCAGATCGCATATTGGACGCGTCTTTTTCAGTTCGCGTTTTGTTTGTGTGCGTCTTTTTCAGATCGCATATTGGACGCGTCTTTTTCAGTTCGCGTTTTGCTTGTGTGCGTCTTTTTCAGATCGCATATTGGACGCGTCTTTTTCAGTTCGCGTTTTGCTTGTGTGCGTCTTTTTCAGATCGCATATTGGACGCGTCTTTTTCAGTTCGCGTTTTGCTTGTGTGCGTCTTTTTCAGATCGCATATTGGACGCGTCTTTTTCAGATCGCATATTGGATGCTTCAAAAGCGAATAATGATAGTAATGTACGCACAAATGTAAGCACAAAACAAAGAAACTTTGATAAATCTCGTTGGGTAAATTACAGGAGTTGTAAATACTCAATAATACAATGTTTAACATGGATTCGATCTTCCTAACCTTGGGAATATACAATTAGTAATCTGTTAGAACTCTCCCCTTGTAGTTTCTGTTTGGTCTTCCTGTTGATGGCCTTTTGCCGGCTTCTTATTCGATCAGTCAGTTGTTCGATCTTTCAGTTGATGGCCTTTCACAGGCTCCTTGTTCGCGTTGACGGCCTTTCACAGGCTCTTTGTTCGAGTTGACGGCCTTTCACAGGCTCCTTGTTCGAGTTGACGGCCTTTCACAGGCTCTTAGCTTCAGGCGTAGAACTTCTTCAAGTTTTGTATGTTCCAAGGGCGTGGTAGATCGCGACCCTGCATATCTTGCAATCTGTATGTACCCTTCTTTCTGATCTCGATCACTTTGTAAGGGCCCTCCCAAGGCGGCTCCAGTTTTCCCACGTGTTTTGACGCCTCCACCTTCTTCAGCACGAGGTCTCCCACCTGCAGCTGGCGGGGTCGAACTCTGCGATTGTGGCTCTTCATCATTAGGCCCTTGTGATGTAAGATTCTAGCATATGCGGACTCCCTTTTTTCTTCAATGACGGTGAGGTCGAAGCCTCGTTCGGCTCGGTTCGCCTCGGGCTCGTACTGCATAACTCTTTGCGATTCTTCCCCTATTTCAGCAGGAATGATGGCTTCGGTTCCGTACACCAGGCAGAAAGGGGTTTCACCCGTAGCGGTTCGTGGCGTTGTTCGGTAAGCCCACAAGACCCCGGGCAGTTCGTCAACCCACGACCCCTTGCTCTCGAGGCGAGTCTTCAGATGTTGCAAGATCGTTCGGTTCGTCACTTCGGTCTGCCCGTTCGCTTGAGGGTTCGCAACTGCTGTGAAGTGTTGTGCGATCTTCAGTTCCTTGCACCATTCCGTAATTTTCCTACCCTGGAACTGCGTGCCGTTATCAGATATTAGTATCCGGGGTATACCAAATCTGCATATAATATTCTTCCAAATGAAGTTGATGACTTCCCTCTCCGAGATTTTGGCTACTGCTTCGGCTTCGACCCACTTGGAGAAATATTCGACCGCTACGATGATGAATTTCTTTTGGGCTTGTGCGGGCGGAAAAGGTCCCACGATGTCAATTCCCCACTGGTCGAACGGGCATGCTATCTTGATCGGTTCCATCGGTGCTGCCGGCTGGTGTATCAAAGAAGCGTATTTCTGGCAACTCTCGCATTTCCTCACCAAGTTCTTGGAATCTTCGACCAAAGTGGGCCAGAAATACCCTTGCCGCATCACCTTCTGAGCTAGCGATCTCGCCCCGGAATGATTGCCACAGCTTCCTTCATGTATTTCCCGCATCACGTACATGGCCCTCTCTTCGTCCAAGCATTTCAAGAGAGAACCGTCCACCGTCCTCTTGTACAGCTGGCCCCCCAACAGTGTGAATCGAGCAGCCCGAAACTTGAGTCTTTTGGCTGCCACCGAGTCGCTAGGCAAGGTACAATCCTCGAGGTAGCTTACGATTTCGTTCATCCAAGACCCTGTCATCGAAACGACCTGGATTTCTGATCTACCTGCGAGGGCTGACTGCTCGCGTACTAGGGCTGTGATTTTGCGATCCCGAATTCCGTCCATTGCCGCACCAAATTTTGACAGGGCATCCGCTTTGTCGTTTTCTGTTCGGGGAACTTGTGAAAGCGAGCATCCACTAAACTTTCTCATCAATCGCTGCGCGATCTCTTTGTACTGTGTCATGGTTCTCTCTCTTGTCTCGTATGCTCCTTCAATTTGCATAGCGATCAGCTGTGAGTCGGTGAAAACCTCCAGATCGCGAGCGCCTGCCTCATATGCTAGCTCCAGCCCTAATACCAATGCCTCGTATTCTGCCTCATTGTTTGTTACCAGGAATGATAGTCGAGCTGCCACTTCTATCTCGATGCCCTCGGGTCCTTGGATCAATATGCCCGCTCCTCCGTTATTCGCGTTGGAAGACCCATCGACATGCAGCATCCATTTCGAACAAGGCTGTTCACACGCTTCGGGTCGTTCTAGATCGCTTATTAACTCCGTCACAAAATCCGCCAGTACCTGTGCTTTCTGAGCCGTTCGGGGTTGGTACTCAATGTCGTGCTGTCCCAGTTCTACTGCCCATTTGATTAGTCTTCCTGATGCCTCGGGTCGCGACATCACGTGTTTAAGAGGATGGTTCGTCAATACCACCACCTTGTGCGCCTGGAAGTATGGTCGCAGTTTTCGAGCTGTAACAATTAGGGCAAGGGCCAGTTTTTCCATCTCCGAGTATCGGGATTCGGCTCCCTGGAGCATTTTGCTAACATAATACACCGGATTTTGATTACTGGCTTCCTCTCTCACCAGCACTGAGCTGACCGCATTTTCGGACACCCCTAGGTACAAGAATAAAGTCTCCCCTTCCTTCGGGTTTGCGAGCAGTGGGGGTTTTGTGAGGTATTTCTTCAACTCCTGTAAGGCCTGATCGCATTCCGATGTCCACGCGAAATTTTTGGGCTTCCGCAAGATCTTGAAAAACGGTAAGCTTTTGTCGGCCGATCTAGATATAAACCTGCTCAAGGATGCGATCTTTCCCGTGAGCTTCTGCACTTCTTTGACCGAATTGGGTGATCTCAGATTCATTATAGCTTGAATTTTTTCTGGGTTCGCCTCTATCCCTCGCTCGCTGATCATGTACCCCAAAAACTTCCCACCTGTCACTCCAAATGTACATTTTCCGGGTTGAGCTTCATTCCGTGCGACCTCATTATACTGAATGCCTGAGAGAGATCTTTGATGTGGTCTTGTGACCTCTTACTCTTGACCAGCATGTCGTCGACGTATACCTCCATGGTTTTTCCGAGCAGATCGCCGAACATCTTGTTAACCAATCGTTGGTAGGTCGCACCCGCATTTTTCAGTCCGAACGGCATCATGTTATAGCAATAAATCCCTTTATCTGTGACGAAGGAGGTTTTGTCTCTATCTTCTTCCGCCAGTTGGATCTGGTGATATCCTTGGTATGCATCCATCATCGAAAAGAGTTCGAACCCAGCAGTCGAATCCACCATGGTATCGATCCGAGGTAGCGGATATGGGTCTTTAGGGCAAGCCTTGTTTAGGTCCGTGAAATCCACACACATGCGCCATTTTCCTGAAGCCTTCGGGACAAGTACTACATTGGAAAGCCAATTCGTGTACTGGATTTCCGATATATATCCAGCTTTTAGTAGCTTATCGACCTCCTGCCTGATAGCATCATTTTTGTCACTGCTGAAAGTTCTCTTCCTCTGCTGCACAGGTCGAACGGTGGGGTCGACGTTCAGTCGGTGTACAATGACCTCCGGGTCAATCCCAGTGAAATCCGATGGGCTCCATGCGAACATGTCTGCGTTGTTCCGCAGGAAGTCGATCATGGCCATCTCTCCCTCATTCATGCTGGACCCTATCCTGGTCGTCTTGCTGGGGTCCTCTGTTGCGAGCTAAACAGCCTTGTATTCCTCACTGGGTTTTAAGTGTTCAGCCTCACATGGTCGGGGCTCCGCGTCCTCCCTGACCTTCTGTTTCTTCGACCTCGGCTCCGCTTTTATCGACAAGTTATAGCATTTACGAGCCTCCTTTTGGTCGCACCACACTTCCCCGATTCCATATTCAGTGGGGAATTTCATCTTCATATGGTATGTGGAGATAACCGCCCGGAATGAATTCAACCCCGGCCGACCCAGTATGACATTGTACGTGAACGGGGTATCGACCACTAGGAATTTTACCATCAGCGTTTTCCTCTTCGGCTCTTCGCCCATGGATACTGGCAGCTCGATCGTCCCCAATGAGGCCACTTCGCTTCCTCCAAAGCCGACCAGTGGAGTTTTTACTGGTTCGAGCCTCGCATTTTCCAGCCCCATCCGGTCCACGACATTTTTGAAAATTATGTCCGCTGAGCTTCCGCTATCAATCAACACTTTATGGACGGTGAAGTTCGCGATATCGAGCTTGATGACCATGGGGTCGTTCTGTTCTCGCCCATCCTCCAATCGGTCTGAGCTATTAAATGAGATGGCCTCTTCGCCCTCCACCTTCAGCACGAATTCCTTCTGTCTCACCGATCCGGCTGTTCGGGCGCATCTCTTCCGTGTTCGACCCGAATCTCCCGCAGTCGATCCTCCCGCTATTGTGTATATGACGCCTTTTGTGGGTGCGTTGTTCCCACCCGCCGGGGGTCTATCGATCCTTGATGGGCCCGGGTTTCTGTCTCGGTCCAGGCTTCTCGATCTACTCCTCCTTCCTCCCTCTCCGATCTTACAATTTGGGGGCACGCGATCTCGGAAGTGCCCCTGTCGAACGAGTCTTTCGATCTCATCTTTCAGCTGGTAGCACTCCTCTGTGCTGTGTCCTCTCTCCCGATGGAAACGGCAGTACTTGTTAGACATTTTCTTGGTGGGGGTGTATCTCGTATGTCTAGGCCATTTCAGCACGTCGCCATTTTCTACCATCATCAGAGCCTTCTCCCGAGACATGGCCAAAGGAGTGTAGTTGTGGTATTTCGGCACGTACTTGGGTTCCTTCCGTTTCTCCGTTTTTGGTTTGTCATTTCCTCCCCCTCTTCCCTCATGTGGTCGTCTGGGAATATACTCCCGCTCCCTTCGCTCCGAATCTTTCATCGCATTCATTTCCTCTTCGTCGATATATTTCTGTGCTATCGCCATCAGTTGCTCGACATCAATGGGCGGATCTCGCGCTAGGGCGGAGGCAAAAGAGCCCTTCCTGAGTCCGTGGATGAGAATACTCACGAGCATGTCAATCCTCAATTCTTGCACCTCCAGGGTCTCATTGTTGAATCGGCCCATGAAATTTTTCAACGTCTCATCCTCTCTCTGTCGGATGTTGAACAGATGGGTAGCCGACCTCTTTTGCTTCTTTTTGCTCGTGAAATGGAAATTGAACTTTTGCACGAGCTGCTCGTACGACTCGATGCTTCCTCGAGGTAGGTTCGTGAACCACTCTTGAGCCTTTCCCGTAAGTGTGGTCGCGAACAATTTAGCCATTATCGGGGCTGATTGTCCGTAAAGATTCATCACCATTTCGAAGGCGGCCACATGCTCCTGGGGGTCTCTCATCCCATCGTATCTCCTCAGATCGGGCACCCTGAACCCCGGCTCGACAGTCTGAACGAGGATTTCATTATAGAAAGGGGAGTTCTTGTTCTGCGAGACGATCTCCCCCCGTTTCTTCAACTCGTCGATCTGTTTATTTAGGCTGTGTATCTGTTTGCCCACGCTTTCTACTTCGGCCCTGGATATGACCGGCTCTCTTCTTTTCTCGCGTCCGTGGCTGCTGGAGCCTGCATCGGAGGATGCCGGTCGTTTACTGCGATGATCATGCTCTCCTTGAACCCTTGATTCTCTTATTGGCTCCACATTTTCGAACAACTGTCTTCTAGCAGTTTCTTTGACCAAGGGGGTCGCTGTTCTCCTTTCATATTCTACGATGGCTTTTCGACTTGCCTCGTCTATCATCCTTTGCAATTCATCCGGAGTGATTTGGATGGTTGCACCTGCTCCTCTCCTGGGTGTTTCTTCCTCGGCAGCATTTCTCCTCGATGAACCTTCCATAATGACAAAATTCTCAGAATTTCCCACAGACGGCGCCAACTGATCCGGGTCGAATTATTCGATCTCCTGAGACGATCTCTCCGCTGATCGACTAACTCTTCCGAAACAGGTTTTGGATCCCCTGAGAATAAAACACGAACCGTGAGCTCGTCGGGTATGTCCCCGACAATGACCCTCCGACGCTCAAGTTAGGTTGATCGAGAGAAATATATTCTATCTCAAAGTTCGATCTCAATTAATGTATAGCAGTTACCTCATTTATGGCGTATCGGGGTCTATTTATAGTACACAGTTGTACGGCAAGTACTGGGCCACGTGGCCTCATCTGGTTGATTCCCATTCTAATCGAATGGCCGTCATTGTCTGGGTCTTCTGTCAGTTCCCACGACCCGGATCGAGTCCTCTGCGACCCGCCCGTTGCAAAGTACGCGGATCCGGTCGCGGAAATGACCATCCTACCCTTAATGAAGGGCTTTTCAGTCTTTTTGCAGGGAGATTATACATATACCCATCAGTACTACTTTTTCTAGTCAAGTCAAAGGCAAACTACATGCATTTCTAATGAGACAGACAGACTGCAATATGTACAAGTCAGCAAATTTCAAGAAAGCCAAGCTCCTAGTCCTCGCATCAATCTAATATACCAACGTGGGATTGTGAAACGACAAAATAATAAAACTAATAGTTGATTATATTGTTTTATAACTTTTTTAAATATTTAATTATTATTAAAAATTAAACAAAAAAATAATATATTACTAAATTATAATTACAATTTAAAATATTAAAATAATAATTAATTAGGGTAAATTACACTCACCTCCGCTGAGGTTTGAAATAATTATAAATACCTTCTCGTTGTTTGAAAAAATTACACATACCCTCATGATTTTAACATCCGTCTAACAACGAGCTCATTCTATTAGGTTTCCATCCAATTTTTATATTGATCTGACTAAAATGTCCTTAAAAATTTTTAATTTTTTTTATGGACTAAGATTCCCTATGAAATATTTATTTTAACCATGCTATATATATATATATTTATTACCTTTTTTAAGTACTTTTTTATTTTTTAAAAAGTTTCAACAAGAGTAAAATGGTAATGTTCACTTCACCCAGGAATACCTTGCACCTATGACTTTGGTCGTGCGTTCGAGTCGCTTCGAGGATAGTTGGGAACCAGCACTAATCCTCCTTAGATTAGGAGGAAAAAGTGTTCACTTCACAGTCTAAGGGCTGTATAATTATTTTTTATTTTAGAGGGTTTTTTATAATTTTTTAAATAATAAGGGTATTCGTAATTATACTAAATATTAAGTAGAAATAATTAGAGTTTAAATTATAAAATTAAAAGAAACAATTGGGCAAAGTTGTTGCTTGGAAGTGTTTCCTTAAAAAAAACAAAAAATAAAAAATAAAAAATACAGGAGTTGTCATGTCTGATGTATTTTAATAAAAGCAAATAAAAAAATATTGCAAGTCTCTCCATTTTTGGACTAGACTTGCAATTTTTTTAATAATATAATTATATAATAAGACCATGTTTCTCACTTGATATATACTCCAGCTGGTAAATGCTGGGCTTGAATTGAATTTGAATTGGATTTATGATAAATGAGGTTCAAAATAGATTTAAATGTATATATTAAATACAGGTCAAATTGAAAATATATTGTATGTGTAGGAAAGGTAAATGCTCGGATTGAATTGAGTTTGGATTGGATTTATGATAAATCAGGTTCAAAATAGATTTAAATGTATATATTAAATACATGTCAGATTGAAAATATATTGTATGTGAAGGAAAATTCGATAATATTAAAATAAATTAAAAATTCAAAACTACTATATTTTACCTATTAAAAATGAAAATTTTTATTTTATTAAAAAATTTCTTTGTTAAGCAACATATCAGAAAAAATTTAATTAATATATTAAAAAAATTATATAACCTTAAATTTTACGATTATATATATATAAATATATTGTTGAAATTATCGTATCTATTAAAATCAAACTTTAATGCGCTCCTGAGCTTTGCATTTACTCAACTGGTATTGGGATCTACAGTGCAATAAAAATATATATTGGGTTTCGATTGGCTCACGCGGATCGCGACTTGGGCTTTTATTCCTTAAAAACATAGTTTTTAATGATGAGTCTTGATTTTAAATCACGACTCTTCATATTATTATTAACATATTAAAAATAATTATATTAATATAATTTTTTTTATTAATAAAAAGTTAAATAACTCAGTTTTGTTCTCTTTATTTAGTCAAAAGGAGAAAAATATAACATGAAGTTGAAGACTTAGTGCCTTTGAGGAGAACTTTGTGCTCAAAGGGTTCAAAATTGGACTGAACTCTTAACTTTATTGGACATTGCAAAGCAAATACTGGTAATACGGTCCAACTAGATTACCCCTATCATTGGTTTAGATAGGACATTGCAAAGCAAAACAATCGTTAACAACTAATTAATTTAATCCTTTTATGTCAATGAGTAAAAATTAAAAATGACATTCAAAATATTAGTAAATGAAAAAATTACAGCATTGATGCGAGCAAAAATTGCTAGTTAGAGAAGTCTTTGAAATTGAAGCTTTTCGTCCGAATTTTCTGAAAGTCTAAAAAGGTATTTGAAAAAAATATAAGCGCTTCAACACTTAAATTAGTAAACAGTTGCAAAAAGATAAAATCAAGAAAAAATATGAGGTAGCGATTAATGCTTAGGAGATTAGAAAGTAATATCTTTGCTAAAGTGCTCTAGTAGTGTGTTTGTATGTGTGTTCATACGAAAAAGGTGTTACCCTTAATCGAGAGAGAAAGCCTGACTTTTATAAATGCAGTCCCCCAATAGATATAGAAGTGTGATCTCGGAGAACTCGAGTCAGCAATTATCATAGATAAGTCCACCACCAGTGGCCAACCTGGTAGCCAGGTCAGCTTCGAGCCCCCTGGGCCAATGGACATTTTATCGTGGCCCATTCTTCCACAAGTTCGTATGCAGGTATCTAGGCTGTGGAGACTCTCTCTCTTGGGCCTCACGTATGTTACGGCTTCTTCTCAAACTTTGATGTAAATTAGGCCTCTGGGTGGGTCGAGCCTTTGTATTGATTGGGTGCATTTTCAGGCACCCTTCCCCCCCCCCCCCCCGGAGGAGGTGGGTGCCAACTCATTCCTCAAAGCAATGAGTCTTTGTCAAGACACGCGTCCGAGAGCTTTTCTTATCCTTCTCCTGGAGATGGAAATCCCCTTTGCAGAGTCTTCATTCTCAAGAGAAGGTGACTTCCTTTGAATCACTCGCCTTTTGTTACGATGAGTTGATGGCTAATCTTAGCCTGCAATTATGCCTTATGAGCATGAACTCGACCTTTAGGCAGAGTGGGTGGTGGTTATGCGTACCCACTATTTTGGTAAGTGCCCTAATATAGGGAGTTTTCTGGATGTTTCATGCATGACACTAGACCTTATCACCCTTCTCTTCCCTTATTGCATATTCATCCCATCCTTTTCTAAATTTCCACATGGTTCGGATAGAGAGAAAAATTCTAGAGCTCTTGAATTTCTTACACATATTTAATTATTCTAGTAAGTATATTTAACTTCTTCCTCTTTTCATCTATGTTTTCTTTGTTACTTGAACTTTTGCTCTTCTTTCCTTCCAAGGATTCTGCTTTGTGTTTGCTTTACTTAATCTGTTAATGGCGTTTTCTAACGAGTCTATTCGCTTTCTAGGAGAGGGATCGGTTTATGATCCCTACGAGGCTACTTCTAAGAGGATGGTTCCCAACTCGTCTTGTTATGGAGGGGCTCGTTGGTGGATCCTGAGAAGGACGGCCACCGTTTAGTGCACTTGATCGATGACATTTCTAATACTTTGGAGAAAGTTTTGGTGATAGTGATGACAAAACTTTCTCAGGGGAGGAGAAGGAGGGAAAGGAGCAAATGATTGTTGGTGGTGAAGGTGAGAGGGCTACTAGCTCTATCCTGGTAGGTAGGATTCCCTCTACCCTTTGAGATGCTGACACCTCCCGCTCAGTAGACAATTAAGCACCTGGTTGTTTTGCCATACTCTTCTTTTATCTTGAGAGTCATCGTCAAACTCTTCACCCAAAACTATTTGCATTTTCCCTAGTTCAAGGCAGGTTTTCTTTTTTTTTTTTTATTCTCCTCTATGCTCGAGTCTCACGCATTTTCAAGGTTCCTTTGACCCCAACTCCTTTTTTCTTCTAACCGATTTTTCTATGATTTTTATTATCACAGTGTCTCCCTCTCAGGCAAAGATTTCCTTGCCTATTTTCAATTAAAAAAGTTAGAACCTGGTATTTTTCACTTCTCCCTCTGCCATGGTGTTCGCCTTTTTCCTGCTCCCTATGCTCCTAAGAATTGGAGGGGGAATTTTTTTATGTTCTGCCTCTCTCTCGCTGGAATTTCTATAAGGGGGTCTTACTTTCCTCCCATTATGTTGTTTTCTATTCGGGAGAGGATTCCAGCCTTGTCTGGCTTCATGGAGGAGTTGAACACTGACCCCTATGATTGTCGGGGCATGGTGGACGAAAGGCTCGTTTTCCACTTTGGCTTGAGCTCCAAGGTTGTCACCTTGGAGGAGCCTCTAAGTATAACTAGTTCTAGATCTCATTTTTTATGTTTCTTCTTCGGATATTTCATTATTTCACCTCTTTATTCTCTATTTTATAAGCACATCATGTTTAATAAGTTGCTGAATGATAGCATTCAAGGCAGACCTGGGAGGGGCCAAGCAACCCCAATTGGGAGGACTTTTGGCAGCATCCCAGTTCCAGTTATTTTGGAGAGAAGCACAAAACAGGAACCCTCAAAGGTCTTCCAAGTGGGCTTAGGGAAGCTCCTCTAGCCAACCCATAGCAACAGTCTCTCTCCAAGTGGTCACACTATCCACAGCTCCTTCCCCTCCTTCTTTGGCTTGTTTGGGGATGCGAGAGGTTCTTCCATTCGACGCCGTAGATTTTCCACAAATTGGGGTCTTTATACGCATCACTTTTTCTACAAAAGAGTGAAGAGGATTTTGGCCTATTTTCTAAGCTCCTGCAGGGATTGGTGTTGCTTGGGATAGGAAGTTGTTGTCTTTCACCTCTAGGGAAGAGCTAGCTAGTCTCATGTCTTGCCACATTACTGAGGTACTTTCTTGAAAATTTAATGTTGGTGGTCAAATTTGATAATGATTTTCTTGACTCTCCTATTTATTTTGCAATATCATAGAGATGGTGATTATGGCGAGCGGATATCTTGCCCCCATACCACACCTCCTCCAGACAACCAGCAAAAGAGGCTGGAGGATAGCATGGAACACTTTGTGGTGGATATGGACCGTCTAAAGGAAGTAAAAAAGAAGACCCTGAGAAAATGCCAACTGTTAGAGAAAGAGAATCGAAGGCTGCAGGAACAACTATTAGACTTGATGAAGAGTCAACCGAGGCTCTAAGGAAGGCAAGGGAGGATGCTCGCCTGTACTTCCCCAATTTTTATGAGGGTTGGCGGTATCTATAGTTTTATTGGCAGAGCCGTCTGTTAGAACACTAGAAGTCATACTGATACCATAGGGAGGTGGTTAACAAAGTGGTACCCTTTTTTATTCATGGCTTCACAATATGCCAAGGGCTATACAATAATCATGGGTACCCACCCCCTGGGACAGATACTTCAATTCTCAATTTTTATGCTATTTCAGGAAGTGCCTATAACCCCTTCATTGCAGCTCCTCCAGCACTTGTTCAAAATCTCCCTCGACAAATTCAGGTAATCAGGTTGCTCGCCATGTCCCTTCTTACTAAGATTTTTAAATTGTTAAATGATATAGCTAGGAAATATTTTTTAGATGAGGATTTGGAAAATATACTAGGGATCATGATGCAAGAGGTGCAGGCTCCCTCTCCTGCCAACGAGCCAGCTGCTATGAAGGTGGATGCTCCCGAAGAGCCTTCCCTAAAGCCATAGCCTAAGGAAAGTTGCAACCAACCCCTAGAGACGTCGCCCACAAGAAGTCGCGTCTCCCTCCCTGAGGAGAAGACTGCACTTGTGAGGCAAGAATGACTTTGTACCGCCCCCCCCTCCCAACCTCTTCTTTTGAGATAATGATGGAGAAAAATCAATATGATTGTGGTATTGTTCTGTTGTTGGGATGAAATTTTTTTACTTTTTTGTTTTTTTGCTAAATATTTCCTCCCATCTAGTCAGTTTGATTGGGGAAGATTATATGCAGTATCTTATTTTTCTTCCTTATCTTTATTTGGAGGCTTGTCGCCTATGTTGATAGTTTAATTGTGCTTCAAGCTTTCCGACTTCGTAACAATTCCGACTTCAGGCTTGTCGACTTTGTAAACATGTTGAAGGTGTATCTCCCATTTGCTTTATAATAAGTTCTTTTTCAGAGTCCCCTTAGGAACTTTGCTCAGTTTGTTTATCCTGTTTAAAATAGAAGACAAATTTTAGAAAAAAGTACCTATTGATGCGAACTCCCGTTTTACTTCTGTCCCCTTTTGACTTTGGTCAGGTACTTGCATGGGGATGAAGATGTTTACAAGACCAGGTGCCTGCTAAACACAAGGTCTTTTGTTAGTGATAATGCTAGTTTAGAAACAAGGTTTGTCTCATGAGTAATGTGCCCGTATGGAGTAGGGCTTATTTTTGGAGATTGTGCCTACCTAAAAGTAGGCTTATTTATTTATAAATATGTAGCTGCACCATAGTTAAAAAAGACTCTATTTGTAGGTAGGAAACTTGTTATGAGAAGGTACTGACCTAAGGCTAATCTTATACTGAGAAGGTGTCAGTCTGACGACAAGACTAATTCTAGAAGGTACCAGCCTAGGGGCACGACTTATTCTAAGAAGGTGGTCTTAGAGGCAGGACTTATTCTAATAAAGTGCCTTCCCAAAGGCAGGATTTATTTTGAGAAGATATCTGTCTAGGGGCAGGGCTTATAAGGTGTTTTATACACAAGCATGGAATCGCTTAAAGTTATGCACATTCCATGGCTGGGATAAGGTCCCAATACTCCTGTGATTTTATAAGGTCCTTCCAAATTAGTGTCGAGTTTCCCTACTGGCTTAAGTGTGTCGACTCTCCAGAGCACCAAGTCTCCTACTTGAAAATTAAGTGACTTTACCTGCTTGTTCTGAATGTTTCTCATTACATTTTTGTATCGTTGCGTTTGAAGGAAGGCCTTTTCTCGAAACTCTTTGATGAGATCTAAGTTTTCCTCTTCCTCCGAGTAATACATTACACATTGAGAATGTGAATTCTCAATTGGGACGACAGCTTCTGTCCTATACACCAATGTGAAGGGGCTTTCCCCCATAATTCTTGGTGTGGTCCGATGGGGTCAGATAACACTTGTTAATTTTTCGATCCAGTTTCCCCCAACCCACTTTAGCCTTCTCTTGATTTCTTTCTAATAATACATGATTAATGACTTTCACCTGTCCGTTAACCTGAGCATGAGCCATTGAAATGAATCTCTACTCGATGTGTAAACCTTTGCACCAACCCTGAATTTTATGACGTTGGAATTAACGAATGTTGTTTGAAATAACTTTTCAAGGGAGACCAAAGAGATATTATGTTTTTCCATATGAATTTCAGGACTTCCCCTTCTATGATCCACGTTCGGCCTCCACCCTTTTCGTAAAATAATAAATGGGAAAAGTATTATTTTAGTCCGCTAAGTATGTCTAATTTTAATTTTAATCCGATAAATATGTTCATTTTTGTTTAGGTCCAGTAACTTATGAAATTGTTTACTTTTAGTCCTTTGGCAGATTTTCGGACAATTTTACCCCTATGAGTGCATATGGACTAAAACTGCCTTTCAAAAGTTACACAGGGGTAAAATTGTCCTTATCTAAATTATCAATAAGGGGTAATTTGCTTTATTTTTTGAAATATAAAGGATAATTTACTAATTCTTACGGTACAAGAATTTAGTTGCTCATTTCACATACTGCCGGTGTAAATTGCTTTTGATCCATACCTTATAATTGTGGCAAGGAATAAAATGTTGTTGCGAGATTGTCATATACTCATGATGTTCTCAATAAAGCTCTAATAACACCGAAGCAATTTGCAAAAATACTCACATATGACATTTGTCGTATTTTTCCTTCTTCACTCATAACTTTTTGGTGGAATCGGACAAAACAGGGAGAGAGAGAGAGAGAGAGACGGCGGAGAAATATTTACGTAGGGGAATTGTAGAAGCAGGACAGAGATGGCAAATTACGTCGAAATGGGCTAATGTAGTTTCCCCGTAAGTTTCTTGTTATAAATTTTCTCCCTGATTTGTAGGAATCCCAATTTCCCATTTGCTCCACCCCATTTCCGGCAAAATTTGGTCCGAATAACTAAAATTGTCATAATTTTTAATATAATAAACACAAACTAGAATTGGTATAGTCTATATATAATAAAAAATAATTATAAAAGTTATTTAAGAAAGCGTTATTTATGGGCTGATTTTGTTATGTAAGAAAATATTTTTTATATTTTTTCTAATTTAGATAAGTATAGAATTATTTGTTTTTATACAAAATATTCATAAGTTTGTTTAGATCAATTGTTAGTAAAACTCATTTGAGCTTAAATAATATTTTTATATTTATTGCTTATTTTAATTTTAAATGATTTATTTTATTTGGATGTTTGAATTACGTATATAATTTTTTTTATTTTCATATATTTTAAAGATAATTCTGCTAATTACATTGGTAATTATATTTATGTAGCTTTTTTTAAGTTTATTTTGCCACTTAAAAAATGATCGTTCATTTAGATTTACATTTAAATAAGTTTACTATATTGTTTATGTTTATCCAAAAGGTTCACTCCGCTTTGTAGATAAATAGTTAGTAAAATAATTAAAATTCATTTTTATTAACCTACTTTTTTATTTTTATATTTATTAATTATTTTAACTTTTAAATTATTTATTATCTAATTAGAAGTAAATCATTTGTAATTTTATTTACATACTTTTTGAAGAATACTATTCTCACGTGCGTTATCGCAGATATTAACTAGTATACAAGATCACACTCACCAACCTACCTTTTTTAAAGGATTAAAGGTAATTTTGCCTTGAATACAATAAAATTGAAATATATTTTCACTATAAAGAAATAATGTCATTAGCGACAATAAAAAAATTCTTGCAGAATGGTGGAATCGGTCGCTAATTTATGTAAATGATAAATTTAGTGAGGAAAAGAAAAGCTATTAAATTGGCAACTAGCTTGTCGTTGATTTAAACATTCAACTATTTTTTGTTGTTGATTTGGTAGAATGTGAGTATTTTTATAAATATATGTCTCATTTAATATGATTTATTGTAATATATCAATTTATTTTAATTTAATTTTATCGATTGAATCGACGTACTTTTAATTATGTAACCACCGTTTCTATTAAAAGGAAAAAGAAAAAAAAAATTAAATCCTCAAATCAAGTTATTTACCGGGTAATGATATAATTTTCACAAAATTTGTCCTAAATGTGTAAGTTTTTTTTTTTTTTTAATTATTGTCCATAATTATCAATATCAAATTTAAAAGGATTGGAAATACCATCCGTATACGTATAGGACACAAGTCGCAAGTTTCCCCGTACAAGACCTTATAAAATTGCGTATGCGGAAACATTGGAAGCTTATTTTTACAGACAGAGTAACGTCTTCCCTTCCTCTTTGCAACCTCTTAATTAAGATGGAGGCCCTGTCTTCCTCCTTCCTTCCCAGATTTCCTGATTGCAACGTTTCATCAGCTGTCGGGATTGCGAAGAACCCTCAAACGAAAATCATTGCCATTTATTCCTTCACCAAATTTTACGAGTCTTTAATGAAGCTTATATCAAATTCTGCTGAAAGAATTAAGTTCAAGACTATGCACATGCACCCAATTTCAAAGAACAAGACGGAAAAGCAATCGTTACTTGCGAATATGTTCAAGTCAGTCGATGATTTTATATGCAACCACCTTGACTTACCCCTTCGTCCATCCATTGATCCCCAACATGTACTTTTCGGCAACTTTGCTCCGGTGGATGAACTTCCTCCGACTCCCTGTGAGGTGGTGGAAGGCTCCCTTCCGAGTTGCCTGGATGGAGTATACCTGCGCAATGGCCCCAATCCTCAGTTCATCCCCCGTGGCCCATACCACCTCTTCGACGGTGATGGGATGCTTCACATGATCAAGATCTCTCGAGGGAAAGCCACGTTTTGTAGTCGCTATGTCAAGACTTACAAATACATGGTTGAGTGTGATCTCGGCCATCCCTTCTTCCCAAGTATTTTCTCCTCCTTCAATGGTCTCGTGGCGTCAATGGCACGAATGGGGCTAAATGTTGCACGGGTACTCACTGGACAGTTCGATCCTGTAATTAACGGCATTGGCACGGCAAACACTAGTGTGGCCCTCATCAGCGGAAAATTATATGCTCTAGGTGAGTCTGATCTCCCCTACGAGATAAAAGTGACATCAAATGGAGATATCAGAACTATTGGCCGCCATGATTTTGACAGTAGCGAGCCCTTCATGAGGATGACTGCCCACCCAAAAGTCGATCCAGACACTGGCGAGACGCTTGCTTTCAGATTCCACCTGGTTCCTCCATTCTTGACATTTTTCAGAATTGGTTCTGATGGAAGGAAAAGAGCAGATGTGCCCATCTTCTCCATGAAGACTACAGCAATGATCCATGACTTTGCCGTGACAAAAAATTATGCCATATTCAATGATGGGCAGATGGTGATAAGCCCTGTGGAGATTTTGAGAGGACGATCCCCAATGAGATTTGATCCTGTTAAAGTGCCGAGGCTGGGCGTTATCGACCGATACGCTAAAGATGAGAGTGGAATGTGGTGGATTGATGTGCCCGGATTCAACATGTTACACGCAGTGAATGCGTGGGAAGAAGACGATGGTGAGACCTTAGTGGTGGTGGCCTCTAATCTTTCATCACTTGAACTGGACTTGGGGCGTCTGGATTTGGCGCAGTCGAAGTTGGAGAAACTGAAAATAAGTGTCAAGGCCAAGAAGCTGGTCATGAGGCATCCCTTGTCCACCAAATCACTTGACTTCGGAGTCATAAATCCAGTTTATGCCGGAAAGAAGAATAGGTGATAATCCTACTTCATCTATTTATTTCATTGAATTTTTAACAGAATTAATTCAAGAAAACTTTCAACTTATCAAATTTATTTTGTAAAGAAAGCAAACTTGTTTTGCTACGTACATATTAAGTGTATACAAGAAATTAAGCCATATAAAATGTACTATCGCAAATTAGAATAAATTTTTTTAAAATTTGATATAATTAATTACAAATATCTCTAATTATTCCAAAAATTATCAATACTCCTGATTTTAATATTCGTCCACCAACTATCTCATTCTTTTAGTTTATATTCGGTTTAGTTCAATATATTTTTGCGATGAACCGTTCCAATGCTATTATGGGCACTGAAATAATTTAACTTATTTATTTTTAATTTTCTAATATTTTAGATTAGACGAGCAAGAACAAAATTTCACCTTGTCAGTTTTTCTTTACAATTTTTCAAAAAAAAAAAATTAACAAAGAAAGAATAGAAGAAGATCCAGCAAGGAAATCGGACATTTACAGACCGGTGAACATCGAAAGTTACTGGTAATTTATCAAATAACGAAAAAGTATTTGTAATTAGGTCAAATCTAGAAAGAATTCATGTAATTTACACTACTAAAGCATTTTTATCTAATTTCACACATATATAGGTATGCCTATGCTGTAGTAATAACGCCAAGGATGGGAATGGAGGTGGTGAAGTTAGATTTATCACTGTCTTCAAAAGATTGCGAGGACTGTGTAGTCGGCAGCCGCATGCACGAGCCAGGGTGCATCGGCGGCGAACCTTTCTTCGTGCCAAATCATCCGGCTACAGACGAGGACGACGGTTTCCTGGTTACATATGTACATGACGAGATGACTCAAGTATCCAAGTTCTTGGTAATGGACGCCAAGTCCCCTACGCTACAAATTGTTGCTGCAGTTAAGTTACCCCGAAGAGTGCCCGCTGGCTTCCACGGACTCTTCGTGAGCCAAAGTCACCTCACCAAACTGTGCAGGAACGATTGATCTGCTTGATCATGTTTTACTATGTTCTTGACATCAATTATCGTAAATCAAAGTAAATTTATTCGACTTTATATGATCATTTAGAATATGGTTGATTATTAGAATCAATCTAAGGGCTCGTTTGATTCAAATGAAAGGAAAAGAGAAATAAAAGATGAAGGAAAAGTGCAAGGGGAAGGGCAGGAAAAAAATAATACTAATTGATCGTCATTGTTTTCCAAATTAAATTTTCATGATTTACTATTTAAAAATTAGGTCAACATACTATCCGATACACTCAATTCATGTAAAATCGTTTTCTGGGCCAAGAGTTTGGAAACCATCTTTGTTTATATGTGTGTAAACTAATCAACAAAATTTCTGGTATTAGGACTAAACGAATATGTTTATAAGCCAGTATGCATGTGCCCGTTGGAGAGGATAGGCCAATAGCATGCCAGAAAATTTGGTGTCCATCTATATCTCCTATCAAATTCGATTAGAATTAATACCCGACAGAAACAAATACTTAAATAAATAATTAAATAATACATTGATATATTATGAATCGTTCAATAGTAATGATATATTCTTTTTTAAAGTCCAAGAATAAGGTAGTGGACCCTCACTAGATGTGCCCAACAGGCTATGCAAAGGCACGCATCCACCCCAACCATCTTTCGATCTTACTCTAGGGGTGCTTATAAATTGAAGTATTATGCAGTCATTTTGAAAACACAAGCTGTCACACTCATTCTCTCTCGATTTTTAGGCTATTTTCAGCATACTTTTCGCGTTCCATACAATTTACACCTACTATTAAAATAGAATAACATCCCACATATTAATGAAGTTCGCACTCACAACCTTAATATTATAATACCTTAATTTCGCCAATTAAACTGTGCCTTCCTAGTTCTAGAAAATCTAGACCATACAATTGAGCTTCGACTTCATTTTCGTTTATGATGGGTAGGGTTAGGTTGTTATAGGACGGCCCAACGTTGCCCTTCTTGTATACAAACCATATAGTATTATGGCGTTAGGCGTAATTGCAAAAATAGTCCTGTAAGTAAGGGGGGGTGGCGTTCTTGGTCCCGTAACTATAGGACTGGCAATTTTAGTCCCGTAAGTTTCAAAAAGTTCGCAATTTTAGTCTTCCGCACAAATCTGGCCAATTTTTGGATAATTTTACGCTTTTCCAGCTTTAAAATGTGCAGTTTAGTCCAGTTTCAATTATTTTGCATTCTAATGCATATTTTTCCATTCATGCTTGCCAAGAATGGTATTAGAGCCAGGTTTATTAAAAAAATATATGATTATATTATATTTTGGTATTATTTATCCACTAATGGAGGAGACTTTCAAAGAGAAAATGGAACCGAACGAAAGTTCGAGTTATTCTGAAAATAGAGAGTATTTTCAGATTCTAGAAATACAAAGAAGAGAATTTCTCATGGAAATTCTTGACAAATGTGACAACGGTCCCAAGAGGATTGATCCAAAACTTCTCACGCCAAAAGAAAAACAAGAGTGGCTGAGAAATTTTGAAGTCCGACAGGTACTACCAGAAAATGCAGTGAGACGTATACATTCCACTGAAGTCCATGGTAGAATCCCAGCCAGGAGAAACGGAACGGGTAAATTCCTACATAATTCAGTTCTAAAAATTATGACTGATTGGAAAGAACTCGAGCCGGATACATCAAAGATCTCCCAAGATCTAAGAGAGATACAAAAGACGGTTCAAGACTATGGACATAGGTTAATACATATACCTATGAAAATAGAATCCTTGAGCCAAAAGGTGGACGAGGTCCTTAAGATCCTTCCCGATCTACACAAGGGACTTATAGATTTGAAGGCAGAAATTACAGATTTAAAGAGAAATCAACGAGAGAGCCCTGAGACGTCTAGATCCAGACAGGAGCGAATCAGAGACGCCCTGGGAACAGTACCTCTTCTACACCAGAAGGGGAAGGCCACAGAGATTCCAAAGCCGAAGTCAAGAGAAGATCTGATTATTGCTTCTATTAGATCTATAAAATAATGGAAGTAACAAGAGCGGATCTATCAGATCTACAAGAATTGGCTGAATCTTTTTTCCAACTCGGGATCGTGGATTTAGTCAATATCCAAACGAATGAGATCACTCCAGCATTACCATCGCCGGAAGGAAGTACATGCTCTAATGAACCTCCACAGGATCAACCGATGAGGGAAAGTGCAGATTTCCACACTAATGCAACTCCAACATTTGTGGGAACCAGGCTAAAGGAAAATCCAGGGAGAAATCCAAAAAGAGTGCCTGAAAATACACCTTGGGCGAGGACCATGCTCCAGCCCTTACATCCATATGGCGCTATACTGAACCTGGATATTATCGATTTTCGAAATACCGAGAAATTGATAAATGAATGGGTTGTAGCAATCAAGATAGCAGCAACTACCCTAGAGCTCGACAAAGAAAACTTCATAAAGCTTGTAGAGTTGAGCTTGGAAGGATCTGTAAAGATCGGATGGAATAATACCCCAGAAGATACCAAAGCCAGCATCCTTGCCGGAGATTCGAAAGGCCCGATAGCTGACCGGCTAGGAAAGCTCATCAAGATACACTTCATTGGAGATGGATATTTCGAAGGAAGTAGAGCAGAAAAGGCTAGAGAATATGCACAGACTCTCTTCAGCCTTGAACTTAGAAGTATTTGCGTAGTAGATGAATACATCTATTGGTTTCGCAAGTACTTTTTCCAAAGTAGAGTAGCAACGGAAGTAGCAGCTCCAATGTTCTTCGCAAAGATATGCAGTCCATGGAGGGAAATGTTGATCCAATCATACAAAGTACCCGAAGGACAGCTAGATTCAGTGGAGCGAAGAATGTCTTTCCTTAAAGACAAACTGAAGGATTGGTGTTATCAAGTATCCATCCAGAAGAATATGAAAAGATTGAGAGGTAAAATCAAACGAACCCCTTTCCAACTATTATAGGAGAATCAAGTGAGCCAAGGAAAAGGAGGAAGCAGAATAGTGACTTCTACCCTAAGAGTTCCAGAAGAACCTTTTCCCGGTGGAGATCATGGTGGTCCAAGTCCAAAGCCAAAACATATAAATCTGGACAGAAAACAGGACCAGCAAGGGTTTCATCCCAAGGATCTAGACGAACAGATGCAAGATCCACTGGAAGAAACCCTACAAGAAGAACTTTCAGACGGGCCTATACCCGAGCCAATGAAAGTTTCAAAGACTGCAATTGCTGGACCTGCGGAGCAAAAGGACATATATCTCCGGACTGCCCGCAAAAACGTGGTGAACTACGAAGATTTGAAGCCACAGATGACATCTTGGACGCAGTCTACTATGGCGACTTGGTACCTATTTACCAATTCGAAGAGCTTCCATCAGACGAAAGTGTCTATGAGGAAGAAATAGAAACTGATTCGGATGGATCTTCAACCGAGTCAGAATAATTACAACGAGGGAGATAGGCTTCAAACAACCGAAAGCCTATCAGGATTCTTTTCCAGAATGACGGTGTCAAACAAAATCATGGAAAGAATCATACGGCAAGATTTCAACCTCAGCCCATACGATGGATTTAGGATTGGAGGAATTGGGAAAGTCTTGAACCAGATAGGATTGAACCAAAGGAAGCATCACATAATTTACAAAGTAAGTTCAAGTGAGTTTGCTATACCTATGGAACTTACTGGTAATGTGATGGGAATGCAGTTAATTCCTAAAGAAGAAATTCTTGAATAATTGAGTAAGCTTAGAGAAGAAGTAGTCATTACTATGAAATGGATCCATATAGGAATTATTGAAGTAGTAATAAAAGCAATTTTAAGGAAGGAATTGATTCAGAAATACATTTATCAATAATGGATAGAAGAATCAATAACTTATGAGATGGTTGTCTTGGAACAATGATAGGTAACCTGTATGCAGGAAAACTGATGTTTGACATTCATCCTAGGATTGCATACAACCTAGCAGACCAAGATTTTAGAAGAGTCTTAACCCTTCATCAAGATTTTAAAAGAAAAGATCTAATGAGAGAAGGAAATAGATCGTATTCTATAACTTATAGAATTGCATATGCCCTTTCCAATACGCATCATTCAGATTTATTTTTTAGGAAAAAGTATATTGAGATTCCTAGAATTTTCAAGGAGTTCGCCAAGGTCATGACACCAGATCCTATTAGGATACCTAGAATAGGTGGTGTTGATATCATCATAAAAGATCACCCAGTTTTAGATAAAACACTTAGCTCTAAAACTGATTTCAGTAGTCGAATGTCCTTTTCGGAAGATAGGATTACAGGCTATAAAGGAAAGGAGAAAGAATTATTAAAAGCTTTAACTCCTCAAGAGATTAGGGTAGATAACGTAAAACTTAGATGCCCTGAAGGATCGAAAGAAATACAAGTTATATTTGACATCACTAAGAAAGAGAATTTTTTTCCTTGTGATGACTTATATCATTTGCAGCAACCTGTTGTTGGAAGATATGAAGGCATGTTAGAAATAGCAGGCCATGAAATTTTAGTTCCAGGTGTTGCAGGAAGAGAAAATGGGAATATGACTTTGGGGTTAAGTTTCCTCGAAGATCATAAACCATAGGGAAGAAAAGGTAATGGAATGGAATTCAATCTTGATGGTGTCACCATAAGGATTGAATGACGAGTCCCTTTTCAATATACATATCTGTTGGTATGTTATATGATCAATATAAGACGGATTATTTTGCAGCTTATATTGATTCAGGATCAGGTATTTGTATGGCAAAACCTGGAGTTTTTCCTAAGGAACCAAGGGAAACCTTACCCGTCATTGCAGGAAGGGATATTTCACAAAAAATTCTGATACTCAATAAGGGAATACGAGAAGCCAAGATCATGATTGGAGGAGCGTTTGGATCACCCTAGTTTAGGGTAAAAACACCTCCTATTCACTTTCATGATACAGGTGCCGATATCTTGCTAGATAATAATTTCATTCAAACATTTGCAAGATATATGCAGGATAATCAAAGGAATCTGTTAATCTTTACTACTAATTGTGGTAGTGAGATACAGGTGTTGCGAAGAGAAAAGGCATTCAACAGGATAATGTCAATAAATTTTCGCAGCAAACGTGGTGATTTTGATGCCAAATTAACCTATCTAAAAATGCAGGATAAGAGGAAATTTGGTAAGGTCCTTTTGTCTTTCAGGCAATAGGGACTCATAGACAGCGATAGCTTCTATAAGGAATCCAAGGAGGAAATTCTAAACCTTAAAGAAGCACTACTGGGAATGAAAGCACTCAACATCAGCGAAGAAAGCAGGCTTTCTCTTGAGAATGTCAAGAGGCTTATCCAGAGGAACTTCAGCGAAAATCCTCTGGCATGGTGGGATAGAAACAAGATCGAAGCTACTCTAAAGCTTAAGGAAGAATGCAAATATGAGTACGTTCGATACAAACCTATCCAGATGAATATGGAAGATAAGAAAGATATGCAGATGATTATCAAAAAGTATATCAGTCTTGGACTCATCGAGCCTGGAATCTCTATGTATAGTAGCCCTGGATTTTTGGTAAGAAACCATGGCGAGATCAAGAGAGGTAAACCCAGGTTGGTTATTAACTATCAAGGCATTAATAATATTTTAGAGTTTGATGGTTATTACATTCCTAGTAGAGAACACTTAATTGATTGCATTAAAGGAGCAAAAGTGTTTTCTAAATTCGATTGCAAATCTGGTTTCTATCAGATTAAAATGGAGAGTGAATCAAAGAAATTTACTGCATTCTCACACCACAGGGACAATACATCTGGAATGTGCTTCCAATGGGTTTAGCTAATACACCCCAGATATTTCAAAGAAAAATGGATAATCTTTTCAAAGATTATTTTGAGTTCATGTTTACGACATACTAATCGCATCAAAAAATATAAAAGAACATATTAAACATCTTGAAATATTTTCCGATGCATGACATAGAGAAGGATTAGTTCTTTCTGAAAAGAAAGCTACTATTGCTGTCAATAAAATTGAATTTCCAGGAATTCTTATTGACGAAACAGGGATTGAGTTACAGGAGCATATTGTGGAGAAAATCCGCAATTTTCCAGATGTGCTCAAAGACAAGAAGCATCTGCAAAGCTTCTTGGGAGTTGCTAATTTTGCAGGGATCTTCATTAAGGACCTTGCAAGATACAGAAAGGATTTCCGACCACTCTTGAAAGAAACGGAGAGTTCAAAGTGGAAATGGGAAGAAATCCACACAAAAAGGGTTCGTGAGCTAAAACAGGTCTGCAGTAACCTGCCAAAGCTTGCTATACCACAGGACGAGGATGAATTGGTAGTCTATACAGACGCCAATGATTATAGATGGGCAGCAGTGCTCATGAAAAAAACAACTATAGGGGAAGAACCTTGTAGATATACAGGAGGGTTGTTCTCAGAACAACAAGCCAAAGTTTGGCACATCAATGAAAAAGAATTCTTTGCGGTTTGGAAGGCTTTTAAAAAATGGCCTTTATTTTTACTTACCAAAGAATTTACTTTAAATGTTGAGAATACTAATTTTAAAGCTTTCTTAAAGAACAAATTAGAATCGAAAATAGAGAAAGCTCGTATTATCAGATGGCAGGCTGAATGCCAATATTATTGTTATAATATGTCGTTATAAAATCTCATGAAAATATTCTTGCAGATTTCCTGACAAGGGATGGAGGCATCTGAAGCAAACTCCATCATGTTGAGACTCAGGCACCTAAGGGAAAACCTCGAGGAGCTTGACAGAAAGTTCGGACAGCTAGCAGTTAATGCCCAAGTTGCCGGACAAATTCAGAGAGCCGATCTAGACACTGTCCAGGTCGCAATAAGGAGTTTCGTACTAGCATCCACTTTGCTATGGAACGATCTACGAGAACCAATTCGAAAGGCGTCACCTTCGGGGATGACTCACGAGTTGAGGGAGCATGACCCAAAACATGCCTTTAGAGTACAGGGCTCTAGACCTGTAGCATCGAATTCAAGTATCGATTGCACAAGGCCATCACCAAACTCTGGTGAAATGGCAACAATTGAATCACAGGAAGTGCAAACTCATATAGGTTCAAGTCAACCTAGCACCTCTGGGGTTAAAGAGGGAGAGATTAGCCTTAGGCCAATGACAGGCACCTCTAAGGCTAATACTAACGAATTAATATCTTCTTCTGCTTGGCAGGATTATCAGCGTATGTGGGAAAAATTAATTTTCCGCAAAGGAGTCAACCCAAGCAAGACCATTATCGAAACATCCGAAAAATATAACAGAGTCTGGATGTTAGAAGGGTCTAAACCAAAAGATGTCAGAGAATGGTATGATTTTGGAGCCCTTGCTTCAGTTCATACTATGTCACCGAGTTTTCCGGAAATTTCAAAACTTCCGGAGTGGATTAGTGGAGCGGTCTTTGATTCATGGCAAAACAACCCCCACTTGAAGAGAGGCGATGTTCTGGAGATAAAATTTATTTCAGTAGCTCCAGAAACTGCAGGAAATGTGTCTCATCCAGCATTCCATTTCATGAAGCTACAGAGACCGGATATGGTAGCTTTCAACAAAATCAAAGCTGCCTCAGAAGAAGCTCCCTTGGTATCAGCTATTAGTGAAGATAGTATCTCTACCAGGAGAGCTTGGGGACTATAGGTCTGTCTCACAGAGATGGACAAAGTCAAGTATCCATTCAAGATTTTCACAAACAAAGTGAATGGATCATTTCTGTTAAATTCCATGACAGGGAAAAGCACGGAGTTTGCTGAAAGCTTATTCGAAAAAAAGAGGATGTTAATCTGGGAAAATAAGCTGCCAGCAACCGAAGCCACAAGGATGAAGACGTGCAAGATGTTGCATGTTGGGCAATGGCATAACCATTTGTGTCTTTGCTGCGAAAAACAAGAAAAGCTCCTGTTCGGGACAAAGATTCGGGTTACGAAAAATAAACCCGAACCGGACCAAGACAAGGGAAAGAGAAAAAATTTTACCAAGAGAGGTAAAAGTTAAACGATGTAAAAGGTTGAAAGGATAAGACTGTCGGTAGAAAACAACAAAAGCCAATAGTCAACAAAGATAACTGGAAGTCACATGGCTGACAAACCGTAATGACCAATAGCTAGAAAGGACGAGGCGATGACGTATGCAATGACGTCATTTGAAAAAGACAAGAGGATGATGGAAGCAATGACGTCATCAAAAAATCAAGTTGGGGTCCGAGTTTGAAGTCTGCGGACGCCTACAAATAATGAGGCGATGAAGCAGAAGGGGATCATCAAAAAAATTCTCCTACTCTTCAAAGCATTATTTTGAGGGTTTTCAATCTTTCTAGTATTTTAATGTTTCAGTTTATGGGGGTTTCCCCAACGAGTCTAGTCGTCTATCCTATGAGAGGCTAAAACAGTTGTCTCCTCCAACGGAGGAATAATATCTACGTAATATTTCCTATATTTTTTCAATAAAAAGTTAGGCTTCTGTTCAACTTATTTATCCAAAACTTTATTAAGTCCCAATATTGGAGTTCCTTTCACGCCCTAAGGTAGGAAACGAAATAGGGTTGTGCTGTTTGTTGCTGAAGGAGCCTAGTACCTGCGAACCATCTACTGCGGTAGTGTGGTTCGAAGAAGTCCGTAAAACCGAGGACTTGGAATACCCAGGAACAAAGCGGTCGAAAAAAGGTATGAATTTATGAGGGCTTAGTTTATTTCGGAAGCATGATAGGGGCTAAGGTTCATTTTTCGCTAGAAGGGCAAAATGGTTCTAAAATGGGCTGAAGGACCAAAATTACGAAAATTCGAAAGATACAAGACCAAAATTGCCACCGCGATAGTTAGAGGACCAAATTTGCCATACCCCTATACATACAGGACGAAAAATGCAATATTGCCTATGGCGTTAATATTAGTTGTCAATCTATTTCAAACCCCAAGAATTCAAGCTTAATTGAGGTAAAATTAACAGGCCAGAACATGCAAAATACCAATGAGTCCAGAGTTACCTCCGCCCTAATTTAACCTTGTTGGCGAAATCAACGCTAATCCAAGCCCAATTCCAGCGCCGCTAGTGGCATAGGCAACTCCAAACCTCAGATAATATGTCAACTCAAAGACACATTAATAAAGATAAGCCGGAGCATATTGGATAAGGCCAATTGGTAACTATTTCCCCCTATACAGGTTATTTTCCTGCTGAAGCGACATTTTATTCTTGCTACGTGGGACATGAATGACATAGCGTACAACTAGATTAACCATATCCCTTGAAATAGAGTTTCTAAGTAATCCGAGCTTATCCAAGACTGTGCTCAACCGTCTTCTCATTTCTCATCATCACGAGATCTCAAGTTGTTTTACCTCATCTTTTACGTAATTCCAATGACACCAAGCGAGTTATGCAATCATTAGGGAAAAAAAAATACTATTGGCTATAATTTTAATAGCTACAGACTAAAAATCATAGTAAATAGTTTTGATTGATCACGGTTAAGTAAAAATCGATGCAAAATATAGATTTTCCACCAATAAAAGTTTTACCATGGCGAATGTTTTAGCTGCTATCGCAAATACCACGACCAACAACCGTTGTATGACCATGATTAATGATTATATACTACGACTATTTGCTTTTAGCCATAACAATTAAACATGATTGGATGTTACAGTTTTGTAGTGAGCCCATGTTAACCCCAACTCATCAATTAAAAACTTACGTGTACTATTTTCCCTAGCAACCATTGAAATAGGAAAAAAACAATTAATCTACTTATTCATAGCTATAGTACAACTTTTCACTTTTTTCAAACCGTTTTACAACTCGTGGTACAATCAAATGAAAGGTGACAGCATCTCATACATCAATACCATGGATGGAAGACTTGAAAATCCAATTTGATTTCATCTATACTAGCTAATTCTAAGTTATGGTTCCATTCTTTATATATATAAAATCTCATCATAACGTTTTATGGGTGAATAGCAATTTACTTTCCTATAATATTAAAAATGAGCACATTCCCCCCCTATGAAAAAAAATATAGCAATTTACATCCTTATATAGAGAGGAAAATTGCTTCATTTTAAAAATCATAGGGAGGTAAATTGTTGTATTTTAAAAAATACAGGGAGGTAAATTACTATTTATTTTTTCATAAGGAGGTGATTTGCTCATTTGCGATATTAGAAGGGAGTTGCTTGTATTTTTCCCAACGTTTTATTCTTGTTTACTTAGAGAATATGCATCACACGAGGAACAAAAGTTAGCACACCTATATTGAATGATCGAAGTTAGCACACCTATTCACATGCACCACTAGTCAAGTGGAGATACATAAGGAAAAAAGAATTTCACAACCCAATAAAACTAGAAAAGAAAGGCTCGCGTATCTGTTCTAAAACAGCATTAAGTAAATAAATCATCACCATACACTCATCACAGAAATTCATAATCTACCCATCATATTTGCAAATAAAAAATATATATATTATACGTATGTATGTATATATGCTTTTTCAATGAAAAAAAAAATCAATTTCACATTAAATCTCATGATGTCAAATAAAATTTAACTGATGAAGTCTTGATTCATAACATAATTTTATTTTCCAAGCTTAATAATAATTTAAAATTAATTTTAGAAAATGAAATTTGGGTCGACTTTGACTTTCTAAACAAGAGTCTTAAATCTTAATTAAATTGGAGAAAGAATCCAAATTCTTTCAAAATTAATTGTATTCAAATACAATTAGAACCTATAATTTAAATCTAATTAAAATTTTAACCATATTACAATTCTTTATTTTCTGAAAAATAATATATTTTCGAAGAAATTATGTAACTAGTGCTATTGCCGGCAACGTCAGCCCGAATGAGAATGAGCATGCCCGACAGAGAGAGCACCCGAACCACAGAACACTACATGCAGACCCTGCGCGCAGATGCCCACGGGTGCCCATGTTCAAACGCCTACATAGCAGAAGCGTTTTCCACCGTGTCTGAAACTTTTCTTTTTTTCTCTGATTTTCTGAGTTATTCTTAATGAAAACATAAATTTTGAACCATTTTTCTGTTGGAAATAAGCTTTAAAATTTTCAATATTGTCAAATTATTTTCAATACTTTATTTGATTTTAATGTGCTAGTTTAATTTGATATTTATTTGAGGTCAATGGCCCCATTATTATAATGATTTAATTGTGAATTTATAAGGTTTAATAAGTATTTGACCATCACATTTTATAGAGTTATGTGACCTATTTATAATTGGATTTATTATAATATTATGAGTTTTAATTAGGCCACTTATTATTTTATAATGGTCAAAATTTTCAACTATTTAAAGGGTTAGTAGCTCTCTTCATTTGAAATATTGAGAGAGATAGATTTTATATAGCTTATGAGTTGAGAAATATACTCCCACTAGTATTTGTAGAGTTTTGCAACGTGACTGTGGAATGGTTCCTAGTCTCCTCGTGGTTGTATATATGGGATTAAACACTCTTGAGGGCTAATGGGGTTTTATCCTAGAGTCATGGTCAACCGTTAAAACCTGCACGTGGGGAGGTAATCATGGTTTTAGGTCAGCGACAAGTGTCGTGACTTTTTATCAATGCAGCTTCTCCAATTTCGAAATTTATTTCGTTCATTTTCGTACTATATGTAATTGTGATAATATATATAATGATATTTTATATATAAAATTATTTTAAAATATAATTATAAACACAAATCACACCATTTTTCACAACATTTTCAACCATTAAATGCACAAAAATTCAATATACACCATAAAATCTATTACATAAAATTGAACTCTCATTCGATTTTAGTCAAACTAAACGACATAAAATTCAATTAAGATGTATGATCGATGAGGAGGCTTCAATACTGCAAGAAGTTTTGCATTGTCCTCGAGATGCCAAAACACAGTAAAATAGGATCTAATCGCGCATCCCATTATTATTACGATGTTGATCTGATGCATTATAATAAATCGTTAATTGAACTGGATCAAAATTATCAACTTTGGTGCATTGCTGCCGATGTAGATGTTATAAATATTTTCAACAAAAAAACGTGCATTTCTTTTTCCGGATTAAGCAAAATGATCTCTTTTCTTCGTTCATGGCGGGAATCATGGCCTGATGACTTCCCCTTTAAGCTAAGCTATCAAAATCAACTATGATGGTGCCATTTAATAACAAAGAGGAAGTTGGCCTTTGTGTTATAGCACACAATGCATCTAGTTAGTGTCTCGCACTTGCCCTAAGACGTGGATAACAAGAAATGTTGCTCTCCCCGTAAGACTTGGTCCTTCGAAAGGAGTACTTGAACTTCGTAGCCAAGTTGATTGCAACGATCGAAGACCCTTCAACCTTAACTCAGACATTTAAGTTCTTTTGCTTGCTTTTTCATGTTTTCTTGTATTCGTATTTGAAGTAATTCAATCTGAAGGAGAATGTTCACCTCCATCTAAGCTTTCAGAAAAGAGAGAGAAAATCTATTTCGTTTGTTGTGAATTCACGTCATGCAACTAATCCGCCAACAAAAAAGAAAGAAAAAATAAACATTTTCAGGACAACACGACATACACATTAAAATTGGCAATAAAACACGCAAGCCATGGAGCTGAGCTGGGATGATCAGATTTGGAAGTGAGCAAAGTAAATCCAGGCAGACGTACCAAGGAATTTGGTAAAAAGGTCCTCAAGTTGCAAATTTCGTGGTTACAAACAGTGGGTTGATGAATCCTGGTTTGAGATGATGATCTCAATAAAAGTGGCAGTCGACGTCTAAACGTTTAGTGCGCTCCATCCACACTTCCAGTAGTAGCTTTCTTGTTCGGCGGTGATCCGCCTCGATCACGTTTGACCTTGATCAACGACCACGACCACCCACGTCACCGAGTTGGACCTGTTATCTGGAAATAAAACACAAGGCTAGTCGGGATCGTCCCGACGACGACGCTCCGATGCCTAAGTCAGGTTGAGATCAAAAGGAATATTCAGTTATCTAAAATATAAGTGTAGGTGAACAGTGTACCTTCTCTCAGGATGGACTTAGGGTATTTATAGGCGTCTGAAGATGGGACCCTCCTAGGGGACAGGTGTCAACTTCAGGCATGTCCATGCAATGACTCAGTTATTTCTCCCTTGGACACCTGTCCGATGGATAATACGGGTCGGACTCGGGTCTATGGGGCCCGATTTGAGACGTCATCAAGCCACAATGGGCCACATGCGATCTTGCGATCTTACTTGGCGACCTACTTGATGCCTTTTTTCTTCCTCGACCTGCGATCTCGAGCGCGACCTTTATGCAAAGCCATGTTTTGTTCATTATTTCCTTGTGACATCCTCATCAGAATTCCCCCACTTCTTTCAAATGTAATTTATTATATTGGAAAGAAGTATATTTTGTTCAATTTAGGTCGAAAGGAAATCCTTGCAGGGTCGGATGTTTGATGCAATTTTGATGGTCAAGGGTTGGAACTTTGCACGCGTGCTATTGCTTAAGATCATAAATCGAAGGGCCGTGCTGCAATAAGCCGAAGCGTTGCATTTAATGAACTGCCACATGTTGTTCATCCGACCGTCGTCACGATCCTCGAGGTGCCACCTGTCATCCATCCTCCGGTTTCAGCTGGGCGCGCCTTTCCACACAGTGGTCTATATATACCCCCCTCCTTCAAAATTCGCCTGCTCCATTGCTTCGTCCTCGAGATCGTTGCCAGAATCCCAGCGACCTGCCTCCTCGACCTCGACAAGGTACCATGTCTTCCATTAACTCGAGCTTTTCCTTTTCTATTTCTGTAACTTCTCCTTTGCATGAACTCTAGGGTCCCTCTATAGCTAGATCTAGGTCTAGATCTAGGTCGCAGTCTAGATCG
Organism: Sesamum indicum; assembly: GCF_026168435.1. NCBI lineage: Eukaryota > Viridiplantae > Streptophyta > Magnoliopsida > Lamiales > Pedaliaceae > Sesamum > Sesamum indicum. Next base: position 11,370,722 of record NC_142658.1, on the reverse strand, counting down.
AACCCCTCTAATAGCCCATCTGATGACGAGACCCCTAGGTATGTTAGGTACCAACAATCTTTAGATAACAGTCCTTGGATTGGTATTGTTAGTAAAGTGAAGCAATCCATTTCCCAAATAAAGGAAAAATACTTCATTCCACACGATTTTGAGGTCTTGATCCCCAGATCATTTGATCGCATGCATACCCCTCCTGTAGGTTTTTGTACTCTGTCCATCGGCCATTTTGAGGCCGGTTTGCGATTACCTCTAGCTCCCCCTGTAGCTCGCATACTCAAGGGATTAAGGTTAAATCCCATGCAACTGTCTCCCAACTCCATTAGTCACATTGTACTTTTTGTCATAATAATGCGAGCTTTCGATCTCGACCCCAGCTTTGATAATTTTTGGTCGATTTATTCTTTCACTACCTCTACTAGGTCGGCCAATAGAGGTTTCTTCTATCTCACTTTCCGTAGGCAATGTAGGTATCTAGAGCCCCTTAAATCTAATACTGGTCCGTGGAAGGATCGCTTCATCTTTGTTCGACCTCCCCCTGGTCAATAGTGGCCTTTTACTCTCAAGTGGTCTGTAGAAAAGCCAGAACCAGTTACTGAAGGAGAGGGTTTAGATGGGGATTTGATTAATAGTCTCACTTCTAACCCTTTTTTCCCAAAAAAGTTGCTGACCGAAGAGGTCTTGTGTCTTGCGCGCCTGTCCCGTGCTTCTGTACCCATCACAGGGTCACTAGGTGATTCTCTATCTTCTCTCCTGATTCCCTTTTGTTTTTTTATTTGCTAACTTTTTGAGGTCGTTATTTTGCAGATAACAAAGTCATGCTGGGTCGTTTGACTAAGCGTGCTCAAGCTCGCCAGGAACGAGCTACCGGTGAAATCCAACCTACTCCCCAAGGCCAAGCTCCAGGTCGCACAACTCCTCAGCGACCTGATCCGGACACCTCGGCTACTCCTACAGCCGATTTGCGAAGACCTGAGACCCCAGTTGACATCGACAGTGAGGAAGTCCAGGCTCACGACCTTCCCCCAGTTCGAGGTGCTTCCCCTAGCATCGAGATGGTTGGCTCATTGGTCGAGGGAGGAGCTGCAGGTCCCAGTCGCCCCCGGAAGCGCAAGCATAGGTCGCCCTCTAAATCCAAGCCTGGGGGACCACATATTCACAGGCGATCTGAGGAGGGGCTCGCAGCCGCTTGAGCCGCGGAGGATGAAAATTTGAAGTCTTTGAAGGAGGTCGAAGAGTGGGAGTTATCTGCTTTTGCCGCTCACCGTACTGACTCTCAAAAATCTGCTGAACTGACTGGGGCTCGGCTGGCACCTCACTGGAAGGTCTCGGATCATAGCACCATCTTGAATTGTGAAGCTGGGCAGGAATCTTACGAGATCTACAGGCACACTAGTCTGCCCCGCGACCAAGCTGCACTCCTGTCCTATCCTTATCCTCGGCTAGAGCAGCATGGTGCCCACGCCTTGGCACAAGTAAATGTTTTGACCTCTGCATCCACTCTGATTTCCTCTAACACTAAGTATCGTCATTGTAGGCTAGTGCTTTCATGCGATCGTTGTCCTTAAAATGTACTGTTCAACGCAAGCGCCGCTTGGAAGCCCAGGAGAAATATCGAGAGATTCGGAATGATTGCCGGACGAAAGAGAAAGCATGGGCGGAGGAACGTCAGCACCTTGAAGAGGCAAAGGCTCGTCTTGAGGCGGAGGTTGCTCAGATGAAAGAGGTCGCTGAAGCCCATGGTGCTGAGGTCACTAGAGCACGCGAGGAAGGTCAGATGTCGGGTTTTTCTGCTGGGCAAGAGGCTGGTCTTGTCCAAGGTCGCATTGAAGGACATGAAGATTTCTTGAACTCTGCCGAGTTTGCTGATCGAGTTCGCAGTGCTAGGCTGGAAGGAGCTCGAGATTTCTTGAAGACCTCAGTTTTTGATACTGCGGTCGAGATCAAGGCGAGCATCTACATGACGCAGGGTTTTAACAAATGCAAGGTTCAAGCTAATAATTTGAAGGCATTTGCTGAAGGGTTCGATCAGAACAAGCTTAACCCTTTTGTGGATGAGAACTTTCAGCCCTACCCTGAAGAGCCATCTCCTCAAATCGAAGGTACCGTGTTTGCGAGCTTGATGGATGAGGTGGAGGCTTTGGATGAATGAGCTCGACCTTGTGACCTCATGACCTGCATCTCTGCAAATACTTAGAGAATTTTTGTATAGGTACAAAGTCAGAGAAACAATTATGTTTTGACTATATACTGATGACTTGGACTTTTTGCAGTGTCTATCAACTTTTGACAATTCAGTGTATAACAACTTTCTTAATTATTCAAAGACTGTGTGAATGGTTGCCCTTGAATATTTGCGTTAGACGACAATGAAATATCAATGAAGCTATGAAAATTTTAAAATATACACGACTGTATGAACTCAAAAATTGTGAAGCTTACTGGTCTTGCGATCCCCTCTAGATCGAATGATCAGATCTTGTGATCTTTTGCAGATTCTACGATCTTTCTCAGATCGAATGATCTTTTTCAGATCTTGTGATCTTTTGCAAATTCTACGATCTTTTTCAGATCGAATGATCTTTTTCAGATCTTGTGATCTTTTGCAGATTCTATGATCTTTTTCAGATCTTGTGATCTTTTTGATTCTACAATCTTTCTCAGATCGAACGATCTTTTTCAGATCTTGTGATCTTTCTCAGATTCCACAATTAAATATAAGCAAACGCTAAATTGAAATGAGATAGGTAGCAGAAAAGGAACATGGTGATATTATGTGCCAATGATCTTTTTTAGATACAATATACATGAGCTCTCATCAACCTCGAGCTCGACCTTTCTTAGGTACAAAAAACGATCTTTATTACATGACCTTTTACAGGTTCATAACTACGCATAAAATTTCTTCAAATTTCGAACATTCCATGGTCGCGGTAAGTCTCGACCTTCCAGATCTTGCAAGCGATAAGTGCCTCTTCGTTTGATCTCCGTAACTTTATAGGGTCCTTCCCATCCTGGGTCAAGCTTTCCCACATGCTTTGATACCTCCACTTTTTTCAGCACGAGGTCTCCAACTTGAAATTGTCAGGGCCTCAGTCTTTTGTTGTAACTTTTCATCATTAAGCTCTTATGATGTAGTATCTTGGCATACGCGATCTCTCTTTTCTCTTCGATCACTTCCAAGTCCAAGCAGCGCTCCTCGCGGTTAGTTGCAGGATCATACATAGTAACTCGGTGTGATTCCTCGCCTACCTCTGCAGGAATAAGAGCTTCAGTACCAAATACAAGGCAAAAAGGAGTTTCACCTGTTGAGGACCTAGGTGTGGTTCGGTATGCCCACAAGACTCCGGGTAATTCATCCAACCATGATCCTTTGGAACTTAATCTTGTTTTCAAATGCTGAAGGATGGTCCTATTAACGACCTCGACTTGGCCGTTCGACTGCGGATGCCCTACTGCGGTGAAGTGTTGCTGAATCTTCAATTCTTTGCACCAACTTGTGATCTTCTTTCCTTGGAATTGAGTGCCATTGTCTGAGATCAAGATTCTAGGGACCCCAAACCGACATATGATGTTCTTCCATATGAACTCGATCATATTTCCCTCCGTTACTTTAGCCACAACCTCTGCTTCTACCCATTTGGAAAAATACTCAACGGCTACTATAATAAATTTCTTCTGAGATCGCGCAGTGGGGAAGGGACCTAAAATATCTATTCCCCATTGATCGAAGGGACAAGCGACCTTAACCGGTTCCATCTGGGTCGCAGGTGTATGGATTTGCGCTGCAAATCTTTGACATGCCTCACATCTCTTGACCAACTCTTTCGTATCTTTCACCAGGGTTGGCCAAAAATACCCTTGTCTGATAACCTTTTGGGCCAGTGACCTTCCCCCAGAATGATTTCCACAACTTCCCTCATGGATTTCCCTCATCACATATTCAGCTCTCTCTGGATCAAGGCATTTTAGCAATGGCCCCTCTACAGTTCTTTTGTATAGTTGCTCGTTAACTAACGTGAAACGAGGTGCCCTCATTTTCAATCTCCTTGCAGCAATGGAATCAGCTGGTAAAATCCCCTCTTTCAAGTATCGGACAATTTCATCCTTCCACGACGGCTTCTCGCTCGCCGTATTAACATCAACAACTTCAGCAATCGCGGATGTTTCTTTGATCATCACTGTGATCTTGCGATCTTTAATTCTTGATAGAGTAGCTCCGAACTTCAACAATGAATCGGCTCTGTCATTCTCATGTCTTGGGATTTGATGCACCTAACACTTGTTAAATTTGGACATTATGGATTTTGCTTTGGTGTGATAGAGTATCATGCGCTCTTCTTTGGTCTCATAAGTCCCCTCTATTTGCAATGCAACAAGTTGCGAATCGGTGAAAACCTCTAGATCTTTCGCGCCCACTTCCAGTGATAACTCTAAACCCATGATGAGAGCTTCATATTCAGCCTCATTATTAGTGACTGGAAAAGATAGTCGTGTAGCGACCTCGATCTCTATATTTTCTGGGCCTTGTATTAATATTCCAATTCCTCCGTTTCCCGCATTAGAGGACCCATCTACATGCAACATCCATTTGCCCAACCTAGGCTCGGTTTCAGGCTCGCCCACGAACTCGACCATAAAGTCTGCTAATACTTGTCCTTTCAACGCCGTACGAGCTTGGTATTTGATGTCAAATTCCCCCAGTTCTACCGCCCATTTCACAAGCCTACCCGAGGCTTCAGGTCGCGCCAACACATTACGGAGCGGATGATTGGTTAGGACAATAATGCGGTGTCCCTGGAAGTAAGGTCGCAGTTTGCGGGCCGTTACAATAAGCGCAAGTGCCAGCTTCTCAATCTGCGCATACCTTTTCTCCGTTCCATGTAACATTCTGCTTACGTAATATATTGGACTTTGCACTCCCCCTTCTTCTCTAACCAAAGCTGAACTAATTGCATTTTCTGAGACCGCCAAGTATACGTATAACACCTCACTCCCTTTCGGATTTGCCAGTAACGGTGGTGAGCGCAAGTATGTTTTTAAATCTTGAAACGCTTGCTCACATTCCTCCGTCCACTCAAAATTCTTGGTTTTTCTCAACACTTTAAAGAAAGGCAGATTTCTATCTGATGATTTTGAAATAAAACGATTGAGAGAAGCAAGCTTACCAGTAAGTTTTTGGACTTCTTTAATGTTGGTTGGCGACTTCAGTTTCAGTATTGCTTCTATCTTTTCTGGATTCATCTCGATTCCACGTTCGCTGACCAGATAACCCAGAAATTTTCCCCCAGCCACTCCAAAGGTGCATTTCATCGGGTTCAGCTTCATTCTGAATTTCCTGAGGGTCGCAAAAGTTTGTTCAAGGTAAGCTATGTGATCACGCAACCTTGAACTCTTCACCAGCATATCGTCAACATAAACCTCCATAGTTTTCCCGATCTGATCCTCGAACATCCGGTTCACTAAACGCTGATACGTGGCACTTGCGTTTTTCAGCCCAAAGGGCATCACTTTATAACAATATATTCCCCTTTCTGTTACAAATGAAGTTTTATCCTGGTCTTCTTCTGCCATGAAAATCTGATGGTAGCCTTGATAGGCATCCATCATGGAAAATAACTCATATCCGGCGGTGGAATCTACTAATGCATCAATTCGAGAAAGTGGATACGGATCTTTTGGACATGCCTTATTCAAGTCCGTGAAGTCGATACAAACTCTCCATTTCCCTCCTGGCTTGGGGACTACCACAACATTGGACAGCCAATTTGTATACTGAACTTCCATAATGTACCCAGCGTTTAGCAGTCTATCCACCTCTTCTCTGATCACCTGATTTTTTTCTACGCTGAAATTTCTTTTCTTCTGCTGCACAGGTCGCATGGTAGGGTCTACATTTAATCTGTGAACAATTACTTCTGGTGCCACACCTATAAAATCCGACGAGCTCCATGCAAAGATGTCAGCATTTTTCCTTAGCAGTGATATCATCATGGTTTCCAGTTGTTCACCCAAGTGCGACCCTATCCTGGTAGTTTTACAGGGATCTCCTTGGATCACCTCTACAACCTTATGAGTTTCAGCTGGCCGAATTCTTTCGATCTTCTTGTCAGATATTTGGCTTCCCCCTTCGATCACATCTAATTTCCTCCTTTTATCTGTGCTTTCACCCTTTTTCAGGGATAAATTATAACATTTACGCGCTTCCTCGGGATCGCAAATCACCTCACCTATTCCTGCTCTGGTTGAAAATTTTACTTTCAGATGGTATGTAGACACTATAGCTCGGAATGCATTCAGCCCAGGTCTTCCAAGGATTACATTATATGCAAAGGGTGTGTCTACAACTAAGAATTTGATCATCAACGTTTTCCTTCGAGGGTCCTCTCCCATAGACACGGGTAAATCAAGGGTTCCTAATGGGACAATCTCAGTACCACCAAATCCAACTAATGGGGTCCTTACTGGTTCTAACTTCGTATTTTCTAACCCCATTTTAACAAGAACATCCCAAAGGATGATATCTGCTGAACTTCCATTATCAATCAGAACTTTCCGGACAGTAAAATTGGCTATGTCGAGTTTGATCACCATGGGATCGTTTTGCGACCTAACTCCTCCTGCCACATCTTTGTCCCCGAATGTGATCTCCTCATCTGGCTCAATACTCGCGATCAACTGATCATGCTGAACATTTCTATTCTGCCGCTTTCTTGACCTTCTCGAATCTCCCCCTTCGGGTCCTCCTGCAATGGTATAAATGATGCCTTTTACAGGAGCATTTCCTCCCAAATTAGCTTCTTTCACCATTCCTTTTCCTTCATCTTGTCTTCGATCAGGGCTTTTGGACCGACTTCTGCGAGCAACAGTTTCCTCCGCCCGACATTTCATTACTAGCTCTTTAAAATATCCTTGTCTTATTAGCCTTTCAATCTCATCTTTCAGTTGATAACACTCCTCTGTGTCATGCCCATGTTCGCGATGAAATTTACAGTACTTGCCTGAAAATTTCTTAGCAGGCGTTAATCTGGTATGGCGTGGCCATTTCAACATGTCTGACTTCTCTACGGTTAGCAGTGCTTTGGTCCTTGTGGTGTTCAGCGGCGTGTATCGATGGTATCTTGGTCGATAGGTAAGGTCGCGAACGCGATCAGTATTTTGCTTCGCATCTTTTCCAGGTTCACGGTCGCGGGTCCTTCCAGCACCTAACCACTCCCCGTCTTTCATCGCATTCATTTCTTCCTCATTAATATATTTTTGAGCTAAGCGCATCAACTGTTCAACATTAGTCGGCGGGTCTCTTGCTAGAGCTGAAGCGAAGGGCCCTTTTTTCAACCCATGGATAGGGTACTTACCATCATATCAATCCTTAAGTCTTGGACCTCCAGAGTTTCATTATTGAATCTGCCCATAAAATTTTTCAAGGTCTCATTCTCTTTTTGTCTGATGGTAAACAAATAGGTCGCCGATCTCTTCTGCTTTCTTTTACTCGCAAAATGGAAGATGAACTTCTGCACCAGCTGTTCATGAGATTCAATACTACCCGGTGGCAAGCTCATGAACCACTCTTGTGCCTTCCCCATTAAGGTAGTTACAAATAGTTTTGCTTTAATAGGGTCCGATTGTCCGTAAAGATTCATCACCAAATCAAATGCGGACACATGTTCTTGCGGGTCCTTTAAACCGTCATATTTCGGTAAGTCTGGCATTTTAAAGGTCGTACTTACAATTTCCCTCATAATTCTATTACAGAATGGCGAGTGTTTGTTTTGAGTTACCAGTTCTCCTTTCCGTTTCAACTCATCAATCTGTTTTCCTAGCAGATGAATCTGTCTGCCGACACTGTCAACATCCGCTCTCGAGATCGCAGGTTCTCGTTTCCGCCATCCACCTAGCGAACTTGACCCCACTTCAGAAGGGGCCACCATGCGTCCCCTCTCAGGGGCTCTTCTGCTCATCCCTTCATAAATTCGTTCGGTCTCCTTTTCCCGTATCATTCTCCGTTTGGCATTTTCATTTTCAGCAGGTTGTGTTCTTTTTTCATATGCCAAAATGGCATTCCTACTAGCTTCTTCCATCATTCGTTGTAGTTCTCCTTGTGTCAATTGAACTATCCTTTCATTCCCCCCTCTCGGGGTCTCCTCGATAGCTCGCCTACCACCTTCCGATCTATCCATATTTTGGGTTTTATGTTTTATCTCCAAAATCGTTCCCACAGACGGCGCCAAACTGATCCGCCTCGATCACGTTTGACCTTGATCAACGACCACGACCACCCACGTCACCGAGTTGGACCTGTTATCTGGAAATAAAACACAAGGCTAGTCGGGATCATCCCGACGACGACGCTCCGATGCCTAAGTCAGGTTGAGATCGAAAGGAATATTCAGCGATCTAAAATATAAGTGTAGGTGAACAGTGTACCTTCTCTCAGGATGGACTTAGGGTATTTATAGGCATCTGAAGATGGGACCCTCCTAGGGGACAGGTGTCAACTTCAGGCATTTCCATGCAATGACTCAGCTATTTCTCCCTTGGACACCTGTCCGATGGATAATACGGGTCGGACTCGGGTCTATGGGGCCCGATTTGAGACGTCATCAAGCCACAATGGGCCACATGCGATCTTGCGATCTTACTTGGCGACCTACTTGATGCCTTTTTTCTTCCTCGATTTGCGATCTCGAGTGCGACCTTTATGCAAAGCCATGTTTTGTTCATTATTTCCTTGCGACATCCTCATCAGGCGGCAAGTCAGGAGTCTCCCAAGTTTTAGTTTTTTCAAGTGCATCTAACTCACGTGCATCGCAGTTATCCATACCTGCAGGAAAACAGTTCTGGTTTAAGGGCAGGAAGTCAATCTTGCCTACAACTTTCTGTCCACTGATGAAGCAAAATGAAAACGCATGTGTAAGCTCTACCAAAATTTATGCTTAAATGGAAGTGTGCAAAGACACTAAAAGACCTGAGGTGGTCATAATCAGGTTTCTCTTTATATAGTAGCTCATAAGGTGTTTGTCATTGTCGATAGATTGAAGTGGTAGTTATAACACGTAAAAGGTGTTTGTGTTTTCTCTCCATAAAATCATTTTGTTGTGTAATATAAGCACGTGTTCTTTAGCGTATGATTCCAAGACTGCTCAAGAAGAACTGGCATTCTAAATTAATAAATTTTGTACCTTTATCAGTTCTTATGGTTTTAGTATTGGCTTGGAATGTTTTGTCTACCATGGCAATGAGAGTCTGTGTAGGATCTGTATTTCATCAAATATGTCCTAGTGTAATCATCAACGATATTAAGAAATTAAGTATAGTGCACCTATGAATTTAGATTGATGTTATGGGCCCCGTACATCAATATGTATAAGTCTAAGCGTAAATTACAATGTGCGTTTTTTAGATGTTTCGTAATTACAAATATCTCTATTTATTTGAAAAATTACAAATACCCTTCTACAGTGAACTGTCATACGGGGTATTTGTTAGGGTATTTACAATTTTAGGGACGTATTTATAATTTTTCAAAAATATCGAGGAAATCTTTATAATTTTTCAAATAACAAGGGAGTAGTTGTAAAATCACAAATTTCAGGAAAGCCCGTAATATATACTCTAAGTCTAAATCACTTTGATGTGAAACTTTTACTAACTGAAAAAGGCATTCTATGTTGTTTTGACTAGGACACAAATCACATTGTTGCATATGATTCAAAGACAGTTAATCTAGCAATATGAGAGACTACATTTTGTAAGGATGTCCTAATTTACGGTGCCATATGATGTCTGCAGTACTGTTATTCTTGCACAAAAGAACATGTGGTTGTTGTCCAAAAAACTAAGCAATGAAAATTTGGAGAAAATGTAGAGTCAAGTACATGCAGTCTGCCTCAATCTCCCAATTGCAAGGATTTCTTTACTCTGAAGGTCCTGCATTATGCATGGGAAGAGCAAAATTCATATTTGATACAATGTTCAGAGGAAAGCTTATGCCATCAGAGAAGATTGAAGTGAAAATTAAGGACATAAAGCACATCACAAAGAGTGATCTTATTACATAAAATAATGTCTCAACAGTTTCTCTTTTTTTTTTTCTTTTTATAATTACACTCCCCTCCCTTCTCCTGAAATTTGGTGTAATTACACGTCGACCACCTTTAGTTTGAGAAATTATATTTAACACTCATGAGGTTTGCTTCCATCTATTAAATTAGTCCCTCCGTTAGTCAAAATTCACCATATTTGCTGATATTAACCCAAAAAAAAAAGCTAAATAAAAATTGATATTTACCCTCGACTTATTGCAGTTCAAATAATATTTTTCGACATTCTCACATATATTAATGCATGAAAACGTACAAGGGTAATTTTGTCATAAAATACTCACTCCTCCTGCAATAAATCAGTAATAAATCAGTCAAAGGTAAATATAGATTTTTCTTAAAAAAATTTAGTTAATATCAGCAAATTCGATAAATTTGGACTAATGAAGGGGATTTATTTGTTATACGAAAACAAACTTTAGGGGTGCTAGATGTAACTTTTTAAACTATAATAAATTTATGTATAATTACATAAAAAGGGGAGTGTAATTATTATTTTTTGTTTTTTTTGTTATTCCATCAGGCATAGATACTTTGTTGCTTTTGTTTATTGTTTCAAATTGGAAAATAATGGGGTATTGTTGCATATGTGATTAGTCAATCAAATATTTTTTAATAATATCAATCAATTGATGAAAGATGTTATTATAATCATGAGTTGTATGTGAATTGTGTGTTTAATTAAGTCTAACTAAATCATATGTTTCATATAATTTCTAGTGGGTCCAAAATGAATCAGATCATAATCATTTCTATTAATCAATCAAAGAACTTCGTATGAGTGCTTATTCATTAAAATCAAATTGAACAGAATCGGACTGATATGTCAATAAATAGAAAAAACCAGTGCAATATTGAGAAAAGTAATTATTAAAGGCTAACAATTCATAATTATATTTGTTAGGGAAAAGTATTATTTTAGTTTGCTAAGTATGTCTAATTTTAATTTTAGTTCGATAACTATTTCTATTTTGTTTAGGTTCAGTAACTTACGAAATTGCTTATTTTTAGTCCTCTAGCAGATTTTTGAACAATTTTACCCCTATGCAACTTTTGAAAGGCAGTTTTAGTTCATATGCACTCATAGGGGTAAAATTATCCGAAAATTTGCCAGAGGATTAAAAGTAAGCAATTTCGTAAGTTACTGAATCTAATAAAAAATGAACATAGTTATCGAACTAAAATTAAAATTAGGCATACTTAGCTAACTAAAATAATACTTTTCTCTTATATTTGATATCATAACGATACACATAACTTGCTAAAGATTTAGTAGACGAGATTAGATGCTAGTTCAAAGTTCTACTCTAAAAAATATATATCTTATTATATTGAACCCAATAATACCCGAACCAACTCATTTTCAATTTGACCTGTATATAATATATATATTTAAATCTATTTTGAACCTGATTTATCGTAAATCCAATCCAAACTCAATTCAATCCAAGCATTTACTAGCTCGAGTATATATCGAATGAACCTAGAATTTTCTCTCTTGTCACCAAGTTTACATGTCTTGAAGATGAAATATTTGAAACAAAAACCAAAAAGCGAAAGAAAATAACTAAAGTATTTAAGTACATAGTATAATAGTGAGAAACATGGTCTTATTATATAAAAATATTATTAAAAAATTGCAAGTCTAAAAAAAAATGGAGAGACGTGCAATATTTTTTATTGCTTTTAATAAAATACATCAGTCGTCATCTCACATGACAACTCCTGTATTTTTTTATTTTTTTATTTTTGTTTTTTTTTAAGGAAACACTTCGAAACAACAACTTTGCCCAATTGTTGTTTTTAATTTTATCATTTAATCTCTAATTATTTCTACTTAATATTTAGTATAATTACGAATTTTTTTTATTATTTAAAAAATTATAAAAAATCCACTAAAATAAAAAATTATTATATAGCCCTTAAACTGTGAAGTGAACATTTTTTCCTTCTAATTTAAGGAGGATCAATGCTGGTTCCCAACTACCCTCCAAGCGACTCGAACGCACGACCAAAGTCATAGGTACAAGGTATTCCACGATGAAAACATTATCATTTTACTTTTGTTGAATTTTTTTAAAAAATAAAAAAGTAGTTAAAAAAGGTAAAAAAAAAAATAGCATGGTTAAAATAGATATTTCATAGGAAATCTTAGTCCATAGAAAAAATTAGAAAATTTTAAAAAATTTATTTTATAATGCAAAAGGACTTAGAATTTTTGCCTAATAATAAAAAATTATTCCTTTACTTATTAAATAATAAAAATATTATAAATAATATTAAAAATCACGCACACATAAAGCGTGTATAAATTACAAGTTAATCTATTAAAAGTCAACTCTGCGTGAGCCAATCGCAACCCAATATTTATTTTTATTGCTATGTAGATCCCAATACCAGTTGAGTAAAGGCAAAGCTGAGAAGCGCATCAAAGTTTGATTTTCGTAGATACGATAATTTCAACAATATATATATATATATATATATATATTAACGTAAAATTTAAGGTTATATAATTTTTTTAATATATTAAATAATTTTTTTATAAAATAAAACTTCTCATTTTTAATCTATTTTAATTATTATGGAAATGATATTTTGCTACACATACAATATATTTTCATAACCAAAATTGTATTTTATGAGGATTAATGTCATAACATTCTATTAAATATGTACATACTTATTTTATAAAAGTCACAAAGTAACCAAGTAGATGATGTTTCAACCAATAAAATTTTTTCTTATCAATAAAAAAATTCAAAATCACCAGAAATTAGTATTCGATCAAAATTACTTAATTTTGGTCAGCCATTATTCTTCTCTATATGTATATATAATTATTTATATAAAACTTGACTAGCAAAAGTATAAGGGTCGATTAAAGTTATCGTCCTTGCGATTTGACATAATTTATTAAAATGTAAATAGTATAATTGGATCCTTAAATTTGTATTTAGAATCTTCTCAAAAAAAAAAAAAAATTGTCTTTCGAAACAGTTTAATTCCTTAAATTCATTTCTTGACTTAGCATTTTTAAAATTTTAATATTTATCAAAATTTAATCCCTTTCGCAATTTTTTGGAGAAAAATCTAGCAAGGTGTTGGCTTTTCGGAGAGTAATTTAAATTTAATCTTTCACTTTAGTTCCTTAAATTTATAAAATTATCGAATTAATTCTTTTTAGGCGGAAAAATAACTTTTTTATATTTTTGTATGCTGAATATGTGTGACTATCTTATATGAATAAATAAAAATTTTGAACTCTTATAATTAATATTATTTAACTTAAAATAAATAATCTCTTTTTTTTCCCAAAAGTTACCAAAAACATCAAAATTTATGACTAAATTTTATAAAACTTAATCTGAAATATAATAAAAAAAAATCTAAGTCAATAATTTTTAATCTAATGAGTCAAAGATAAATTTAAGAAAGTTGAACCTTAACAATATTTATTAAATGTTAACAGTTTGGATTTTGACCAAAATAATTGTGGTATGTACTTTTTGACTAGATATTTTGATGGATTTCATACATATATATAATTAAAATGTTTTTATACAACTTTTTCTAAATTTTGTTTGAAACTAAAAAATACATAAGTAGTAAAAAATTTTACTACTTACACAAATTAAAATATTCTGGGCATCAAGTTTTAGAAAAAAAATTACAAAAACCTCCTAAAATAAGTTTTACGTATATAAAATTTATCAAAGAATTTATTTAGAAAAGGTACATTCCACTATATAACTTTTTGTTCAAAACCTCAACTGTTAATGTTTAATAAACATTTTTAAGGTTTGAATTTATTTTTGAACTCCTAAGATTAAAAATTACTTCTTTGATTTTTTTATTATATTTTTAAAATTAGATAAGTTTTATAAAATTTAATCATAATTTTATTTATTTATTTTTTGAGACTTCTGAAAATGATAAACAAATACTATTATTTTAACTTAAGCAATATTTATTATGATGTTGACTCTTGACTTCAAAGTTTTCATTATTCATATAATTAGATCACTTCATCATATTTAACATAAAAATAATATAAAAAATTATTTTTTTCTTCGAAAAAAAAGACTAATTTGATAACTCTACAAATCTAAAGATTAAAATGAGGAAAGCAAACTTAAATTGACCATTTTAAACTATAAAATGTCAAAATTCGGCTAGATTTTTGTCGGAAAAAAAAGGTCAAAGTGATTACACTGAGACAAAAGCTAAAGTTTAAGAATGCTAAAGCCACTAATGAACTTAAGGGATTAAAGTGATTATAATAAAAACTTAATAGATCAATTATACTAATTACCCTCCACAAGAAGAAATTTGACTTTTCACTATGGTTAATTACCATAGTTGAAAGTAAAAATTATGGTGGATATTAATTAACTACGTCTAGGCAATGGTTATTAATTGTTATTTATGCAGTGACAATTGTTCAATAAATTGTTTATCAACGACTGCATAATATGAATATTTGACCTGTAATTTTCACAAATTGAATTATAATCAAATTGCTTTAGATTATTTATGGTGTCAATAATTCGCGATTAATTACACAATTCAAACAATTTCTCCTAAATCAAGTCAAATGAAAAATCTCTTTTCAATAAAATGGAAGCTTTATATAGGGGGAAAAAATGGAAGCTATAGGATTCGAATCCTAAGCTTTTTTTTTTTTTTTTTATTTGGCTCTGATACCATATTAAATAATTTAAAATTTTAAGTTACTAATCATCATAATCATTTATTGTTAGGGATAATTATGCTACTCTCCATTAAAATTTGATGTAATTACATATGGACATATGATTTGAGTTTAGTACCCATGACATTTGTCTCCGTCCAACAAAATAGATCCCTCCACTAATCAAAGTTCACCAATTTTACTGATATAAAAAAACAATTAAATAAAAATTCATGTTTACCTCCAATTGATTTATTACTGACTTATTGCAGGTCAAATAAATCTTTTATGATCGAATTATCCTTATATACTTCTTCATGTACATTAGCATGTAAGATGTATATAAGGGTAGTTTGATTAGAATAAAATTTATTTGACGTACAATAATTCAGACCATAATAAATTTAATATCTAATCATAACTAATTATCATGGTTAAAAATAAGTAATTGCGGTAAAGAAAATCATTGACCAAGGCCAACGGAACGTTATTGGTCGTGGTTCTTACAAGTGTTCTTTTATCATAGTTAAAAGTTATGGCAAAAATATTTTCCATGACTGTAGTCATTACAAAAAATTTGCATCTTAATTTTTCTTAGTCATAATTAATAATAATTATTTACCAGGATTTTACTCCATAGTCAATAAAATTGTAGTTAATATTATTTTTGTTCTAATGTCAGTAATAAGTCAATTGGGGGTTAAATATGGATTTTCATTCAATTTTTTTGTTAATGTTTACAATGAATTTTTGTCTAATAGAAAGATTTATTTGTTATATGAAAATAAACACTTATGCATTAGATATAAATGGTTAAAAATTTATATTAATTACATCAAACTTTTTGAGAGAACGACAGTATAGTTATCCCTTAATTTTAATATGGGAAAATAGTATTTTCAGTCTCATAAGTTAGGCCTATGTCACTTTTGGTCCAACTCATTACGGGATTAGCACTTTTAGTCCTCATGTACTTTTTCATCTATAATTTAATGATGTAAATCACGTATCTAACACGTTGTCGTTAAGTATTTTTGGTTGGAGAAAAAATTGACCCTCAATTTTTGTAAGAGAAGATAGAAATCACTATGTTTTCTATCCTAATTTCTTTCAAGATTTTTTCCCCCCTCAAATGTAGTTACATTTTACCCCAGAACTGGTCCCAAGCTCGAAAACAAATCTATATTTTCTCCAACCAAAAATATTTAATAATCACATGCTAGACACGTGCTCCACACTGTTAAATTATAGATAAAAAAGTGAATGGGGACCAAAAGTGTTATTTTTTTTAAGTTAAGAAACTAAAAGTGCTAATCTCGTAATAAATGGACCAAAAGTAAAATAAGCATAACTTGTAGGACCAAAAATACTATTTTCCCTTTTAATATCATATCAACAATATCGGCTAGCACTCAAAGATGACCTAGAAAGCAAGTTGCAAAGATTATTCATTTATTTCTTTTATGAATAATAAGTTGCAAACTCGCAGACTTTGAAGTTTTTCTATGGATTTAATGTAATTTACTCCTTTTTAATATTACAAATAAGCAAATTATTCTTTATTAAAAAAAATAGCACTTTATCCTTATGTATTTTTTAAAAATGAAACAATTTACCCTCCTGTATTTTTTAACTAAATTTGCTGATATTAACCAAATTTCAGGGGAAGGGAACCTTTAAAAAACACAGGAGGAAAAATTGCTAAAAAAAAATTTCATAGGAAGTAATTTGTATTTTTTTTTTTAGAAAATATAATTTGCACATTTACAATATCACATAGGAATAAATTGTATTTTTTTAATTTTTGAGGATTTGCTTTGCAAACACGCAAAAATTATTAAATTAGGAGCTTATACAAAACGTTGAACTTTGAATCATTAAATATGCACTGCATGGTCTTCTCTTTCTCCCACTCTTTGATGCAGCCTGTTAATTGAGATATGGAGACCCTGTCGTCGTCCTTCTTCCTTCCCAGGTTTTCTCAATCCAGCTCTTCATTTGCAGGGATCGAGAAGAGCCCTCGAAGAAAAATCATCGCAAATTATTCCTTTTCTAGATTTCCTGATCCTCTTATAAGAACTAAGCACCCAGTTTCAGAGGAGAAGAGAGAAAAGCCGTCGTTGCTTGCGCATCTGTTCAAGTCAGTTGATGACTTTATATGCAACCACCTAGACTCACCGCTTCGTCCATCCGTTGATCCGAAACATGTGCTTTCCGGCAACTTTTCTCCGGTGGATGAGCTTCCGCCGACGCCCTGTGAGGTGGTGGAAGGCTCCCTTCCGAGTTGCCTGGATGGAGTATACTTCCGCAATGGCCCCAATCCTCAGTTCATACCCCGCGCCCCATACCACATCTTTGATGGTGATGGGATGCTTCACATGATCAAGATTTCTGGAGGAAAAGCCACGTTTTGTAGTCGCTATGTCAAGACATACAAATACATGGTGGAGCGTGATCTCGGCCATCCCATCTTCCCGAGTGGCTTCGCCTCCTTCAATGGCCTCATGGCTTCGATGGCACGAATCGGGCTAACCGCAGCGCGGGTACTTACCGGACAGTACAATCCTGTAATTAATGGCAGTGGCACGGCAAACACTAGTGTGGCCCTCATCGGCGGAAAATTATATGCTCTGGGTGAAGGCGATCTCCCCTACGAAATTCAGGTAACATCAGATGGAGATCTTGTAACTATTGGACGCCATGATTTTCAGAGCAGCGAGCCATTCCCGAGCATGACCGCGCACCCAAAAGTTGATCCAGACACAGGCGAGACCTGTGCTTTCAGATTCCACGCAGTTCCTCCATTCTTGACATTTTTCAGGATCGGTTCTGATGGAAGGAAAGGACCAGACGTGCCCATCTTCTCCATGAAGACTACAGCAATGATCCATGACTTTGCCGTAACAAAGAATTATGCCATATTCAATGATGTGCAGATGGTGATAAGCCCTGCGGAGATTTTGAGAGGACAACCTCCAATGAAAGTTGATACTGTTAAAGTGCCGAGGCTAGGCGTTATCGACCGATACGCCAAAGATGAGAGTGGGATGTGGTGGACTGATATGCCTGGATTCAACATTTTACACGCAGTGAACGCGTGGGAAGAAGACGATGGTGAGACCATAGTGATGGTGGCTTCTAATCTTACATCAGTTGACCTGGTCTTGGAGGGGCTGGATTTGGCGGACTTGATGTTGGAAGAGATCAGAATAAGTGTCAAGGCCCAGAAGGTAGTCTCGAGGCGTCCCTTGTCCACCAAAGTTCTTGACTTGGGAGTCATTAATCCAGCTTATGCCGGAAAGAAGAACAGGTTTGATAATTCTTATCCTTTTAGCAATTTGTTTAATTGAAAACTTCTAACTCATCAATGTTTTAAAAACAAGATTTTAATATGAAAAATAATTTTAAATGCATCAGTATGATAGTCTTTCTCTCTCTATATATATGTAGAATAATCCCAGAAATGAAAATGGATACAATAACAATTTTGATCTATAATAAACAAAAGTCGTCTTGAATCTTGATATTGGGCTTATATGACATATGGAGCACTTATTGTCTCAACATTAGGGCTATTCATTATAGTGAAATTTTAGTTCGGATTTGATTCGATAAATTCTAAACAAATTACATATAGAGAAGTGATCAATTACAAAGTGTACTATACTTATTATGTGATTAGCTTAGATCGGCCAAACAGCTTCGGACAAAAATTTTGTACTTTAAATTTAAATTGTATTTGGACTCTATTTATTGAAGTCAATTATACGGTTGAAAAATAGAATTTGCCATATCATTCATGAATCTCCTTTCTTGAAAAAGACACATTTTTTGACACTGCGCACTATGTTTATGAACGTTAATTTAAGTCTGAGGATGACAAGAAAAGTATTTCACTGTGTGAGAAAAAGTACAAAATTATCATCAAATAAACATGACTCCACTAGCCCCAAACACAAACCATCTCTTCGCTTCAAAAAAACAGATTTGTTAAAGCCATTCTTGTTTTATTTCACACATAGGTATGCCTACGCCATTGTGGTGGCTAAGCCCAGGAAGGCAGTAGAGTTGGTGAAGTTAGATTTATCGCTATCTTCAGAAGATTGTCATGACTGCGTTGTCGCCAGCCGCAAGTACGAGCCAGGATGGAACGGAAGTGAACCCTTTTTCGTGCCAAATGATCCGGCTAGCGACGAGGATGATGGTTTCATAGTTACATATGTGCACGATGAGAAGACTCAAGAATCCAAGTTCTTGGTAATGGACGCGAAGTCCCCCACGCTGGAAATTGTTGCCACCGTGAAGTTACCTGGAAGGGTGCCCACCGGCTTCCATGGACTCTTTGTGAGTCAAAGTCATGTAACCGAGGTGTGCAGGAATGATCAATCTACATGATTACACCTTATGCCCAACATAGATTTGGAGGAGAACCAGTTTGCAGTTACGTTTTGCTAGGTAGTCCATGATCCATATCATGTATGTGGAATAAAATGGTTTAATTGTTTTTTAGGTTTTGCCGAACAGCTAGGCAATATTCAAGTACCTAAAAGGGCTAGTCCTTACGGACCATCAATGCATGGTATTCTTCGACTGATTGTTAGTCTCGGTGCTGAAGAAGTTATTAACTGTGAACCAATATTGGGTTATTTATATAGAGGGATGGAGAAAATCGTGGAAATAATTATTACTATTTGGTATATATTTTGGTCCTGTATTTTATTAGAGTAGTGATTTAGTCCTACAAGTTTTTCATTGTGATTTCAAGATAAATTGACGGAGTTTTTAATGTTGGCTAGAAATTAAGTGATGAATATTTAAAAATTTCGGCCAATTTTATCTTGAAATCACAAAAATAAAAAATGTATATGATTAAATTGTTATCCTAATAAACTATAGGATCAAATATATCAAAGGATCATAACCACCAAATCAAAAATACATTTGAGTCAATAATAATTTTGATGGGATATTTCATAAACCAGTTCATTGTTAATTTACTCTGATTTTCCCTAACAAATACCGTCAATGTATTCTCAAGAACCCTAGATCTTCTTCAAATAAATATATAACAATTCGGATAAAATCTTGATTCCTCGTATTGGAGTTTTAGTGTTTGAAAAAAAAAATTTATAATTTATAATTTTACTAAGAAATTGATTGGTAGGAAATTTTGTGTCAGATATTTATATTAAATATTTGCAAACACCCTTAAACCTGTCTTGGGGGCATTAATGGTCAGGAATGGGGTGTAAAGTTGATGGTCAAATGCCAACACCATCAAAAAATAAAAAAATAAAAAAATTATAACCAAAGTCAAAAGTTCCGACAAGTTGGTCAATTTTGGGAAGTATGATTACAAGGATATATCATAGAATATTGCTGTAATAAGGACTGAATCCAAGACCAAATGATATATATATATATATATATATATATTCCACTCCCCTATTTGACATGTTTTTCAGCAAGTTGAGAAATACGTATATACTTCAAATCGGCCCCTTTGTTATATTGTGTTTGGATTTGTAATTTGGTGTTTTGGTTTTATGTTTTGGAGATAGAGAGAGAAAAATAAAGATAAATAAGTATGTGTTTGAGATAGATGGTATGTTTGGATTTGTGTTTTGATATAATATAAAATAGTTTAAAATAAGTGGTGTATGTTTGATGTTGGGATATAGGAGACAAATTACTGTTGGATGTCAAATCATGTCTTTTTTGTATATATTTATTAATATAATTGTGTATGTATATAATAGTTTGTTTGTTAGTGAAATATAGTATATATATTTAAATTAAGTAATTATCTTTGTTAAATATTTTTTTGTAATAGTTTAAATAATAATTACAAATTTAATGAATAATTTACTGCACTGTAATATTATCTCGAATTAGATCTTGTTACACCTACAATTTGGACTAACAAAAATATAATATATAAACATTTGAATAATAGATATTTGTTTTTAAGTACGTATTATTTGTATATTTTTCTCAATTTTTAAATTTCTCAAATATTTCACATAAGTATTAAAAATTTTGAGTTCGAAATATTAAAATAGTGTAAGTTCAAAAAATTTGTAATTAATATTTAGTAAATTGAAGTATAGTAATGTGATGAAAATACATTCGTTTGTTTTGTATTCGGATTGATTAATTATAATAGATAATTAAAGTAATAAAAAATATAAATTTCGTACATAGTACTGGTGTATTATCCGCAATATACAAAACTAAGTAATTTCTTGAGGTAGAAAATTTTAATATATTTTTAGTCAGTATCACTGATAGTAAATATTTTTAATATCAATATTTTTGTAAGTTAAAAATTATTTTTATGTATAATTGTTGCTTAGATTTAACATATAGCATATATATTAAATAATATATAATATACATTATATAGATAATTTAAAAAAATTCACTATATCTCATCTGTTTTGGTGTGGAATTTATTACTTTATATTAAATAATAATTAAAAATTAAATAAATAATTACATGCACTACAGTATTATATTGAAAATGATTTCATCCGCCTTTATATTCGCGGTGAAAATATTTAATTGATAAATCAAATAATAAGTACTTGCATTACGCATGCAGTAATTATACAGTGTCCACACGGTTCAAATTTTGAAAAAAAAAAATCGTTCAAATAGAAAACTATATTGATTCCAAAATATGTAAATAATCAAAGTTTAATCAATTAGCATTGATTAGTCAAAAGCAGAACAATTAAAATTATTTTTAATCATGACATACAAGGCTGTCAATTTTTGGGGAATGATGAAAATGTAATTACACAACTGCACGATATATAAGAAACTATTGCATTTGACACACACAATACTACTCGATTAGTTGTTTTCTTTTTAATGATTAAATCAATATTCGACTTGAAAGTTTCCCTGTCGGCAGTGTATGCCTAAGGACTGTCACGACGGTGTGGTGGTAGTCCTCGTGGTCGCGGTGAGCGCGCTGTGCTGTCTCCCTCACTGTACGTCTGGGCACCCCGATCAGACTGCACACCAATCCGACGAACGTAGTCAGTCCACGATCCAATCCCCCCCACTTCTGAGCCCATGTCGATACTGCATCGTGCAGCTACTGAGGTACTGCATGCTAGAACCGGGCCACCATCTCCACGAGCTACATGGTCCACTGCATCCCAACTGGCGACGTGCGTATGTGACTGTAACGATGGGGCAGTAGAATCCGATACAACAATAGGTGCATCCACGCTACCTCTCACCGGATTACGCACGATGTTACCACTTTCGGTATTTCCTGCTTCGCTTTGTGCCTCAATAGGAACACCTGGCAACATGATGGGCCCCCATACCTCTAACATGCTGGGATAATGTGGCTCTGGGTACTCATAGTACCGTCTGGCAAATGAAAAACGCTGTAAAAAGGATCCAATTATAAATTTGTTAGCGTTGGAAATTACAATAGTATTTTCAAACGATGATTGTTAAGTAGCTATAATCATATTGGAACTAAAATGACGTACCCGTAATGCTAGTGGTTGTAGCTCTACTGGAAACACCATAATAAATGTTTCAATATCATAATAAATCCCTGGTAGTTGAGTGATGCCGTGGAACTGTTGAAATCGATTTTTAAACTCGTAGAATTTATCACGGACTTGGTCTCGGGTATAAGGATATCCAAAATGTCTACGTAATGCACGTGCCCAGTAACTCATCTGCGCCTCCGCAAGTGCATCGTCTCTCATAGGCGCCCGAGTGTTGGCGTCAAGTATCATCCACATGAAGCGTTGCTCAATATTTAAACTCCAATGGTCGTCCTGTGGAAATCCAGCACTCTCCAGATATCTGCGGTATGCCATGGCTGCAAAGAATGACGGTCAGCAAAATAATTATTGTGCAAATTCGCAGCACGTGTGCAGTTGAAAAATGTACAAAACTGTCAATTTGTTTAAAACTACTATCTAAACAGTTTCACAAATGTGAACAATCAAGCACATCTATAATTTTTCATGCAAATAGTACTAAACGATATTATAGCGTAACATAAACAAGACAAAGTTACATTAGGAAAGTAGTTTGAATAGTTTACATATGAATCAACACTGTCCACTACGTTCATTGCTAGTTTCGATGGTTGGCTGCCCACATTTGCATCGCTATGCTATCTCGAAGGTTGCGCTGGGCTTCTATCTCGTAAGTGGTTGGATGTCCCCTATGGTAGAATGAATCCATGTCAGTCTGAATATCTTCATCTGGTTCGTTGAATATGATGTCATCGTTGCTGAACTTACGGATGAAGTTATGAAGGGCGCAACAGGCAATTACTATATCGACCTGGTGGTTCTGAAGGTAGCTCGGCATCCCCCACTGTGGTATTGGAAAACGTTTTTTCAGTACACCGAAGCATCGTTCAATTACGTTTCTCAACCTTGAATGTGCATGGTTAAACATGTCCTGTGGGGTATGATATCGACGACCTTGTCCCCTCCACTCAGGTAGGTGATACTTTGTTCCTCGATAAGGAGCCAGGAAACATTGGTAGTTTGCGAAACCCGCGTCTACCAAATAATACTTACCTGCATTGTCACAAGGTATCATCATAAAGAGAACCGCTAGTGCCACGTAATTGGTCCTTAAACTAGAGGTTGGTGGAATCTAATTTATATATTACAATGCTCACCGATTGGAGGGAAAGGAAAATTTCGATCCTGTGAAACTGCATGGTCCAAGACACGGGCATCGGCCGCACTTCCTTCCCACCCAGCATACACATAAGTGAAATTCATGTCGAAATCACATATTGCTAGTACATTTTGTGCTAGGCGGCCTTTCCGCGACCTGTATCGATTTTGGTCAACTTTGGGGACCCATGCAGGTACCAACATTCCGTCCATCACTCCGACGCAATCCTACAAGAATTTCAACAATTATGTATAGCTGCATACATGAAATATTACGATAATGATAGATGTGGTACGTACCTTGAAGTATGGGTAGAATTCTGGGTTATTTGCCACTCTCGGATGTGTGTTTGTAAAATTCGGATGTGTTATTAGTTCTGGCGCCATAGCGCACAAGGCAGAAAGCACTCGGTGGAATCTACGATTAATAGTCTCCAATGAGTGTTGAAATCGCTCCATATTGTCGCGGTGCCTTTTATGCATGCCGACTATTTGCATGAAAAGTGCAACCTCCTCAATTGAGGTAACTCTGGACGTCTAACCATGAGGCAATAAACCTCTACTAGTCAATGCATCAACCAAAGCATAAAAGCATGGTTTGGTCATGCGAATGTTGTCAAAAAACCTTCCCTGGTGTGGGGTCGTCATAATCTCCGCAACCCATCCTGCTCCTTGTAGTGAAGATGTGTTACGTGGCACATTTTCCCTAAATAACTTTGGGCATATTAAATTTCTGAATGCGTAAAATTCCTCTGGAACATCAGATTCGTTACTTCCTAGAGTCCCTGGGGTCCCCGGATTCTCGCTTGCGGAGTTCGAATCTAGACCTCCACCAACTCCCGAGCTTGCCATATATCCGATCGTTGATGTATTGCTAAACATAAACAAGATAAATTAGTGTGTAAGTTACATGCATTAGATATCTGTTGGCTGGGGACATGAAAATACTTAACGAGCATGGGTACTTGGATTGAGTGCAATATGATTAAATCGGTAATACATACATGCACGAATAGACATAATAAAATCAGTAACATTCCAATTTTCTAACAATCAAGCAATACAGTCACTTGCCCAAAGAGTACAACCATCTGAGTTTATTCTCGTCATTAAGACGTAAGAAGATCGTGCGCGTGCTGTGACTGTGAAAACGCTCCAATGCGGTGGTGAAGATGATATCTGGCAAATCATTAAACTTTGTCAACTCATCTACGCACCGCTCAATTGATTCAGTAGCTTTGGGCCCGGTTCGGTCAATCTTCCCTTGAAGTGATTCATTCAACTTATCCATCGTCTCACACTTCTTAGCTTGCAACTCACTAGCTACTCGTCGGAATCGACGCCCGCTGCCAGATGGACCAGCGGAAGCATGCGATGGTCCCGGGGAAGAAAAGTATTCGTCTGGGGACGTAATGGAAACAGATTGAGAGAATGCTGTATCTTCGTACTCATCTCGTGAACGACGGCTGCCCGAATGTGTGCCATCCATCTGTTCATCGTCTATGTGGTTGGTGCTGTGGATTGTCCGACGTTGTTGTGATGACGAACGCGCGAGCCCACCAGTTGCGGTGTTTCGTGAGAACATTTCAGTACATAGGTCAAAGCGTTGAAGCCCATGCTCAACTATTTTTTTATATTCAGGATTTTCCTGCATTTATTTATAGTGTCAAGATATGTAATTAGTTTACGACTTTATAAGGACACTGCAATCAAGAAGGCAGCAGGAGTAGATTTTTACCCGATACAGCTCCTCCAAGCGTCCTGCATCGTCTGTTATGGTATTCCTTTCTGAATCCCATCCCCACCCAGTCCCCCTATTCAATATTTCGTTTAACAAACGCCAAGCACGACGCAGCCTGTTAAGTTTGCCCTTAAGCTGTACCGTCGTAAGAAGACAACCCTGACTCATAACCGAGTTCATTCGCTCGGTTACACGAGCCCAGACTGACGGTGGAAATGTGGATGATTGGAGTCGGTGTGTGATGAACTCCTCATGCATTAACTCAATGAACACGCGTTCCATTTCCGTGGTCCACAATACTTTATCGTATCGAGATGAGTGGGAGGAACCAACGTCATTTGGGTGTTGCATCTTTGTAGGTTGTCTTATATATCAAAGTTTCATAACAATTAATTACAATCGTTTACATATCCATAAGGAAAAAAACTGTCGCACATCACAAAGGGTTGGAATTATAAACAAACAATAATCATCTCGCTAATGAGTTACTAGAACATAAAACCATATGGTACCACGAGATGATTGTTTGAATTTTTTCAAATAATAATCTGGTTAACACCATTATAAAAGATGAAATTATTTTTAGTTTTTCCATGTAGTAGTTCAGTAATGTTTTTTGGGGAATGAATGAAAACAAACTTCATTTGTCAATAATTGATAATTGTATCATTATTTATGCGAGTGTTACAATAATTCTGTATTCACTTTTCTTGATAAGTTTGATAATAATTATACTGAAACATGCATTAAATCATTTATAATTATTTATACTGATTATTTAAATGGTCAGATTCGTTAATTGAATTTTTTTTATTTTATTTAATATCTATATATATAATATAATTTGTATAATAAAAAATAATAATATATGGAAGACTTAAAAATAAAAATTCAATGAGATGAAAGTGAAGCAAAGTGCGACAAGCCATCTGAATTTCAACACAAATTATCGTTTATTACTCAACTTGCTCTCATTTTTTATTTTCTATGAGAAGTTTCGTTGGGCTAAGGATGCTATAAGCTGTAACCTCGTCAAAGTCAAACAGCAACGTTTAGCTCTAATGATACCATATTCATTGATTTGGTTTAGCTCTAGTTTCTTATGTATTCCATTAATTTTTTTCCAAAAAAAATTATAATTACTTACAACATCAGCACTATGTTCCCCACATTGTTTCCCAAAATGCACGCTAAATTGCATAAAAGCACGCACCATCATTTTTTACCCTTTTCCAGAGTATGGATCCAATTAAAGCCAAACTAAACTGATAAGCATTTCCAAAAAAAATCCAATTTTCACCTAAACCACTGAATTAAAATAGTGTCTAGACAACATTGCTCAAACCTCACTGCAACACAACCATCAAACCAAATGAAAAATAAGTTTGTTGTTTTAAGCACCAAAAGAAAATTTGACAAAAATATAATTCATCAAGAATTCCCTTTTTGAACAAGGCGTCCAGTAACTAAGACCACAAAACACTATCATCCATACAAATCTACAACAAATCCAGAAGCAGCAAACACTACAGCCAACACACACCATTGTTAAAATCCACTTCCCTACAGTTAAATCTCCTTATAAAACCATTTCAATCAAATAAAAGAAACTTTTCCAGAACAAGCGGAAACTATCATAAATTCTACTCTTTATGTAGTTAGACAAATACAAGAAGTATGAGCAAAAACCTCAAAGTGGCACAAGCCGAACTCAAACTGATAAGCGTTTCCAAGAAAATCCCTTAATTTTCATCGAAACCGCTGAATTAAAGTAGTGTCTAGACAACATTGCTCAAACCTCATTGCAACACCACCATCAAACCAAAGGAAAAAGAAGTTTGTTGTTTTAAGCACCAAAAGCTTGCATTTGACAAAAATATAATTCATGAAGAATTCCATTTTTAAACAAGGCGTCCAGTAACTAAGACCACAAAACACCATCATCCATACAAATCTACAACAAATCAAGTAGCAGCAAACACTGCAGTCAACACACGCCATTGTTAACATCCACATCCCTACAGTTAAATCTCCTTATAAAACCATTTCAATCAAATAAAAGAAACTTTTTCAGAACAAGATTGAACCATTAAATATGTTCAACACCTACAAAATTGAAAGTAACATAACATAGAAAGCAACTTAACCAAGTGATAACTGCATTAACAAACATAAATCATCACTACAGATCTCAAACATCAGATTGTTACGAAGCGAATAACAACACATCATTGAATACAAATATAGGCATTCAGTTTTACTCACCGGAAAAAGGTAGCGAGATTTCGCTTTTACTGGCAGCTTCAAAAACTGAGTAAAATGAGATCTGAATTAACAATGAAAGCTTGAATGTGGTATTTTTATCGCACTATATATTGTATATATAGACATACACCTCGCTGTGCAGATTATTGTATGCATTATTGAATCACTATTCATTGTATGAATCAACAGGAACAGCAGGAAAAGGTGAAAATCTGACAACAATTTAAAAAAATAAAGCACTGTGCACATGTGAAATATCATATCACCGCAGACAATAATTTAAGGCAAATACTGTTGAACCGACAAACTTTTCAGTATGTATACATCCACACCCAACTCTGAAGACAACAGAAAATTCAGAAATCAGAATTTGAATGGAAGAAATCGTGCAATTAAAGTGAAAAAACAAGAAATTATCGCCAAACTTAACCGAAGGAAATTCGCCCTTTCGCTTGTTGACGCACGGTGTCGAACGAGGACTAGGTAGCGCTTGAAAATCGATTCCAACAGCCCGCGGCACACCTTTGATGTGAACGGACAGTGGCGGCGGACTCCAACGGAGTTTGTGGCTTCGTTATTGTAACACCGGCGTGGTGGGAGCACACGGGTGATAGCGGCGCTGGGACTGTGCTGTCGATGAATTTCTTCTTATGACCAAACACAGTATGAACAACCTGATGGATCTACTGCTCCAAAGACATTATCGGGATTATAATAAATTTCAAGAAAGCAAGCAAGAAGAGTAGCCTACCTAGCAAACCGATAAAGCAGTGGCTCGGGCACGATCCAAAGACAAGGTGTAAATTGCATTAAACCTCACGCATTGAGATTTCAAAAAGACGGCCAGTGCTCGAGCCTGGCATTTGCCATTGGGAGTGAGCGCAGCATCAGGGCAGCGACCGGCGATCAAATCGGGCCTCAAATTCATGTGGCACTCGCCGTGGCTATTCAAGTAAACCTCAGTGAGGGCGCGATCTTCGTCGGCAGGGCCAACGGAGAAGGAACGGTGGAAGTGGGTGGGGGGTGGGGGTAGAGGGGGAGGGGGGCGAGGACATTGTAGGGCAAGAGACCTTGATGGAAGGGCCCATGCGTGGGGTGACATCATCGTCGTCTTCTTCTTCGGGTTCTTGGTGTTCGTCTTCGGAGGGAACTTGAGCAGATTGTGAAGCGCCCATGGGCTAATAGTTAATATTGAAGAAGATCTATATATGTATGGAGATTAGTTATTGGGGAATTGATGGAATGGTTGTTTGTTTATACATTTGAATTTGATGATGGAGAATTGAGTTAATATGTGTGTGTGTGTGTGTGTGTGTTTTGTTTTTGATTGGTAAGATCTACGGATGGATGGATGGATAATGGATATAGATAGATAGATCTGGGACTGGGACCTGGGGGAGTAGAGCAGAGTACTCAAGGAGGAAAGGTTGAAGACGATAACGTTGAAGACAATGACTGCAATTTTCAGATAAAAAAACCCTTTTACAGATTAAAAAACATGGGCTACACCTATAAAATAAAAAAAAAACAAAATAGGGTAGTAGCCCAATTTGTGTTTTACACCTAGTGAAGGTGTAAAAAGGAAAACCAAACATTGCTGTATTTTTTTGGCCCATCTCGGGAATGGGCCAAAATTGAAATCCAAACACAACGTAAATGTTTGGCATGTTTCTCAGCAAGTTCTGAGTGGTTTGGGCATTTGTTGGCATCATTGTTTTTGGGGGGAATTATTTTAAAAATGCAGATAAAAAAGAAAATTATAAATTTAAAGTATTTTGAAAATTTTGAGAAAAGTAAGTGACACCGCGGTGTCACAATTTATATTTAAAAAAAAAGTTTTCTATGTCACCGCGATGACATTGTTTTTTTTAAAAAAAAAAATAATGTGTCACCGCAGTTTGAAACCATGGTGACAAATCTTTTTTTTTAAAAAAAAAAAATTATTTTGTTCCACAACGAATCACTGCAACTTCTCATTAAAATTTCAGCACTATCACGGCGAGTTGTCAACCATCAAATATACCGTTTAATTCCCCTTGATGAGACGAATATTTTCCCACAAACAATTTCAAGTTTTATCAATCGTAAATAACGGATTTTTAACACGAACACCATACTTTTCAGCCATTGATTCGCCGCCATCGTAGCGACCCACGATCACGGACTACCACCACTAGACTCGCCTCGACCTAAGGGTTTTAAAGAGACCAACCTTGTTCAATTTTATTAAGTATTTTTTGAGATATGAAAATTTGAAAATTTTTCCGCCGAAAATTCGTGCTGACGATGTTTGCTGTCATTTCTCTACCATCAGGATAAATCACGAATTGAGACCATAACCGTTCGAATCCTGTCGTCTAGACGAATCCAACAAGACCAGTCTTGCTCAATTTCATCAAGTATTTGTTGAGAATTGAAAATTTGAAGATTTTTCCGCCGGAAATTCGTTGAAACTGTTTGCCAAATTCATTTTCTTTGTTGTGTTTGTTAAATTAAAATACATATATTTTAAAATAGTTATAATTTTATTAAATTGTTTTTAATTAATTATAAATATACATTTGAATGTATCACACATGGATTAATTATATTTAATTAATTATAAAATATACATTTGACTGTATCACACATGGATTAATTATATTTAAAAAATAAATTATTTTATTTTAAAAAATACAAAGAGATAAATTACTATTTTAAATATAATAAAGTAATTTATTATATATTTAAAAAATAATTTATTTTATATATAAAATAAATTCCTTCATGAATTGTTGTATTTTAAAAAATAAATGAAGTAAATTGCTAATTTTTTTTTATAAGATAATAATTTATACATTTAAGTGTCACAAGAATTACTTGCATTTTTTAAAATTTTGAATTTGGCCTCGAATTCTAACACTGTCGCAAACTTAGCAGTATAGTTCATTGTATTTTTTTTAGAATTGTATAGAAAAATATAACTATTATATTTATATGCTTCATTCTATTTTCAAAATTAATATAATTTTAAAAATTAATTAAATATAATTAATCCATGTGTGATACACTCAAATGTATATTTATAACTAATTAAATAGAATTTAATAAAATTATAACTATTTTAAAACATATGTATTTTAATTGAAAAAAAATAAATTTGGCAAACAATTTCAGCGAATTTCCGGCAGAAAAATCTTCAAAATTTCAATTCTCAACAAATACTTGATGAAATTGAGCTTGACTGGTCTTGTTGGAATCATCTGGATGATAGAATTCGAACGGCTATGGTCTCAATCCGTGATTCGTCCTGATGGTGCAGAAATGGCAACAAACAGCTTCAGCACGAATTTTCGGCAGAAAAATCTTTAAATTTTCATATCTCAATAAATACTCAATAAAATTGAACTAGGTTGGTCTTGTTAGAACCCTTAGGTCGAGGCGAGTCCAGTGGTGGTGGTCTGTGATCGTGGGTTGCTCCGGTGGCGGCGAATCGACGAATGAAAGGTGCGGTGTTCGTGTTAAAAATCTATTATTTACGATTGATAAAACTTGAAATTGTTTGTGGGGAAATGTTCGTCTCATCAAGGGGAATCGAACGGTATATTTAATGGTTGATAACTCACTGTGATAGTGCCGAAATGTTAACGAGAAGTTGCCAGCGATTCATCGTGAAATAAAATAATTTTTTTTAAAACAAAATGATTTGTCACCGCAGTTTCGAACCACGGTCACACATTAAAATTTATTTTTTTTTAAAAAACAATGTCACCCCGATTAACCATCGCGGTGACATAGAAAACTTTTTTTTTTAAATAAAAATTGTGACACCATGATTAATCACCGTGGTGTCACTTACTTTTCTAAAAATTTTCAGAACACTTCAAATTTTTAATTTTTTTTATCTATATTTTTAAAATAATTCCCCCTTGTTTTTGGGATTACAAGTATAAAATAATTTGATTAATAATTGAATATCCAATTAAATTTTATATTAAATTTGGACTTCGTAAATTTTCAAGATGCATAAATTTATAATAAGTTTATGTTGAGTTTGGGCCTTATGATTTTCGAAATGGATAATCCAAACACTAGAATAAATATGATTTTCAACTACAGTTAATTATTATAGCTAAAAGAAAAATTATAGTAAATATAAATCAATTATCACTTCGCAACGGTCATTGGTAAAAATTATTACGAATATTGATTAATCTTGGTAAAAATTTAAATTTTTTACTTTGATTTTATTTAACTGTAGTTAATAGTATTAATTTATCAAGATTTTAAAACCATGATCATTTATAATGTATTGAAAACTCAATTTTTTGATAGTGAAAAAATAGTCTACCAAGTTATTCTTTTGAATGAATCATGGGGCCGAAACAAAAATTCATAGCCTATCTTTAGTTTTGTGATTTGCACACCTTCACTAGGTGTGCAATTGTAATTTAAATGTTTTTATTATTTTTTACTCTTCTCTATTTTTCTTGTTTTTGTGGCTTCTTTTCTCTCTCTCTTCTGTCTTTTTTGTCTGCAGCTTTCTTCTCTTTCTTTTCTTTCTTCTTTCTTTTTTCTTTCTTCTTTCTTTTTTCTTTCTTCTCTCTTTCCTTTTCTTCTTCTCTTTTATCTTCTTCTTACATTTTTGTATTATATGTATTATATATTATTTAATATATACTACTATTAAAAAATAATTATTAACTTATGAAACCATTTATATTAAAAATATTTACTATCAATACTACTTAGTTAAAATATGTAAAACTTTTCTACCTAACGGAACTACTGTAGCAGTTGCATACACTACTGACAATGTATCAGTACTATATACCTAATTCATATTTTTATTACTTTAATTATCTATTAAAATTTATTAGTTCACATATAAAAGTATAATGAATGTATTTTCAACATGTTATATAGTGCATTAACTCTTGATTACAATTTTTTTCAACTTAGACCATTTAAATCTTTTGTACTCATAATTTTTCCTATTTCAATGAAATATTTCAGAAATTTGAAAATTGAGGACAATATACCAGTAATACATACTTAATTCTAATTTTTTTTTAAATTTTATATATTATGTTTTTTTATTCCAAAGATAAAAGTCTAACAAAATCATTTTGGAGACAATACTACAATGTATTTAATTATGCATTAAAATTATAATTATTATTTAAAATGTAAAAAGAAATTCCTCAATAAAAAAAATTACTTGACATAAATATATATATTATATTTCACTACCAAATAAAATACTATATACATACATATATATATTACTAAATATATATATTCAAAGATATAATTTAACAATGAACAGTAATTCCTGTCTCTCAAATCCCAACATCAAACCTACACCACTTATTTTATACTATTTTATATTATATCAAAACACAAATCCAAACATACCATCTATCTCAAAACACATACTTACTTATCTCTACTTTTTTCTCTCTATTTCCAAAACACCAAAACAAAAACATTCAAAATATTAATCCAAACATAATGATAGTGTTCAAATGAAAAAATTATATTTTTGGCCCCCTTTTATTTTACATGTTATAATTTTGGTCCCTCAAGTTATCATTTGTTAACAGATTCATCCCAACAGCTAATTCTCCGGGGCTGGAATTGAGGGAAAATTGGTCGCGGATTAGCGCCCGAATTGGTTGGTAACCATATAAGCCCACTTTGGTTTCCTTTCACTCCAAAGTTTCTCTCGCTAAATTTATGCGTATATAATTTTGAAGAAAATTACAAACTTGAATTCAGCCCATTAAGTAGCTTAAGTCTATCAAAGATTTGCCTCGTGCATTTTTTGTATGCATCAATTTTAAAGTTTTCTTTATTACAATATACACCCTTTTACTCTCTCTCTTTCTATATATATAAATATATATTATATTATCCCTTACAAATATAAAAAATTATTAAGAGAATGTTAAATGAGGGATAAAATTAAAAATTTATGTAATTCTTTTTTCTTATATCAATATTTTCCATCTAAACCTAACGAAAGGGGGTCAGTTGTAAATGAAGTCTTAAATTTGAGAGTGCCAATATATAAAAAAAAATAAACAAACTTTATGCGTACATAATTTTGAGGGGGCCTCTCCTAGATCCAACGATCCTTGCTAATGAAGATCATATACAGGAAGAAATAAAATAATCAAACTGATATGTTAGAATTTCAGCTAGCAGAAGTAAATGTTTGATTCCACTGCAGCTGAAGTCATAATTTATTGCAAAGTTGTAATTTGTATGAACAATACCATTTAATAGAAATACTAGTTGTGGACATATGATGCGCGGGAAAATACAAGTAACCCCTTGTGATATTGTAAATGAGCAAATTATCCCCTTATTAAAAAATAAATAGTCAGTTACCTCCCTGTATCTTTTAAAATACAACATGTTATATGTATGGCCTAAAACCCGGAGCCCAAACTTACAAGCCCACAACCCACCTGGAGGCCCACCCGACTACCCGATCCAACCCGACTACCCGACCCGGTTAGACCTACTTAAATACTCCCCTCTTTCTAAACCCTAATCAGATATCCCTCTCTCTCCCCTCAATCCTCTCTTCCCCCGCCGACTCACCTTCTCTCTCTCTCACTCGCCGACTACCGTATGGCAATTAGAATCGCCACCGTCCGGCGGTTTTCTAAAGCCAATCTAATGGCTTCAAGAAAACCCCCAAACGGTTGTGTTCCTTCGGCAGTTACTTGAGACTTTATAAAAGGGGGCTTTCTTTCCCTGCTCCGTGCGCGAACTGAAATCTATTTTCTGATACTCTCCTCCTTGATAAATCTCTGTGATTTCCACTGTGTGTTTTTCGGGTGTTTATATCGGGTCTGTGTGACTCGAGTTCTTGGGTAGTTCGGGAGGTGCAACCGTGGGCTTGTGAGGGCTGTTTTTTGGGAACGGTACTTTGTGGTGACCACGTCCCTTTTTCATTTGGATCTGGCTTAAAACCTGAGCCACTTTCAAACAGTTGCTTTTATCTTTCTTTCCATTGTATCCTTTACATTTCTGCAAGTTTTATACGGGTTGTAATTTTAAGGAGTTTATACTCCACATTTGATGTAATAGTTGTTAGGGTTTCTCTGTGAAATGAAGAGTACCACTGGAGGGTTATTCCCTACAGTGGTATCAGAGCCAACTCTCTGACTCGTGCTGATCCTTGGTGGCGGTAAATTTCCGATAAACCCCTCATCTGGTTCTCCTTTTTGTTTACTACTCATTTTACTGCATTTATTATTTCTGCACATTACTCCTGTTTACCGTGGTGAAACCCCCTAATATCCCTCCTGGCCGGACCCCTGAGGTCGTCGGGTATCTGGACGGGACTTAGGCTGGTGAGCCCCGGTTCTGTTATACCTGTTTTTATAGTTCTGGTTGTTTTTCTGTTAATATTTTCTACTCATCTTGACCTTCGGTGGATGTTTGATAACTGACTATAAATTTACTGTTGGTTCCTATCATATCTGTTATTGCTTGTATGTTGTTGCTCGTTACCTGTATAATCCTGTGAATTTCTGTATCTATTGCCTACTCTGTTTCTGGTAATTCCGTGTTCTGTAGTGCTGTGTAGAGAGAGACCTGTTTAAAATTTGCTGTTCTGGGATCTTTTTTCCTGTTTTCATTAAAAAACCCGAATTTTTTTTTATCTTTTTCAAAATAGCTGGTTACAGCCTTCAACCGTTTTGACGGAAAAATCGACTTTTCTATATGGCAACAAAAGATGAAAGGCATTCTTATTCAACAAAAAGTTTTCAAAGCCATTGATGGCAAATACGTTGAAAATATTTCTGAAGAAAAGAAACAAGAAAATGGTGAATTTGCTTACTCCTCTATTGTTTTAAATCTGTCCGATACCGTTTTACGAAAAGTTGGAAAATTGGAATCTTCAAAAGCCTTATGGGATAAATTAGAGGAACTGTATACTGAAATCTCTCTTCCTAATAAACTGTTTTTGTTGGAAAAAGTTTTCAGATATAAACTTGATTTGTCCAAGAATATTGATGAAAACCTTGATGACTTCACTAAGCTAATTCAAGATATTAAACTTGCTGGTGACAAATACATTGATGAATATTCCCCCATTGTACTTCTGAATGCAATCCCTGAATCTTATTCTGACGTTAAGGCTGCTATTAAATACGGTAGGGACAGTGTTAATATAGAAACTGTAGTGAACAGACTTAAGAGTAACGAACTAGATCTCAAGGTCAATAAACCAAGCCAAAACCAATATGAGATTAATTATGTTAGGGGTAGAACAAAGTTTAGGAATTTTAATTCTCGGTATAATAGTAGAAGTAGAAGTAGAAATAAAAACAATAGGAGTAAGTCTAGACCACGAGAAACAAACCTTAGAGATGACAAAATCAGAGATAGACGCTGTTATAATTGTGGACCAAAGGGCACTATATAAAAGACTGTAGAAAACCTAGACGTGAGAATAGGGATAGAAACTATGATGATAAAGAAAAAATCAATAATTTATCTATTGAGTCAAATGGTGAAGTTTTCGTTGTTTATGAAGTAAATTCTGTGAGTACTTTTGACATGCATAAATGGCTTATAGATTCTGGTTGCACATTTCATATGAGTCCTTTCAAAAATATTTTCACAAATTTGAAATATGAGCACATTGGTTTTGTTTCGATGGCAAATGAGAAAAAAATGTGAATTCAAGGGTCTTGGTGACATTTTACTATGTTTTGAAGGTTATAAAATGCTTTTGAAAAATGTCAGATACGTTCCTGACTTGAGTCATAACCTCATATCATGTGCTGCATTAGAAGAAAATGGTTTAGAAGGTAGGTGGGGCAAAGGCCTCATGAAAATTATGAAAGGCTCATTAGTTGTTTTCAAAGCTGAACGAAAACGGAATCTTTACATATGTACTGCATCCTATGATAATCTTGCTGCATCGGTCTCTGATTGTGATTTAACCACCTTATGGCATAAGAGATTAGGCCACATTAGCCAAAAAGGTCTTGATTTTTTAAAAAGAGATGGTGTCTTGAATGATAAAGTAGACAAAATGGACTTTTGTGATGAATGTGTTATGGGTAAACAGCATAGAGTACATTTTCCTACATCCCATCCCCAAACCCGTCTATGTCTCCATGTATTTTAGACTATATGCATGCTGGTGTTTGGGGACCTAGTAATGTACCCACCCATGGTGGAAATCGTTATTTCCTGTCTATTATTGATAATTTCTCTCGTAAAGTTTTGTTTTTCTTATGAAACATAAATCTAAAGTTTTTGAAAAATTCAAGAAATGAAAAATTTTTGTTGAGAATCAAACTGGAAAAAAGTTAAAATCTCTTAGAACTGATAATGGACTTGAATTTTGCAACATAAATTTTTCTGATATGTGTGAAGAATTTGGTATAAAAAGGCACAAGACTAATCCTTATACTCCTCAACAAAATGGAATTGCTGACGTATAAATCGTACGCTACTTGATAAAGTTAGATGTCTATTGATTAGTTCTGGTTTACCGAAATCTTTTTGGGGAAAGCTGTTTTAACTGGTGCACACCTCATTACTACGTCTCCCTCTGTGCCATTACTTGGAAAAACTCCTGATTTCATGTGGAATGAAAAAATACCTGATTTATCATCTTTACGTGTATTCGGTTGTGCTGCATTTGTTCTTCAAGATTCCGATAAACTTGATCCTAAATCTCTTAAGTGTGTTTTTATTGGTTATCCTGAGGGTATTAAAGGATATAGACTTTGAGTTAGGAGTCAACCAGGGTTTAAAGTTTTAATTAGCCGGAATGTCACTTTTAATGAGAATGAAATGCCATGTCTAGAGAAGACACAACCTATAGAGAAGGAATCAACCTTTAATAGTCAATTTAGAGGATAACCAAGAAGGGGAGGAATTAGGGAATAATCAGAATCAGGAACAATTAGGAGAAAATGAACAACTAGGAAACAATCAAGAAGTAGAATATTCAGAAATCCAGAACCCCCTAGACAACTATCTACTCACTAGAGATAGAGATAGAAGACAACCAAGAATACCGACTAAGCTTAGGGACTTTCACACAAGTTCTAATATCGAGCTTATAGAACCTTCTAGTGTCAAAGAAGCCTTAAAATTAGAAAAATGGCTTAGTGCTATGAAAGAGGAAATGAAATCCTTAAAAGACAATAAAACATGGGTTCTTGTCCCTAAACCAAAAAATGCCTCTATTGTTGATTGCAAATGGTTATTCAAGATAAAACAGGAAAACCTTATCAAATACAAGGCTAGATTAGTTGCCAAATGATTCACACAAAAAGAAGGTATAGATTATAATGAAATCTTTTCACCTGTTGTTAAATACACCACTGTCCGCATAATACTTGCTCTTACTGCACACTATGACTGGGAATTAAAACAAATGGATGTTAATACTGCCTTTTTACATGGTGATCTGGATGAAAACATTTACATGCATCAACCACTTGGTTTTACTGATATCTCTAAACCTGATTATGTGTGTTTGCTGAAAAAATCACTCTATGGGCTGAAACAATCCCCTCGTCAATGGAATAAAAAATTTGATGAATTCATGCTATCTCTAAAATTCACTAGAAGTCAATATGATCATTGTCTTTATTTCAAGCATGTGCATGATTCCCCAATATTTTTGGTATTATATGTCGATGATATGTTAATTGCTAGTCCTAGTTTACATCTCATATCTACCTTACAAAAGGATTTATGTAAAGCTTTTGAGATGAAAGATCTTGGCAATGCTAAACAGATTCTTGGTATGAATATTACTAGGGATAGAAAACAGTTTCTTATTTCTCTGAATCAAAGATCATACCTTCTAAATGTTCTTAAAAAATTGTCTATGGAAAATGCAAAACCCACCTCTGTGCCCTTGGCAGCTCATTTTCAATTAAGTAAAGAGCAATGCCCCAAAACTGTTTCTAAAATACGAAAAATGGACAATGTTCCTTATTCGAATCTGATTGGTTCCATTATGTTCCTAATGGTGTGTACTAGACCTGAATTAGCCTACTCTATTAGCTGTCTTAGTTGTTTTATGTCCAACCCCGGCCCCCCACATTGGGAAGCTTTGAAATGGTTACTTAGATACTTACGTGGGTCTGATAATATTGGAATCAATTTCTCTAAATATTCGAATGATACTCGTCTTGTTGGTTATGTAGATTCGAATTATGCAAACGATAGAGATAGCCGTAAATCCACATCATCTTATGTTTTCACTTTTTGTGGTTCATGCATTAGTTGGAAATCCCAACTACAACACATTGTTGCATTATCAACTACTGAAGCTGAATATATTGCTACTACTTAAGCCTTCAAAGAGGCCTTATGGCTTGATGGACTCATAAAAGAAATTGGTTTCTCAAAAGAAAAACTTGTTATCTTCTCTGATAGTCAATCCTCCATTCAACTGTGCAAAAATCTCGTTTTTCATGATAGGACTAAGCATATAGATGTACGGTTTCATTTCATTAGAGATATAGTAGGGAGAGATGTAATCAAACTTGAAAAAATCAGCTCTGAAGAAAATCCTACCGATATGGGCACCAAATGCTTGCCTTCGGAGAAATTCTGTAAGTGTTTAAAATTACTACATTTAAATCCTGACTAAATTCTGTTGCCTATAGTTTTGTGTTGCAGGTACACCCATGGAGTATTTGTTTTTGGCAATGATGAAAAAGACCGGATCCAACACCCCTGACCTACCCATCGGGTATTTGGTCCACGGTGGGATATGTTATATGTATGGCCCAAAACTCGGAGCCCAAACTTACAAGCCCACAACCCACCTGGAGGCCCACCCGACTACCCGATCCAACCCGACTACCCGACCCGGTTAGACCTACTTAAATACTCCCCTCTTTTTAAACCCTAATCAGATATCCCTCTCTCTCCCCTCACTCCTCTCTTCACCCGCCGACTCACCTTCTCTCTCTTTCACTCGCCGACTACCGTATGGCAATTAGAATCGCCACCGTCCGGCGGTTTTCTGAAGCCAATCTAATGGCTTCAAGAAAACCCCCAAACGGTTGTGTTCCTTCAGCAGTTACTTGAGACTTTATAAAAGGGGGCTTTCTTTCCCTGCTCCGCGGCCGAACTGAAATTTGTTTTCTGATACTCTCCTCCTTGATGAATCTCTGTGATTTCCACTGTGTGTTTTTCGGGTGTTTATATCGGGTCTATGTGACTCGAGTTCTTGGGTAGTTCGGGAGGTGCAACCGTGGGTTTGTGAGGGCTGTTTTTTGGGAACGGTACTTTGTGGTGACCGCGTCTCTTTTTCATTTGGATCTGGCTTAAAACCTGAGCCACTTTCAAACAGTTGCTTTTATCTTTCTTTCCATTGTATCCTTTACATTTCTGCAAATTTTATACGGGTTGTAATTTTAAGGAGTTTATACTCCACATTTGATGTAATAGTTGTTAGGGTTTCTCTGTGAAACGAAGAGTACCACTGGAGGGTTATTCCCTACACAACAATTAAATTTCTTTTAAATGGGTATAAATTGCTATATCTTTTTCATAGAGGGTAATGTGTTCATTTTCAATAGCATAGGAGGTAAATTGCTATTCACCCTATGATGCACACTATATATATGTTCATTGTGCTTTGAATTGCTATATGTTGATTTATGGGTAACATGATCTCAGCATGAACACAACTCAAACTCAAGCTTCATTTCTTGTTGGGATGGCCTTTAGGGACACTGCCTTCCGTAAAGAGAGCTCAAACTTGTCACTTATGTCCACTTCTTCTGCTTTCATTCCTCCTTCGAATTTCCAATCGTAGATATGAATCAACGAAGCAACCATGAGATGCACGATCCGGTGAGCCAACGGCATTCCAGGGCACATTCTCCGTCCTGAACCGAAGGGAATAAGCTCAAAATCTCGACCCTTGTAGTCTTTCTGACGGTCAAGAAATCTTTCAGGCTCGAACGAATCTGGCCTCCACCATACATTAGGATCTTTACAAATAGCCCACACGTTGACAAGTATCTGTGCGTCTTTCGGGATCATGTAGCCATTGATTTCTA
Source organism: Sesamum indicum (assembly GCF_026168435.1). Classification (NCBI taxonomy): domain Eukaryota; kingdom Viridiplantae; phylum Streptophyta; class Magnoliopsida; order Lamiales; family Pedaliaceae; genus Sesamum; species Sesamum indicum. The sequence goes on along the minus strand of NC_142658.1, from coordinate 11,330,196 downwards.
CATCAGTTTCTGCCTTGTGTGGGACTAGAAACCGAGCAGAAGGATGACATCTTAAGGTTTCTTTGATCACTGCCTGCAAGTAGGAGAGGCTTGATATGTCAGATTCTTTGACCTGCTTATTTTCACCAACGACGTTCCTCAGCTCGTTTTTAGCCTTTGACAATACACGCGGATTGCGTAGTAATTCTGTCATCGCCCATTCCACCGTGACCGTTGTCGTTTCCACTCCCGCAGCAAAGAAGTCCTGACACTGGATACGGTTAGCAGCTCTTGCATTGCATCTGTTTTTTCCACTCGAATTTTGGCCATGAAAAGGAGATGAAGTACTTGAAAATTAAAACATGATAAAACACACTCAATTTTTAGTTTTGTATTTTTACACCTTATATGCGTGTTTTTCTATTTTTCAACTTTCTATATATACTATATATATATATATATATATATATACATTTATATATATACATAATATAAAACAGACATAATTTGACAATAAACAGTATTTTTTGTCTCCCAAATTCCAACATCGGACCTACACCACTTATTTTAAAATATTTTAAATTTTTCCAAAACACAAATCAAAACATATCATCTATTTTCAACATACACTCACTTATCTCTATTTTTCTCTCTCTATTTCCAAAACACAAAATAAAACAACTAAAACACAAATCCAAACACAATGGAAGTTTTTCTGTTTTAGGAAAAAAATGCAATTTTAGTCATGTAATTTATAGGGTGGCAATTTTGATCCTACACAAATTTATTTTTGCAATTTAGTCTTGTAATTTTAAGAATTTGACAAGATGGCCAGAAAAATGCATTTGACTTGCACATGGCTCAACTAAATTGTACTTTTAGTCCTGTAACTTAGATAGCGTTGGCATTTTTAGTCTTACAACTTGAAAGAGTTGGTATTTTTTGTCGTTAATGAATTTATTTATAGGACTAAAGTTGCAATTCGGTCAAAGTGGCCGAAAAATGATTAAAATTGCCAATATTATAAGTTAGGAGACTAAATTACGAAAATTAGTTTATACAAGTTAGAAATACCAACTCCTAAATTACAAAATTAAAATTGCAATTTTTTGTTTTTTTTAACACCTAAAACATGAAGTTGTGTCACCTCGAACTGAGAAAAATTCAAGATCAAGCCACTCAGAAACCATCCTATTACTTAATACACTAATGTTCAGGAACGGATCTTAAAATAAAAGTTTCACGGACCGAAAAATTAAAGTTATGAATTGGATTCACATTGCCACATTATTGGGACAATTAAAATAATAATTAGGGGGCCGGGCAATATAAAAATATTAAAAATTTTGTGTAAGTTTTTAATCAAAATTACAAAAATTGGGGTATAATATATGAAAAAAATTAAAATTTATGTATATTTTTTAAAAAAAAATTGAATGATTATTATACTTAGACCCTCTATGAAAATGAGAAATCGCACTTTCCCTAAAAAAGAGTTTCAAATTATACTTAAATTTCATTGAAAATTATCCATTTACAATTGACCCCCTTTCGTTAGGGTTTATACAATAAAAATATTAACGTCAATAAATTTTTTTATATAAATTTACAATTTTAACCTTCATTAGACACTCATATAGTATTGTTTTATACTTGTAAAGGCGTAAATATAAATATTTATAAAGTCAAAAGTGTGTAATTACAACAAAATATTTTTTTTAAATTATAGTAATTGAATAAAAATTAGTCGTTGATGAACCAAAAAAAAAAAATCAATTTTTAGTGGTTTTTTTTTTTTACTTTCTATATATGGGTTGATATGACATCACTAGAACATCTATTTTCTTGAAAATGTGTTTGTGTTGCCTTGTTCAAGTACACAAGAAACAAATTCAACAATGGTGTACCCCTCACCTATATATAGAAATTAAAAGATTACAAAAAATAAACTAAATTTTCATTTTTAGACAACTACTTTTTATCCAATAATGACTATAATTTAGAAATAATATTTTACTATAATTACACCCTTTTACTTTACATATATTAAAAATTTGTCCCTTACAAATATAAAAATATTACTAAAAGAATATATTGGATGAGGCGTAAAATTAAAAGTTTATGTAATATTTTTTTGTTTACTTCAAATACTTTTTAAGCAAACCCCAATAAAATTGGGTCAATTGTAAACAGGGAGATATAAGCGTAATTTTAAAATTTTTGGAAAAAATATCATTTCACATTTTTTAAGTGTAATTAATCCAAAAAAGTACAATATTTTAGAGTGCCAATATATAAAGAAAAACTAAATTTTATGCATAATTTTGAAAAAAGTTACAAAAATGGAGGCCCCCCTAAATCCGTCCTTGCTAATGCAGATCACATACAGAAAGAAAAGAAATAATCAAATTGATCTGTTAGAAGTTCACCTACCAGAAGTAAATGTTTGATTTCACTGCTGCTGAAGTCATAATCACTTCCCTGGCTGATATCAAGGAGTGCTTCTAGCAAATCTTTTTCCACTGGAGACCCAAAGTGAGTACCTCTCGCTTGCAGTCTTCGAGCGATTACACTTTCAATTATACCAAACAATTTAGAAAAATAAAACTCCGACTGCCGCCTAATACCCTGTGGATCGATCATCTTCAGCCAAGGCACATAGTTTGCAATATTAGGAGCTGCTATGCTCTTCGCCACGCCAGTAATAGTTTCCTTGAACTCCTGAGCAGAACCCGAATCAAATCCTGTAAAATCAACCGAAAACAGCGTTGCTGACATGAGATTAAGGGAGGTTACGTAGACAGCTTCACCAATATCCATAACCCGACGGCTAAGACAACATTCATGCACATAGTCAAGCAGTTCTCGCAGTTTTTCCTGCCGCAGGCCTTGGCTGGAATCAAGCCGGCTTATGGAAAACATGTGCTCTTTGCTTATTTTCCTCAGCACCCTCCATTTCTTCCCGGCGGGTAACCAGGCTATCGACATCTTGTGGTGGTCGAGCGTTTGTGCGGAAACAGGGACGGCACGGCCCGAACAGGCTTTATCATGCTTGTGTAGTATTTCCTTCGCCATTTCGGGTGAGGACACAACAATTGTGTCTATGGTTCCGAGCTTGAGATGCATCAAAGGGCCATAAGTCTTGGAGAGCTTGGCAAGAGACTCGTGCGGTTTCTGGCCGAGATGGAGAAAGTTTCCGATAATCGGAAACGGGCGAGGCCCCGGAGGCAGCTTGCCCGATGCTGATCCTGTCCGCCTGGAATTTAAACTTTTTAGGATGTGAAACCATGTCAAGATGACAAAACATAGAACTGAGACAACTGCTGCAGAATACATGGATTTATTTCTCCCCCTTCACTCTACAAATTCAAATGCCAAAACACAGACCAGGGTTTTCTGTCAACGTTGTTTGATTGTAGAACTTCTCTCAAGACTTCCATGATATATATATATATATATATATATAAAATTTCATGCGAACGATAACAAGTGTACGTAAAATGATATATTAATTATCAATTATATCTTTTTTATTTATATTTTGGAACTTTTTAAATTAATTTAATTGATATTTTAATATATATTTCGTCATCAAATCAACGGCCAACATATGTCAAATTGAAGTACTTCGACTTATAAAATAATACTTTGCAGTCAAAGATTCTAGCCAATCAGACTCGGATCAACTGTATGTACACTCCAATCAAATCAAGACAAATAATTTGATATTTACCCCTTTAAAAAGATACAAATATTACAGAGATAATGTTAAAATAATCAATTATGTCTTGCCAAATATTTGATGTTTTTATTTTATCTCTTTAAATTAATTTATAAAGAGATAATACACAAGGTGTTCAAATGCATCACAACTCTACATCTTTAACACTTATATAAAGTTGAGTTCAAGAATATTCAAAGGTGTTCGAGATTGATTCTTTCGTCGAAGGTGCGTCACAAGTTGTAATATTTAATTCGCAATTACAGGTGCTAAACCCTCGAATTTACGTATAAATATCCAAATATATTTTCAAGAAGATCCAAGTGGCAAATCCACTTCCAAATCCTCAAATTCAAAGTTAAGACTATAGCGTTTAATTCGCGATTACTGGCGTAAGCTCTCGAATTAACGTTATACAAATTCTAACCAAGTTAAAAGGGTAATTTACAAAAAGATTTTATCTTTGAATTTATCAACTAAATTCTTGAAGAAAAGAATCGGAGAATTAAACAGTGATAGTACCCACATTTACCCTCAAATATATATGTTTTATTTGTCTTTTAATTTTCAGACACAATAAAATTAACACTCACATTATACTTTGAAGTATTGAAAAGCGGTCAGCAAATGGTGGTCAAAGGTTCATATAGCAGCAGCAACAAAAGAAGAAGAAATGGACAAGGAGGAAGAGAAGAGAAAGAGAAGGTTCAAGAGGGAAGAGGGCTCTTTAATTAGATGACGGCGGGGAAGGAGCTATCGGCAATAATATCGGTTCACATCGCTCAACATCACATAGTCTATTCAGATTTTATTGGATGAATACAAAAACGTATATTAAAAGAAGCTAAAAACTCATACATGATGTGTTAGCTTCATTCTTAAAGTTAAGGTTGGGATTCAACCAACAAATTCGAGCTCACGAATTCGTGTTTTATCGAACATGCGTGGATATATGTTTCACTTTATATTTTGTTGTTGTTATATATTAGTTATATTGATATATTGATTGAATTGATGTAATTTGTTATTGTTTTTAGTCATATTGATGTATCAGAGGGATAATCACAGTTTTAGTCCTCATATGTTGCTATTAATTTATTTTCAGTCCGTAAACATATTGAAGTTCTAGTTTAGTCCTTCAACTTTTAAAATATTAATAGTTTCAGTCCTTATGCCTACTTAATGACCATTTTGTCCTTTTAAAGAAAATATATATTCAAATTATCTTTTCCCTATGCTCATGATCAGGCCAAACATGCTTTCAAAAATAAACTTAAGCCTCCATAAATTCATACATTTCTTTGACCGTCTTGTTTTCAGGTATTCCGAATCCTCGATTTTACAGGTTTCCTCCAACCATACTATCGCAGTAGATGGTTCTTTGAACTGAATATATATATAGGTCATATTGTCTAAAAATTTAATTTTAGGGAATATTTTCTACATCTATTAGTTTAAACGAGTAAATATTATATCAAGAATGGTTTAGGGGTAAAGTGTATTTACCCTATAATCTTTTAAGAATTTATGAGAGTGGTTGAACTCTAATAGTTGCTAGAAACTAATTACTTGCCTGCATTTCAATTAAGAAAATGGTTGGTGTAGAAGATTCTATATATGTGCATAATTTTCATAAAATATTTATAAAATATTTTTTTAATCAAATTATATAATTTTTATAAACTTATAAATTACTTAACATATATATAAGATAAAAATGAATGAGAAAAAAAATATTAAAAGGTAGTTACAAAAAATCATGATGAGTGGGATAATTAAAAATGATCATTTAAATTTAAAATAATAAAAAAATTAAATTAGTTTTGAAATTTAGTTCGGTAATTTTAAAATTTTGACAATTTTTATTCTTTTTCAATTAAATTGGTCGAAAATATACATGTGACTTGCACATGATTTATTTAAATTATAATTTTAGTCCTACAACTTAGAGAGCATTGACATTTTTAGTCTTGTAACTTAATAGAGTTGACATTTTTTTTCTATACAAATTGATTTGCTGGACTAGAATTGCAATTTAATTTAATTATGTGCATATCACATATAATTTTTTGATCAAATTAGTCGAAAAAGGACTAAAATCGTCAATATTATAAAGTTATAGGATTAAATAGCAAAAATCAATTCCTACAGTACAAAAAATGCTATCCCTTCTAAAATACAGGACTAAAATCACAATTTTTCACCAACGTTAATTAGCCTAGTACCCTTAAGCAAACTCAACTGTTAATTATATTAACATACTTTTCCAATGTCAGTATTAAAATTAAATAAAAAATTAATTTTACTCTTGAGTTAGATTAATTTAAATGTTGATAATTATATAAACCTCCCCAAATGTTTGAACTAAATGCATACACACATATTCTAAAAATTTTAAAATTATATATACCTTCACTAATATTTATTATCATCCGACAAGTAATTTTAACCTTTTATCCTATCCACATCATTATTTTAGTATATTCATAAATTTTAAATTAATTATTAGTCTAAATTTATAAATATTTATACAAACTCATTTAAAATTTATCTGATTTATATTTATCTTAAAAATCGTGATAAAAAAACGTGAGAAGTATATATAGCTTATAAAAATTTTAAGTTCATATATCATAAAATTAATAAGTATATTTTAAATAGTTAAATCAAAATTAATTTGAATTTTATTAAAAAAATTATATTTTTGGTCCCATATAATAGAGAGTGTTGCATTTTTAGTCCAATAATTTACGAATTTAGTGCATTGATCCCATAGGCTAAACAATTATAGCATTTGGTGCAAAAAATGCTATAATTTTTTATCCTATAAAACCAAATATGCCATATTCTAAGTATAATATTATAAACTTAAATTGAATCCAAAATATTTAATTATGTCTGTGGTAAAAAATCCTTTCCAATATGTAATATATTTTTAGTATTTTATTTTAATAAAAATTAAATTATAGGGATCTGGTTATAAAATAAAAAATTTTGAAGAGAGAATTATAAAATGACTATCTTAGAAAATGTGTCTATAATTTAATTATATATATATATATAATATATATGTATCTTAAGAGATGTTGACGTAACTTATAATGAAAGATAAATGAGTGATTTTATCGCAAACATATCACTATGTTTGGTTTCATTTTTAACTTATTTTGATGTGTTTTGTGGAGATAGAGAGAGAAAAACAAAGATAAATAAATATGTGTTAGAGATAGTGTGTATGTTTGGATTTATTTTTTGAGATAATATAAAATAAGTATGGTATGTTTGATGTTGTTTAGTAGGAGACAAAAACTACTGTTCATTGTCAAATCATGTCTCTTTTATATATATTTATATATATGTATGTGTATATATATAATTTTTTTAGTTGTAGGGCCTATAATTAGTGTAAACTTATTTTGACAAAAAACAAATGAAACACTGTTGCAAAACATCTCAAAACACCACCAAAACTTTCAAAACAAATCAAGGCAAACATTATCCATATTTTAGCCCATCTCAAAGATGAAGTAAAATTGAAACCAAACATTATGTCAACATCCGTCAGTATAAGGAAAGATGGATATCATTTTTTAAACTCGAGGGGGTTTAAGTGTAAATAGATGAAACCTAAAGGGAGGGCGAGCAATTGTGACTTAAAATTTCACATTCCAACCCGACCCGCACCCGTCAAAACCGCAAAAGGGTTTATGCAAGGGTTTCGTTTTGGGATTTGCAGCAAATATTTCCCCCCTGCACTCTCCATTTCTACTCCGTACTCGATCTGTCTATTGCAGGTATCATTATGGATCAATTGAGTGTCTAGGGCGCTCACTTTTGGTTAACCGATTACTTGTCTCACTTTGTTTCTCATTTTTTCTTTTCCTGAAGCTGAATGAGTATGAGAAAATGAAGTATGTGACTTTTAATTGATTGTAGCTGGAATATTGTTCCCGGATTTTAGATACCTGTTCTTGCCTGCTGCATTGGCGATGGCATTGTCGATTTCAAGGAGAGTATTGCGTGCCTTAGGTTCCTCTGATTTTTCATCGCTACCATTTTCTCTGTCCAACGGTAGGCCATTTTCGCAAGTGCCCTTTTGCTTGGGGAAAAATTGACTTTATTTTACGTGTGTCTTTGTGTTCTTATTTTATTTTATTTTAAAATTTTTCTGAGCTTGTTTGTTTCGTCAGTGGTTATTAGTTACTGCTTCCTAATTTAAGGTCAGCTTTTATTGTTGTGTTATCTTTCTCCTGAGGTTTCTTGAGAAAAAGAACCTTGGGATAATGCACATCTTTTTCGGTTATGTTATCCTTTTCTTGTTGAATCCATTCAGTTTTTCTTTTTACTTGATGGTTAATAGTCAGTTTGTACTGCTGGGCGACCTTAATTTTATTTCTGTGTTTTTCTGATGTTTTCCTTTTTCTTCCATTTGTTTGCATTGAATTTTGAGCAGCTCTCCATGGTCATGGTTTTACGGATAGCTCATCTTCAAAGCAATCTGCTGTACTTGGAAAGGTAGATTTTTAGTGTACAACAGACACCTGTTTGTTCTTTGGAACTGCATGAATTTATGTTACAACAATAAAATTTTGTGTGCCTTGTTATGTTCAGTCAATTGAATCCTACATGAAGTGTTTCTGTATCAGGCGCCCTTTGATGCTTACCGAAGGTTTTCTACTACCATTTTGACCCCTGATTCCAGTGAAGGCTCATTTCCCTCACATTTGTTATCCTCTAAACGTGTGCTGACTCCTGACCGGGAAATAGGTACAATGTCTTAAGATTTAGCTCCTTGTAGATATCCTTATTCTAATATTGGAACACGATTATGGTTTAGTTGTGCATGCGAGGGAGTTTATCCTTTTTGTATGTGTCTTTATTTATTCTGGTGCTATTTGGCAACATCTTAGCAGATTCAAGTGGTTTCTTTAATTTCTAAGCATGTCCCTTCACTTGTGACTAAGTGACCGATGATTCAAGTCAAAGTAGATTAATGGGAGACTTCAATTTTCAGTGATAGGCATTTCTTGATTGGATCAATATAGAAAGCTATTTGCATCATAATCCTAGGGAGCCAGGAGAACAATGACTCAGTTATAAACAAGATATTGATATCTCAGAAGTCTTGCGTGCCTAATGAGGTTGGCTAATGAAGTACCTTATCCATATTCATACTATTTCTGCAAATGAATGCTTTCAGAGTTTGAATTTTCTTGGCGAACAAGTGCAGAAGTGAAATCCACTGGATGAATGTGACCCCTGCTACTTTTTAGTTGATATCTTTAGATTGACAGATTGTATTGTTTAGTGGATTCTCTCTCTCTCTCTCTCTTTTCTTAAGATGGTATACTACTTTACTTTATCTCCTGTCTTAGTTTCTTCAAACTAGTAACTCCCTGTTACAAAAGAGAGAAAAGCTTTAAGAAAATAATATAAAATTAATAGCATTCTTCTTAGGACACTCATTTGGCTTTTTTAGCTGTAATGCACTCTGGAACTGTCTGGTTCATTTTTGTATTGATGTTGTAGGTCTCTATCAGGACCTGGTGATTCCTGTTACAAATTTTCACAATGAAGATAAGGGTTTTATGGTTTTGGCTGGTGATGTTTTTGATGTACCAATTAGGAAGGATATTATTCATCGTGTCGTAAGATGGCAGCTCGCTAAACGGCAACAGGTGTGAGATTTTCTATCTTGTTGGTCAATGGGCATTTACAAAAATGATGCAACAGTTTTCTTTATGTTTTGGGCATGTGGATTGGGGTGGAAACCAGTATGTCTTTCTTGTTGGTCCATGTCGCCTGTAGGAGGCCATAAAGAGCCTTTTACTTCTCTCCACAATTCTCTTTTCCATTATTGTACTATTTTGGGTGGGCATACTGGTATTACTTCTTACATTTGTGCTATCTTTCAGGGGACTCATTCAACCAAAACTATTAGTGAGGTTAGTGGGACTGGTAGAAAACCTTGGCGGCAGAAGGGTACTGGTCGAGCAAGGCATGGAACATTGCGTGGTCCACAGGTGAGTTCATTTTGCTTGTCGGATTTTGATGGTTTGTTCTTGATTGAGAGGCTTTTTGAAGAGCATAACAGATGTCTTTCATGGTCAACAGTTTAGGGGCGGTGCTACCATGCATGGTCCAAAGCCACGAAGTCATGCTATCAAGCTAAACAAAAAGGTCCGCCGGCTAGGGTTGAAGATTGCACTTTCAGCCCGGGCAGCAGAAGGAAAGGCAAGTACAGTCCTTTTGGAATGAGTAATACGAAGTTACAGTGGGTGCTTTAGAATCTAGGTTTATGTTCAACAGTTCTGCTGAATCTAGAGAGCAGTAATACTAGCGCAAGCTTATCAAGCTTACATTGCCTATGTACATCTACAAAGCTGAACATTAAAAACTTTGGAGCCATTATTTGCACTCCTGACTAGTGGGCTCACACTTGCCATATTTGGAAATTATGGAGTAGTTGGAACTCTCACTGGGCAAACAGTCCAGTTTGCACATTAGAAGGTTCGACAACCTTATCAGAGTTGAAACTACTATATTTGGAGACAACTGTCCATCCTTCCCTGTCCATTGCTTTACATCCACACTCCTAGACTTTGTACATTTGCCTTCATAATTTTTTTAATAACTTTGAAAATCCTGGAAAATACGATAGACACCACCATCATTCAAGTAGCACCTATCATCTCCTTCAGCTAATTCTGCAGTATATCCTCCATAAGAAAGCGTCCTTGACTTTAACAGAATGAAAACTTTCAACCAAATAGTAATGTACGTCTCTGTGTAAAGCAAAATCGTCCTCTATGGAAAGCAGAATCATTCCAGGTCACTGCTGGCAATGGGAGATGTCACAGGAAGTGGGTTGAAAGTCCTTTTTTCAAGTTTGCTGTCTAGATTTGCTATGGGGATCAGTTGGTTAACTTGTACACTATAGACGTCCTCCATTATCAAGAGCTCTCTTGGTGTTTCTTACTCTCAAACTCCAAGCACCATGATCTCGAGTTTTTTATGCTACTGCTCATACTTACCAATGTGGTGGTGTCTAGGGTTCTTTCCCTCTATTTTAACTGCTTGCGCTACTGTTTAACCAAATATGATGTCTTCTTTTCTTAGTCCAATCTTGTCATTGTCACAGTTTCTCATAAAGTTTTCTTGTTCTCTATTTTGTATAATGATTTTATCCTTTACCATGCTTGCATGTGCATCATGCTGTCAGTCTAATTAAAATATTATGCTGAATATACAGCTCACAGTTTTTGAGGATTTAGAAGTTCCTTCACACAAGACGAAGAACATTGTGAACTATGTCCATCAAATGGAGAATACTAAGAAACTTCTGCTGGTTGATGGTGGTCCAATTAATGAAAAGTTGAAGTTGGCTACTCAGAATCTGCACTATGTAAATGTACTCCCTTCAATTGTAAGTCTCAAACTTTTCTTTGTTTTAAGTTTCTGCATGCAGGTGCATATGCGCAGGACGAGTTTTTGGTGCTTTAATTCAAAACCACCTGCATGGGTTTTTCTGTGTTCCTTTTTCCCTTTTGGACAAGGTAAGTATTCCAGTTTCTGGTACAAATGGGTTCAGCACATACACAGCAGATGAATAGAAGATGTAAAAGAACCATGAAAAGCATTGTGTGGTCCAAAAGCAATGAGAATGCAGTAACCCTTTCTTCTCAGTAATCTTTGGTCCCGTAAAGGCTGAGAACACAAAAGCTCTTTGTCTGCAGCTATGACTCCTTATTTGTCTTGGTTGTGTGCTTCCTATCCCTTTTTGTTTTTGGGCTTCATGTCCTTGGTACATGAAGGTCCTGGATTTGGGCATTATCTTAGGTTATTATCACGGCTAATAATTGCCTGTCCTTAACTAACATTGAAATGTTATCTAACTACGGTGCAGTTTTAAGTTTTAACTAGTTTGGGTGCAAATATGCTTTTAGTTTGTCTGCACTGTGCTATACTAGAATTTGTGAGAACATCATTTTATTCCTTAAATATTTTTACTTGTCAGCCTGAGAAGATTATGACACAGGGCTTTGTTTAGTTGAACTGAAACAGATTGGTTTTATATTTATCAGTTAATAAGAGAATTGCTATTAAGTTCATTGCCCACTTTATGTTACTTGAGCCTTTTGACACAAGTGAATTACTGCTTTCTGTTTATAGTTCATGTATTGCTTTCTTTCAAACTAAGGGGTATAATATAAGGGACACATGTGTGGTTGATGTTCTATAGCATTTTTTTAATGCCTTTTTCTCCATCTCAGTTTTTGGATGGTTTGGATCTTTTCATTTTCAGGTTTGTAACAATTGATAATATTTTCTACTATTTTAATGCTTGCAGGGTTTAAATGTTTACAGCATCCTGCTGCATGATACGCTAGTAATGTCACGTGATGCTGTGAATAGAATAGTTGAAAGAATGCATACTCCAATCAATCGCTGATTCAGTTTCTCAATGCCGATTCCCAAACTGAGTTTTGGTAGTTTATCTTGACAAAGTCATAGTCAGAACAATAGTCTGTAATCTACTTTTTATGGCAAGAAACACCTGCAACTCTGTTTGCTAGAATTCAGTTTTCAAATGCTGAATTACATTATGAAGAGAGAGCTAAGGCTGGGGTTGTTTGCATCTTCTTGAAGACAATATAGGGACTGCAATTAAGTTCGTTTTTACTGTTTCTTTCTTTCTTTCTTCTCCTTGTTTTTTTTTTTTTTAAAAATTTTGGTTCCGCATGCAAATTTAGTGCGAACATGTCAAAACTCAATATTATGAGTACCAAATAAATGTTTTGTTAAATTGGAGCTGAATTTTGTCAACTTGTAGCTCTTACAGAACATGTTGATTTGTGCTATCGAAAACAAAAAAATTCCATCGGACGCGATCCACGTTATCTTGACTGATGCCATTGCACTTTCATGTGAATACTATTACTTGCACAATCAGGGGCTGTGAGTCTATGACAGGCAAGAGAATTATTTTAAGCTATTGATTTGGTCTTGTAGCAGCTCTCTCGCGCTTGCTCATAATGCTCAAAAAAGGGAGAAATCACCAGAAGTTCCCTTTGCTGTGATGTGTGAACTTGGAGTTTAGAGGTAGCTACAAAGCACTGTTCATTCAGGCAAGTTATAAATGCCCATTTAAGAATGACATCATTTATGGCCACCTAAAACTTGTACTCTTACCTTTTGCTTTCTTGTAATGAAATTCAAACATGATACAAAAGTAATTCCATGATTCATGTCTACTTGTTGCTTGATAACACTATATCAAAATCTGCAGCTGATAGTAATATGTAGTTTAAAATTTTAAGGGTTGATTAATTTTGCCATCCAAATTTTTTCACTTTGGCATCTAATTGCCTTTTTTTTTTTGGTCAACTTATAGTCAATTTTATTAAATTTTGCACTTTGCCTTTTATAATAGTTTTCAACCAAGTTTTTTACCGAAAATACATTACATGCAGTGCATATGTGATATTTAAGAGTTATGTGATATAATATTATTCAGATATGCATAGAATGTGATGTTTTTTCAATAGAAAAATTAACAAAAAAAAGGTCATATATGGTAAAATGTGAATTTCGCAGAGTTGAAATGGTAAGTTGATAAAAAAAAAAATTTCAATGGCAAAATATAAATTTGAGTATAATTCGAATAACAAAATATAATTTACCTAAATTTTAAATTGTATTGCAAGTTAAAAGGGCACATTATTTCAAAACTATTCTTCATGTAGTAGGAAATAAAATCCTAGATTGCAATTAAAGATTCTTGGAGCCTCCCACTCTAGCCCTGAGAGCATCTTGCAAGTGAAGCTCTCAACTCTCAACCACATAAACATAAACACAGCCTGCTAAGGGCAGAAGCATGCAAGGCTGCAATAGGCTAATAAATAGTTATGAAGCCGTTTTGTTTGACAAATTGATTGGGAGGTCGGACCTATACTACATAGCATTCTTGAATCTTAAGCTCGCTTTTGTAATTTAAAACTACCAACTTTCATTTATTGTACTTTCTTAAAAATTTCAAATCTTGCACTGACAATTACTCTGAGGTGTTTGCAGTAATTTTACTTTTTTGGTGGAAAGTTGTGAAAAAAATTGTAATTTTAATTGTAATAAATGTTGAAAGTTTTTGAGAGAGAAAAAGTAGAAAGTGGAACATGTTGAAGTTGAGTGTTTGAGACAATAACTTAGTATTTACAATTTTAATAATAAGTTGCAAATTTTTTTTGTAGGAAAATGCTTACACTTTAAGTTTAAATCAACTTAATTTAAGCAGTTCAAAAATATAAACGATAAAGAAAAATAACTTTTTTGATTTATTTTTTAGTAAAATGTTAATAAATGTTTAAAATAAGCTCGCGCATGCACAACTTAAACCATGCTTCAAAATAATGAAACCTATATAAGTAATGACAAATAGTATGTAATAGACGAATTTATTACTAGTAACTGAACCGATTTCGAGAATTATTTTTGTAAATATATTATAATATTTTTTTTATGTTTATTTATTTTTAAATATATGTTTATTGTTCCTACCCTCAAGCGCACGCTCCTGCAACCCCATACATTCTTGCTCTTATATTTGCAATCCGCTTTTGCTTCTACCCTAAATAACTTAAGTTCCAATACTCTTATACTATTTCAACGATACGCAAAAGAATTCAAATACATTAAATTCAAATTATCCAAGTCGAGTAATCAACATTCTAGAGAAGGCACATAAGGATAAATGACAACTACGAGTTAGAGTCCTGTGGATAGTTTGTTACTTTATGTGAGTTTATTGCAATTTGTTTCATAATTTTTTTATTATATTCATGTATTGATTGAATCAATATATTGCCCAATATTTAATTTATTAAAACGTGATGTAATTATAAAATTACCACATAAAAAGAAAATAAGAGTTTGTAAAATCATCTATTTCTAAAATGTAGCTTTTACCAATGTTGCAACAATTGTGAAATGGTCCACCTCTACACAAACATCACTTTCTTTGTATTCCAAACATAATTGTTACCTATGAATCAAAAACTACAACCTGGCACAACTACACCCATACATCATATATTATTGTCCCACTTTCTTGTACTTTGGATGTGTAAGATGGGACATAAGTTTGGTCTCAAGGACATAACAGTCAAAGAAAATTAGAGCAATAATTATGAGAGGACAAATTAATAAAGATATTAATTGGAGAATCGGCAAAACTAAATACCTACGAATCATTACCTGAATAACACCTTCCCCACAATATGGTGTGGCCAAAAGAGCAAATTCGTCAAAATAAGAATAGTACAATATAATACAATTGTCTTCACGTTTCAAGAATTATTATAATAATGTATGTATGTTCGTATTGTTATTTAGGTACACACTGTTGGAAAATAGTGAGTGGAAAATTATAAAATAAATTTAATTAATAAATTTATTTTAATTATATTAAATCGTGGCAAGTGTTTGGTTGTGACGTGTGATACATTATAAGTTCGTGATACGTAGATAATGATTGATGGCGCACAATTCTCATCCAACTGTGCAATGTGATTGAATAGGTGTGAGTCACTGAAGTGGTGTGTCCTATTATTGAAATGATGTGTCGATCTTGATGATATATTATGTTTTTTGAGTGAAATGATGTGTCTTTTCAAATAAAAAGTCACAATCTTTTACAAGCGTATTTTCTTTGGACATGTAT
Source organism: Sesamum indicum (assembly GCF_026168435.1). Classification (NCBI taxonomy): domain Eukaryota; kingdom Viridiplantae; phylum Streptophyta; class Magnoliopsida; order Lamiales; family Pedaliaceae; genus Sesamum; species Sesamum indicum. The sequence goes on along the minus strand of NC_142658.1, from coordinate 11,314,780 downwards.
ATTCAAGGACACATTTTCAAATCTATAAATTGGCCACTTCCATTTCATTTCATTCCCTCAATTTGAAAGCAATTTAGAACATTTCAAAGTACTTTACAAAATCAACATTTTGACTTTTATTAAGTGAGTTCTAGGATATTTTTTTGTTAGTTACTTCTCAAAATTTGTAGTTCAGTTACTTTGAGATTGTTAAAATCGTTGTATCTTGGGAGACAAATTATTGTCAATGTTAGTATTAGTGCGTGTCAATATTGCCTTAAAGATAAATAGTGAAAGTCTAGCCTTGACTTAGCAAAGTAAATATCATATTTTTTATTCCATAACTTAGGCACTGCCACTTTTGGTCCAAATGATTATGAGAGTCTCGTTTTAAGGACCATATCTTCCATTTTGTCTTATTTTTAGTCCTGTCATTAAATAATTGATGGAAATGGCTACATGAGATTCACATGGCCCGTTAAGTGTGCGTTTTGAAGGGAAAAGAGAAATGTGCCTCTAGTAGGAAAATTTTATTTTTGATCCCATAAATTATCCTAGTTCGCTTTTGGTCCCAATGATTATTGTATTATCTTTAAGAATAATAACTTAAGATTTTTCTCACTTTTCGTCCTGCCATTAGATATTTGATGGAAACGGCTATGTGAGGGGCATGTTGGAGGGAATGATGGCATGTCAGAAGCACATGTTTCATTTTCTAGGGGATTATAATTGCAACTTTTGGTAAGAGAGGAAAATAACAAAATTAAGTCTGACACTATTTGGGTCCTTCCAAACTCGTGAGAATTAAGCTTCTCAAGCTAAAAATACGACTTCAATAAGTGATTCAACTACTACAAAAAATCAAGTATCATATGTTATTATGGTAAAAAAGCATGTATCAGAACCTCGTGGAGAGCTCGAGTTTGGGAAGAAGGTTTTATGCCGTGACACTATTGCAAGTGGAAAGACCTACCAATTTGCCCAAGGGCGAAGAAAGTGACATTCTGGGCTCCTAGGCAAGTTGGACAGAATGGAAGGAGAGTTGTCTATATGAGGAAGACCATAATTTCCCTCCAAAACACCCACTTAACAGCCACATGAGTGTTATGTCGCTATTTTCGTCAATTATTTAATGGCCACGTGAGTACAAAAAATGAGACTCTTGTAATCATTCTCCACTCTGATGTCAATAACAAGATCTCCCTCCATCGCCATTTGTAGTCTTTAAAGTGAGAATCTCATTTGCAAGAGTTCTCATTTTTCTCAAACACGTTTTCTACCGTAATAACACATGATGCTTGATTTGAAAATAGTTGAATCACTTGTTAATGCCATATTTTTAGTGTGAGAAACTCAATTTTCGTGAGTTTAGAAGAACCCAGATGGTGTCAGCACTAACAGCAGGACGAAAAGTGAGAAAAATCTTAAGTTATTGTTTTTAAAGTGATAATCCAATAATCATTGGGACCAAAAGTAAACAAGGACTAAGTTAAGAGACCAAAAAGGAGATTTTTCTATGAGACACACATGCTTCGTTTTCCTCCAGAAAGCGCACTTAATGACAACGTATGCGCCGATTGTTTACTGGCGGGACTAAGAATAGACAAAATGTAGGATATTTTCCTTAAAGTGAGACTTTCATAATTATTGGGACTAAAAGTGAACCAACCTAAGTTATGGTAAGAAAAAATGAGATTTTTCTGCCTATCAAATACACAAGTATTGCATATCCATTATTTTACAACAAATCTAAGACAATATTGGTTGTGCATAATGGCAACTGAGTTTGTTACTGCATTGAACCTTGTTGTTTTTGATAGAGAAATTAATGCCTAATAGATGGCTACTTTCGATCCATGGGGACATGGGGATTTTCTATGCAAAATACTATATCATCAACGAGTTGGGTGATATGTTGTACAATATATATAGCTCAGCCAAGACTGCAAAAGATCATTGAGAGTCCTTAGACAAGAAATAGAAACAAAGATTCCGACTTGAAAAAATTCATAGCTGAAAAGTTTTTGAAATTCACAATAGTGAATTCCAAAATAGTAATGAGCTAGTCCAAGAATTCCATCTGATTGTGCATGATTTGTAGCTCAACAAATCCTCCTAGGTAGTTATTATGATGTAGAAGTTACCATCTATGTGAAAGGATTTCAAGAATTACCTAAAGCATAAGTGGGAGGAAATAGGGCTTGAGGATTTGATCGTCACACTAAAGATTGAAGAGGACAATCAATTATCTAATGTAAATTCCAAGAAAATCACGAAAAAAGCTAAGACAAATTTGATGGAATCAAGTGCAAATAATAGCGAGAAAAGAAAGTGTACTGGTGATAAGCCGAAAAATAAAAAGGCTGAAGAAGCTTAAAGGGAGTTGCTACAATTATGGTAAGCCTAATCACAGGGTCAAGAACGACCAACTCCAAAAAAAAAAAAAATCAATTCTTGACCTATAGATTTGGCATAATTCAATCTCTATATCGTAGTGTTTGAAGCCAACTTGGCGGACGACCCAAAGAGTGGTGGATTAACACTAGCATTACACACCATATTTGTTCTGACAATGGGATGTTCTCAACTACACCAATTATGGGAGGAAGCTGTTTATGGAGAATTCAGTAACCTTTGACATAGTTTGGCTTGACAAGATACTAAAAATGCTCGAAGGAATGAACCTCACTTTGATTAATGTGTTGCACGTTCTAGGTAGACCTGACTGATCAGTGGGGAAAATGCCTTTCCTCTAAGGACTCACCTCCTATTGTTGTTGGTGAAGAGAGTTTTGCCCCCTTTAAAGTGGAGGGAACTAAGTTTGCAGCAGAATCTTTTTAGCTGGTAAATGAATTTACCTTTCTCATGCAATGAAAAATAATTTATTACCAAAGAACAATCTGTTACCTCCTGTGTGAGGTTGAATTACTCGAGTGTGGACCTAAATATTTGATACTTATTTGGCACTAGGGTGCCTTAAGTTCTAGTTTTCCTCCAAACCCCCCACTTCTTTGGATGGTTTTCTTTATAAATCTACCTTACTATTTCTGCTTTTTCGTCTTATTGTTTTGCTGATGTGTTTTGAGTATTTTCTGCATAAATATGGGGGGCGATTAGTAGGCTTTCTCAACTTTTCGTACAGGGGGTACGAAGTAATAGCAGGATATTGGAATATCCCGGTACTTTACTAGGAATACATTTAAAACATGCATAAGTAACTTTTTGTAGGTAGTTAGTTGGACTTGGAATCTTACTAAATATTAAGTTGAATGTATCCATCATGTATACAAGTATACTCCTCTTTAGAGTATATTTGATGCTTATTTGGCACAAGATTCCTTGAATTCTAGTTCTCCCCCCTCTATTTCTTTTGATGGTTTTCTTTATAAATATGTCGTGTCATTTTTGCTTTATCGCCTTATTGTGACGTTGATATATTTGAGAATTTTATGCTTAAATATGGGGGGCGACTAATATGCTTTATCAACTTTTCCTAAAGGGTGTAAAAGGTAATAGAAGGATATTAGAATATCCCAGTACTTCACTAGAATGCACTTAATACATGCATGAATAATTTGTCTGTAGGTAATTAGTTGGACTTAGAATCTTACTGAATAGTAAGTTGAATACGTCCATCTTGTATGCAAATATGCTACTCGTCTGTAGTGTAGGAACTATATGTTTCCATAAGATGAGTATTCCTAAGAAATAAGTTGATTTGAACATATTTGGTGTAATACAATATACGATCTTTAGCTAAGTTTAGCTAAGTAAGGATATTCTTGCTAGAAGCGAAATCAGATGTTTTGCTGGCCTGCAAGAATGCTTTATGTTCTGAAGCAAGTTGGAAAATGCTTCATTGTATGTGTTACTCTGATGTTTGAGCAAGGTGGCTAGTGACCTCCTTCCTTCAGCAGAATAATAGCAACCAGGTTTACATTCCATGTAGCTTAGCGAGCTTGCTTTAAATCTTAAGTAAGCGAGTGTTTAAGCATGATTACAAGTTCAAGGATAATCCAGTTAGTAATCCAGCACATGTATACTTGTAAATTGCATCTTTTAAAGCTAAGTAAGTGTGCCAAATGAAGACAACTTGTTAGGGCTTATAGCCTAAAAAACGAGCAAGAATGCGCTAGCTAAGCGCGGCTTATTAAGGTTTATAGCTAGTAAGATGAGCAAGAGTACGCCAGCTAAGGATGACTTATTAAAACTCTAGACCAGTAACATGAAAAATAGTGCACTAGCTAAGAGAGACTTATTAGAGCCCGTCACTAGTTAAATGAGCAGGATTTCACCAACTAAAGGCAGCTTATTAGGGCTCGTGGCCGGCAGGGTTATCAACATTTTATCTATGCAAAATATAGCAAATGAACGAAAATTGTTCTTATTCAAGTAGCGGGATACTAATGGTTATTAGATGAAATAATAAACTCTTCTGTAAGGGCAAAATTTAAGAGTAAAACTTCCTGAGGTTGTAGGCATTTCATGGTCGTGAGAGTTTTCTTCCATCTTTATATTTGGGAAGTCGTGGTCCTTTCTTAGTGCCTTTAGGCAACTGTAGAGCAGGGTGTTTGTATATGGTCATCAGCATCCGTGTTGGGCTAGTCATAAGCGAGGTGAAATGCTCGTTCTGGGGTTGAGGGGATTGAAGCATCTTGTAGACTCCTCTATGCTCCTATAGGTAGGGGTACCTTCATTATCCCTCCTTTTGTCAGAGTTGTCTCCCTTCTTCACCAACTGAGCATATTCTAAATTAATGAATTTCCATTCACGGGCTAGTAGGTCATAGAAGTCGATGACATGCTTCTTGGCCAATGATTCAAAGAGAGATTCGACTTGAAACCTCTGCGTGAGAGCGTTGATCAGCATTTCCTAGCGGGCAGCTGGGACTTTCAAGATGGCGTTGGTGAAACATTGGACATATGCCCTCAGAGTCTTCTTTTTCTCCTGTTTTACTCCAAAAAGGTTTATCGTCAATTTCGGTATTTCTTGCTACTGTGAACTGGTATAGGAAAAAAAGTTGAGCTCTGCAAAAGAACGAAGTGATCCAGTTGGGAGCTAGTTGAACTGCTGTTAGGCAGAATCGGTTAGTGAAGTAAGAAATACTCAAAAATTAATATTATCAGTATACTTGTGCATACTGCATTATCAAACTTACGAAGGTGCTTAGCAGGGTCTGTGGTGCTATTGTAAGTAGGCAAGTGCATAGGCACCCTGAAATGATAAGGGTGTTCCTCTGCCATGATATCGTCGCTGAAGGGACCACACTCCGGTAGTAGGGCCTCCTTTACCCATTGGTGAAGTTCCACCACTTCTTTCCGAATAGAATACCAAATCTCTAGAGGTTCTTAGTTGACCCTCTCCTTGATGGTGGGATTAGCCAGTGTAGGTTCGTTCTGTTGGAGTACAAAAAGAGTCGATTTGTTAATTCCTTGATCTCGTTGAGTGCTGAGTTTCTCTTGCTTGGATGATTCTCCAACTTACTAGCACTGGAGCCCAGAGGTTGAGTTGATGGTCTTCACAATGAACTGGCGGAGCTGCTCACAGAAAAGTGGGTTGGCGACAACAGGTAGGGTTGCAGGAGCAAGAGCGGGAGCATTAAGATATCCCAATGTTTGTTCTGGAGGTGCAACTACATATCTTGCTACAACAAGGAGAGAAATGTTTCCCTCAAAAGAGTCATTAACACCACCATTATATGAGTCGGCCATTTCTCAGAACTCTAGAGCTTAAGAGTTTTCCACAGATGGGGCCAATGGCGTGTACTGGGGTCCAATCGCACCATAATGCTCAAAGGATCTTCATGAAAATCCAAAGATCAAAGGAAGACCTGAAAGAATCAAACTAACCTGCAAACTAGGGGTTCGCACTTTAATGCCTAAGTCAGTTATGGATTTACTGATAAAATAATTGAAAAACTTGAAGTAACATAAGAAATATGGTGAAATGATTGAAGTGGCTTGATAAAATATCAAGATAGAGTGATGATAATCGGTGGAGTGAAAAAATTATGAAGAAGCTTGCTGCAAATCAAGAGAGGAAAAGGAGAGTAAGAGTGAGGCTGCACAATGGCCTCTATTTATAAATTGATGGAGAGTGAATCTTGAAAGTGGTTGTGGCTTGTAATATACTGTTAGAAAGTTGTCTAAATAAAAAGAAAAAGGATTCTGATTTGGACTTATCATGAAGAAGTTATGATTCTTTGAATGAGTCACGCCAATCTGCTCGATTTATGCCTGTTTTGTTTTACCTGTTGCTTCTAGGTCAGGCCAATCTAGGAGGGGTTCATTGTAGATTTTTGAATATATATCTCTTACAATCACATGTGACATGTCATCTTGTTGTCAGTTGATCATCTTGCTAGATTAAGCTCGTTTCTGGGCTTGCCAAGTTATAAAAAATAGATGGGTTATGGACTTGATACATTGTTCATGGGCCAGTAGGGTCAAACTTGCTAAATTGGGCTCATCTTTAGGCTTGCCAAGTTAGAAAAAATAGATGAGTTATGAACTTGATACCTTGCTCATAGGCCAACAGGATCAGGCCTACTGGGTTGCTCGGTGCAGGCCCACATTCTTAGTTAAATGTTTGGGAAAAGAATATTTAAGGGGGCATCATCAACATGTATTAATTTCTTTATGCGGGGGATCAATGGAAATGGTGGATGAAAAGTTAAAGAATAATTTTATCTTTATTAGATTAAATTATAACAAGTGATTGGTTCCGATATGCGATACATAACAAGCTCATGACATGTGGATGATGCTTGATGGTGCCAGTCATCATCCAACCGTATCGAATCAATAGAATATGTGACAATCATTGAATGGTGTATCCTTCGACTGAAATAACATGTCTATTTTGATAAAATCATAGTCCTTTGGGTAAATTGGTTTGTCCATGTCGATGAAAAGTGATAACTTTTTACAATCATTTTTTTCAATTGGACATATCTATTCAATGTCACCTTTCCAACTTGTATAAATTGGTCCCTCCCATATCATTTTATTCCATCAATTTGGCAACCAATTTAGAGCATTTTAAAGTACTTTGCAAAATCAACATTTTTTCTTTTATTAAGAGAGTTTCACAATATTTTTTTTTGATTCGTGGTTCTCAAAGTTTGTAGTTTTACAACTTTGATATTATTAGTCATCGTGTCTTAGTAAACAAATTACCGTCACAGCTAGCACTAGAGCGAGGCAATATTGTTTTAAGGATAAATAGTTAAACTCTTACCTCTACTTACCTAATACAAACTACCGCATATTCTTCATGTTACATCATACACGAAAAAACCATTTAAATCTTTTCATATAATTTTCTGGAATGTATCACTGACTTGAAAATTCAAAAGTTATAGCCAAAAGTACGTCTACATCCTTAAAATATATGTGTACTGCTAATTAAATCTCAATGAAAAAAGAAAAAAATTGACTCAAAATATTTTAAAAAATTCTTACAGAAATCAAATCTTGTAACATAATTTGTTCGTATATGACCCGATTCGATCTGAACTAGAATTTCCAAAATATTGTCTATTATCATGTCTTGAATACATTACATAGATATAGCAGGAACGATAACTCCATATGGAAGATATCTCGGGCATAAGCAAAGGTGGATAAAGATAAGTTGTTCTATTTCCTGCAAAACGTTTAAGTTATTAATTTATGTGATGGATGCATCTAATCATATATGAGTGCAGTTTGTGCAATATGCCCTGTCGGCATATGGAATCAACGTCACGGGGTGAGTTTTACTTTTCCCAATTGCCACCCAATTCTGACTTCACAAGCTTTGAAACTTCACAAAATCAAACCAACAATAGTTGCATATGCACCCACCTCTTTGCTATCATTATCTCTTCATTATTTTTCGTTTTGATGAGCAGAAAAGTAATAGATTTCCCCAAAAGCCCCCAAAGCTCCTTGGCCTCACCTAAACCAACATATAGGGTAAATTATAATGAATCTTTTTTAGGTTAGATTTAATTGTATAAATACCCCTGTATTTTATAAAATTACAAATAGACCCTATAGTTGTAGCTGTAATTATAAATACATTCATTATTCAGTCACGAAATTTAACATAAGCATACTTTAAGTACATTATACTAATACCCTTAGGGGGTGTATCTGTAATTTTACGAAGAATAGGGGGTCTGAGGTGCAATATACTAACACACCTTCAGGGGTGTATATCTTTAATTTTAAAATAGTGAGGGATTATTTATGTAATTAAACCTAATTTTAAAAAATATCGATATAATTTATTTTTAAAAAAACACACAGAAAAGGGGGGGGGGGGGGGGTACACGTACATGTAAAAGTACATGTAATGTCTTCTGATGTAAAGGTAAAAAGGAGAGTTGGATTACTATTAACACACTTGCAAACTACACACAACTTTATTTTGTTTATGGAAATAAACAACTGAGTTCTTGTGTTCCCACCACTTTTAAGCCTCACCCATCTACTTAATTATTAAAGCTTACTTGGGTTTTGATCCCTCATTTCAACTTTTTAAATGAGTCTAATAATTAAGTCTATGTATGCAAATATTTTTTTACTAAGGAGAGGATATGTTAGTAGAATATTTAATTTTATGCATCATCTAATAATTAGAAACGGAAGTGAATTAGTCAATCACATGCTTCGGCTAGAAATCTAGACGAGAACTTGTGAATAATGATTATACAAAGTTATAAAATCTCAGTGTTTGCCACTTACATATAATAAAAAAGGTAAATAACGACGGGTTTTTCCTGAAATTTGCTATAATTACAAATACCCTAATAAATATCTCTTAAAAAAATTTGATTCTAGTTTCTCGATATAAATTGTTTATATTGAAAATAAACTTAGACTTAAGGCTATATGTGAAAATCCTTGTTGCCAAAATTATGCATTGAATTTTAAAATAGCTTTTTTGTCTAAATCAAATATATACCATCACACTCCAAATGAATATTCGTTGTACTGATTTTTGTAATTGGCCATATTTTTAAACTGATATTAAATATATGATAAGTGTAATATATTCTATTACATATAATTAGCTCAATTTAAATTAGAATTTTTCCTGATCGGAAGGTCAGTATTAAATATCAATATAATGCACTTAATGGGATATGTAAACTAAAAATAAATTATTAAGTGTATATTAATTTAGAGAACAAAACAACATTATATATTAACGGGATATGTAGATCCATTAAACTCGCATCATTATCTCATTCACCAACATATAATAACTAATATACTAATTATCAATATCAAATTGGCCAGAAGAGATGCTCAAAATTGTATAAACCACCAGATATTTTTGTGAACAAATCTAAGTAGGGGCATTTAGTTCTGGTGTTAACCTCCTGTATCAGTGCCTCATATGCATGGATTCTCTGCTGTAAACTTTCTTGCTGTAATATTAAAATAAAATTTCCTCCATGTAATATGAGTTTAAAAAATGTATCAAGAATTAATTGTTTATTAATTTTTTTGACATCATAGACGAATACAGTTTTAATTGATCATCTGCAATGACAATTACCCTTTTATTTTAAGTGAATTGATTGCAATTATATTATAAATTTAAATTATTAACAAATATATGAATCTACGTATCATGATCACCACCTACTGATATAATAAGCAGCAACTATTATTAGAATAGATAGTAATAATTATTGGGTCTTAATTTCGCCAATTAAAATATAACTCATTTTGACTTGGAATCCAAATACTCTGAACTCAAATATGTAATTGTTTTCAGCACAGAGCAACGGGACATCATTATATTTGTGTGTGGATGACATTTATGACTGTTTATTTTTCAAAATTTGGAGACTCACAGTACATGTTATACATTCAGTGCTAATGGGTTTGAATGAGCAAACTAAGGCAGAAATTATGAGGGTAAATTACAATGATCTTCGCTTAGATTTGACATAATTATAGACACCCTCGTTATTTGAAAAATTATCAATATATCTCTAATTCTATGGTCGTATAACAATTAGCTCAATTCGTTAGTCTCCTTTAGGGTTTCATCCATTTTGTGGTGAATTGACCAAAATGCCCTTGAAAACTAAGAACTATACTTTTATTTATTTTCTGTTTTTTATGAATTAAGTGGATAATTTTATTATAATTTTTCTTCCACTCCGTTCGATTTTCTTTTACTATTTTTTAATTTTTTTTAAAACTAGAATAAGGGAAAAGTTGACAATTTCATACCTCCATCCAAAAATTACACAATTTCATCAAACATCAGGGGAGTATTTGTAATTTTTCAAACGATAAAATATTTGTCATTATGCCAAAGTACAGCTACACCCTTTGAAGGGTGTTAGTGTAATATTTTTTACGGGGTGTTCGTGTAAGTTTTGCTTTTGAATAGGTAGTGTAATTGTAATTACAACTATAACATCAAGGGATATAACTGTAACTGTACAAAAAATAGGAGGTATTTGTATATTTTGGCCTAACCTCGGGAGGTATAAATATAATCTACCTTTCATTTTTTTATATAGATGCAATTTAGTCCATATATAAAATATACACTACATGCATGCACGTGTGTGCATGCAAACATATCAATTATTGGTAGAATAAATTCTCAAGTAAAAAGTACACATCGTATGGCCCGACCAACAAGTTCTAACTATCATTCAACCAGTGAAACGATAATCGTAAAAAGAAAACCAAATCGGTTATACTTGTCATTTGTGCATCAATGTTGTTCTCATCTTTTAGGCAAAAATTTGTAAGCATTAGTTGAACAAGAATGAAATCAAAGAATAAGATTCTTGTTGAGAAAACGTATTAATCATGTGTTAGTATTGCTTGTCATGAAAGACAGTGAAGTCTACATCAAGGTTGAACTAAACAGTGAGGTTTGAAATTAGCACTTTGCAGCCCCATTGATGACATTACAAGTCCGTCCATATATACATATGTTGTTTCTTTCGTAATACGTTGAGCTCGTTCGCAGGTTCAACTTATCGTTGTCTAGTCTAAAATTTAGGACATCTTAACTAAATATTTGACACTGCTTAATTTAAAATCATTAACCATTTACGGATTTATAAAAACACACACATTATAGTATATACTTCTATTTATTTAACAATTATATATAATTTTACTTAAGTATATTTACTTCAAGGACAAAATGTAAGTTCTGACGCCCTTGATTTGCTGCATTTGTAAAAAGGGTAACCAAATCAATTAAATATACAAAGAAACACAGAAAAAAGAACAAAGTATTGTGATATTTATTTTTTAATATACCTTAAATTTCATATTTTAGGTAATTTATAAGTTATAGTAAAATAAAAGAATATGAAAGAACGTAATTAATGAAAATCATAATAAGCGTTGACTCACTTACTATTATTTGATGCGGCTTGCGACTCGATCAGTGCCCTATTGTGCCAGGTATTGTCTGCTCTGACTTCGTATGAGTCTTACGGGTTTGTCCTAAAAAGGCACTTCGCTAGCGAGATCCACAAGAAAAAAATGACTATTGGCTACAATTTTAATAGCAGTGGACTAAAAATCGTGGTTTATAGACCACGGATAATAAAAACCGACGCAAAAACATAGATTTTCCACCAAAAAAAAGTTATTTGTCACGGCTAAGAGCCATGGTAAAATTATTTGTCATGACAAATGTTTTAGCCATCCTCGCAGATACCACGACCAACAACCATTGCATAACTGGGGCTAATGACTATTTGTTACGTCTATTTTATTTATAATCATTGCAATTAGCCATGGTTAAATGTTGCATTTTCTGTAGTGAGAAAAGGTCTTGGGGTTTATAAGCCACTCAAATTTCTCGTTTGCAACCAATGTAGGACGCTTTACCTACATCATCATCATCATCATCATCATCATTATTATTATTATTGTTATTGTTGTCATTGTTGTTATTATTATTATTACTGATTGCTACTTGCAAATAAAAGTGGCGGTCGAGTACCAACATAAAGTAGAAACTATCATGGCAGTAGTCCCATAATTTGCATAGGGATGAATAAGAATATATGTCAATTTTCAGATCGAATGTTCACTTTTGATCCTCCCTTGTTGCAATACGCAACATCCTTTAACTAAATTATTATTAACAAATAACTTGTAACTTAAATTTTTTTACTAGAATATTTGCAAAGTTCTCGTTTTATTTTTCTTTTTTTCGTATAAGATATCTTCTCTATATATATTTTGTTTGGAAGAAGGTACGTCCAACTCGTCCCATCTATAGATTTACATTTGCCTAAACTTTCAACACAACTCACACAAGAAAGTGGGTAGCTAAAGCAAGAACGAAAAAGTCATTTTTTACGTGCAACGTTTGAGTAGTAGGGGCCTCCCGAACGACATGAAAATAAGTACAAAAATATATAAAGATTTCTAGAAAGTTCGACTTTTGGCATGCTTTTATCAATTGCGACACACTCTAAAGACTATAGGAAAAGAATAAGTTTGGTTTTATAATGACAGTAATAATTCCTCCAAAAAGTTTGATTTTATCGCCTGTTGAATAACAACTTGAGTTAAAAAATTTTATTGTCACTTAAATATTTGTTTAGACATCAGCAAAACAACAAAGTTCTTGAGGGTCTTTTATTGCGCTTTAGTTTTATATATTGTTGTTAAAATGATATGTGACTGATGTTGAAAAGTGTAATTTACAATTCTCAAAGTATTGTGCATGTAATTTGACTCCTCAAAGTTATTAAGTCAAAAATTTTATCCGTAGAAAATTGTTAGTCAAATTTTTATTTTCATTGGAATATGTAACTGATTTAATGTTCGTTCTCTTATATAAATGCTTGTAATCTTGAAATTGTGAAATGAAAAATATTTGTAGAGCAAAAATCTCTCCAACGTATCTATAATTTTTCACTTCTCAAAATCTTCCTCCAAATTCCCAACAACTGACACAAGTCTCTTTTTCAAAAATTAAAAAAATATAATTAAATAAATTATTTATACTATTATATATGAAAATATTTTGTCGCTTTTCATTTTGAATACCTAAATTTACCTTTTTATTTGTTTCTTCCTTAAAAATATTCTGATCATAATTGATTTTAATATTTTTAATAATTTCACAATTATATATACTTTTTTCTCTGCCCACTACTCCACGTTTTTTCCTCACTTTACTTCTCCACATTTAACAAAAAAAAAATTTCCCATCATCTCATCTCACGGTTCTTTTTTAAATGCTCGTAGGGCCTATATGCGATGATGGCTAGTAATTAAAAAACGGGACCTTGTATCATATACGCGTGGATGTAACACCAGCACATGACATCAAAATATAATTGATGATTCTTCACCAAAATTCTATACTAGATAGCCATTGAACATATTAGTTATGGTATAATATTTACACATCTTTGTGCTTTTACTTATCCAAAGAAATAGGCCCGGGATGAATCAGGTTATTTTATAGCAGCAGTCAAAAGTTTTAGGCACTTAAAAATGGAGTGAAACTGGCTACATAATTGAAAATTAAACACCTTATTATTGAAATCCGACTCTAAACTTGTGTTTTATAACATTTTCAGGTATCGGGTTCATCAAATGGGATTCACCCCGTTATTACAGGACTTTTGGAGGAGCTCGACTGAGTTCCTCAACTTGCAGCTTGCATTATGCTATCGGGAGTCAAATCAAGCAGTAGATAAATTTTGACGACACCACTCATACAAACTTTCTAAAATTTTGTACTATATCATACAATAGTCTTTCGAACGGATCTATTATGTAAAAACTCTTTATTATTATATGTTAATATGTAGTTTGTTTTTCAGTTTAAAAAGAAAAATTGTATGTAAGGCAAGCTAACAATTATATCAACTCATACAAGGAGAAAAATAAAAGAATGAAGGAGACAAAAACATGATTCCTAATTAATAGCTAATTGTAGCTCTCGGGTGTTATTTTCATCGTGCAATTTCAGACCATAGTTGAATAAGATAGTCAAAAAATAATCCAATTGAGAAAAACAATAATAATACCATATATGTTTGTGATAAAATCAACCTCTTTTTAAGCATAGAATAGGAATGAATTAAATTATTTTATCTTTCAATTTGTTTGTTATATTTCATAAAAATTTCATGTCATATATATATATGTGTGTGTATTTTTGTCGTGTGATACGATTGTTAATACACTTTTAAAAAATTTATTGAAATATGTTTTGAAATATCAACTAAAGTATTTAACATTTCACTAATTAACAAAATAGTTAGTTGGCAAACATTCATTTTGGAGAGATATATATAATATTTTTATTTTAGTATTAATTTTATATATTTTAAAGTTGAAATGCGCAACATATATCTAATTTGTGTTTATTGCAAAATAAAATAGAATGAGATTGAATATAGAATCTCTTTCAAAGAAATTCATCCTCTCTTATAAAGTTTTTTTTTTTAAGACCATAAACTATTATTAATTAAAATAACTCGACTGCCATCTTTTCTGTCAAATATCAATACCTAAGAAAGATAATTATAACAATTATACAATGATCAACAAAATCAAATAAATAAAATTTAAACAATACTTACTTGCTGTAGAACAACATCCTACACATGTGGCAGGTTCAAACTCTAAGATTATGGGGCCTCAACTTCGCCAATTAAACTACAGAAGTTACACATTTGAAAATGTTCTATTCCTACATTCCAATAAAACTGTAAAAAAAAACATTATTTTACCTTATTTTCATTAACCATTGTGGAATGCGTGTTTGTATAGATAAATGAATTTCACTAATGGAAAAAGTCAAATATTAATCTAAACTTTTTGTCGCCTTTTGAATGATATACGAAAAATTCAGACCCTTAGAAGTTTATGAACTAACTATTTGCACAAGTTGAACTAAAAAATAATTGTTAATTCACCCTATAAATGGCAAAGTACCAACCACAAATGGAAATTTTTTATCCAACAACAGTCTTCTTTTTATTTATCTAGTGGCCGTTGTGGCACGTCGTTTTTGTGTGCATATAATAAATAATTTTTCACACTTTAAATTTTATTAGAAATTAGAGTGAGGTATACAAACCAATACATTACATTACAAAAAAGAAATAAAAGAAAAGAAAAATAATTTAATGTGAAAGGCATTTTTGACTTCACAAAAAATTGGTGCGGCAGTGTCACTAACCATCATTTGTAAGTATGAAGTAGTATAGATATAGATATAGATATATATCACAAGAGAGAGAAAGAAAAATCATGTGACAATTTTCATATCGTCAATAACTATCTATATTTATATGTTTAGTAAAGCAGAAACTCCGGGCAGCTACCGCAACGAGTGATTTCCTAGTTGGAAAGCACGAGTGGGCTATAAGCAAGGGGGGCTGCTTCTTTCCCGACCCTAGCCTGTTTCCCGTTAGCCCAAAAAGCGTTAGGGGAACAGGCATAGTAGAGGGGAAGGAGAAGCACCCCCAGAGAGAGCCAGAAATGGAGAGAGGGACCCGAAGGGGACCGAACGGTTAGCTAATAGGGGAGCGGGTAGAGAGCGGCTTCCTAGTTGGAAGGCGCGAACGCATAAGTAAGGCAGCAAACTAATACCTAAACAAAAGCAGGAAAGCTATGGCATTTCTTTCTTTACTCTCGCTTCCCGTAAGAGATAGAGATGAAGGTAAACTATCAGAGGAGGTTCTACAAGAGGCCTTAAAACGCACAAAAGAGGCAGCTCCTCTATTGCCGTAGGTGATCATAGAAACTAGTCGCAGTTATCGAATGAGGTTCTCGGGCTGCCTCACTTGCCTATTGGGGAATCATAAAGCGATAGCATCGAGACTAGACAAGACGGCTATGATTGGTATTTCCGGAGCTAGGTAGTAAGGAGTGAGGGGCTCGGCTGCATACCGCTCATTCCCCATTC
This sequence comes from Sesamum indicum, assembly GCF_026168435.1. Taxonomy (NCBI): domain Eukaryota; kingdom Viridiplantae; phylum Streptophyta; class Magnoliopsida; order Lamiales; family Pedaliaceae; genus Sesamum; species Sesamum indicum. The sequence continues at coordinate 11,298,874 of NC_142658.1, read as the reverse complement.
CATTTACTTTCGAGTTTGGAGTGGGGCACAAAATGGGTACGTTGGATGAAGAAGATGGCTCCATACGGGATATATGGATGCTTTGGATTTGTGAAATATAACAAGGGCAAGCTACAAGGCAAACAACAAGGATTGGGGCATATAGTTTAATAAATATATTCATACTATTATAAAAGAAAACATTTTATGTACCAACTTTTAAATAATCAAATTTATCCCATAATTCGTTTCTTCCTTCCTTTTTTTTATCAAAATAGTAATTTTAATATTTTTTTAATAATTTATAATTTTTTTCTCTCATCCACTATTCCACGTTTCTCTTTCACCTTGCTTCTGCATGTTTTTTTTTCTCACAACTTTTATATTTTTAATAAATTCATAATTATAATTTTTTTTCCTCTAGCCCCACTTCGCATTTTTTTCCTCTTACAGATTTTTTTCTTTCTTATTCCCTCACACCACGATTATTTTTTCTTTTCATCTCATATCACAATTCTTTTCTATATGCTCGGAAAGTCGCATGCCTCAATGACTAGTTATATAAAAGAAAACTTTTGCAATACCAACTTTTAAATGCTCAAATTTACCTTTATTTTTTTTCCTTCAAAGAAAATTTGGTCAAAATATTAATGTTTATCTATACTATTATAAATAAAAACCTTTTGCCGTCCCAACTTTTGAATACACAAATTTATAGCTAAGTTACCTTTTTCTTCACATAAAAAAGGGACTTTTCCTTTTTAGTCCCATGGTTCCCATTTAGTCCTATTTCTTACAAAAAAAACTTTCAAGTTAATCCCAAACCCCATTTTTCATCAAATTTTAACTGAAGATGGAAATTCCGTTTAGTACAGTTGGTGCAGTTGGAATTTACTGTTTTGCCCTTTTTTGGAGGAAAAAATGAAAGTAAAAAAACAAACAATCAGCCTCTATAAACTGAGGGGGAAAAAAAAAGTAGCCCATCAAAATGGAGGCCAAAAGAAGAGAAAAAATACAAGGTTTCCCCTGTGATATTGGGAATATTTTAAAAATATATATATAAAAAATAAAGTATCAATTACACCCCCTATCATATGAAAAAAATTCAAAAAAACCTCTTAAAATCAGAATTGGTGGTACACGCACGTTGATGATTATAAATATGAAAAGTACATTTTCTCATCAATTTTGCCCTTCTTTCCAATCTATTATATATAATTATATAATATATATATATATAATCTAACCATTTTTTATATGCAAATATATAATTATATTAATATTTATAATATAAGATTTTTTAATTAAATTAATTAAAATTAATTTTAAAAAATAACAATGCCGCCGCTGCAGAGGAAGACGCACCCCTCCTCACTCCTAGGCGATGACGATTGCCCAGCAGCGAGGGTGACCGTCGTTGCCCACCATAGGCATGGTCAACAGGCGTCACCCTAGACATTTGGGTGATGGTGGTCGTGGGGTGGGGTGGGAATGGGGTTTTTTATTATTATTTTTTAAAATAATAGCATTTTTTTTTATAAATTATAATAATACATATAATATAAAAATACATGTGAGTATCACGTGTATGATTTTCCCTCTAATGTTAACAGCAGCTTAACAGACTCTCTATTCTTCCTTTTAAATTTGACGAAAAATGGGATTTGGGATTAAGTTGAAATTCTTTTAGTAAGAAATGGGACTAAATAAAAAATCACGTAAACTGTGGACCTGAAAAGAAAAAATCCCTTTTTTATAGGATGAAAAGGGTAATTTAGCCCAAAATTTACCCTTTAATTTGTTTTTTTCCTTCAAAGAAAAATTTGATCAAAATAGTATTTTTTATGTCTTTTTAAATATAACAACACAATTATAATTTTTTTTCCCTCTCAGTTCACTACTCCACATTTCTCTCACCTCATTCAAAGTTTCTTTCTTCTCAAAAACTTATTTTCTTTCTCATTTGCTCAAATTATGATGGTTTTTTTTCCATAATTTTTTTTTTTCTCATTATCTCATATCACAATACTTTTTTATATACTAGCAGACAACTCTTGTGACGATAACTAGTATATATTAATGACAATAATTTTTATTTTGTCATAATAAGAAATTTCATAATTTTGATAATGAATATTATTTTGTAAATTAAAGTTGTTTTTAGCAAAAGTTAGTAAAAAAAAGTTATGAATTAAGTTGTCAATAAAAATAATTAGTGATACATATATAGTGAGAACTCAACCAGCAACAACAAATAACCATTGTCATTATATTATGTTGTCATTATAAATGTGTCACTAAGTATCTACAGTGACAACTTTCTTATTACTTAAGAATTATATAATGACAAGATCAAAATTATTATCACTTTACATATATATATATATTCAAGGACCACTTTAAAATTATTGCTTGATATTTTGTTAGTAATATATATTTTATTATTATGTATTTATTAATTACAACGTACTTTACTATTTTGAGAGAGAATTTTTAAATTTTAGAATATAAATGGAGAAGTTGGAAATTTAACATTTATTATTTAAAAGATCATTATAATTTTGTGGCAAACTTTCCATAAACCGTGATCATGTATGATGCAAGAATACAAATTATAAAATACAATGTGAATGTGAACGTAGGAAGGGAACTATATCTTTTAGGTATAATTATATCTGTATTTTCTGTTCTAAAGTTTATTTATATAAATTATTTTTGTCTTTTAAAAAGTTAATATAATTTACATCAATTATTCCTGTTTTTTAAAAAATTACACATACACCTCAAAAGTTGTTAACAACATTATACAAATTGCCCTACTATTTGATTGTTTAGAATGATTTATATAATTATGCAAAAAACAGAGATAATTCCTTCAAATAGATTATAGATGATGAAGTATAAATATAATTATTCCTATCTTTTAAAAAGAAACAAAATATGATATATAGGTGAGAAGTGGGATAAACTTATGCTACAATAAAATATAATATTGGTCATAAGAAGTAACAATTTTATAGTTGTGAAATAAAAATATATAGTAATTAAGTAACAATAATTTTTATCTTATTATTAGAAAATTATGAAAATATTATTCTTTTTCTTCCTTTAACTTTACATTCATTAGTTTTAATCCTATAAGTATCTATTATTAATTTAATCCTGTAAGTTATAAAAATGGTGACAAATAGTCCTCCGATTGTTAAAATTTTAGTTTTTGGCTAAAAAATGACATGGCAGTCGAGTTAGACAATTTCTTAGAGTTTTTGATCTTATGTGGCTTTGGACATAAATTAGAAGACACGTTGGATATAATTTGGAGGGAGGAAATTTTTAACAAACTTTGAACTCTACATATTATATTATGTGTACAGTTGTAATTTAAAAAAAAAAGTTACTATAAGAAAAAAATAGCGCTATTTCTTCCCATCGGAGTATTCCACTATTCAAAGTAGAGGTTGTCCCAGGAGGAGGATGGCAACGAAGATGGCCTCTATCTTTGCCCTCTATTGTGGTGGGTGATGGTTGTCGTCCAGATAATTATAGATCCGATGAACGGTAGATGTGATGAGAGTGCAACGCCGTTGCCTTCACCATCATTTTTAAAAATATAAAAAGTTAATTAATTTAATTAAAAATAATTAAAAATTTAAGAAAAAAGTTAAGTTTTTAAAGGAAAGTTAAATTTTTTTAAAATTTTAAGAAAAGTGATTTACTTTTCTAATTTGGTAAATAATAATAATAGTAAGTATTTATATTATTTATAGCAAGTAATATAATTTATTAAAATATATTGTGAATACATGTGTCATAATAGGTCGATATATAGGTGGATAAGTTGTCGGACATTTTAGCAAATATCTGCCACGCTTTCAATTTCCGGCTTAAATTCAAAATGGTGTAAAATTCAATACAAAATCCTAAAAATCGGACTTAATCTTATTTTTTTCAAACTTACAGGATTAATTAATTAAAAAACATACTCAGATGACTAAAAGTAATAGAAGGTAAAATTAACGGGCGAAAAAAATAATTTTTCCTATTAGTGACCAGAATTGTAAATAAAATTGTCGATATATATAGATAATTAATTAATGACAACAATATAGCGACAATAAATAGTTACTGCACTAAATTAATACTACACATGTGTCACTAACTAGTTTTAATGACAACTTAATGCACAATCTTTTATCACTGATTCTTATTAATTATTGTATAAAAATTATTGTCATGGAATATGTTATAATTAGTGACAGTATCAAACTTATCGCTTAATCCTTTTGGTCACTAATTTTTTTTTTTTTATTTTTTGTAGTGTTATATCAATAAAATAAATTAAAACTGAAATAATATAAAAGAATCACCAATATCTAAAATAAGAGTTCCTTAACTCTTCCTATTCTTGTATTTATTTACTACATTTCATAATTAATTAATACCAAATATAACAAATTAAAATTAAATAAACATTAATTGATAGTAATATGGTATATATGACAAAGAATTTTAAACATTAGAGCGTTAATAGATAATGTGATAATGATATAAAATTCTCATTCAATTAATATTATTTAGCTCATAATTTCATTTTCATTTTATTTCATAATAATTCTCACTATAAAATTTCAATGTATTTAAAATAGAGAAACCTAACCCTGGTTAAATAGGCATAAAAATGGGCTAAATTTTGAACTAATTTAAATGCTATGAAATTAAAATCAAAATACCCTAATGTCCCAATAATTATTTGGTAATATATGAGGCTTAAATGATAATTAAAAAATAATAATAAAAAAAATGAACTAAAATCTGCTAAAAGAAATGAAAGAAATTAAAGTGATGTTCGAACAATAGTCAGAACGATGAAATTTCATGATGAACAGTAACGTCTCATGATAACAATATTGAATGGTTAGGTTCTCTTGGGAAAGGAGATTGCGTGCACAGATAGATCGATTATAGCTCATCCGGGATTAAAAGTTATTATCATTTGAAGTTTCATTATCAAACCATGCATTTCAAGCACTTTTCTTTTGATTTTCAGTTATCCGGACGCTTTTAGAATATATAACTCCAAAGTTATTAAAAAAAAATTAAATTTCTTTTTCACTCCAAATTTTAATTAAATTTCATGGTTCCCATATTTTGTGAATAACATATCAAATACTCCTAGTAGCTGCATTCTATATCCTAATTTAAAATTTGGTGTAATTATACATAAATTTATTGTGATTTGAGAAATTACATTTAGCACCTCCTGAAGTTTGCTTTCGCCTAACGAATAAGTCCCTCCGTTGGTAAAAATTCACCGAATTTGCTGATATTAATAAAAGAATTGAAAAAAAAAAAGAATCTATATTTATCTCGATTGACTTATTACTGACTTATAATATGTCGAATAATTTTTTTATAATTAAATTACTCTCATACGTCTTCACGCGTTAATGTATGTGAGGAAGTAAATTTTTATCGTTAGAAGAGTAGTTTATTTCGAAAAAAATTGTTTGATCTGCAATAAGTCAGTTTTAAGTCAATCAAGGGTAAATATTAATTTTTCATTCAGTTTTTTTGTTAATACCAGCAGATTCAGTTAATTTTGACTAACGGGAGACTTATTTATTAGACGGAAGCAAACATCAAAAGTGTTAGATGTAATTTTTCAAATCGTATAAGATTTACGTGTAATTAAAACCAAAACTTTAGAAATAAGAGTGTAATTAACCCTATTTTTAATTACATCAGAACCATATTCGTTGCGTATTTTTTTCATCTCTATTTATGTTTACAAAATATTCAATACTATATCTGATCATTTTAAAAATTAGGACACAATTAATACATCCACTTACGTGTCGAAATGACCATACGGCACATAATTCGTGCCCGCTTTATGCTTACATTTGTCAAATTACACAATAGCAAGGGGGGAAAGTCGAACATAATTTTTTATTTTTTATTTTATTATATATTTTATTTCAATTAACGTATATATATATTACGTATACAAAAATTATATTATTTATTTTATTTAATTTCTTTTATGCAGACGATAATGGTATATATATAAAATAAATAAAAATTAAAATAAAAAATCCAATTGGAGGCAAAGCATATATCCCATAACACAAAGAATCCAATTAAGGCAAAGAATAAGAAGAATATCCCATTCCCACCTATCACCAAACACTCATGAAAACCCAAAGAAACCAAAACCCTCTCATCAAAGAGAGGTAAAAATTACCAAAACACGCATACAAAATCTACTGACGTTAGACTCAAAAAAAGAAGAGTGCAAAAACATGCATGTGATGATGCATAGCATGGCCGCATAGACAAGGGACAGGTGCTTGGCGTGAGGATTTTGATAACCCGCGAGCAGAAATCCAAAGGAAAAGGAAAAGGGAAAGGGAAAGGAAAAGGGTTTTCATTTTTCTTCCCAATTCCCCTCTCCATTCGGCGTGCCCTAGGAGAAAGAGTTGAATAGCAGGCTCAGATTGACAGCGAGGGGGTGAGGAGACATTTGGTGAGCCAACCTCCTTCCCTACGTGACCCCATAGTAATTACTCTCGCTGTAGCGGTTTTGTTTTCGCTTTGGAGTTTCGACCCGAAATTTATTTTTCGTTTCCGTCGCATCAGTGGAAAGTGGTGGGAGGAATCCATCGTTGCTTGACTTTTTCTTTTTTGGTTTTCGAGAGAAAATATTTATGGGCATTAATGAAATTTTAGAAGTTTTTGCTTTATTATAGTTATTATTATTATTTTGTTGGAAATTTTCGGTGCCTATCTGTGCATAGAGGTGTGAATGTGGGTGGCCCTGTGGGCTATTGGTGAGGTGTTTTGAGTAAATTAAAGATTACTGTCCTCATTAATCCCTCCACCCATCTCTCAATTTCATACCACACCACCCACCATTTCATTCCATCTCATCTCTCCTCATCCCGGGTTTTCAAACTCTTTTTTTCTCTCTCTATTTTTTTTTTCTTTTCTGTGTGTAAAGAGGTTTGTGTTCACATCGTTCCCTTTTTTCTCAATTCTTCTTTGTATGAAGGAAGAAAAGAGAGGTGGGGTGGGGAGTTTTTGATCGTTGCTCAGAGTTTGTGGAATTCTTCCTTGCAAGAACGGATTTTTTTTTTCTTTTTTGAAAAAAAGAATTTGTTTTTGCTATTTTCAGGTCTTGACTTTAGATCTATCGCTGTATCTGCTGCTCCTTGGCTGGTAAAAATTCACGGATTCTTTTATCCATGTATTAATGTTCGATTAGACCATTGTTGTAGCTGTTTCTGTTTTTTTTTTTTTTTTTTTTTTTGGTGGTTTCTGTGACAAAAACTCGATCTTTTTTGGTGACCTTTTCGATTTTGGTTTCTGGGATTTACCTGCTATCCTGTGCTACCCTGTCTTTCCGCCTCCGATTGTGTTTTTATTTTTCTTTTCTGGGTGGGTTTTGGAATCTTTTCCTCCTTATCTTTTCTTTGGGGTAAAAAAAAAAAAGAGCAACTGGCTGTAGAACTTATAAATCTATGTCTTTTTTCTTTAAATTATTTTCTGGGAGAGATGTTTTGATTTTTTGTAGGTGATTCAAGACTGAATTTGTCTCAGGAATTTTTCTAAACTCGAAAATATTTTTGTAGCTTTAGAAAGGTTTTATCTAGCATCAGTTCTCTTTGTTATTCTCTTACTAAATGAAGCTAATACAACAATCTGGTGTATTTATGGTCAATGCTTCTGGGTATCTGGCTGTAAGTGTTGAAGTATTGATAAAGAAGCAGTTTTTTACCAAAGCTGAGCTTTCTTTTCTTTTTTGGTTCCTTTTACTCCTTTGTTTTAGCTACCTTCAGTACAATGTTGCTGTTTGGTTGGTGATGCTCCTTGCTCACTTAACTTTGGTGGGAAATTCATGTGTGTTAGTTTTGTTGCTTTAAGTTTTTAGGACTTACGAGAAGGATATAACTGGCTCTTTCTTACTGTTGAACATTCAACTATTTACTTAGTCAGAAATTCAGAGTTTTGTCTATCTCAGGTGAGATTAGGGCAATGATAATTCCTGTGGCCGCAACCAATGATCTTTTTATACCATTGCTTGAGTTGTTCAATGGGCTTTTTTGTTAAATTTGAAATAAAACTTTTGGGTTGATATGGCTGAGAGATAGATGATAGAATGTTTGTCTTAATCACTAATCTCTCAGTTTGATACAATGTGAAGACATGAAATCAAGATAATAATGTATTTATTCCAAGTGCTGGTAGTTCTATAGAAAGGCTTTGATGGTGACAAGAAATTTGTTGCTTCAGTTATCTGCTTGAATGAACAAATGAGAATCTAAGGTCTCCGGTGCTTGCTTGAACTGTATGACATCTCAGCTGACACTAATTCAGCATACGGCAGGAACTATAGGTCTCACAAGGACTTTTCTTAAATTGTAGCATTCATGACATATGTCCTACTCTGGACAAAAGTTTTAGATTGAAATGGTTCCAGATCATAGTTTTTACTAATGCATGCACCATTTTTGTTTTACTATTCTTTAATGGTGCATTCTATTCCCACCTATTATGCTCATTGTACTTCTGTAAACTTCTGTAGTATCAAAGGTTGACATTTATTAATGAGTTTAGCTGTCCTGGCAGGGTTGCTGAAGGGCAGAAGTGCTCATATTCTGTCACCCATTTATCGGAACTGTTCACGAGTACTTAGATAAGTTCAACTCTAGCCCTAATGCAAGGGCATAGGAGTTCTGTCAGTGCCTTACCTGAAAATCTAAGCTTTGATCATGGCTCTACGTCAAGTGATGCTGGCATAGATTCTCAAGCACCCTGGAACAGTATGCAGACTTCTGCCCAAAATCGGCTACCAGAATACAGGATATCATCAAGTGAGAACAATGTCCAATATCTGCAACATGTAAGGCCTGAGGGACGGAACGCTGAGTGGAGTTTAGGTGAAACTAGTTCCAGTGCTGCACAGCATCATGGTGACCAAAATGAAAGGAAAACAGAACATACATGGACCTACTGCTCTCGAGCTTTGGAAGAACAGCAATATGAACCACCTAATAATCTTTCATCGGATAATGTTGACGTAAATTTAAATGGCAACCAGACTATAAATGGATCATTTCTTCTTCAGCATTCTAGCTCGAATGCCCTTCCTCAGGATCTCAATATGAGTTTTGAAGATCAAGAGGATGATGAATGTCAGGTAGTTGAGCGTCCCAGTGGGTACATATCTATTGGATCATCTAATGAGCAGATGCGATCAACTGGTAGTTCCTCTGATTCTTTTAGCATGTCTTCTGGATGCGGTGGATATGTGATGGAAGATAGTGAGGACAGGCCAGGGTGTTCCTTGGATGGTCGGCGCATGTCATGCAAGAGAAAAGCACTTGAAGTGCATGGGGGACAGCCTTCTGGAGTGGGAGGTTCAAATTGTTTCCAGAATACTGAAAGAAGTCAATGGCATACTGTACCAGCTGCTCAGGTTGCTTCTGGCAGCATTAGTATGCCAATGCCAACAGCAAATGACCCTGTCATTAATAATGTGACTGTGCAGGAAAATCCAAGGCTTAGGCTTGGTGTTGGAGGCGCTGCTTCTGCAAGTCCTTTCTCTTTGACTGCTTCAGGAAATGCAGAAAGTTCTCGCAGAAATTTCCGCTTGCGCATTCATGGATTACACCAGGAAGATCCTATACCGGACAATCCATTTCCAACTGAGGCTCATGTTGGAAATGTAGATGTTTCATCTTCCCGTCATTCTTCAAGATTAGTTCTTCGTAATCGTCCTTTTGATTTGAATCCAGCTCCCCCGGTGGAAAATGGAAGCCTTCATGGGCGGTCAGTGCATGTTCCTTCTGTGCGTCGAAACCATCAATCTCGGTGGGGTGGAGCATCAAGTTCAAGAACTAGCAGCTCATCTGCTTCTACTATTCCCGACGAGAGGAATTTTCCACTTTATGAAGAACCTAGACCAAGATATATTCCCAGAAGCATTTCAGAACATCCCATGTTTCTTCCTGCTAGTGAGATTGGAAGTTCATCTCAAAATCCTACAACTTGGAACTTGGCTAGTGGGAATAACAGTGTTGCTGGAAATGTCGCATCTACTTCTCGGGCAGGCCCTAGTACAGGAGCCAATTCTTCTTCACCTAGTTGGTCGCATCGGAGTTGTCCACAATATCCTCGGAGACTATCAGAAATTGTTCGAAGATCTCTGCTGTCCTCAGCAGCTACTGAGCCTGGAGGTCAGAGCAGTAATCGTGCTGCACGATCAAGTTCCTCTGCTATCTCTCAGGAGATTGCGCTTCCACCTGGACCAGATAATCATGGTCACCGTGCTTCAAGCTCAAGGTCAGCATTGTTGGAGAGACATCTTGATGGTGCTTTTGGAATACCTTATTCTTTTAGAACTTTGGCTGCTGGAGGTGAAGGAAGAAGCAGTATAATGTCTGAGGTACATCTATGTCTTTTTTTGTCATTTCAGGGGGGAATAGTTATTATCATGGTTGATAGTCACTGAGTTTGCATAAAACTTCTGTTTTCTCTGATGATTGACATTGCTTTTTATGCTTGACTGGTTGACTTGGATTCAGAAATGTCATGCTTACTGTGAAGTACCTAGCATATGAGATGATGTTCATCACATCCACCTCTGGAAAAATTTGGAAAATATTTCTTCAAGCACAAGCAATCTCCAGAATTTGGTTGTTTTTCTTTATCACGTCAAAGTTTTCTTCTTGGCGATACATGGATGTGGATGATTTCATGTTTTGCTTCACCTTATGTACCTTATGGAAAATTACCTCTGTGATTGTTGATATTGTCATTCTAATTGCTTGCTCAGTTATGATATTCTCCACTCCCCCCGAACATGGTCAACAGGTCAGACATCATCCTCAATGCTAATGGAAAATTAAGTGACTCTTGCAAAGTACTGAGGCAATTTAGGAAACTATGATTGTGCAACCTGTACTTTTTGCGAGACTCTTTTAGATGCTATCGATCTGAACAAACGCCCAAAGTGGAGTTTCTGTATTAAATTGGCACCGATAGAAAATGTATTTGCTGCAGATTTTTAGGCCCGTGGTAGTAAATGTGGGACTTGTTTAGGCTCTTGTCATTTGACCCGTCATCATAGAACTTGCAGGCTTTTTGAAACTTGTGAGCAAAGACCAGACTGAAATCAACAAGGGGTTACCATTATCTACCGACTGTTACCAGAATTTTAGGGTAACTGGTACTGCTGAACCTAATTGACCTGAATACTAGACTCCCTCTTGTTGAACTAAAGTATTAGTATAGAAAGCTGTCCAAGACACAGAACTCTTCCACCTCTCTTAGTATTGAATCTAACTTGCCTATGGCTTGGTATTTTCATATTGGCTGCCTTTTTTGTCAAGTTAGTAGGCCTTATCGACACATTGCTATTTAATGATTCGAATAGGGTTCTTGATTTATGTTTCCTTGAAGTTAAAAACTTTCCGTGTAGATTAGAAGTGATTTTTAGTTGTAATGTTGCGCGCTAGGTTTTGATATTATATCCATGAAATTGACTTTAATACTTAATTCTTAAAAGCTGTCCATGTAGATTGAGGAGCTTTTGTTTGTAACATTAGGCCCTCGAATTTGGTACGACATCAAGTAGCGTTCTTGATTTATGTTTCCTTTTAGTTAAGAACTTTCCATGTAGATGTGATTTTTAATTGTAATGTTGCGCGCTAGGTTTTGATATGATAACCATGAAATTGGCTTTAATACTTAATTCTTAAAAAGCTGTCCATGTAGATTGGGAATTGATTTTTATTTGTAATGTTAGGCCCTTGGATTTGGTATGACATCAAATGATACTAAAGAGATTTATTTCAAATGTTTCTCCTTCTTATTTGGCCCCATAAGTGGAACAAGTATGTTACTTCCCTGAACAGAAGCTTCTGCATTTCTTATAGCCACAGAACTCGAAAGGAACTTGTGTGTATTATAAGGATGAGGACAAGCTCTATAGAAGAAGACTATTGGACGTTGGTTGATTAGAGGTTGGGATAGTTAGACTTTTAGGCCCCTCATCTTAGTCACTCTTTTAAATTAATCCATCTAATGAAATCCTAACTAAAAATTAGTCAGTAGTCCTTCCCTGTTTCAACAAATTTAGTAATTACTCTCAACTCTCGGTTGATTGCTAATGGAGTTGCACATGTGTCGGCAACTGAAATTATTAGATATTTTAACTTTAAGGGAACCAAGCTGTAAAAGATTTAAATATATAGTGCCAAACTGGTAATGTTTTCAATGGTTGTGTGTTTTGTACATGAGCAGTTGAGGTGTCACAAAATTAAAATGGCAGCACATTCTGCATAAAAATGACAAACCGAGGAGCTACAGGGACTAAAATTTTATCGGTGGCTAAGATGAATCACAATAAAGTAATTGGCCCGTCGAAGGTCTATTAGAAGCAAGGAGTACTAATGTTCTGCTGATTTCTTTGTACTTCAACTTGATGATTCTATGGTCTTTAAACGCTCACTCTTTGGAGGAAACATTGTCAGATTGTGCTGTTGACAGCAAGTGTAATTGTGCTTTACTGGAAATGATGAGTTGACTTTTGCTTGAAATATACTTTCTTAGAGACTTCTAGTATCATTTGATACAAACTTAATCATCCTTCAGTTTTCTTTTGAGCCAGTTTTGCAACTCATGTAGATAAGTTGATGATTTTGATTTATTCCTTATACGACGAATCTTTACAATAACTATGCAACTAATTGTTTGCTGTCTTTAGCAGATACGCCATGTCCTGGATCTCATGCGAAGAGGAGAGGGCCTGAGATTTGAGGTTTGCTATTTCTCTTTTCTAAGAGCAATTATTGTCGAGAGTTACATTTGTAACAGTGGCATGTATAAATGTGTTTGCACGAATTAGTTAATTTAATTGATTGGCAACCCATGTTTTAAAGTTTCTCCTATATTTTCATTCCTTCTTTTTGGCAAAACCCTCTACAAGCCCTTTCACCATTTCCCCCCTCTCTTTCCCAACTGCAGTTATTCTCTTGCTTTGTACTCTTGTGACATGTTTGTTTCCCCCCAACTTAAACATCTATCTTCGTTGTGCTTGGTAGGATGTGATGATCCTCGATCACTCAGTCCTTTTTGGACTTGCTGATATTCATGATCGACATCGGGATATGAGATTGGATGTTGATAACATGTCTTATGAGGTGGGGATGCGGCAGTGCCTTTTCATCTTCCTCTCATACTTTCCCAGTATTTTCAATCTCAACAGTTTTGTTTCCAGGAGTTATTGGCCCTGGAAGAGCGCATTGGAAATGTCTGCACTGGATTGAGCGAAGAAACCATAGCGAGTCGTTTGAAGCAACAGAAATATGTAGGCAGCAAAGCAGAAGACGAGGCGGAGACAGAGCCTTGCAGTATATGTCGAGTATGGATGTTTTCTTCCACTTGAAATATGGTTTAATTCCATTTGTCACTCATTTTCTTGCACTGCTCTATTATTTGATGCAGGAGGAATACAATGATGGAGAAGATCTTGGAATGCTAGAATGTGGCCATGATTTTCACACCGACTGTATCAAACAATGGCTGACGCAGAAAAACCTGTGCCCGATTTGTAAAACGACCGGTCTGACTACGTGAAACGTGGCCAGCCAATTCAAACTGTCTTGACCTCCAGTTCTATTGGGAGACGTGTTTCGCCAACTTAAAACAATGAAGGCCACGGTTGCTCTCAACTTCAAGCGGGCTTGATGGCATTTCTATGTCCTTTTTCCCCCTTTCTCCCCCTTCCTAAATTATCTTGCTCACATGTTGAGTTTAAAATGATTCTTAAAGTGAAAATAGAACCTTTTCCAGCTTTACGTTTAAGCCATCAATGGCACTAGATTATTGAAAATTCAACCTTTTTTTGTTTTTAATTTAATTTCAATTGTTGTCGAACATTTGACAATTTATCTGTCCTATGATCTTTAATTGTTTATGTTGTCTTTGCTGCACTTCTTTGTTGCGAAACAGTTGAGGTTTGGGGTGAAATTCGTACTGGAAGTCTGGATGAAGTCTGTAAGACTGCGATCCTATCTGTTCAAATAAACAGGAAAAAGCCTACTAATCTTTAAGTGCAAGACTACTAGGTGCTCTCATGCAAATTTTTCTTTCAACACCTCTTTAAAGAAATGTCTTGAAGTCAGAGCAGGGTTGAAAAATAAATCAAATTATTTCATGTTCAATTAAAATCGATCTATAAAAATTCAGTTGAAATTGATTTCTTAATTCTTCAACGAAAAAGAAATCAACACTCACTTATCTCTATTTTTCTCTCTCTATTTCTAAAACACAAAACAAAACAATTAAAACACAAATCCAAACATAATGAATTTGTTTGTTTGACAGGCTTTGAGGCTCTGTTTGAACTTAATTTGATTAGTATATAAATTATAAAATCATACTTAAAAATATTGAAGTAGTTGAACATTCATGTTTTTTAAGTTGGGTAAATAAATAAAACAAACTTGAAAACGTGTATGTAATATTAGCAACACTCGACCACAACTTGCAAGAATAAGAAGTTGCAAGAAAGCTCGATTTTTTTCTCTTTAAACTTTCATTTTCGTGCTCATCCACTCGAATACTTACAACCCATTTTGATTTTATTTTCAAATGGGCCTTCCTAATTTTAACGTTACAAATTTCAAAACTCATGTATTTAGCTGAGAAGGTCCATCTTCATTACAAAAGTTTCTTAACCAAGCCCCATGATTTTTTCTTCCATTTCAACACTTATGGCAGAATAAAGTACGTTTTCAATTATTTTTATGTTCAATATGTGAAAATTTTAAGGTGATAGGATAAAATTATCAAAATGATTTCGTGCTGGAATGAAAGTACCACCGCATATGCATAGGACTAAAATTACGAATTTTCCCTAACTCTCCTTCCACTCACGACCAAACACTACACATGATCAGCATAAAATTTTTTTTTGTGGAGTCCTCTGACGAAAACCTTGTCGATCTCTGATTGCGAAATGTTTGAAGGTATTTTTTGCTGGTTGTCCTCTATCTAAATGTCTCATTTCTCTAAAATACTTCAACCAAGTGAATGTCGTCACACTGATTGTGAAGTGAGCAACACTATTCCATCACCGTTTTTACGTGAATTGGTGTAATGGATGTATTGATTGGAGTACATCTATATGTATTCCTATGTTGAGTATCTTTGTCAGGTTGAGTATGTACTTACAACATTGTTCGTATTTAAATTATTTGATTTTTTTAAAAGAAAAAACTTTTTATACTTGTCTCTTGCGCTGGACATCATGGTTTCATTTTTGTACTGATAATCCTATAGGTTTTGGTTTTCTGAACGACTTGTATTGGATGCATGACTTGTGTTATTTTAGTTAACGCTCTGTGTATGTGTTGTTTAAATATTTCTTAAATGATTTTCCCCATTTTTCGTATAAATCACTATTGTTGAATAATGTGTTATTAGGATGTGCTAAGAAGAAAAGTTTGAGATATTTGTTCCATCCAAGAGTTTATGGTTGATGCATTGATAATATTAGTTTTATTGTAGGCGTCAAGGTGCCTTGACCTTCAACATATAGCCTAAAAGGTGCAAAGTTCCTCATTAGGCTCGAGCAATGAGAAGATTGACTAAAATAACTGACACGACATCTGTAGATAATTTATAAACCAGTCGAAACACTTTTAGGAGGTTTTGCCAATCTTATAACAAATGGATGGTCTTTCGGACACAATACATCTCCTATAATATCTCCAAGCGGCTCCTAGTAGATTGATGGCAAATAAGTTGGGAATCCACGAGTAACGGATTCCCAGATTTTCAGGTAGACTTGGCATGACTTGGTAAAATAGTCATATCTCTTTTAATATTTATTCGAATCACAAAAGATTTTTTTCTAGATGATGGCCAACTCAAAGGGCTTTCCAACGGCGTATGGTACTACACAATAACCCCCGTATCCTGCTTTGTACATTCCTATTAATAGAAGTCTTGTGTAGTCATTTGGTAACATCATTTCTCACTCTCAAACTGTCACTTATTCTCATTTCTCTCTCGATGTTTAGGCTATTTTGATCCTGTATTTTATACTTCACACAAATACATACACTTTATCATCATTTCCTACCATTATTCTCACTTTAATTTAAGTTTTCTTTACTCTTTTTTAGTAAAATCGTTACTGAGTTAATAATTAGAATACTAACTTCTGTTTTGTAGGGTTAGTCCCTGTTGATCTTAACATTTTTTCTTAAAATTCCTTCAACCTTATGGTGTGACCAAAAATTTGGTACACATCTATATTTAATTTTTGAATTTTATATACTATTCTAATACTATTCATTTTAAATTTTATAGTGCCTAATAAATTAATATTTTTAATATTTCTAACAAATCAATCACGTAGAAATATTATTTTTCATTTACTTTTTTTAGTTGAATATATTTATCATTAATGTCGAAGTAATTCAGAAACATTAGATTTAGGACTCTTAAGTAGTTTTCTTTTAATAGAAATTTATCTCCTAAAACTAATTTTAATTTATTATTATTCAAAATATTACTTAAAAATATAAATATCTTTTCACAATAAGAAGAAAAACATGAGAAAATCATACTTTCATATATATATATATATATATATATAATATAGATTGATTATACACTGTTGATGCATTATAGATCAATAATTAATGCAATAAATTGTTGTTGTGTTTTCCCATTACCCATTTATTTACATGCTAACTTTTGGTATTTAAGCTCAAAATTCTCCTCAAAGGCACTATAAGTCTGCAACTTCATGTCATACTTTTCCCCTTTTGACTAAATAAGGGAAAAATATTATTTTAGTCCGCTAAGTATGTCTAGTTTTAATTTTAGTTTGATAACTATATTCATTTTTATTTAGATCCAGTAACTTATGAAATTGCTTACTTTTAGTCCTCTAGCAGATGTTCGGACAATTTTACCCCTATGAGTGCATATGGACTAAAACTGCTTTTCAAAAGTTGCATAGGGGTAAAATTGTCCAAAAATCTGCAAGAAGACTAAAAGTAAGTAATTTCGTAAGTTATTGGACCTAAACAAAAATGGACATAATTATCAAACTAAAATTAAAATTAAACATACTTAACGGACTAAAATAATACTTTTTCCACTAAAAAGAACAAAACCTCTTTTGCACAACCACCATAAAATCAGAGAGCTTTGTCCTACTCTTAATAAACTAATCACTAAAACTATCTCCACATATATATAATCATCACCAAACTTCCAATCTACCGTATCTATACCAAATACCCCAGCAAAAACCAAGAAAGAAATACACTCCAAAAATATACAAATAAAATAAAAGAGAATACACACCACCTACCAACCATCAAAAGCAATCATTGCTATTACCTCATATCAATCCAAAATACAACCTAACAAAGAGGAAAAAGGAAAAAAAGAAGAAAGAATAAGAATATTGCACCCAATGCACATAGTGGTGGTCGGCTTGGTAGCTAATAAAAAGGTTTTTGGTTCGGGTGAAAAATGAATGTATAAAAATATGTTCATATTTGGTTAGAGAATATGAATGAGGAAAAGTAAAATTGGAGGTATAAAAGATTTCTCTAAAGCCCAATCTTGTTTCAGTTTAGAATTTAGAATTGGAAGTATTTATACTGTTAAAAAAAAAATTGTCGTACCAATTTTTTAAAATATTCAAATTTTATCTTTTTATTTATTTATTTTTCTTAAAATAAGTTGGCCGTAACACTAATTTAATATTTTTAATAAATTCATTATTATAATTTATTTTTTCCCTCTCATCCGACTTTACGATTTTTTCTGACGTTCGTGGGAGTTTGTGTGCAGCGATTACTAGTAAGATTGAAAGACTAGAAAGTAATTACTTGTAGACGTAATTAATCTATAAAAAGAACTCAATTTATTTTATTCTTGTTATTGTTGGATGCGTATTTTTATTAATAAAGTTTTTAGTTTAGTTTTTAATTTTTTGATATTTTAAATTATTTTAGTGTTAATTAATTTATTTTTAGTACAAAATAATAAAAAAATTATAAAATTATTTTTATTTGACATTCGATTTTATTGATATAAAGTATGTGAAAATATTTGAAATGCCCTTTCTATTTTCATGTTATCAAACAATTTAATGAAAAAGTATTGATTCTTTCCTCTTCCTTTTAACTTCACTTCCCCTCTCTTTTTTCACTTGCCTTTTCCAGTTTTCCTCCGCCGAACCAAACAAAGCCTAAAACACTACTTAAATTACTACTTTAGTTGTGTATTTATTACTTGTTGGTAGTATTCTTGCAGTATTAAACAACTATAGTTGTGTCCATTAATGGATTCATACACAAAACAAACTCAAGATTTATGTGTTGCTGACTATAAGCAAGGAAATGTTAGTGGGTCCTCTTCCATTTCCCTGAAGTCCCATCATTACAGCTTGCCTCAGCCACCCCCCACCCCACCCCGTCCCACCCCCACTGGCCTCAGTGTCTTCTTCTGCTACTACTCACTATCATGGTTCTGTCTTTTACGCCCCTGTGTGCTGAGCAAGTCAAATAGCCAGAAAGAAGAGAGCTTTTATGAGCTGAGCAAGAAGATAGAATTGATTGAGTGTGCTGTGTGAGGGACGGGGGAGAGAATGTCTGATGGGAAGCCAGCGTTTCTGAACGATGAGCTATCAAAACGGACCTCGATTTTCGGGTTGCGTTTGTGGGTTGTTCTTGGAATCTGCGTCGGTGCGGCGATTGTCATCTTCCTCTTCCTCATCTCTCTCTGGTTCACCTCAAGAAGGAACAAGAAGACCTCATCACTGTTGCTAACTCACAAGAATTCCGCCATCCCGAATGTTTCCAGGGAAATCCAGGAAATCCGGGTTGACCCGACCCGGAAGCCTGAGACGAACCCGAAGCTGCTCCTCCCGGCACCTGGGTCCGACCCAGTTCCGGAAGCCGACCCCGGTGAGGACCAGAGAATCCACATTGAGATTGGAAAGGGGCACCGGATTGCCTACCCCGAGAAGGTCGGCCCGGTGGGTTCAGGGTCGGGTCATGGGAGTGGTGAGGCCCGGCCCGGTGCTGAGGCGGGTGCTGCCATGCCCGGGCCAGAAGTTTCGCACTTGGGCTGGGGCCATTGGTACACTCTAAGGGAGCTCGAGGAGTCTACCAACGGATTTGCTGATGAGAATGTGATCGGGGAAGGAGGCTATGGAATTGTTTACAGAGGTGTTTTGGAGGATAATACTAATGTGGCTGTCAAGAATTTGCTCAATAACAGGTAATCTGATACAAAAAGCTTTAAAATTCTGATCTTCTGATGCAATTTCTGCTGTAATATGTGTATGCATTGAATCTCATGCAAGTGGTCTTTGTAGGATCTGTTGTAATTTGCACTTTAAATCTCATTGCATGTGTTCAAAGTGATAAATTCAACAATTTCATGGTGTGAATGTGAAATTTGCCCAATTCTTTGTGAATTCCTATACTTTTTTGCATTATGTTTTGGGATAATGAGCATATGTTTGGACAGGGAAGATTGCAGATGACGAAAGTATTATCCCTTCTAAGTCGAGCTTTTGTTTGCATGTTTGTCGGAATGATGTTTGTTTGTTGATTGAGGGTCTGAAATTGATTGTTTGTTCAGGGGTCAAGCAGAGAGGGAGTTTAAGGTCGAAGTTGAAGCGATTGGACGCGTTCGACATAAGAATTTGGTGAGGTTGCTTGGCTATTGTGCTGAAGGAGCTCATAGGTACTTCCAAACTTCAGGGTTAACTTTGTACTCTTATTTGTCTTTTGCTCTAGGAACTGACATTATGTGACGTTACCTGAACGAATGCCTTAGAATGTCAAGTAATACTAAAACTGATCTTAAAATGGATTTGTAACTTTTGGATGTCCGTCTGTCAGGATGCTTGTGTACGAGTATGTCAATAATGGAAACTTAGAACAGTGGCTTCATGGTGACGTAGGGCCTTATAGCCCTCTTACATGGGAAATTCGAATGAACATCATTCTTGGAACGGCAAAGGGGTAAATGCAAATTTGTTAATTTTCAGTTCTATCAATCTCAAGCACTTGTTGGACACATTTTTACGGTGTATAGTAACTAAAGCTTTGTGATTTCCTCAGGTTGACGTACCTACATGAGTGTCTTGAACCTAAGGTTGTTCACCGTGATATTAAATCGAGCAACATTTTATTGGACAAACAGTGGAATGCTAAGGTATCAGACTTTGGTCTGGCGAAGCTCATAGGCTCAGAAAGGAGTTACATCACCACACGAGTTATGGGAACGTTTGGGTGAGTCATCTGTCTCACGATGTAATTGTTGTCTCACTGCTACACCCCAAACAAATAGAAAAATGACTGGCTTTTGGCTGCTTGTTCTTGTCTAGCTATGTCGCTCCAGAATACGCCAGCACTGGCATGTTGAACGAGAGAAGTGATGTTTATAGTTTCGGCATTCTCATAATGGAAATTATTACAGGGAGAAATCCAGTGGATTATAGCCGTCCCCCAGGGGAGGTACGTATTCAACCATAAAGCTTAATGCATTTTGCCACCATTGGTTTCATTACTTCCGTATCTTTAAACTTCGTATGAGTCGAAATTCACAGGTGAACCTGGTTGATTGGCTTAAAACAATGGTTTCGAATCGGAATTCGGAAGGAGTTCTGGACCCCAAGTTACATGAAAAGCCTTCTTCGAGAGCATTGAAACGAACCCTTTTGGTGGCTTTACGCTGTGTTGACCCGAACGCCCAAAAGAGGCCGAAGATGGGGCACGTAGTACACATGCTAGAGGCTGATGATTTTCCATTCCGTGATGTAAGTTTGACTTATCTAATTATACAAATCACACGCTAGAGACTGCACATTCACAGTATGTATTTCATATTAACCTAGTTTACTCTTTCCGGGCATGCTCCCTCGTAGTAAGAATTTCCATAATTATGCAATAGAACTAGAGTTACAGTTATATCAATTAGACGTCCGTTCTCCCAAATTGGTGGTTGTATGTTGGTGAACATCAAATGCGTTGTATAAGTCTTTGACTTGGAAGTTCTTCTAAGGAAATTTACACATTTTCTCGCCAACTTTGAGCTGTGGCTATAAATTCTAGACTGGGCTGTGTTCTGCTGAACTAAAGTGATCACATAATAACTGCATCACAAGGACCATACAATTGTTGACTTGTATAGTCATAAGAGAGTGAACAATCATATGAAAAGCACAATAACACTTGCCATTTGATTGGTTCGATCTGGCTAAACCTCATTTGAAAATTTTCTGTTGTTTTCGATTCTTTGTATAGGAGCGAAGGGGTGGAAGGGAGCATGGTCGATCACATCGTGACAGCATGAAAGACAGGGTAGTGGAGAAGCGCATAACCGAACCAGGAGACAGTAGCGGATATGAAAGCAGTGTCCAAACTGACAGGTCTTTGTTGAGGAAGCAAGAAACCGATGAAGAACGGTAAGAAAAAGACCACCCTGTCGTCTGTTTCGCTGTCCTGAAACTATCGGTACACTGCTATCCTATGTAAATATCATCGTTTTGCCTTTCGCAATTTGAGTTACATCATAGTTGTGAGTGTTCATGCTATGTAGCAGATGTTGAGGTTGTTTTAAGTTGCACATTTCTTGAAATTGATTCGTTTGTTTGTCGATGTTTGATTTGATTCAAGCCCCCCCCCCCCCCCAAATCCGAGGAAGAAGAGAATGGTTTCTCCTAATGAAAGACGAGAATTAATTTAACCATCTCTGAGAAATTCATCGATGTAATATACACAGAAGAATTGCTGTGTATTTTTCAATAAATATCTTCTTTTTTTAGGCAATTTTTCTCTACGTTCTGGAACACATAGTAGAGATGGATTCGATTGTGTAAATTTGATCGTTTCAAGGAAAATTCTTATCCGAATCAGCAATCACAAATCAAATGTAATACATGCCATGTGATGTGATGGGTCATTTTTTTTAATTGTACATTAATTTCATAGCAAATGTATTGCATTTGTTATATAATTGAATTCAGGTTCGATTAAACTCGATCAGAGTTAGAATTTTTTTCCTCGTTGCAAATTATACCATCACACCTAATTAATAATTGTTCCTTTATTATAATAAATAATTAAACAATAAATATTAAAGTAGAGGGAAATTATTACAAAATAGATTAAATACTTAGACAAATTGATCTAGGACTTCAATTATTTGTACAATGATTAATAAAATAGCGAGAAGAGAATAATTATTTTTTTTATAATTAAATAATACCTATATATATAGAGAAAGTTTCCTTTAGATTATTATTTTAGTAAGTTGTAGATACGTTAAAAAATAAATCAAACTACTTGATACTCAATAATCAAACTACTCGATACTCAATTGGAATTGATCGAAGAAACTCATTCGAGCACGACCATCTTACTTCAGAAACCAGGCTTGAAACAACATTTTCTATTTGTTCAATAAGCTTGCCAGCTCGGCTCGATCAATAAAAGTATAATATTTAAATGATTCGAGTCGAGTTCAAATTTATTTGAATTATTATCGAATTTATATATTATGTTTGAATTCTGTTTGGTTAATGATGTAATCAAGATCAAATGAATTTTAATTGGATCAAACATGAATCGAGCTCGAATAATTTGATATTTGAAGTATATTTTGTTATTTTCGGATTAATCAAATTGAGCTCAAGTCAAGCTTGAAAGTTTTTCGAACAAATCCTTTTTTTCAAGTTTGACTTGTTAAATTTAACAAATCTAGTCCGAACAAGGTTTTTTTTTTTCCTTTTTCTTTTTATGAATTTCAATCAAGTATCGAATTTAAAAAGTATCAAATCACTTGAGCTCTACTTGTCAATTAAGTTAAAGTTCGTTCACAATCGATTCGATTAACAATAAAACAAAACTCATAAACATATTTTTTGAATTCAGAATAATGCTAAACAATAATGCATTCGTTTCGATTCGATGAACAAGTATAATGCTATTCAAATTTCTTCCAGTTTTTGGCAATCAAACTATCACAACAAGATAGCGATTAGCGAGGTATCCTTACCATTTTTCGTGAAGTAAGAGAATTGATTGAAATAAATTAAATATGATTATTTTTGTCAATCAACATCTAATAAAAACTAATAAAAATAACATTTTACGCATAAGATGGAGTTCGTACTTATGACCTCTAAAATCATAAAACCTCAATTTCGCCAACTGATTAAACATTGTTGAAAAGTATCCTAAGCATTATGTGTGGCTAATCAGATAAGTTTGAGTAAATGCTCAAATGTGCAACACCATCATGAGGGAGCACGTTTTCTTCTTTGAACGTTGAACAATATACCCCCATTAATCAATGACGACTAATTATATAAAAGTAGTTCACGTTATCACGATTTCTGACAGTGGGCCATAACTGATATAAATTAGATTGGTCCCAGAGCCCACATCCATCATCAAAAATTAAAAAGTCAAACAACAAAATGAGATGAAAGAAAGGGGCATTGTAAGGAAGAGTTGGGCGTCCTTGGCAACGACAGCTGAAGGTATGAGTGCTGAAGAAATCGTTGATTGATGGACCCCGCTTTTAATGTCAATCAATCTATGATTAAATTATTGCGACATCCGTTCAAATTACGGACTTATTTGATTAGGATGAAATCACCAAAAAAGTTATAACATTTACCTACGGTTAATTGTCATGTTTAATAACAAATAACCGTAGCAATAGTTATTGACCACAGCTATGCAACAGTTGTGGCCGTAGTTTTGTTAGGGTGGCTAAAACATTTGTCATGGCTCTCAGCCGTGACAAATAATTTTATCATGATGGAAAAATTAATTTTTTATATTGATTTTATTTAATCATAGTTAATAGTAGTAATTTACTATGACTTTCAGCCATAGCCACTAATACTGTAGCTAATAGTAATTTTTTTCCAAGTGAATGCAAGTGTATAAGAGACAATGGAAGTGAAAAATGAGTATATAAAAATAAGTTTGATGTTTAGTTAGAGATAATAGATAGAGCAGAAGTAAAGTTCGACGTATATGAAATCCTTCCGAAGACTAATTTTGTTTTCGTTCAAAATTTGGCGGATAAGTGAATGTATAAAAACTAAAAAGTCAAAAAAGTATGTATTTTTTTTATTTACTCTATTACTTATATACATAATTTTTTTTTCAATTTTTTCTCATTCTTGCTGATAGTACCGGTACATAATTTTTAAATTTGAATTTAATTTCTTTATTTGAGGGGATTGATAGTAATTTTTATTTATTTAAATTGAATGGTTTTAGAATAAATTAAGAACACTCATTTTTGATAAATATTTTTATTAATAAAAAATTTTCTTGTTGTTTGAGGAATATTTCTATTAATAAGATTTTTAAATTTTTATGTACTAACAATTATTTGAGTATAATATTAACTTGTTTATTTCTAATATAAAATAAATAGAATTGGTTAATTAATAAAATTACAAAAATTAATTTTTTTTCTCAATCCATTTTCTTGTACCAAACAAGGAGAAGTATTTGAGATTTACTATTCTTCGTATCATACTAAACAAGTTAAAGCAAAACTATTATTCTTACCAATCCCTTTCACTTGAACCGAACGAACCTTAAATTAAATTATATAAATACCGAAATCCTCTATAAAGTTATAAATATACATTTTGAAAAGGCCAGAGGGTGTTAATGTAATTTACTTGAGTAGGTGTTGATGTAAATTACAATTACAATTACAATTTAAAAAGTGCGTTTGTAATTTGTTGAGAATGTGGGTTGTCTGTGTAATTAGATTCAATTTTAGGAAATATCAATGTGATTTGTACATTAATTAATTTAATTATTCTTGTGAAAATAAACTATACGAAAAAATAAAATTTTCTTATATTAATTGAAGAAAATTATGAATCATGTCGTATCAGCACAATATAAATTACATAGGTAATAAGATATAATATAAGTAAGATGATTGTACCAACCAGGTATATATCTAAGGGGCTAGTGAAAATTATATGGAGGGCCATATATATATATATATAGTGGTACCTTGACTAGTACTTTGAAATAATGTCTGGTTTGGGGTATTAATTATTCAAATTAGGATGCGTGTACAAATTATATAAAATAATATTTATATATTTCACTATAATTATAAAAAAGATAATTAAATCCCATACTTGTTTTAACATTTTGCTATAATTTTTTTCAATTAAATATTAAATTGAAGTTAAAATGTCATAATAATTGTAGGAAACCATGTGGTTGCTGCTATATAGAATATGAATTGGTAACTTTCATGGATGAAATAATGTTAATTAAAGAGATTTTCTACATTTTAGTTGAAAAGGATATTTTTAGTAAGTTATATATATATATATATTAAAATATACCCAAACTCATTTGGTGGATTCTTATTGGATTACATGAGAGGGAATGCAATTTATTTATGCGAAATGACCAAAAAATTTCCTCTAAAAAAAAATTAGCAAATTGTCCGTATTAATGGTTTAGATAAAGGGATAATTTTCTTCATTTTTTTTAAAATATATAAGATAATTTGTAATTTTTTTCCATAATTTTTTTTTTTTGCTCATTTATCGTATTACATGGGGGTAAATTGCATTTTTCTCTTACAGTGGATAGTGTTCATAACCTAATAATTGATGAGAAGAAGCGTGTGTAATAAATGCGACTTATCTTGACTAATCAAGAGGAGATGGTACAACCGTGAAGGGTTGATGGGTAAAGACTAAAACATAGCATTTCCATGTTTTACATTGCTTAGATGAATTTTCTTAACTTGTTTAAGGAAAAACTAGAAGAATGTTCAGATTGGTTTTTCAGCTGGATTTCAACTGGTCTTTCAATTTGTTCAAGAAAAAATTCCTTCAATCTTCATCTAGTTTTTGAACTGGTTAAAAGACATCAAGTGTTTGATGTCAGCTAATTTCCAAACTTAACGTTCGGAAATTAATACCAAACACTCGTCACATTTTTTAATACACTTTTCAAGACCTGTCACAAAACCAAAAGTCATTGGTTCAAATTTTACAAAACCTGCGTTGAAAGAACTCCAAACAAAGCCATAGATGATTGTCGGTAAACAAAAGACTAACATCATGGATGTCACTGTCATAGTGACATTGAGCTGTTACTTGCACTAATATGTTAGTAGCAGAAATGTACCATGAGATTTGATAATTCCGTGAGTAATGACTCAGCAAGATTTGAACAAGATAAGGTGTGATTCTTGAGCAAAAGTTGAGGAAAAAAGTCTCTAAAATGCTGCCGTCAGTTCTTTCTTTCTGTTAAAAGCTTGATTCGATACTCTTTCTGTTGAGATACAGGCAAAAACATGGAGCTGCTTCAGTTATTTTCTCTGATTCTTCTGCTCTCTTTGTTTCTGTTGGCTGATCGTCATGTTCTTCAGGCTTCTGCTGAAAGAAGTACGTTTATTGTCCACATGGACAAATCTTTCATGCCTAAGGCATTTTCTAGCCATCATTACTGGTATTCTTCCATGCTTCAGTCTCTAAAATCAGTAGCCCAGACATCATTTGATCGAGACAACCTGGAACCGAAGCTTGTCTATACTTATGACAGTGCCTTCCATGGATTCAGTGCAGTGATGTCCAAACCTGAACTGGAAGCGCTGAAGAAGTCGCCGGGGTTCCTGTCAGCTTACCTTGACGGTGTTGTAATACCGGACACTACCCACACCTATAAATTCCTTTCGTTGAATACAGCAATAGGGCTGTGGCCAGCATCCCAGTACGGGAAAGACGTGATCATAGGAGTTATTGATACTGGAGTCTGGCCGGAGAGCCTGAGTTTTAAAGATGACGGTATGACTGAAATTCCCGCGAGGTGGAGGGGAATTTGCCAAGAAGGTGAAGAATTCAATTCGTCGTTGTGCAACAAGAAGCTGATTGGAGCTAGGTACTTCAATGAGGGAGTCCGAGCGGCGAATCCTGGTGTTACGATTACTATGAACTCCGCGAGGGATGATGACGGCCACGGCACGCATGTGGCGTCCACTGCTGCTGGAAATTATGTTGATGGTGTCTCGTTTTTTGGCTATGCGCCTGGAACGGCTAGAGGGGTTGCCCCGCGTGCTCGGGTGGCGGCGTATAAGGTACTGTGGGATGAAGGAAGTTATGAATCTGATGCACTTGCAGGTATTGATCAGGCTGTGGCTGATGGAGTTGATATACTGTCGATTTCCTTGAGTTACCGTAGGACAGACTTGTATGAGAATCCCATTGCAATAGCAGGGTTTGGTGCTAGAGAAAAGGGAATTCTTGTCTCTGTCTCGGCAGGGAATCGCGGCCCGAATTTTGCCACTCTGCTCGAGGGGATACCATGGGCATTCGTAGTCGCATCAGGGACTGTTGATCGGTGGTTTACTGGTAGGTTGACGCTAGGGAACGGTAAAACAATCACTGGATGGACGATGTTCCCTGCAAGAGCTTTAGTCAGAAACTTGCCTCTTGTCTACAATGAAACTTTATCTCCCTGCAATTCAACTGAATTACTGGCGGAAGCCCCTGACCGGAGTATCATCATATGCAATATAACTGATGAAAGTACTAGTTTGTTTTTCCTAATGAATGATCTATCCAGATCAAATGTCGCTGCAGCCGTCATAATTTCAGAAGATACAAGCATACTGCGATCCACCTCGTTTCGTTACCCTGGAGTTGTAATTACGCCCTCAGAAGCTCGAGAGGTGATTGATTACACATCAAATAGTGATACACCAACAGCAACCATCGACTTCCAGCAAACAGTTCTTGGGACAGAGCCGAGAGCTGCTCCGGCCCTGTCAGGCTCCTCCTCGAGAGGCCCTGGGCGGAGCTATCCTGGAATCTTGAAACCTGACATAATGGCACCAGGAGTTTTGATCTTAGCAGCATACAATCCACACTCTTTCGGGCCAGGAATCGGAAACAACATAGTCCTGTCGAGCGACTATACTCTCTTGTCAGGCACATCGATGGCCTGCCCTCATATCTCCGGAATTGCTGCTCTTCTAAAAGCTGCTCATCCCGAGTGGAGCCCCGCAGCTATCCAATCTGCCATGATGACGACTGCAAATGCACTCGATAACACCAAACAACCCATCAAGGATATGGCCTTTGATTATCGGGTTGCAACCCCTTTAGGCATTGGAGCAGGACAAGTTGATCCAAACCGTGCGCTCAATCCAGGCCTCATTTACGATGCCACAGTGCAAGACTACGTTAATCTTGTTTGTTCCATGAACTTCACACCTGAACAAACTCGAACTATCATAAGATCAAGCTACAACTGCTCGACTCCGTCCCCTGACTTGAACTACCCAACGTTTATTGCTCTGTATGAAGTTCAAGAAACGAGAACGACATTAACGAGGAAATTCAAGAGGACACTCACAAATGTAGGGGATGGGGCGGCCACATACAAAGTCAAGGTGAAAGAGCCAAATGGTTCAACGATCACCGTTTCACCACAGACTTTAGTGTTCAGAAAGAAATATGAGAAGCAGAGCTATTCCCTGACCATTCGTTACAGGAGTAACAGTGAGTTTGTCATCACAGATGGTTCAATCACTTGGATTGAAGAAAATGGCAAGCACACTGTAAGAAGTCCGATTGTGGTGTCTCCGGGAGTGAACGAAGACTAGTTTCTTGAAAATTCTACTGTAAATTGAATTTTGTCGGACCTGGACCTGAACCACAATTTAATAAAAGTGGCAGATGACAAGTGTATTACACTTACTTATCATTCATTTGATTCGATTAAACCTGATATGAGTAAGAATTTTCTTTAATTTATCCGCCTACGACTCTGAATATGTCTTCCAGATCAGGATGGTTTAATCTGAATGCTCATGATATTGGGCTAATCCTGTCATAATCATACATGAAATTATGATGTGTACAATCTATCTACCTATATCTATTTATTTATTGTTTGTTTTATTCTATTGTAGATATATGAATGTTTCTTTTATTTTTTGAATGGACTTAATTGTCCTTGTTAATTTTATCTTTTTTGAGGGTAAATGAAGATCTTGATTGAATTCTAATTATTCACTTCCGATAATCTTTTAATTAACATCTTAGATTAGTTACAAAAAGATATTATTTTGAATGTTGAGCTTAGACTTTAATTCGTGATAAGATTTTATTAAATCAGTGAATTATATAAATTAATTTCTAAAATTACTAAATTTCCAATTGGTCAACGGAAGATATATTGTGTTGAAGCATTGAACTTAGATTTTATCTTTTTGATAAGATTTCATTGATTAATACATAAATTCATTTATAACGATTGTTATATATTCAATTGATTTCCTAAATAGATATCTTTATGTATGCACTACCAAAAAATTATTTTAGTGGGGAATTTTCGAACGGCAAAATTAGTCGAAGAAACCGTCGCAATTTTGGATGAATCCGTAGCGAATATGGGGTAGTTTCCGACTGATTTCAATCGGCAGACGAGGGTCTCGCCATATCCGTCAAAAGAAAAATATTTGTCAGAAACTTCATTAGAAAATAGGACATAAAAAATTGTCCGTCCCTAATGGTCCGCAATTTGGTAGGTATATTTTTTTGGTTAACTATTTATGATGGCTTTTCTGATAGAATACGTTCCATTACGTCATAAATTTTATTCTCGATGGTCGTCCGAGGATCTAATTTCTTATGGTTGTTCGTCAAAAAAGTAGTGGCGAAATTTCAAGTTGAGATGGTGTTTCGGACGAGAGTAAACGACAAAACTATAATGTCTAAATGATATCGTCCCAAATGCCGCTCCAAAAATCAATGGAAAAAACTTCTAACAGCTCTATTTCAATTGATATATCATAACAACTAAATAAGCTCCCATTCTATTGCATCATTCCTATCAAATAAGCTCCCAAATTGAATATATATATATATATATATATATCAACATTTATTTTTTTATATTATATATATATATATAATTCGCGTGGTCTAGAATTTGCAATAAGTCGTACTGTTTTGAAAATTTGAAGGGAGGAGGTGCATCATTATGCAAGTATTAAATAATGTAACTATTTAAACTATGATGTTGTTCTTGTTTTTAATATTTATATATTAATTTATATAAAGTTAATTATATATATAATTATGCAACTCTGCTCGAGGGAATCTCGTGGGCCTCTGTAGCTGCAGCGGGGACTGTTGATCGGTGGTTCGCTGGTACGTTGACGTTCGGGAACGGTAAAACAATCATTGGATGGACTCTGTTTCCTGCAAGAAATAAAGTCAGAGACTTCCCTGTTGTTTACAGTGAGACGTTATCTGCCCGCAACTCAACAAAATTACTGCAGAAGCCCCTCATAGCAGTATCATTATATGCAACATAACTGATAACCATTATAGTTTCTCGTCCCTGATGAAAGATTCGGCAGGAACATCTATCCCAGGAGTCATCATCATTTCTGAAGATCCACGTATATTAGAGAAGTACACCTTCTTTATTCACCCTGCAGTCGTAATTACGCCCTCACAGGCACGACAGGTGATTGATTACGTGTCAAATAGTGATACACCAACAGCAACCATTGATTTCCAGCAAACAGTTCTTGGGATGGAACCGAGAGCTGCTCCGGCCCTGTCAAACTTCTCGTGGAGAGGCCCTAGTCAGAGCTATCCAGGAATCTTGAAACCGGACATAATGGCACCAGGAGTTTTGATCTTAGCAGCATACAGTCCTTACCCTTCCCGAGCAAGTATTGGGAACAACATGCACTTGCCAAGCGACTATGATCTCATTTCCGGCACATCAATGGCTTGCCCTCATATCTCTGGAATTGCTGCTCTTCTGAAAGCTGCCCATCCGGAGTGGAGCCCTGCAGCTATTCAATCTGCCATGATGACCACTGCAAATGCACGCGATAACACTAATCAACCCTTCAAGGATATGGGCTTTAATTATCAGGTGGCCACTCCTTTAGGCATTGGAGCAGGGCAAGTTGATCCAAACCATGCACTCGATCCGGGCCTCATTTACAATGCCACCATTCAAGACTACGCCAGTCTTGTTTGTTCCATGAATTACACACAACTGCACAAACTCAAACCATCATAAGATCAAGCTACAACTGCTCCACTCCATCCTCTGACTTGAACAACCCGTCTTTTATTGTTCTGTATGAAACTCAAGAAACAAGAACCACGTCAATGAGCAAATTCAGGCGTACACTCACAAATGTAGGGAACGGGCCGACTGCATACAAAGTCAAGGTGGAAGAGCCAAATGGTTCCACTATCTCCGTTTCACCACAGACTTTAATGTTCCGAAGGAAATACGAGAAGCAGAGCTATTCGTTACACGATTAGTAGTGAGTTTGTCGTCGCTCCTGGTTCAATCACTTGGATAGAAGAGAATGGCAAGCACACAGTGAGGAGTCCCATTCTGGTGTCTGCTCACTAACATTGACTAGATTCTACAGTAGTACTCTGACTATCTCCAGGGATCATTCTTCTAAATGCCCACGACTTTGAGCTAATTCTGTCAACATCATAATCTGAGCAACCAATTCTTTAAACTCGATGTCAAAGTTCAAATAAATCCTCCTGATGTGATTCGTGCTAGTAAGTACATGAAAACAAGTTTGTTTACTTCCATAAAATATCCTGCGGCCGTATTTTGGAAACGTTGGCAGAAAAAAATAGATCAACTTGGCTAGCATGTGCAACTGCTGCAAGTTATATACACTTGGAAACAACAAGCGATGAACAAAAACGCAGTAACTTGTCCCTCAGCTTCAGGTACATGGTGTTCTGAAGCAGCCTGGCTGACTGGTCCGAAGTTCTTATGGAATCGTCATGTTCCAAATAAGATGGAAGTATTTTGCTGGAAGGCCTGTCGAAATGTTGACAAATCTAGCTAGTAAAAGAATGGAGGTCTCTAATCTCTGTCGCATTTGGAGTCGGTTGAATCAGATGGTTTTCTGGTCTTCGTTGCTCATTATTCTAAATACTATTCATTTTACATTTTATTGTGCCTAATGATTTAATATTTTTAATATTTAAAAATGACTTCAATAAATTAATCACATAGAAATAGTATTTGCCTATTTATTTATATATTTCAATTGGATATATTTATCATTAGTGTCCAAGTAGTTTAGAGGAATTGGAATTTAGGACTCTTAAAAAGTCTTCTTTTGATAAAATTTTATCTTCTAGAACTAATTTTGATTTGTTATTTAAAAGATTACTCAAGCAAGGATATAAAAGTCCTTTCACAATAGGAACAAAACACATGAGAGATTTATATTTTTATATATAGACATAGATATAGATATAGATATATATGCCAATAAGGTCTAGCTCAATTTGAACCCGCTATATGCTAGGATGTTGTTTTACTATAATCGAGTTATTTCAATTGGTTATTTCAAATATATGATACTTGTAATGGAGTTATTTCAATTATCAGTAGTTCATACCTTCGTATAAAAAAGAATATATATATATATATATAAGTGCACTATATATATTTGTCAAAAAATCGAGAACAATCAAGAATGACTTAAATTAGGTTGTGCACACAAAGCAAGTGAAAGAAAGTAATTATATTAAGGGTAAATTACAATCACCTTTCTTGAGATTTGGCATAGTTACAAATATCCCTAATTGTTCGAAAAATTACCAACAACTCCCTAATTTTAACGACCATCTAACAATTAGCCCCATTCGTTAGATTTTCATCCATTTTTTATAGTGAACTGAACAAAATGCACTTGTTGATTAAAAATTAAAATTTTATTTATTTTAAAAAAATTATTTTTTTATGGATTAAGTGGATTGTTTTTTATAATTTTAAAAGAATTTTCATCCATCCCGTTCGATTTTTTTATAAGTTTTTATTTTTTAAAGAAAATAAAAAAATATAGTAAGGACAAAGTTGACAATTCCATACTTCCATCTAAGGTTACATAATTTTATCAAACATTAGGACGGTATTTATAATCTTTCAAATAATAAGAAAGTATTTATAATTATACAAAACGTGTTATTTTAATTTACCCTTATATTAAAGAAAGAATCATAAAAGAGAGTGCAAAATTATCCCTCACCAACGAGATTGTAGTAATATTTGATTGTCGGCCAGAATTTTCAGACATGCCCTAACAGTTGTGACTTGCAATATATCTCAGGAGCTGTTGAACATCATAATGTGTAGAGGTCACATAGTGTGGTACGCTTGTGGACCTGAGGTCCCATTAAAATGCATGTATCTACCTATCTGCCCAACTGTTGCCTATTAATCAATTATTCAAATGTTTTATTCCGTCGCCAATTGCTTTGGAAAGGAAAGTTCTT
The DNA here is from genome assembly GCF_026168435.1 of Sesamum indicum. Classification (NCBI taxonomy): domain Eukaryota; kingdom Viridiplantae; phylum Streptophyta; class Magnoliopsida; order Lamiales; family Pedaliaceae; genus Sesamum; species Sesamum indicum. The sequence continues at coordinate 11,265,480 of NC_142658.1, read as the reverse complement.
ATTGAGAGTAACGAATCATATAGCAAGTTTAATATATTTATCAGAGTGATTTATCTCTCGTTTTGAACTACACCAACAACAAATATAGTACCGGTTTTATATAATTGGTTGTCGTTTTTTTTTACACACACCCAACACACTCGTGCACCTAACCGGATTTAATTCTCGGCCACATATGAAGAAGATAAGGTGTCATAATTGAGCAGAAGTTGAGGAAGAAAGTCTCGAAATTCCAGACGCCAATGCTTTCTTTGGGTTGAAAGAATGAATCATCTTATGATCTTTCTCTCCTCTTTCTATTCACATACATGGAAAAAAATGCAGTTGCTTCAGTTATTGGCTCAGATTCTGGTTTCTTTGTTTCTGTTGGCTGATCATGTTCCTCATGCTTCAGCTGAAAGAAGTACGTATATTGTACATATGGACAAATCTTTCATGCCTTTGGCATTTTCTAGCCACCATTACTGGTATTCTTCCGTGCTTCAATCTGCAAAATCAGTAGCTCAGACATCACTTGATCGAGACAACCTGGAACCGAAGCTCGTCTATACTTATGACAATGCCTTTCATGGATTCAGTGCAGTCATGTCCAAACCGGAACTGGAAGCCGTGCAGAAGTCTCCAGGGTTCCTGTCAGCTTACCCTGACGGGGTTGTAATACCAGACACCACCCACACCTATAAATTCCTCTCGTTGAATACAGCAACAGGGCTCTGGCCAGCATCTCAGTACGGAAAAGATGTGATCATCGGAGTTGTTGATACTGGAGTGTTGCCCGAGAGCCTGAGTTTTAAAGATGATGGTATGACTGCAATTCCAGCAAGGTGGAGGGGAATTTGCCAGGAAGGTGAAGGATTCAATTCGTCATTGTGCAACAAGAAGCTGATTGGAGTTAGGTACTTCAATGAGGGAGTCCGAGCGGCGAATCCTGGAGTTAAGATTTTTCCGAACTCTGCCAGGGACGAAACTGGTCACGGCACGCATGTTGCGGCCACAGCTGCTGGAAACTATGTTGACGGTGTCTCGTTTTTCGGCTATGCACCTGGAACGGCCAGAGGGGTTGCCCCGCGAGCTTGTCTGGCAGTATATAAGGTACTCTGGCTTGAAGGAAGCTTTGAGTCTGATGCACTAGCAGGTATTGATCAGGCTGTGGCCGACGGAGTTGATATACTGTCGATTTCTCTAAGTTATCGCAGGAGAGATTTGTATGAGAATCCCATTGCAATAGCCGGGTTTGGTGCCAGAGAAAAGGGAATCCTTGTTTCTGTCTCGGCTGGGAATCGCGGCCCGGGGTTTGCAACTCTGCTCGAGGGAATCCCGTGGGCCTTCGTAGTTGCAGCAGGGACTGTTGATCGGTGGTTCGCTGGCACTTTGACGCTCGGGAACGGTAAAACAATCACTGGATGGGCTATGTTGCCTGCAAAAGCGATAGTCAGAGACTTCCCTATTGTTTACAACGAGACGTTATCTGCCTGCAACTCAACAGAATTACTGGCAGAAGCCCCTCATAGCAGTATTATTATATGCAACCTAACTGATCATCTTAGTTTCTTGTTTCTGATGAATGATTTAGCAACAACATATATCCCAGGAGTCATCGCCATTTCTGAAGATCCAAGTATATTAGAGACTTCCACCAACTTTCGTCACCCTGCAGTCGTAATTACGCCCTCAGAAGCACGAGAGGTGATTGATTACGCAACAAATAGCGATACACCAACAGCATCCATTGATTTCCAGCAAACAGTTCTTGGGACAGAACCGAGAGCTGCTCCGGCCCTGGCAAGTTTTTCATCCAGAGGCCCCGGCCAGGGCTATCCTGGAATCTTGAAACCAGACATAATGGCACCTGGAGTTTTGGTCTTAGCAGCACACAGTCCTTACTCTTCCCGAGCGAGTATCGGGACCAACATACAGCTGTCAAGCGACTATAATCTCTTGTCCGGCACATCAATGGCTTGCCCTCATATCTCTGGAATTGCTGCTCTTCTAAAAGCTGCTCATCCCGAGTGGAGCCCTGCGGCTATCCAATCTGCCATGATGACCACTGCAAATCCACTCGATAACGCTAATCAACCGATCAAGGATATGGGCTTTGGCTATCAGGTGGCCACTCCTTTAGGCATTGGAGCAGGGCAAGTTGATCCAAACCGTGCGCTCGATCCAGGCCTCATTTACGATGCCACCATGCAGGACTACGTCGATCTTGTTTGTTCCATGAATTTCACAACTGCACAAACGCAAACCATCCTAAGATCAAGCTACAACTGCTCCACTCCATCCTCTGACTTAAACTACCCATCTTTTATTGTTCTGTATGAAACTCAAGAAACAACAACAACGTCAACAAGGAAATTCAGGCGTACACTCACAAATGTAGGGAACGGACCGGCTGCATACAAAGTCAAGGTGGAAGAACCAAATGGTTCCACTATCGCCGTTTCACCCCAGACTTTAATGTTCACAAGGAAAGACGAGAAGCAGAGCTATTCATTGACTATTCGTTACACGATTAGCAGTGAGTTTGTCCTCGCTCCTGGTTCAATCACTTGGATAGAAGAGAATGGCAACCACACGGTGAGGAGTCCCATTGTGGTGTCTACTCACTAATAATGACTAGTTTCTTCAGTAGAACTCTGAATATCTCCAGGGATCACTCTTCTAAATGCTCATGTCTGTGAGCTAATTCTGTCAGCATCATCATCTGACCAGCCAATTCTTCCAACTCTATAATGTTTAGTCAATAATAATTATCATATGAGGAAAAGAATTGTGTGAACTATGTCAAAGTTCAAACAAATCCTTCTGATGTGATTAGTCCTGTGGCAGTGTTTTGGGAATCTTGGCAGGAAAAAAATAGATCAACTTTGCTAGCATGTGCACCTGATTTGAACTAGAATTTTTCGTACAACTGAAATTATAAACACATTTAAACAACTAGGGACGAGCAAACTTGCAGCAACTTGTCGTCATCTATATTTATATATCTATATATCTTTTATTATGAGTCACTTAAAAAGCTTTTTTTTCTTTTTTTAGATTAAATTAATCTTGTAATATTATTTTAAGTATAAAAATATAAAATAATATACTTATTAATTCTTATTAATTATTTTTCACATTTTTCACATTTATTCTTATTAATTACTTTCACATTATTCATATTTATTTCTATTAATTACTTTTCACATTATACTTATTTACTCATATCATCTTTTTTTTGTATATTATGCTCATAAATAATGTGTGTTGAAGCCATCAAAAATATTATCCTACTAAAAACTTGTGAAAGTAATGAATAGGGTTGAATTCACAGAAATTGATTTCAAATTGATTCCTATTTTAGAGTAGAAGTGAAGATAAAAGGGGCGGTTTTGATTAAAATCTAAGTTTAAAATTAATTAGAATAAAAGAGTATTTAAAAGAGAAGTAAATATGAGAGAAATATTCCAGCAAAAGACAGGACGATGTTCAATTCAACGGTTGATCATAGATGCAAAGATGACAATTATTCATAATAGATAAATTAATTATAGTCATTGGTACGACCTAACAACCTCATTTTTTTTTTACCTTATCCATAGTTAAGAAATGTCCGTTGACTAAATCCCTATTAGTAAACAATAATAAATGGGAACGTACTCAATGTTTAATTTACCAACAGTATTAAGAACTAGAAAGGCCCAATTCTTCCAATAAAATTCCTACGAGGATTTATTTAAATTAGATTGTGCATTCCCTACAACATAATCGAAAACTACTGCATAATCAATTATATTACGTTACCACTAGTTTAATTGATTAGGTAAATATTTTTTACAGTTAGCAATTGACCCTATCATTCATAAATCAGATTATTCGTAATAAGAGCACATAGAATAACACAAATACCAACACGAATGATAGTAGAAAGTACAAAATTAGATATCGCAACTCATAGGGGTTACGCATTCACCGAGTCTTTATTCGAAATTAGAGAATTTAACTAGACATGCCTATAGAAGAACACATAAAAAGAAAAGAGGAAAGTATTATAAAAACGCAGATATCCAAGATTCAAAGGTTCAAAGATATCTCTAATGTCAATTACATCACGTAGATATACTAACTAGTTATCTAATTACTGAAAAAGGTAAATTTCTAATTGAACTAAAAGACTAAAGGAATTAAAACTGTTGTCTTTAAGAAGTTTCTCCAACAATTATAGTCTGCAACCATCAAAATGTATCTCAATCAGCTTCAAATCTTTTCAGAAATCAAGTTTTGAACCTTCCTTTTGCAGCCACATTCCTACGCCTAACTCATCCTTCTAATTCGTCAAGTTTTAATTTTTGACTTCTTTTTCCCTTTTTCACTTCATCAATCCATTATAAGCTAATACTGCAAATTAGGAGCATTTTGACACAAAAAAAAGTAAAATACCACTTGAAATTATAGTAAAATGCACTCATATCAATAAATAATACGCATACTAGATCAGACTACCTTTATGATAACAAGAAAAATGACTAGAAAACAAAAACGTGAAAATTGAAAGGTTATCGTTGAGAAATTTTTTTCCAGCATAGATATAAACAGGAATTAATTAAACCACTTGGCATATTATAATAGGTCAAAAGATAAATAAAATTATTTAAATGAATTGTCATGTAAAACAAGCATTTTGAGGAGTAACATAGGTTAAAAGATAAAAATGAGAATCAATTATAATTACTTATCATGTAAACTGAACACTTTTTGTACTAAGATAGACTAAAATGTCATTTGAGCATTTGAGGTGTAATTATTGGGTACATTAAATGATTTTTTTTTTATCATCTCTAATATAATAAAACAAAATATTAGTACACAAGATTGATCTTTTCAACAATGTACGACAAAATTATGACATAGATATAAGAATTACCAACTTGGCACATATTAAAATATAAATAAACCATAATTGACCAATCATATTTATTACAATTATTCTTATTTTATTTTATTTTGTAATATTTATATAGTCACCATAAATTTGTCCAAGGTCTTTTAAAATTCAAATAAACTGATTTTCTTAAAAACAAAGTAACTAATAATTATTAAGCTAATGTATGTTTAGTGTATCATTTAATAAAAAGAATTTACTTAATGTATGTTTAGTACAATTTCTTTCACTTTGATCATAGTAATTAGCCATAACAAATTCATATTTGGTGTCAATTATTTTTTTATAATGAGTAATAGCGTCATACGTGAAAGAATGGGTATGGTCCAAAACCCCACGAGAACGCAACGAAAACATAAAAATAAGCCTATTTTAAATTCTAAACCTGGAAGGGAACTAGTTACCATCTAATTCTCTTTCTACCTAATTTTGCACTCCTTAATTAGAATTAATTGCTTCCTGTACTCCTCGTGACAATTATGATGCTATTCTGGTAAACAAATTACAAGATGCTATTGCTTTTCCTTCTTTCTGTATAGCAGCCACCTTTCTGATGATCAATTTATTAAGAATTTGGCCCAACAGCGGAAATTCCGCGCAGCATTCGTCCGTCGCTTGCAATGGCTGCCCTACCAATATCAAGGATGCTTCAAAAAAGTCTTGTTTAATGAATTGAAAATGTTGCACCATGTGAATTTTATTCCTGCAGTCACTAAAATATTCAAAAGAAAAACAGACACTTAGGAAGATGAGTATGGGTTATTAAAGAAAGCTGCCCCTTCTCACTATATGATATAGTAAATTCAGACCAGATCTTATCCTATGCTACCAAATTTCAGAGGAGAATGGTGCTGGTTAAGGCAGTTCCTCTAGTTTTGTTCTCATGGTTTCTCTTGGCTCATCATGCTTCGGCACAAAGATCAACTTATATTGTCCATATGGACAAGTCTTCCATGCCCAAGGCCTTTTCCGGTGGCCACCATTGGTACTCTAGTATCTTGGGATCCATCAAATCGGTCGGTCTCAAGTCATCGGATGGGGACCAGCCCGGTCCGAAGCTGGTCCATAGCTATGACAATGCGTTTCATGGATTCAGTGCAGTGATGTCGAAGGATGAGCTTGAATCCTTGAGGAAATCACCCGGTTTCCTCTCGGCTCATGTTGACCGGCCCGTCACACCTGACACCACTCATACATACAAATTTCTTGGGCTGAACACTGCCTCCGGAATATGGCCAGCATCTCAATATGGGAAAGATGCGATTATTGGTGTCGTTGACTCTGGTATCTGGCCGGAAAGTCCAAGCTTCAGGGATGAAGGAATGACTGAAGTTCCAGCAAGGTGGAGGGGGGCTTGTGTGGTGGGCCAAGATTTCAATTCATCATTGTGTAATAAGAAAATTATTGGAGCTAGATGGTTCAATCAGGGGGTTCTAGCAGCCAATCCTGATGGTACAATTAGTATGAACTCCACAAGAGATACCTATGGTCATGGCACACACGTCGCTTCCATTGCGGCTGGGAATTATGTCAAGGATGTTTCCTTCTTTGGCTATGCTCCAGGGACAGCAAGAGGGGTAGCTCCTCATGCTAGGCTGGCCATATACAAAGTCCTTTGGGATGAAGGAGGCTACGAGTCTGATGCACTTGCAGGTATTGATCAGGCGGTTGCTGATGGCGTTGATGTCTTATCGATCTCTTTAAGTTACCAAACAATTGATTTGTATGAGAATCCTATTGCAATTGCTGCATTTGGTGCAATGGAGAAAGGCATCCTTGTTTCTGTTTCGGCAGGAAATCGTGGTCCAAATTTTGGAACTTTACTCGAGGGAATCCCTTGGGCAGTGATAGCAGCATCAGGAACAGTTGATCGCTGGTTTGCTGGGATCTTGACGCTGGGGAACGGTTTGACTATCATGGGCTGGACCATGTTTCCTGCAAGGGCAACAATCAGAAACTTGCCTCTCTATTACAATAAGACCTTATCAGCTTGCAGTTCAGCTGAACTATTGGCAGAAGCTCCCTCTGCTATCATCATTTGCATCCAATCTTTTGATACTGCAGAATTCTCTGATCAAATCAGCTATGTTTCTCAATCAAATGCCCTGGCAGCTATTTTTATTTCTGAAGATACTAGTATAATTCGATCCACATCTTTTCCTTATCCTGGTGTTGTAATTACCCCCAAAGAAGGAAAACGTGTGATCAGGTATGCCTCAAATAGCTCCGAACCAACAGCAAGCATCAACTTCCAGCAGACAATCCTGGGGAAGGAGCCAAGACCTGCTCCAGCTGTATCTGAATCGTCATCAAGGGGTCCAGCACGAAGCTATCCAGGCATTTTGAAGCCCGACATAATGGCACCTGGTGTATTAATATTATCCGCCTATAATCCATACACGAGTGTAGCAAATATCGGTTCCAACATACAATTGTCTAGTGACTACAATCTAGAGTCAGGCACATCAATGGCTTGTCCACATATCTCTGGAGTTGCTGCACTCCTGAAAGCTGCGCATCCTGAGTGGAGTCCTGCTGCTATTCGGTCAGCCATGATGACCACTGCAAATCCAATCGATAACACTCAGAAACCCATCAAAGACATGGGGCATCGTTATGACATTGCCACACCGTTGGACATGGGAGCAGGACAAGTTGATCCAAATCGTGCACTTGATCCAGGACTTATATATGATGTCACTGCTCAAGACTATGTAAATCTGGTATGTGCCCTGAATTATACTCGTGAACAAACTCAATCTATCATAAGATCAACCTACAACTGCTCAAGCCCATCCACTGATCTTAATTACCCAGCATTCGTTGCACTATACGACCCACTACAAGAAAGAACTACTCTAACCCAGAAATTCCAAAGAACTGTCACAAACGTTGGGAACGGTGCTGCTACATACAAAGTAAAGGTGAAAAGGCCAAAGGATTCTGTGATCACAGTATCCCCAGAGAAATTAGTCTTTCAGAAGAAAAATGAGAAGCAAAGATTCTCTTTAACCATACGCTATAAGAGTTACGATGAGTATGTCATCAATCATGGATCGATCACTTGGGTGGAAGAGAATGGCAAGCACAACGTGAGGAGTCCTATTGTGGTGACCCCGCCAGAGCCCTCATAATTCCTTCAGCAATCAATGGCTCCATCAAATCATTGCTTGAGATTTTACTGCATGTAATTCACCAAACTTTGTCAAATCTATTGAAGCTTTTTCTCTAATAAATCTGCCACAAGAACACAAAAAACACGAGCAGCTGCAATCATTTCCATCCCTGTAAGTTAGATTCCTCGTCACAATTGTTCCCTGTGGAAGTCTTGATGCCCAAAAGCCTTTATGCTGCACAATCCAACTATGCTGTAACCATCAACCAAAAGTACATAGACCAGAAAACATTATATACAACGAAACAGGATTTCCAACACCTTTTAAGTGTTTTTCCTTTCTACTCCTACAGATTATGTTGAAAATCTTTACAAGATATTAATATTAAACAATTATCTTTTTTAAAAGTTTAAACTTTTAGATGATACGGTTGTTTAGCATCCTATCAGAGCACGACCATACAAGCCAAACAAGAGATTTTGGTCCCAAATCTCGTTGCATCCATTCATATATAAAAAAAGAAAAATGTTTTGCACGCAGAGTTTGCACGTGATACTAAATGATTCTCCATTCTAACAAATTAGACTTTTAATTGAGGTGGTCGTTTAACATATTCAAACTTTCTTTCACCATGTCCATTTCGTATTACACAGACACAAACACAATCACAATCATACACACAAGTGACCATGTACAAAGATTAATCCAAAACTTTGAAAGATAATCAATGAACTACCAAGCAAAACAACTACTGAGTATTTTAGGCATCATGGACTGATTGTTGGTTTATGAAATTGGTTTATGGTATAGAGCACTACTTCATCATGAGATGGATAATAAGTGTCAATTGTCATTAAGCAGTGTAATTAGATATTGTTACTGTATTGTGATGAATTTTAAGCTGACAATCCACTCAGTCTCCTCAATATTAAGTGCTCCTTGTCAGGATTTTTAGACTTGTTGGTACTTTAATGTTGCTGTCAGAACCATTTTAATCTGAGTGTATTTCTGTATTGAACGCTGTTCAAGATATTATCTGCTTCAAGATTGAAATATGAGTGTTGTATTCTTGCATTGCCAGGTATCTAGAGATATAAATCATTCTCAGGCCTTTTAGTCCAATTTTCAGCTTGATAAAAATGGTTTTGCGGACATGGATTATGTCAATGTTTGATTGTCAAATGACTACATGTACACATGTGGTAATTGGGTTGCAAGTTTTTAGCTGCTAAACTATTCCATTATATCTTTGAAGGTTCAGTTTTCACAATCAGTACATGTTCAGTCACTGGTGTTTTCCATTTGTACATTGTTGTGACATTGTTGTCTATGTGATCCAGTTCGATTCTATGCGACCTTGATCAATGACTGCAATCTAAGTCGCGTCACCTCCCCAGATCTGAGATGGGGCCTGAGGATAAAACAGGAAAGTTCGGGTTCGTCCCCGACGACGACCCTCGCTTAAGTTAAGTGGTGATCGAAGGAAAATAATACGATCTCAATATGCGATTTAAGATAATGGGTCTGAAAGTACCTCTTCTCAATATGGCTTGGGTATTTATAGGACTTAAACGGGTCCCACTACCCGACACGTGTCGTTTCCCGGACTATTCATGCGTTGATTAAGCATTGTCCTGTGGCTCCACCTATCTGGGTCGATATACGGGTCGGATCCGAACAACTTGACCCGGCTGCCAGCACCATGACCCGAAGCGACCAACGACCTCTGATGAAATGCCCATTTTGCCCTTAACGAAAGATTGTCCTTCTATAATTTGGCAATAAAATCCTCATCACTACGGAAATCTTCTTTTCTTTTCTGGTAACTCTTTCTTTTTGCTGATTCTTTCTCTTCTATATTAGTATATTTCTGAATAATACCTCATATCGCTCGTTACTCTTTCTTGTGCAATGACAATTTCTGTCATACACCCTATAAAGAAAATAATAGATACGTATTTCATGTTTATAAATATTAGCTTAAACTCAAGAGTTTTATGAGTAGTTTTCCATGTGAATTTTTTTTATGGTTTTCAAGATTTATAATTATATATTTTATTTGTAAATATTAATAAGGTATGGTCTCTTAGTGATATGGTTTTCATATGATTCACTGCATTTTCACGTAATAACCAATGAATCTTAATTCTAACAACTTATTTTTAAAATTAAAAATTTCTATAAGTTCATCAAAATGCTCTCTTTGAGTTTGGCATTAATTTTTAATTGGCAATAGAGTTGCACTTATGTTTTGAAAGTTATATATTGTAATTTGAAAAGGAAAACAACTCATTAATTTTTTGAATTGACATTACCTCTTTTGTTTTAAGAGAAGCTTTTGAGGTTAAATCCCATTATTAATTACAAAAATAATAATGATAAACCACATAGAAAGATAGAGAATTCTCATAATTATAAGTTTAAGAAATAATTTTTTATTTACTCGTTTATGACTAGTTGACTTGTTTGCTTGGATAAATTTTTGTTTCAAGATATTAACTGTTTTACGACAAATCTTTCCAGCTACCTCTAGTGAGTTTAAAAATAAACATTCTCTCAAAATATTACAAAGAGTTGGGACCTTGATGTTGCTGATGTCCTCGAGCGCTTTCCTTTTCTAATACTGCCTTGCCTATGCTTTTGATGTTGTCCGTGTATGATTTCCAGTTTACTTTTCCGTTGTTTGCCACTGGAAAGTTTGAAACTATATACATAAAAATTTTCGCTCGAATCTTTATCCTAATGTCAGAGTTTGAGACACACGAGACTTACATTCACCATTGAGCTTAGACCAAGTTGCATCACAAATTACGTACATTTAAGTGTAATTATTTACTTAGTTTGGAATAATTGACAATCCATGGATCATATTTTGACCATAACCAATACGTTTCAAGTAATTTTACATTATTATTTTCTTTAATCTTTCATGCTCATTTTATGTATATAATTTTTTCATAAACTCTTTATGTACCATACAGGCAATTTAATCAAGTTGTATAAGAACAAAGTAAACCCACGAAATCACGACTTCTTTTCTAAAAATATTTTACCAAAACAAAGCCCTCTTCCATATAAAAAAAAAAAGCAACATCGACTAAGTAATTTTATTCAACTTATTTTGATTTCTTCCTCTTTACTGATCCCAACTCGTCATCCTTAGCCTACCATCGGCACAAAGGGTTCGGCCAAAACTCTGTAATGGTCATCATGGAAAACATAGACGCGATTGCAGCAGTGATCCGTCAGCCGTCCCTGATTTTGGCGCATGAAAACGACAGTCACCAACGGGTTGTCATACTCGATTATGATTCTGGCTTGAGTGCGATCCATGCCGACTACGTCAGGCCATATGGATTTGTACCCTATTTATGTTCAAAATTCATATCTAATAATCAGAAAGAACAACACAACTCTGATACAAACAACAGTTAGGAGAATGTATTTTTTGAGTTACAAACTACAACGAATATTATACCTTTGGAGCACCCAGAACTTGCACAAGGAGGATAAGGCAGTCTTTGAGCCATTTGCTATGGTTTTGGTTTGTTGTGTGGGTGAAGATGCCACCCAATTAGAGGTATTTATACACATATATTAGGGTATGTGCTGGAGAAAATTTATCATCTCCTTCCTAATTACAAGAAGATTCTGTGTATTTTCACATAGAAATTCTACAAACGTATATGGAATTGAAGTATTTATGGCAATTGAATCTTGTCTTATCAATCAAGGAATTAAATGCCGATAATTTGGTAATTCTGAATGATGAAGGGTCAATCAATTCGCACAATTTGGTTGATTAGAAAAAGTAACTTAAATAAAAGCGTTTTTCCAATTGAATGCCAACTTAATGACCACATTGTAACTTAAAGTAGGCCTAATTAATCACCATTTTGCCTTTTTAAAAAAACGTATAGTACCAATTGTTTTTTTCCTATACGATCAGGCCCAACATGTTTGTGAGAATAAAATTAAGCCTTTATAAATTCATACATTTCTCTGACTGCCTTATTTCTGGGTATTCAAATCCTCGATATTTTCAAGTAGTGTGGTTGGAGAAAGTCCGTAAAACCGAAAATTTGGAATACTCCTGGAACAAGGCGAGAAAAAATTCACTATAAGAATTATAACATTTGACTATGGTTAATTGTCATGGTTAATAACAAATAGTCGAAGCAAATAGTAATTTACCATTGCCGCGGAACGGTTGTTAACTGTGGTTTTTGCGAAGGTGGCTAAAATATTTGTCATGGCTCTCAGTCATGGCAAATAATTTTTTTCATGATGGGAAGTTAGTTTTTTCAATCAATTTTGTTTAACCGTAGTTAATAATAATTATTTACCATGGTTTTTAGCAATAACCATTAATATTGTAGTCATCAGTAACTTTTTTTCTAGTGTATGGATTTATGCAGGCTTAATCTTATTTTCGAAAGTATGTTGGGCCTGATCATGAGCTTAGAAAAAAGATAGTTTGACTATATCTTTTCTTTGAAAAGGGTAAAATGATCATTAATTAGGCCTAAGGATCGAAACTATAAATTTTTAAAAGTTGAAGGATTAAAATAAAATTTTAATATATTTAAAAAATAAAAATAAATTAGTAGCAATATACGAGGACCAAAACTATAATTATCCTGAGTTTTTGTTTAAATTTGAGTTTAATTTTGTTCCACATGATCCCTTTTTATTTTTCTTTCTTAATTTCAATCTTATATGCTAATGTCACAACTCTTGTCTTGTAATTGTTTTGATTCTTTTCATCTTTCATTTAATCTGTAATCCATAACAATTATAGCTATTAGATGGCTTTAGATGGCCTATACAACAATAATTAGCTTACAAATGCCCAAGTTAAAATATCAATTCAAGGAACTTAGAAAATACAAATTATCTTATGATATTCCTTTAGTTATATGCAATATTTAGTTTTAATGTAATTTTATCTTTAAATATAATGATAATTTAGGAATACTTTTAATCATTAATTCAAATAAAACAGTAAAATAAAAATAATAAATATTGAAATCAGCATCAAGATAATTGTACTAAAAAATGCAAATTTAAAGTCTAAATTTATTGGTACAATTGGAGCTTCGTGGCAAAAGGTGATGATTTATGTGGTTGCTTTTACTATGAATTTGCCGTTGTAATGAAATCTACTTTTTTGTAGTAAATATTTATGTGATGGATACAACTGGACAACCATAGCAAAAGGCGGTGATTTTTGTCATTGTTTTCGCTACGAAAACAATATCGTAACAAATGTTAATTTTCTATAGCAAATACTGGTTCGCTACGAATTTTGTCCGTAGCGAAGCATTTGCTACGCCAATCTTCCCTACGACAAAAACTCGTAGCGAAAAAGTTTTTATTATGAATTTTGGCCTTTTACTACGATTTTTGCACAATAGCTAAAAATATTTTTTCTTATAGTCAAAAGTCATTAAGTACATCAGGGATACAGCGGTCAAACAGGGGAAAATTGTAACATCGTTAGTGCAAGTGTTAAAAAGGGCATGTGAGCTAACTAAAATAAAACAGGATGGGGTTTTTAGCCTATTTTGAAAATAGGAGGGTATTTTTTGCTGACCTTGTAAAACACAGAGGAGTTTTATGCATTTTGTCCAGAATTTTTTAAAATTTTAGGTTTCGAATTATCTGATATTTTTAAATTAAATCATCGGGTCGGGTCGGTAGGACAGCCCTACCCGATCCGTGCAGGACGGTTTTTTTTTTTTTTAAAATAAAATATGTTTAAAACAGAGTGTTTGAGGTTTAGTTTTTCTACTTTGAAGTTATTAGTGGCATGTCAATATCCATGCCCTGGCCCATGATTTTACCAAATGGAGCTCCTACCCGACTCATACATCGGGCCATTTTGCTAATGGAGCTATCATAATCGGGCGATCATACATCTGGCTGCTAATGGTATAGATTTCGGAAATAGCTATACTTATTTTTGTACCTATAAATACATATATACCAACATTTACTATTGTTTGATTAAAACGAATGCCCTATTTTTTTAGTATTGTTTACTTTTAGAAAATTATAAATAAAACACATACTACATTATTTTTATTGAAAGGAAGAACGAGAAATTCATCGGTGTTATGTTTGGATTGAAAATTTTAAATTCAAAATAAAAGAATTATCAGATTAATATGAATAAATTCACGCCATAAAACATTACAAGTCTTTAAATTTTCATTTTGAACTATATTATGTCGTATTGTGATGGACTTCAAATCCATTTAAGATGGAGTCATTTGAAATCTTTACATCAAACGTCTTCTCTTGTCACGCAGCGGAATATATTTTTCGCCCGTGCGGCGTCTCAGGTTTCACCCAACCTTCGACCAGCTTTCGCACATCTCAGAGTTTACCGACTGCTCGTCGCGTGTCTTCGACACTGAAGCTCGCTAGCACGACATCTGAACGCATCCCAGCGCGGCACCGCGTGCCCTTGCGCTCGCCTATCCAAAATGCCCATGTTCGCCGAGGCTCTCGGCCCGCACGCCTTAGCGTCTCTTAGCGGCCGACCCCGACTAGCTAGTCTGCCGCCATGCGTTTCGCCCACAATCTCGGAACCCGCCGACGCATCCCTCGATAGCAAGGAGCATCCTCGCTCCGCCTCGGCATTACGGCGCTCCGCATGCGCCCGTAACGCCCATCTCATGTCCAACACACACTCGGGGCATCCTTGGCGCACGCCTTCGTCGTGGCCGTCTTCTATGCCTCGCCCGAGTAGAACCGCACCTTAAGTCCGAGGCCCACATGATATGCCAACATCCTGCCTTGATCCCGCATGGCATGCCCGACATGCCTTCTTGCCTTTCGGCGTGGCTACATAATTTGCCCACAGTGCGGCGTCGCCCCACGACCGCTTATCTTGGCCAACGGACCCCCATGGACGGCTAGAACCCGATAGCGCGTGCCATGAGTTGGATCACGAGGTCTTGGAGTGCTTGCCTCGATCACCCATTCACACGAGAGGTGTTGCCCCAAATATCTCGCAGCCCGCGGAGCAACCTTGCACGTCACATGGAACCTCTCGGCCGCATTTGTGCCCAACGTAGGCCGTCCTGGCCCTACGCTGCCCGTTCGGTTCCCATGCCTTTCGGGGACTCTAAACACTCCTTTGAGATGCCTAGAGCCGGCCCTTGGAGGCCCCCAACATGCCCCCAAGAGATGCTCATTTAGTGCCGACGTTGCCTACCGCCATTGCCGTCGTGCACGGGGAGGGCCGGCTGGAGCTCACCGCATCATACCCCCCTTATAATAGGCTTAAGAAAGTTTTTCCTATTTCCAGCAGTAGACATTGAAAGGGTTGAGGAGCGCACTTTTTTCACATCTCCCTCAACCGATGTCCAAATCACGTGCCGCTTGAACCGTAGCGTAGCCTACGACTTCTACATCATAACTCTTGAATTTCAGCCCCATCCGATCATCCATCGCTGAGGAATTGCCCATGCAATATTCTAAAATTACAGTCTCGCCACTGCACTGGCAGACTCTGAAGATCGTCGTCGTTTCCTACCCAAACGGAACCGTCTACCTCTGAAACATATTGGAGGTGTTCCCAACACTCCAAGGATCTCGCCATAGAAACAGTTTTGCAAATCTCCAAAGATAAAGCACTCTGCTTCACACATTTCTCTCCTGCTCGCACGCAGGGTGGCGCCTGATCGTCGCGCTTATATCTCCTTGCCCAAACGTCCTCGGAATGACTTCATACTTGGCGGATAGCATCCCCACACATCAAGGAAGTTCCCATACGAACAGTTTTGCAATCCCCAATCATTAAGAGTCTCTGCTCGAAGGCTGTTTGCGCACCTGCATGCCGGCTGGCATCCCCTAGCCGCCCGCACGTCCTCCGCAAGTCACTGCCGGCCGTCTTGCCCAAGGAGCGGCCAGTGACATTCTCCCCCACTCGATCTGTTGACGTCCTCGTCAACACATACACGAAGGATTGAGGTGTATGCGGTGCCCAATACTCTCTCTCAGTATCGCGCGACACCAGACCGTCCTCCTGCTCTTTCGAGCACTTCGGTCGTGAAGTGCCTCTTCAACACCCCATGTGGTCTCCCCACAAACGGTGCCTCTGCCGCACCTGATATGATCATCTCAACGCAAGTGGAAGTCCGTATACTCGTCGACACCCTCTTCCCAAATCTGTGCTAAGCTCCCCCACAAAACATAGTGCCCCAAACGCACTCAATTCATCACGAAAACTCAAAGCGGAAGTCTGTGCCTCTCTCTGCACTCTCTTCCCAAAGTGACGGGTAGCTCTCCACAATCGTGCCTCAATGCACTGCATTTCTCATTGTCTGCTCAAGTTGGAAGTCTGTGTACTCCTCTACACTCTCTTCCCCATTGTAGCCCACGTTGGAAGTCTGTGCCTCTCTCTGCACTCTCTTCCCAATTGTAGCTCAACCGATTATTTGCCCCCACAAATAGTGTCTGAATACACCCAATGCCGGAAGTCTGTACACACATTCTATACTCTCTTCACAACTTTTCACACGGGTGGGTAGCAAACTGTGCTTCAAGTCCCGTCAAGTGCGCCTCTGAAATCTCCAATGCTCCTCAAGACAGTGCCTCCAATACACTCGAATTGATCTGGAACGAAAGGAATGTCTGATGTTCCTCAAGACAGTGCCTCATATACACTCGAATTGATCTGGAACGACTGAAGTGTGGAGTCTGTGCGCACGCTTCGCACTCTCTACCCCACTCGAGGTGTTGCCGCCCTCGGCAAACACGCGAACCCGCCTCTGCGGTAGACTACACTCAAACCAACTTAAAAGCACATCATGGGCCGCCTGCCCAATTGTCGGAACCACGCCGCTAGTGGACCGAATACCTGATCTGCTAGCACTGTGAATTACCTTATACCTACGCAGTAGGAAGGATATGGAGCACCTACTTCTACTGGTCGTCTGCTCTCTCGAGGTCGTCCTTCGCTAGGTAGAAAAAGGACATTACGGGATATCTCCAAAATTCGATGTACTTCTTCAAGTATAGGACACATCTCATGTTTGCCGAATCTAAAAACCATCGCCTTTGCATCCTAACACTTCACTGCGGCTATGATCAGATCCCAGTGTTGGTTCACTTTTTACTTTAACGACCATCTAACAATTAGCCCAAACCATTATATTTCCATTCATTTTTACGATGAACTGATCAAACTGCCCTTGTGGATTAAAAATTATAATTTTATTTATTTTTTTAAAAAAATATATTTTTTACAGACTAAGTGGATAATTTATTTAAAAATTTTCATCCATCCCCTTCGATTTTTTTATAAGTTTTAAATTTTTTTTAAAAAACTAAAAAAATACAGTAAGCACAAAGTTGATAATCTCATACATCCATCCAAGAATTTACATGATTTCATCAAACATTAAGCCCCGTATTTGTGTTTTTTCAAATAACAAGGGGATATTTGTAATTATGCTAAACCTCAATCGCTGTCATTGTAATTTACCCTAAAAAATAAAATGAAATGAATTTAGTTAAAATGAGATATTTTTTTTTTTGTTAGTATGTAATTGACATGAGATGAATGTATAATTATGATAGGTGAGGTTACACGTATAATGTAGGGATGTTCGAAAAAATCGTCGGATCATTACAACTTATTAGCCCACCCAAATCGCCGACAATTGACAGGTTAAGAATGGATTGAGTTGGTTCTGAATTAGTAAAAAAAGATCATATTTTAATAATTATATATATATTTAGTTAAACAGCATAAACCGCATTCGAAATTAGTAAATTGGGTTTGAGATATTTTGTGTTTATTTATTTATTAATTTTAGATGACCAAACAAACCCGTAACCTAGTCCGATGAGATGAGATGGAAAGTTTCCCAGAAAGAGGCACAGCTCTAACTTCTATGATTCTTTCATTCACAGGTAGCTAGACATCAGCCCTTGATCGTATAGAATATCTTCTGTTCTTTTTTTTCTTTAATAAATAAAATATTCGATATACATCATATTACAAACTTAAATTATTTAAAATTAAAAAATGATTAGTGTGTTATATTTCTAGCATCCTCCAATCATCGATATTATATAACTAAATTGTTGAAAATAATTTTACAATATTAAAATATATATTTATATTATTATAAAAAAGAAAGGTCTTTTGCAGTTACAAACGACGGTTGATGACATAGCTGTAATAATTTCTAAATATGACAATTATATTTTTTATTAGATAATTTTAAAAATTAATTGCAATTATTTTTTCGTACAAAATTGACTCTAGGCCATTTTAAAATCATTACACCAACTCTTTTGTTGTGTCAATAATAATTTAAGCTGCTTTAATTTTTCTTTTAAATACGATTTGTTGGTTTATATATTTTAGTTTTATTTATAATATACTTTTAAATACAAAAAAATATTTATTATATTTAAGAAAATTTTAAGCCCATTACTGTATTTTACAGAACGAGATGATAATTAACACCACTAAAGTCGGACAAAATTTTTTATTCCAAATTATATTATATATTTTACTTAATTTAATACGTACTCACCCCTTCTGCCATCATATATTTTATTTAAAAAAAAATTGACATACATAACAAATAAATATTAAATAAAATAAAAAATACAATACAATTTAAAATCGAAAATTCAATCACCATAATACGTGGAAAAGAAGTTATAATAGTGTTGTGGACCACAAGATATTTAAATTTTGTGCAAGTTTTGGAGTTTTTATGTGGCCATTGCTACATATCATATTTCCATCCTCTATTCTGCTTTTAGATTCCCTGATCTCTTCCACCATTATTAAACTCCATGATTGGTGGTGGGGAATCCCATAGCTCATCACACCACCTATGCCTTGCAACCCAATTTTATCCCTTGTACGTACAACTTGTTTCATTTATATTCATTATTCATAACTCTTTTTAGTAAAATAATTGCACGTAAACTAGCCTACCTAATCCTAGTATTTTATTAAGTATAAAATAGGAAAAAATTGCAATTTCGGCCCTCTGTGAATTTATTTTGATAATTTTATTGTGTACGTAATGTAAAATTTTGGCGCTTTGAGAATAAAAGCGACTGAAACTTGCTAAAAAAGCTGGAAAAGAGCGATACATTATGGAGGTCTGTTGAATTTCTATGTATTGTTAAAAGCGAACGAGTGATATTTCAATATTTTAAGCTTGAAAGAAACGATATTTTGAGAATTTCGACACGAGTGTAATAGATAATTATAGTAACTCTCCGAGAATCATTGTAATTAGACCCTATTTATACAAAGTAGAGTCTGCCATAATATTGAAAGAAGTTCGTAGGAGGTTTCCAACTTAATGGACAAAATTAGGGGGTCCATAGTGTGTGTCTGTGTGTGTGATTATGTGTGTTACAAATGGACAAAGTGAAAGACAAGTTGAAGTTTCCCATGCCTTCCCTGTGCTATATATAAGAGCGATGTCTTATTATTAGAGTATGCTCTAACTCCCCATTTCATTGCAAAAACATGACAATTCTCAACATTTTGTGTCTGTGTTTGTGTTTTCTCGCCATCACTGTTCCACAGTTGATGTCAACTTCCACAGACTCTGACACTTACATTGTCCACATGGACTTAACTGCCATGCCCAAAGCTTTCTCCAGCCACCGCACCTGGTACTCGACCACACTTTCCTCCGTTTCTAACAGCAACAAGGCCACCACTACTTCTAATCTTGTCTATGCCTACACCACTGCCATCAATGGTTTTAGTGCAGTTCTTTCATCTAGTGAACTCGACGCCATCAAGAATTCGGCGGGGTATGTCTCTTCAATTAGAGACACGACGGTTAAAGTCGACACGACTCAGTCGTACCGATTCCTCGGCCTAAATTCTGACAATGGGGCATGGCCAGCTTCTGATTACGGTAAGGACGTTATCGTTGGTGTGGTGGACACGGGAGTTTGGCCCGAGAGCAGAAGCTTCAACGATGATGGAATGACCGAAATTCCAGCACGATGGAGAGGGGAGTGTGAGAGTGGCACCCAATTCAACACCTCTTTGTGCAACAAGAAGCTCATCGGAGCACGTTATTTCAACAAAGGGCTACTTGCCAAGAATCCTAACTTGACTATTTCCATGAACTCTGCCCGTGACACAGATGGACACGGAACTCACACGTCCTCCACTGCTGCCGGGAGCTATGTTGAGGGTGCATCATTTTTTGGCTACGCCTCAGGGACTGCTAGAGGAATGGCTCCAAATGCTCGTGTCGCAATGTATAAGGCGTTGTGGGACGAAGGGGCTTATCTGTCTGATGTTCTTGCTGCTATAGATCAGGCAATCCTAGACGGCGTTGATGTCTTATCCTTATCATTAGGCATTGATGGCCTTGCTTTGTATGCTGATCCTATTGCTGTAGCAGCATTTGCAGCCATGGAGAAGGGCATTTTTGTCTCCACTTCGTCGGGGAACGAGGGGCCATTCCTTGAGACGTTGCACAACGGGACGCCTTGGGTTCTTAATGTTGCTGCTGGTACAATTGACAGGGAATTTCAAGGGACTTTATCTCTGGGCAATGGAGCTTCAGCCACAGGCTTGTCCCTCTACCCTGGAAACTCCTCTTCATCCGAATTCCCAATAGTTTATGTTGGCGCCTGCGAAAATGAGGACTCACTGAAGAAAGTGGGACACAAAATCGTCGTCTGCCTGGACTCGAATGACACATTGAGTGAACAACTTTATTATGTTCGCAATGCCAACGTTCTTGGTGGTGTCTTCATATCAAACAACACAGACTTAACGTTCTACATCCAAACTACATTTCCAGCCATATTTTTCACACTCGAGGAAGGCCAGAAAATTCAAGACTACATCAAAAGCGACTCCAAGCCTAAAGCCAGCTTTAAGTTCCAAGAAACAGGCCTTGCCACAAAGCCAGCCCCAAAATTGGCAAGCTACAGCTCAAGAGGACCATCACAGAGCTGTCCGTTCGTCCTAAAGCCCGACATTACGGCTCCTGGGGACCTAATTCTTGCTTCTTGGCCTTCAAACTCTCCTGTAACGGATATCAGTTCAGGACAACTTTACAACAACTTCAACCTTGTATCAGGAACATCAATGTCGTGCCCACACGCTGCTGGCGTGGCTGCCCTCCTGAAAGGGGCACACCCTGATTGGAGTCCAGCAGCCATCCGATCAGCCATGATGACCACCGCCAATGTGTTGGACAACACGAAGAGTCCCATTAAAGATAGCGGATCAAATAACAAACCAGCCACTCCTCTAGCCATGGGAGCCGGCCATATTGATCCAAACAAGGCATTAGACCCCGGACTTATCTATGATGCAAGTTCAGAAGATTACATCAATCTCCTATGTGCATTGAACTTCACTGCAAAACAGATACAGACAATCACCAGGTCAACTTCTTACGACTGCAAGAATCCATCACTCGACCTGAACTACCCCTCCTTCATCGCTTACTTCAACACAAACGACACCAATTCCACCAGCACGACAGTGAAAGAATTTCAGAGAACTGTCACTAACATCGGAGATGAAAATTCAATTTACATCGCGAAGTTGACAGCATTGGATGGACTGAAAGTTAGTGTTTCGCCCGGCAGGTTGGAGTTCAGCAAGAAATACGAGAAGAAAAGCTACAAACTGCGAATTGAAGGTCCAGGACTTATGAGAGATGGGCTGATTCATGGTTCCTTGACCTGGATTGATTCCAGTGGAAAATACAGCGTGAGAAGTCCCATAGTTGCTACAAATTTAATTCCCTGAAACATTTCCAGGCACTGATACCTTGACTGATTAACTTGTTTATCTTCATATGTGATTAATAAATTGTTTAGTAATTTGATTTTCTTTAATTTCTTGGACATTGTACGTAGTTTGTCTGAATATCTGAATTTCTTGAATTTCAGTGATTGTCAGTGTTCGTTCATATGATGCAAAATCCTTAAAAACAATTAAATTATGTTCGAGTTGGAGAGGACATAAAGTGATGACAATGGGAAGATGGGGACGTTTTACCATAGAAATGGATTGTGCTTTCTTATGAGACCCTTTTGGTTTCCAGTACTTCAAGAAATTGGGAATCTTGCTCAACAAATTCGGAAAAGATTAATAATGTGCATGAGACCATGATATCATCTTATCATTACAAGTAAGATTAAATGAAGTTCAAAATTTTGCTGCCCTTGCATTGTTTGTCCTTTTCATATATACATCCATAATATGTTTACGTGTAATTATCCAATTCGTTTGTAATTAATATGAAACGTGTAATAATATCATTGGTTTCCTGAGTGAGGGGCTTGGTATTGAGACACTCTTTTTTAACAAAGGGTGCTAAACAATTTGCAACTACATGGGACGCCTAAAATAATTTTAAGCTCCCTGAGATCAATACCATCAGCTCCCTAAACGAGCAATTTGGAACTCACTCATGGTCTCGTTTTTACAACGTGTGTCAAATGATGCGGCACGCATAATTGATGTCTTGTTTTTTAGGAAAATCGTCCGCTTAAACTCTCTAACCTTAATTATTTTTGTATAAGTAAATTAAATATGTCGTGAATTTAGCTTATTGCGGAGAATTCATGCATAACTTTAAGGTTATGGATTTAAATCTCATAAGTTTGTAGAATATTATAATAGTTTACAAAGAAATATTCTTCTATTTAAAAAATAAAAAATCATGCATAATGATAAATTTGTATGGGGGCCATTTGGGCTAAAATCCAAATGCATGTGATTGCTCAAGAATGTGAGTTGAGCAGTCATGTCTGTATCTCTGCAATTGGAGTCATTCTGGTATTCGTTTTTGCTCCTCCATATCTTTACATTTCTTGCTAAGTAAATATTGTACTCTTATCTGTCACCTTATCCATCAATCGGACCCTCAATTACACTATATTTCCTAAACCCATTATTAAAGAATCTGCATGCACAAACTATTCTTGGATATTTGTTATTTGACAGGTATTTTTTAGATTATTTTTCAGCAATGATTTGTATAATTCTTATCTACTTCTTAATAAAATAATAAAAAAAAATTGATGAAGTGCAAGAAACTAATAATCTCCAGCAGTCCAGCTCATGGTTGTTGGCAAATTATCGGGCGTTTTGCAAACGTTGAAAATAAGTGCTTATTTATTTATTATTAAAAAAAATTAAAAATAATAATTTCTTTTACGGTTTTGATTTTGAATTGTTTAAATTAAGTTGATTTAAGTCAAAATTAGAAGAAAAAAAAATAAAGACGAATTCAAATCGAACCGGTTCCAGACAAATCATACGTGAGAAAAATACAAATAATTAGCATACAATTTAGAATTAAAAAAAAAAAAAAGAAAAAGTGGCCTGTCAAACTACAACTAAAATGTTTACGTTATTAACATTCCCACATTTTGTGTTGAACGTGTAGTTGACTAAAAAACGAGAATAAATAGTATTTTCCCTTCAAATAATTGGTGTACCAATTTTTTTGTATGTTTTTATTTTCAATTTGAAGTGAAAAATAGGCTTAAATGAAGTTTTGATTCCGTAACTTAAGTTATTTGGTGTTTTTATTCTTTAACTTTCTAAAATAACATTCTGATCGGGTTAAATACAATTTACCTCCCTGTGTTAATATCTTTTGAACATTTGCAAATTTAGTCCTTTTTCTGCTCGTGAAGGTGACAAAAGGACTGAAATCACAAAAATTAAAAAAATACAGGACGAAAATACCAAATAATTAAAGTTACAAATCCAAAAATACAATGAATCCATGGAAAGTATGTGTTATTAATCTTGTATAAATTTCGTGTAAAAATAAATATATATTTGTATTAATTAATGAGATTGTGTTTCGTATTAAATTATGATCCGCATAAATTAACATGTTTTTTCTTGTCAAAAAAAAATTAACATGTTTTTATTTTAATTACCCTTTAAAAAACGGAAAATGAAAAAGCATAAACAAATGGCTGTCGTTTCCCAAGATATTGAAGAGGTTAGAGGGTGTGAGTCAATGGATATTGCAACTACCACAATTTCTTGTAGTAAAGAAAAAATAGGACAGTGACATCGTAACAGAATGTAATATTTTAGACATTGAATTCCAAACAGAGCATATAATATCAAATATGGGGTTATTGGTTCCCGAGGGACCACAATATTTGATTTTATTTTTAACTTGTTTTGGGTGTTTTGTGGAGATAGAGAGAGAAAAATAAAGATAAATAAGTATGTGTTAGCATTTGTGTGTATGTTTGGATTTATTTTTAGAGATAATATAAAATAAGTATGGTATGTTTGATGTTGT
Organism: Sesamum indicum; assembly: GCF_026168435.1. Lineage (NCBI taxonomy): Eukaryota > Viridiplantae > Streptophyta > Magnoliopsida > Lamiales > Pedaliaceae > Sesamum > Sesamum indicum. The sequence continues at coordinate 11,241,124 of NC_142658.1, read as the reverse complement.
TTAGTGGGAGACAAAAACTACTATTCATTGTCAAATCATGTTTTCTTTATATATATTTATATATATGTATGAGTATGTATATACTTTTTTTTAATTGTAGGGCCTATAATTAGTGTAGACTTATTTTGACAAAAAATAAATAGGGCACTGTTTCAAAACATCTCAAAGCATCTCAAAAACTTTCAGAACAAATCAAAGGCAAACATTTACTATGTTTTGATATGGGCCAAAAATGAAACCAAACACTATGAAGCTGTCTCATTGCCTCTATGAGTTCTTGATTTAAGAGGGTGTTTGGTAATTGAACATATAAACTTTTTATATCTTATAAGATATTTAAAAGCTTATAAGGTGCTAAATAATTTTTTAAAAAAGTAACTTATAAACTCTAAAAAATAAAACTAGTTGCTAACTTTTTTTTTAAAATCATAACAAATTCATTCAAATTAAGGGATAATTAAATTTAGATCCCCTCTAAAAATAATAAATTATACTTTTCTCCAAGTATGTTTTGGAATTACACTTATACCATCTTCGAAAATTTTTTATTTACGCCGACCCCCTGCCGTTAGGGTTTAGACGGAAAATGCCAATATAAGCAAAAATAAATTATTTAAATTTTAAATTTTATCCATCATTTAACATTCTCATGTATATTTTTGCATTTATAAAGAAACAAATGTAATATAATGACCCATTACGATCATTCTTTTATTTTACTTTTTTGTTCTATTTCACATATATAATGAAAAATTATACATTTTTACCCCTCCACCAACCATATACATGGCGACATAAATTTCTAATCAGGGCTAATCTAGTAATTACAGGTTATTACAAAATATGTGATTTTAATCTTTTAACGCTCTTTACATTAATGATTTTCTTACCCTGTAAGTTAAATACATTGCAGACAGGGTTACTAAAAGTGATTTGGTGACTAACTTAGGGTACCAAAAATGAAATTATCACTAATATGGTGAATAAAAAAGCAAAAAAATGCATCCGGTGTAGTGGTAGCATACCACTCTCTCGCGGAAGTGATCTGGGTTTGAGTCCCTAAATGCACATCGGGAAACTATATCGCTGTGTTTGGATTCCAATTTTGGCCCATTCCCGAGATGGGCAAAAAACACAGCAATGTTTGGTTTTAGTTTTTACACCTTCACTAGGTGTAAAAATAGAAATTGGGCTACTAGCCTTTTTTTTTTTTTTTTTATAGGCCTAGCCCATAAGTTTTTTAAAGTGTAAAATTGCAGCTCCTTGTCATCGTCTTCAACCTTTTCTCCCCACAAACTCCGATCGAACCACAGCCTAGCACCATCATCACCAGCGTCAGACCCACCACGGTGTAGTGAGAAGAACTCCATCGACAGCACAGCCCCAGCGCCGCTATCACCCGCGTCCTCTCACCACGACGGTGTTACGATGACCAAGCCACAAACTCCGTTGGAGTCCACCGCCACTGGCCGTTCACGTCAAAGGTGTGCCACCGGCTGTTGGAATCAATTTTTCAAGCGCCACCTAGTCCTCGTTCACACCGTGCGTCAATCAAGCGAAATGGCGGATTTTCCTCTGTTAAGTTTGCCAACAATTTCTTGTTCTTTTACTTTAATTGCACGATTTCTTCCATTCAATTTCTGATTTCTGAATTTTCTGATGTCTTCAGAGTTAGGTGTGGATGTATTATACTGAAAAGTTTGTCGGTTCAACAGTATTTGTCTTATTGTCTGCGATGATCTGATCTTTCACATGTGCACAATGCTTTCTTTCTTTAAATTATTGTCAGATTTTCACCTTTTCCTGTTGTTCCTGTTGATTCACACATTGAATAGTGATTCAATTTTGCATCTACAATAATCTGCACAGCGAGGTGTATGTCTATATGTACAATATATAGTGCGATATAAACACCACATTGAAGCTTTCATAGTTCATTCAGATCTCATTTTATAAGTTTTTGAAGCTGCCAGTAAAAGCGAAACCTCGATACCTTTTTCCGGTGAGTAAAACTGAAGGCCTATATTTGTATTCAATGATGTGTTGTTATTGCCTTCATAACAATCTGATGTTTGAGATCTGTAGTGATGATTTATGTTTGTTAATACAGTTATCACTTGGTTAAGTTACTTTCTATGTTATGTTACTTTCAATTTTGTAGGTGTTGAACATATTTAATGCTTATGGTAGTATATATTCTTCATTTTGTCTGTGTGATCAGTCGGGGAATTGGTTGTGGAGTGCGTCCGGCATTTTCCTATCAATAAATCTTAGTTGAGTACTGGATTGTTTAGGTAACTATCATCTCTAACACTCATTGTGGCAAGTAATTGCCTACCTTTCTCCATATCCATGTAACTCATAGCTTATAGAGATATATATGATAACTGCAGCAAATGTGCCACTTTGAGGTTTTTGCTCATACTTCTTGTATTTGTCTAACTACATAAGGAGTAAAATTTATGATGGTTTTCGTTTTCTTAAAAGATTAGGTTACAAGAACAGTTTCTTAAGTCTAGTAGTTTGACTCTCAAATGCACTAGATGATCTGGCCTTGATTACTTGTAGCATTATGTCATAGGATGACAAGGATGTCATAGTTTCTTCTCTTTTTAATCTTTCTTTCAAATTGTAGGTTGTTTGCTTGACTACGAAAATGATTAGGCATTACTTTTCATATGACAAGCAGATGAGGGAAACATGTTTCAGGTTGCTTGGGGCATAGCATAAACCTAAAACCAGTTGTATGCTTCATGTGCTGATATGTATCTGTTAGAATATTAAGGGGGGAAGCATAGACTTAAACAAGAAAAGATCTACACTTATAGAATTTGTAAGATACTAATAGTGTCATTGCTTTTGTCACTTTCGTAGCACAGTAATGATTGCTCTCAATTTGCTTACATTGAACTTTTAGGAACTTTATTGATGCATCATTTTGCGATAAATAAAGATTAGATATCCTGAAATTATGTGTCGGGAGTAATGTGAGTCTCTCATTGTGAATAAATTGATCAGATTTCTTATTAAATTTTGTTGGCATCCTGTCGTATTAGCTTGTGATTGAAATAAGCAATACACTATCAAAACGTTTCATGCTTGATGAAGAAATTACCTGAAATGGTCTTAGGCATGTTTATTCATTATTCCACTATGGATGATGTTTGATACTATACAAGCTATTTTTTAATAAAGCGGTAAAAAAATTTCAAGTCAATTTGAAACCCTCTAGTTGCTCCTTGTGGATCTCTTCTAATAAGTCTTCATGTATATGATTATAATTCAACATCAAAGCAGAGGCGGGATCCTACTGATAAATTATTATAATTGGTGAATATCAATATTTTTTATATAACAAAAATGTAGCTTGCCTGTTAAAAGTGAAATTTTAAAAACAATGTTAGTCAATTTGCGCATTTGTACTACGAAGGTGCTATAAAAACTCCCTTTCTATTTAATATGTTGTCTGTGTGTATGTTTGTGTGTGTGGGTGAGAGTCATGACTGAAGTTTCTGGGATACTTGATGACTTCAATGGTGTTGTTCTTCTGGGCTTGTAATTTTGCTACATTCTGGAAGTTGCTTCAATTCTTGGTTGTCTCTCTATAATTTGTGAGCTTGGCAGGTTATGCAATTTAGATGTTTGTGTGCTTCTATGCATTTATATTGGAGGTTAGTATATCTTTTCTGTTGATTTTCCACTTGCTAATCAAAATAGTAGCTTTCAACACGTATTTCTCTGGGCTCGTCTATGCGTATGAGAATAATGGGATTTGGATTTTATCAAGTAATTATGTTTGTATAGCTTCTCCAATGTGTATTCTTGTCTGTGTGTAGATAATTATAACATTTTAACCGAGATAGTGCCTTTATGCCTGTAGTTGGCTATTTTTGTATGCCAGAGTTGCTGCTGATAGATGGGTTAAGTTATAATGCTTACTGAGATGTGTATTTTTGTTTGTGAATAATAAATGTGCAAAGAGGGCAGAGGGACAAGGACATGTATTACTCTCTCTTGACTAAATTTAATAGTACAGAGACATTTTTTTATACGATCTTTACCTATACTATATGTAATTGAAAATTGGTAAATTGGCGTCTCAATTGTTTTGATATGCTAATTTTAATATTTAATTTGAACGAAATTTATTTATTTATTAAATTTAGGTTTCTTTATATTATTTTTATTCAAATTTATTTTAAGAAATTTTGAATAAAAAAAAGAAAGAAGTCTTTTTTATACTCTATCCCTTATTTTATCCTTACGAACTATCAGATGAAATAGAATGCTTAGAAGAGATATAAGGAAATTCTTTGATTGGCTCTTTCCATAAAGCAAAGGAATGATACGTTTTTTTTTTTTTTTTTTGTGACTGATGAGGCCAAAACACAATTAATTTAATATAACAAATATATATATAATTCTATACTAAATCTAATGTAAATAAATATTAAATAATATGATTAATAACCTAAATAAATAAACGGTGCCTTATTTTATTCGAAACGCGGCATGATCTGCAACCAAATATGTACTTCAAATTTGAACTCATTTACTATTTTTCAATAGTTATTTCTTTTTTATTTTAATTTTCATTCATTTTTTCTCACTATATTTTTTATAGTTTTAAGAATTAACTTATTATTTTATATATAATTTATTAAATAATAAAAAAGTATAAATATTGTACTTTAACAGAAATAATAACACATGGTTTTATGTTCTAGTAACTCATTACCGAGATAATGATTGTTTGTTTATAATTCCAACCCTTCGTGATGTGCGACAGTTTTTTTCCTTATGGATATATAAACGATTGTAATTAATTGTTACCACACTTTGATATATAAGACAACCCACAAAGATGCAACACCCAAATGACGCTGGTTCCTCCCACTCATCTCGATACGATAAAGTGTTATGGACCACGAAAATGGAACGCGTGTTCATTGAGTTAATGCACGAGGAGTTCATCACACACCGACTCCAATCATCCACATTTCCACCGTCAGTCTGTGCTCGTGTAACTGAGCGAATGAACTCGGTTATGAGTCAGGGTTGTCTTCTTACGACGATACAGCTTAAGGACAACCTTAACAGGCTGCGTCGTGCTTGGCGTTTGTTAAACGAAATTTTGAATAGGGGGACTGGATGGGGATGGGATTTAGAAAGGAATACCATAACAGACGATGCAGGACGCTTGGAGGAGCTGTAGCGGGTAAACACCTACTCGTGCTGCCTTCTTGATTGCAGTGTCCTTACAGAGTCGCAAACTAATTACATATCTTAACAATGTAAATGAATGCAGAAAAATCCGGAATATAAAAAAATAGTTGAGCATGGGCTTCAACGCTTTGACCTATGCACTGAAATGTTCTCACGAAACACCGCAACAGGTGGGCTCGTGCGTTCGTCATCACAACAACGTCGGACAATCCACAACACCAACCACATAGACGATGAACAGATGGATGGCACTCAATCGGGCAGCCGTCGTTCACGAGATGAGTACGAAGATACATCATTCTCTCAACCTGTTCCCATGACGTCCCCAGACGAATACTTTTCTTCCCCGGGACCATTGCAGGCTTCCGCTGGTGCATCTGGAAGCGGGCGTCGATTCCTACGAGTAGCTAGTGAGTTGCAAGCTGTGAAGTGTGAGACGATGGATAGGTTGAATGAATCACTTCAAGGGAAGATTGACCGAACCGGGCCCAAAGCTACTGAATCAATTGAGCGGTGCGTAGACGAGTTGACAAAGTTTAACGATTTGCCAGACATCATCTTCACCACCGCATTGGAGCGTTTTCACAGTCACAACACTCGCACGATCTTCTTACGTCTTAATGACGAGAATAAACTCCGATGGTTATACTCTTTGGGCAAGTGACTGTATTGCTTGATTGGTAGAAAATTGGAAAAAACTGATTTCATTATGTGTATTCGTGCATTTATGTCATACCGATTTACTCATATTGCACTCATACCAAGTACTCATGCTCGTTAAGTATTTTCATGTCCCTAGCCAACAGACATCTACTGCATTAACTTATACACTAATTTGTCTTGTTTATGTTTAGCAATTAGGGGTGGGCGGTCGGGTCGGGTAGATCGGGTCCCGACCCGACCCGATCGGGTTCGGGTAAAACGGGGCGGGTTGGTCGGGTGTTTATGGCGGGGTCGGATAAATCGAAACCCGCCTATTTTTAATCGGATCGGGTTCGGGTTGTAAAAACCAACCCGATTTACCCGATCAGGTACCTGAATTAAAAGGGGCAAAATTGAGAAGGTTTTAATAAAACCCGTTCTTCCCTTTCTCTCACACAGTTTTCTTCCCTCTTCCTTCATCTGATTTCTCATTTCTCAGTGTCGCCATCGCCGTCGTTGTACCTTTCTCAATCACCGCTCACCGGACTCACCACTCACCAGTCACCACTCGCGATCGTGAGTCGCCGTCGCTCTCCTCTCCTCTCCTCTCTGAACTTCTGAAGTCTGAAGTTCTGACCCATCTCCTCTCTCTTTCACTGTGCGTCATCTCCGCCACTCGCCGCCCATCGCCGTCGCACACTTCTTCCAGCCTGAACTGGGGCTTCCTTGAAAGTTGAAACTTGAAACACAAACCGTAAGTTTTTCTGTTTATGTTTTTCACCATGTGGTACAATGTGCAATAAAGTTTGTACCTTGCTTGAATTGTCTCAAATTTGACTGGAATTTAGTATCTTACTTCATTTGTCTTGAGTACTTTTTAGTTGATATATATATATATATATATATATGTATGTAAAGCCTGTTCAACATTTTGAGTGAATTTGTTGACTTGGTTCAAAAAGGTCATTATTTCAATTTCTGTTGTGAGGCTGCAGTAAACAAATGCGGGAATGATATCCATCGCGTCCATTGTTGTGTTATTGTATCTGGTGTTGTGCTTGAATTGTGCATATTTGAATTGTGGATGATGGATCATTCCCATGATTCATGGATTTTCAAGTGCTTGCTGCTGGTTATGTATTTCTTGTGATAAAGTTATTATCTTTATGGTGAAATGCTGCTGGTTTTATATGGAAAAATGGATCTATTTTGTCTTTGAATTGATACTTGATGAGTTAGTATTAAATTCTAAGTTTTCACTGTTAAATCCGTTTATCTGTCTCATCAGTTTTGATGAAAAAATTCTGAATGATTGTGGCTGTCTACATGTTTTCTCTTTACATTTCTTGAGCTTTATTAAAGAGTTTATCTAGATATTTTGTGAAAATTTTTTGGACTTTTTATTCTAATTTCTATATATACCTAATGTAGGTATATTTTTTATTTCTAAAACTTTAAATTCTTTAATAGATTGTTGAAAGAGCTTTTCATCCGGTGAAATTTCTATAAATTTTATCTCTATAAAACTTTATATATAAATCTTAATCACTCCCTTTGCCTCTGCCTTCGAATTTTGTTTACTGTTGTTTGTGGCCAGCTGTACAGAAAGAAGCATCTTTAGGTCTGAACTTGTATTTGAATTTTCATTGATAAATCTTAATATATTAATCTTAATGCAAAGATGGACTATTGTGATTCTATTAAATCGAATGAACCAAAATTGCTGGCGCCCTTAACTCTACAAGGGCAGTTGTGTATAATTATGAGCCACATGCATTTACTATAATTCAGTGGAATTGGAGTTTAAGCAAGGACTTCCTTTGTTGCAACTTAAAATTGTTACTTTGTTGCAATTTCTTTTGGTGTGAGATTCCAATTTCTTTTTGTTTTAATCTTGCAGATGTCAAATTCTCAATCTCAATCTTCACCTACTGTAGACTTATTAGAGGCTCAAGATCAAGGCATAAATATGAACATGGTTCAAAATCAGGTCAGTGGTGATCGTGTTGACTTTGATGTTGATAAGGGTATGGATATGTCAGAGGATGAGGACGATATTCCACTTGATTCTAAGAAAAGAAAAAAGAGGGTAGTGACTTCTAGATCACCTTGATGGGATCATTTTCATAAATTTTACTGTGAAAAAGATAAAGTCCAAAAAGCTAGATGCAAATATTGTAGTAGGGAAATCAAAGCCGATCCAAAAGTACATGGAACTAGGCCTCTAAAGAACCACTTTGAATATTGCAAAAATAAACCTCATGATGTTTCCACCAATCAGACGAGATTGTCTTTTCAATCAATTCGCTTAAGCGAAAAAGAGGCCCCTCTTGTCAATTGAAGATTTGATCAAGAGAAAATTAGAGAGGCTTTGTCTTATATGTTGGTTGTAGATGAGCTCCCATTTAAAACTGTTGAGAATTCTGGATTTAGACATTTCATGTCGGTGGCTTGTCCAATGTTTGCTATTCCATCAAGAAGGACGATAACAAAAGACATTTTCCATATGTATGTCAATGAAAGAGCAAAATTGAAGTCATTTATTAAAAATCATACTCAAAGGGTTTGCATTACAACAGACACTTGGACATCTATTCAGAAAGTTAATTACATGTGTCTCACTGCTAATTTTATTGATGATGATTGGAATTTACATAAGAGAATTTTGAATTTTTGTCCAATTATCGGACACAAAAGTGAAGAAGTTAGTAGAGGTGTTGAGAAATGTTTGCTTGAATGGGGTATTGATAGGATTTTTACGATTACTGTTGATAATGCATCTTCTAATGATGGAGCTATGGTTTACTTGAAAAAGAAACTTGAAAACTGGGGTCAAAATATTTTAGGTGGAAAATATGTGCACATATAATCAACCTTGTAGTTCAGGATGGTCTGAAAGGGAAGGATGAGCATGAGGCAATATCTCGTATTAGAGGGGCAGTTAGGTACGTGAGAAATTCTCCGGCTAGGTACAAAAAATTTCAAGAATGCGCTGAATTTATGGAAACAAAGAAGTTATTGTCTCTTGATGTACCTACTAGATGGAACTCCACCTATTTGATTTAGAAGCTGCGACGTGTCTTAAAAGGGCATTTGATGCTTATGAAGATATTGATCTTGCTTATAAGAATGATCTTTCAAAGAAACCATTTGATGGGGTTCCTATTGAATCTGATTGGGATAGGGCAAAGATGCTATTGAAGTTTTTGAAATATTTTTACAATCTCACATTGTGCATTTTTGGTTCTTCATATGTCACATCTAATATTGTGTTTCATGAAATATGTGAAGTTGATTTGCTTCTCCAAAGATGGTTGCATAGTGATGATATTGAATTAAGTGATATGGCAAGAAAAATGAAAGAAAAATTTGACAAGTATTGGGGATCAATTGAAAAGATGAATATAATTTTGTATTATGGTGTGATACTTGATCCACGTCACAAATTGGGGTTTGTAGAATTTTCCTTTGATAAATTATATGGTGGTATTGGACAAAATGATGTAATGAAAGAGAGAGTACGAGATGGTCTTCATGAGTTGTTCAATGATTACAAGTTAAGATATGGACACGCTCTTCAAGGAACTTTAGAAAGCCCGGGTTCATCGTCTAGTCGTGTTTCTTCATCTTCTTCCTCATCAAAAGAAATGTTTATGCATGATCAAGAGAGCGAGACTCGCAGGTTTTCTTTACAACAAAAGTACATGATGTACATGACAGGAGGAAAAGATCACGTGAAATCAGAGTTAGAGAAGTATCTCGGTGAGGATGTTGAAGAGTATAGGGAAAAGTTTGATATATTAAAATGGTGGAAAGTGAACACTTAGAGGTTTCCGATTCTCTCAAAGATGGCTCGAGATATATTGGCAGTTCCTGTCTCGACTGTTGCTTCAGAGGCTGCATTTAGCACTGGTGGTCGTGTTCTTGATGCATTTAGGAGCTCACTATCTCCTAAAATTGTTCAAGCTATTATTTGTGCTCAAGATTGGATCCGTAAAGATTCCAAGCCAATAAGCATAGAAGAAGATTTAAGTGAAATTGAAATGTTTGAGCAAGGTACTTTTTATTTTCTCTTTTGCTTTGTTTTATATTAAATTCTATATATTTTTATTTATATTAATCTCAATTCTATTTTTTTTTTGTTTTCTTGTAGAACTGACAAAATTGTGAGTCGATTCAACCATAATTGATATTTGACTAGACTACTTTGGAGTTTGGACTTTGGAATATTTTGGATGTGGTACTTCACAATTCACATTTATTATAAATTGATTATTAGAATGTAATGACTTGATGGATTATTTTGTTCATGTTGATATTTGCAAAAATTGAATGTCTTTTGTGACTCTTTGCCATTGCAATTTATTTTATGAATAAAATTTCATTACTTCATAATAAAAAAAAAAAAAAAAATCGGGCAAAACTACCCGAACCCGTCGGGTACCCGCCCTACTCGGGTTCGGGGTCGGGTAGTGAAATACACTACCCGACGAGTCAGGTACCCGACTCGAGGAACCCGAACCCAAGGAACCCGACCCGACGCCCACCCCTATTAGCAATACATCAACGATCGGATATTTGGCAAGCTCGGGAGTTAGTGGAGGTCTAGATTCGAACCTCTGCAAGCGAGAGTCCGGGGACTCCAGGAAGTAACGAATCTGATGTTCTAGAGGAATTTTACGCATTCAGAGATTTAATATGCCCAGAGTTATTTAGGAAAAATGTGCCACGTAACACATCTTCACTACAAGGAGCAGGATGAGTTGCGGAGATTATGAAGACCCCACACCAGGGAAGATTTTTTGACAACATTCGCATGACCAAGCCATGCTTTTATGCTTTGGTTGATGCATTGACTAGTAGAGGTTTACTGCCTCATGGTCAGACGTCCAGAGTTACCTCAATTGAGGAGGTTGCACTTTTCATGCAAATAGTCGGCATGCATAAAAGGCACCGCGACAATATGGAGCGATTTCAACACTCATTGGAGACTATTAATCGTAGATTCCACCGAGTGCTTTCTGCCTTGTGCGCTATGGCGCCAGAACTAATAACACATCCGAATTTTACAAACACACATCCGAGAGTGGCAAATAACCCAGAATTCTACCCATACTTCAAGATACGTACCACAGCTATCATTGTCGTAATACCATCTCATAGTCTTCACAACCGCGTAATTAATGCAAGCTTGTTCGGCATAGTATTTCATGCATCTAGCTATACATAATTGTTGACATCGATGTAGGATTGCGTCGGAGCGATGGACGGAACGTTGGTACCTGCATGGGTCCCCCAAGTTGACCAAAATCGATACAGGTCGCGGAAAGGCCGCCTAGCACAGAATGTACTAACAATATGTGATTTCGATATGAATTTAACTTATTGTATGCTGGGTGGGAAGGAAGTGCGGCCGATGCCCGTGTCCTGGACCATGCAGTTTCACAGGATCGAAATTTTCCTTTCCCTACAATCGGTGAGCATTGTAATATATAAATTAAATTCCACCAACCTCTAGTTTAAGGACCAATTACGTGGCACTAGCGGTTCTCTTTATGATGATACCTTGTGACAATGCAGGTAAGTATTATTTGGTAGACGCAGATTTCGCAAACTACCAATGTTTCCTAGCTCCTTATCGAGGAACAAGGTATCACCTACCTGAGTGGAAGGGACAAGGTCGTCGATATCATACCCCACAGGACATGTTTCACCATGCACATTCAAAGTTGAGAAATGTATTGAACGATGCTTCGGTGTACTGAAGAAATATTTTCTAATACTACAGTGGGGGATGCCGAGCTACCTTCAGAACCACCAGGTCGATATAGTAATTGCCTATTGCGCCCTTCATAACTTCATCCATAAGTTTAGCAACGATGACATCATTTTCAACGAACCAGATGAAGATATTCAAACTGACATGGACTCATTCTACCATAGGAGACATCCAACCACTTATGAGATAGAAGCCCAGCGCAACCTTCGAGATAGCATGCTAATGCAAATGTGGGCAGCCAACCATCGAAACTAGCATTGAACGTAGTGGACAGTGTTGATTCATATGTAAACTATCGAAACTTTGTCTTGGAATGTTACGCTATAATATCGTTTAGTACTATTTGCATGAAGAATTATAGAGTGTGTTTGATTGTTCACAATTGTAAAACTGTTTAGATAGTAGTTTTAAACAAATTGATATTTTTTTTACATTTTTCAACTGTACACGTGGTGCGGATTTGCACAATAATTATTTTGCTGACCGTAATTCTTTGCAGTCATGGCATACCGCAGATATCTGGAGAGTGCTGGATTTCCACAGGACGACCATTGGAGTTTAAATATTGAGCAGCGCTTCATGTGGATGATACTTGATGACAACACTCAAGCGCCTATGAGAGACGATGCACTTGCGGAGGCGCAGATGGGTCACTGGGCACGTGGATTACGTAGACATTTTGGATATCCTTACACCCGAGACCAAGTCCGTGATAAATTCTACGAGTTTAAAAATTGATTTCAACAATTCCACGGCATCACTCAGATACCAGGGATTTATTATGATATTGAAACATTTATTATGGTGTTTTCAGTAGAGCTACGACCACGTGCATTACGGGTACGTCATTTTAGTTCCAATTTGATTACAGCTACTTAACAATCATCGTTTGAAAATACTATTGTAATTTTCAACGCTAAAAAATTTATAATTGGACCCTTTTTACAACGTTTTTCATTGGCTAGACGGTACTATGAGTACCCAGAGCCACATTATCCCAGCATATTAGAGGTGTGGGGGTCCATCAGGTTGTCAGGTGTTCCTATTGAGGCACAAAGCGAAGCAGGAAATAACGAAAGTGGTAACACTGTGCGTAATCTGGTGGGAGAAAGCGTGGATGCACATATTGTTATATCGGATTCTACTGCCCCATCGTTACAGTCACATACGCACATCGCCAGTTGGGATGCAGTAGACAATGTAGCTCGTGGAGATGGTGGCCCGATGCTAGCACGTAATACCTCAGTAGCTGCACGACGCAGTATCGACATGGGCTCGGAAGTGGGGGGGATTGGATCGTGGACTGATTACATTTGTCGGATTGGTGTGCAGTCTGATCGGGGTGCCCAGACATACAGTGAGGGAGACAGCAAGCGCGCTCGCCGCGACCACGAAGACTACCACCACACCGTCGTGACAGTCCTTAGGCATACAATGCCATATGGGAAACTTTCAAGTCGAATATTGATTTAATCATTAAAAAGAAAACAACTAATCGAGCAGTTTGTGAGTTTCAAATACATTCATTTCTTATATATCATGCAGTTGTGTAATTACATTTTCATCATTCCCTAAAATTTGACAGCCTTGTATGTCATGATTAAAAATAATTTTAATTATTTTGTTTTTAACTAATCAATGCTAATTGATTCAACTTTGATTGTTTACATATTTTGGAATCAATATAGTTTTCTATTTGAACGAAATTTTTTTTTCAAAATTTGAACCGTGTGGACACTGTATAATTACTGCATGCGTAAAGAAAGTACTTATTATTTGATTTATCAATTAAATATTTTCACCGCAAATATAAAGGCGGATGAAATTATTTTCAACATAATACTGTAGTGCATGTAATTATTTATTTAATTTTTAATTATTATTTAATATAAAGTAATAAACTCCACACCAAAGCAGATGAGATATAGTGAATTTTTCTAAATTATCTATATAATGTATATTATATATTATTTAATATATATGCTATATATTAAATCTAAGCAACAATTATATATAAAAATAATTTTTAACTTACAAGATATTAAAAATATTTACTATCAATGCTACTGACTAAAAATATTTTAAAATTTTCTACCTCAATAAATTACTTAGTTTTGTATATTGCGGATAATACACCAGTACTATATACGAAATTCATATTTTTTATTACTTTAATTATCTATTATAATTAATCAATCAATGTATTTTCATCACATTACTATACTTCAAATTACTAAATATTAATTACAAATTTTTTGAACTTACACTATTTTAATATTTCGAACTCAAAATTTTTAATACTTATGTGAAATATTTGAGAAATTTGAAAATTGAGAAAAATATACCAATAATACATACTTAATTAAAAATATCTATTATTCAAATGTTTATGTATTATATTTTTCCAGTCCAAATTGTAGGTGTAACAAGATCATTTTCGAGACAATACTACAGTGCAATAAATTATTCATTAAATTTGTAATTATTATTTAAAATGTTAAAAAAAAGTATTTAACAAAGATAATTACTTAATTTAAATATATATACTATATTTCACTAACAAACAAACTATTATATACATTCACAATTATATTAATAAATATATACAAAAAAGACATGATTTGACATCCAACAGTAATTTGTCTCCTATATCCCAACATCAAACATACACCACTTATTTTAAACTATTTTATTTTATATCAAAATATAAATCCAAACATACCATCTATCTCAAACACATACTTATTTATCTCTATTTTTCTCTCTCTATCTCCAAAATACAAAACCAAAACACCCACATTACAAATCCAAACACAATCTATATATTTCTGTAATTTCTGGCCCTAGCGTTAGTTTTGAGGGATTTTAATGGAAGAAACATATTTGATAGAATTTTTAAACATGAAAACTTAACATGACAAGTCTAAACTTTGATGGATTAAATTCAGATAAAAGGCGTAGTTAAGAGACCAGAAGTGATTTTTCTTATGTATATTTGTACGATTAATTGTATTTTACTCCCCTATGTACGTATATTCATATGATTAATTGTATTTTGCTCCCGTATAATAATGCTTTTGAACAAAAAAAACCCTCTATACGAAAAAAAAGGCAATCGATCCTCTCAATTTTTTAAAAGAAGTTCATTGCATCCAATGTGAAGGGATCCCGTTGCTAATTTCTTAAAAGTTCAAGGGACTATACTGCAATTTTTGCAAGAATATTTTTGACCTATTATTATTTTCCTTGTTACATTTAGCCTTATTATAAAGAAAACGATAGGGGTCATGATTATGATATGGGAGAGTGATGGATTGGTATCATTTTCAGGTACATACAGTGTGCCACTAAGTGAACTCATTATTTATTTTCTCCATCTATATATTATTTATTGGACAAAGAAAGATTGCAATATTTTGAAGTGGACATTTTCCCTTTTATAAGTTGGGGAAATTGAGTAGTGGTCGTTTACTATTTTCTTCTGTGTCATGATTATATAAATACCTCTATAAATTGAATAATATATGGGATCGAGTAATATATAAATATAAAAAATTAATTAAAAGAATTATAATAGATTCATTTAAATTAAAATAAATATTATATGCATGATGAAATTTAAATTTATAATTTCAAACTTATTCATAAGATTTCAGTTTAAGCCACTAGATTAAGATATTATAGATGGTTATCGTCACGGGCTATTGGCAATAATTAAGAATACGGCTTAATATGATTTACCCCCTGTGATATTTCTTGCACTATTGTTCATGATCGGTATTGCGGTGGTCTTGGACCTTTAAATGGCCTTTAAATGGGCCCTAATTGGGTCCTTTTATAAACCCATGCCTAGCGCAGACCAGGCCAATTCAGGTTTGAATGTGCCTATTTTTTTCTATTTTTATTTATAAAATAAAGGTTTTTTGTTGAATAATTACTTTAATTTATGGTAGTATTATGAAATAAAATAAATAAAAAATTAAATCACACAAAAAATTATACCTAGAACAATAGTAGTTAAGATTATATAATGAACTTAGATGGTAATAAATTCGAAAAGGATTTACAATAAACCTTAAAAAAAACAAATAAAATGTATTGAAGAAAAATTAAAGTACTAAAAATTTAGAAGTAAAACAATAATAATAATAATTTTTAGAGTTTCAAAAGTATAAAAAAAACTACAACAATAATTAGTTTAGAAGAATAAAATGAAATTTATATGTCATGCATTATTATAAAAAAATAGCACAACAAGCCACAGCGCAGGACCAGGTGGTCCTGGGCTACTAGAAACCTGGGATTGGCCCAGTCGCAAGAGGGTTTGGGCCAACCTAGCCCATTTTTTTATTAGTTCAATTGTTTGTGGGCGGGACTAGCCTAACTCGGCCACTACGCATATGCACTTATTAGTTGAATTGAATATATATTTATTTTAGTTTGCTTTTATTTTTCTCATCTTTTTGCTTAATCAATAAAAAAATATAATATATTGATGTATTATGTATATAAATACATATATATAATAGTGTTCGCATCAATCAATTTTTTTGATACGATTCGACTGGTCGGACTAATAACTTGATTTTGTTTGGTTCCAAAAACATTGAAACAAAGTGTTTTTTTTTAAGAGACTCATACTCCAACTAAAGCAAATAATACCTTACATTACGAGACTCCAATTGCATCTAACATCGTTTACAGTTGTTTGTGGGAACAAGGCAATGTGCTTGTTCCAAACCCCTCGATGCTGCCATGTACTCCAAATAAGGCATTTTTGTCTTAGCAATGCATTTTCAGAGATAAATGAGTGATGTTTTTTGAAAGCGAATAATACAAAGCTCATCACAAGTCACCAATGATAACACAATTGAAGTGATCCAAGTCAAACCGTAACCAATTGATAAGAAATGATCCATAAAGCAGTAGGAAAAAGGTAGGTAATTGCTCCACTATTTGATGAGCCATGTGATGGATTATATTATCCAGCTCCGAGTGATAGAAACCCATATTCCCTGGTGGCTGGTGCTCTCAAAGTCCAGTTCAGGCGTGCAGGAAAACCCCTCATCTTCTTCTTGTTGTATTCAGGAGAATGAGATGGGTCCATACCACTATACTAAGATTGGGAGATCTATAAAAGTTCAGAAAATATTGAAGTCTGAATATCCATTTAATTATTTCATAGTGGTGCTCTAAAGTTAGTTTTGATTTGGATAGACGATAGCTCCATGCAATATCCTCATTCCCCTACAATATTATTATATATATTTCACTTAAATGTCGTTATAATATGTGAGGTATTATCTGTTTTAATTGAGGTATTATTTGTTTTAATTGGAGTCGCAAGGTTTTGTCATGAAAAAATACCGCAAGGTTGTTGGGACTTATAAGACAAGTAAATTCTCTGAAAAAATACAATTTTAGTTGTGTAATTTATGGGGGGGGGGCATTTTTAGTCTTGCACGAATTGATTTTCGCAATTTAGTCCTGTAATTTTAAAGATTTGGTAAATTTCATCATTTCTCTGTCATTTTGGCTGGAAAATTGCATGTGACTTGCACATGATCCAATTAAATTGCAATTTTAGTCTTGTAACCAATGTTCTGAAACCCAGACCGTTCATCGAACCAAAAAATGAAGTGGGTGCGGGTCACTGGTTCAACCATTGGGTCAACTGTGGTTGAACCAGTGACGTCATATTAAGTAATAAATAATATTAATATACTTGATAACGTAACCCACTCTTTTTTTTTTTAATTTCACTCTTTTTCTTTGATATTAACATTTCGGTAGAATATATAATATTTTAATATATTATATATTTGAGAATTAAGGATATATATAATATAATAATATATTATATACTTGAGAGTTAGAGATGTGTTAGGTTTGTTGAAGGAATATTTGAAAATTAAGAGAGAGTGAGAAGATGGAGACGAAGGGGTCTGCGAAGAAGAGAAGCAGAGAACAAAGAGAAACAACTATAGATGATGAAAAAATTAGGGAGTTTGACATGTATTTATACTTGACTCCAACCCGCCCAGTTCATTAAACCCAATATTAGGTCAACAGGTTTAACGGTTGTACCACTAGGTTGGGCAGTTTTTGCAAAAAAAGGCAGCTTTTGAGCTCATTCGATTTTTAGGTTTTATCTGACCCATTTTGGGACACGGGTGGTGGTCCGGATGGTCCGACCGTTCGAGCTGGGTTGGGTTTCAAAATATTGCCTGTAACCAATATTTTAAAATCCAGCCCTGTTCGGACGGTCGGACTGTCCGAACCGCCACCCAACCCCCCAAAAAGGGCCGGTTCACCCTAGAAAATCGGAGGAGCCAAAAAAACTATTTTTTCTTTTTTTTGTAAAAATCGTTTGGCCTAGTGGTTCAACCGGTGAATCGTGTGACCTGGTACTGGATTGATTGAATCGGTCGATCAGGCCAACAATCAAGTGTAAATACATGATAAACTTTTTAATTTTTCTTTTAAAATGTGTATTATTTTTTGTTAAGTACCATAATTTTATGTTAATTTTGAAAAGATAATAGATTATTTCTAAAACTATGCACTATTTTTTAAATTGGGATAATTTCTGTTAAGTTAACTGTTTTATGTTATTTCCAGGGATAATTTTATTTTTTGTACCCAAAATATACCTGTTTTTTAAATTTAGTACCCCAAATTTATAAGTCATCAAACTTGGTACCCAAAGCTTTTAATTCAGCCATCTGAGTACTTTCTGCTAGGTTGACCGTCAAAACAAACGGTCAATCCAATTTCGGAGAGAAAATTAGGTGGCTCTTGTCTATATAAGCGCATGTTTGCCTATCATTTTATACAATATAAAAAAATTTCTATTTTAATTTTAATTTTATAATTGAAGACAATAATGTAAAAATAAATAAATAAACTAATTTCTACAAAAAAAATTCTAATTCAAATCGTTTTATAGAAATACCAATTCAAATATTTCCTCCCAATTAAAATTATTATGGAAATAAAATGCATGTTGAATACGGAGTAATGTAGAGATAATCGCCTAATAATAATTTAAGAAAACTAACAGAGTCTTACATGTTTAATCACCACAAGCATTGTTCGCAAAAAATAAACAGTGAAAATTGATAAGTCACTCAAAGGATGTCAATGTACTTTTGAGTCAAATAAAATTTAATATTCATACTTTGATATATTATACCGTTGTTTGTGCACAAAATAAAAATTATATTTTAATTTTTGTTTTTTACTGAGAGAATTTTATTTATATATTTTAATAAATTTTCTATTTCACTAGTAACAAAAAAAGCCAAAAAAATCATTTGTTAAAATAATTAAAAGAAAGTATGAAAAATTATAGCATAAACCCTCGATAAATAGAGTATGATAACATTTGCATTGTGGCCAAGGAAAAAGAAAGAAAAAAGTGTTTTTCCAGTAAAATTGATATTTTTTTTATAGAAATCGAATTAAATAAGTATTTTTTTAAAAAAAATTATTGTCCTTAACTATGAAATTAAAATTGAAAAGAATCAAAATAGAATTATTTTTGTGTGTCGAATAAATTGAAAGCCAAACATGCCCTTACACAGATAAATTCCCACCTAATTTTTCCTCCAAAATTAGATTGACCGTTAGTTTGAACGGTCAACTTTTTTTTCGGGTAAAGGTAAATTTCATAGATAAAAATAAAGTGAGTAAAGTACAACAGTGCTCATATGGTATGCTCTCCCTCAGCAGGCCAAGGTATACGCCACAATTTATATAGTGCATTAGTACTAACACAGCTAGACAAATTTATGCTGAGAATCCGTAGTCTAACGTCCTCTATGATTAATCTTGCTAAGATGATTGGTGTCCTAGCGGTGTGTTCGAACCGCCTCCTGTTGCGTTCCCTCCAGATGTGATAGACGTATGATACAAGTAATGCACGGTAAGCCATATTAATAATGTGTTTGCCCCTCCACTTCCTAGAAGCCCATTCTATGTCTAGCCGCCACTCTCTGTTTGGCCATAGGAATCGTATAATACGTTTGACAGCTGCCAAGCACCTTCAACTATATTGAGAGTGAAAGAACAAATGTGTGTGAGTCTCCAAGTTCTCCTCATCGCAGAGGATGCATCCTCCTAAATGTGATAGTCATTGCTTGTCCGTCGTAGCAAGCTTCTCTTGTATGGCGAGCCAGAGGATAAACATGTGCCGCGTAACTTTTAGAGGCCCAGACAGTAGTGAAGACCAACCTACTTTTGGGCCAGGGAGATCAAATAAGCGATAGAGGGCTTGTGTGGTGATAACATTGCCAAGGAAGCGCCACATAATCCAGTCATTGCCCCCGTGAATAATAGGTAATGCGTGCAAGATCTCCATATATTCAATATCAGTGATGGTAGGCCATTGCCACTGGCCCTCATGAATGTCACGAAGAACCTTCTTAATAGGAGCTAGAGAAAAAGAGGGAGATTTCTTAGTCAGGGTTATCTTCATCTAAAAATATTTTGAGATTGGAGATAGAGACATCCAGTGAGAATCAATGAAGAAAACGAGCAGTCAGGTTAAATGAATTAAAGTTAGGGTTTAGAGATTAAAAAAAAAAAAAGACACAAATCGGTTCGCGTCAATGGGTCGGCTAATAGGTCAAGCCATCCAAAGGATAGTGGGCTTAGGGGCTGTGGATCATGGGCCACAATGTCCCACCAATTGCAAATAAGGCCAATATCTTCCTCAAGGGGGACTCCTCGCAAATGTATGACTAGAATCTTTTTCCTTCCCACTTCATCTGGTTCGCTCACATACACCTTTCTTGAGAACCGGCCAGGCCGACACAGAGCTGGATCCAAGGCTTCTGGTCTATTTGTTGCAGCAATAACAACCACATTTATATCCGACTCGAAGTCATCCATTTCTGTCAGCAACTGGTTCGTCATTGAAACTTCTTCCCCGCTTTCCACCAACAGCATCAAGTTCATCAATGAAAATGATCGATGGCGCATTCTTCCTTGCAACGCTGAAAAGGTCCCTAATGCGAGCATCCCCTCTTCCGACGAATAATTCCACAAATTCACTAGCAGAAACCGAAACAAATGGAACTCGGGCTTCACCAGCAATAGCACGGGCCAATCAAGTTTATTCTCTTGAATTTATTTTTTTTAATATTGGTTTGGTTATCAGAAAAATAATTATGGAGGGGACATGCATTCATTAACACAATTATTTTATATACATTTTTCATGATATCTTTACACACTTTATAAATTTTATTTTTTAAATATGGAGGGGACATGCATTCCTTAACACGATTATTTTACATAAAATTTTCATGATATCTTTACACACTTCATAAATTTTATTTTTTAAATATGGAGGAGACATGCATTCATTAACACAATTATTTTACCTACAATTTTCATGATATCTTTATATACTTCATAAAATTTAAATCTTATTTAGAAAGGATACTAATACAAGGATCAATGATTTCATGTATTTCAAACCAAGAAAAGAAAAAAAAATTAAATAAATTGGCACAAAAATACAATTTTTGATTTTTACAATTAATTTGTCAACTCTGAAAAATCTCGACCACATATTAGACGGGGCCGCGGTGGTTCCCGCTTAATGTGGTGTGAATTCTTTAAAACTAGCAAGTCCTAAGATGTGTCAAATCTTGTAAAATATTGAAAAATATTTTATATAACTTTTTCTTTAAAGAAAAGGAGCATAGAGGGTTCAAAAATAAAATGTAAGGATCTTATGAACTCTTTATAAAAAAATAAGGAGTTCTCATCTTATTTTAAAAATCTTAATAGAGTTATTCAATATTGATTATATTAGCTACAAAATTATCATTACCAACATTATAAGTTTTATAATCTTATTAATTATTTTTAAATATTTTAAGAGTTTATTTAAAATAAAATCTAACACTTTATTATAAAATATTTTAAATAAATTTAACCAAGCACTCTCTTAATCGTTGGACCCCAATGCCCTTTGACTTCGTAATGTTTGATTTGCTGAATTGATATCCAACTTGGTCTATCCAATCATAACTATGTAGGTATGTTTACTTCACATGATTAAGTCTGAAATTATGGATATCAGGCTTAATCTCCCAGTTACTTGCACCCAGGTCGGCCCATGACAATTATGGACAAATGCCTAGTTTGTGTTCCATCCCACCAGGCCGAAGTGGGGTGGATAAGACTGAAAAAGTCCGTATTGACCTTGATCAGTCAAGAAACATGCGCATTTTATCTATTTTGCTTCATGTTACTGTAAAATTGCCACAATGAATTAAATTGCTCACTCCTTATACTGTTTGTCTTCTCCAAGATATTTCGTTCCATAGAAGTGGGCATATGAGCATGTCAAAAATTTGAGTATTGGTGTTTGATGTCTTTGTTTTCTGTTGAGTATAGAATCATCGACGAGGAGTTTTGATGGTGGGGAAAGATGGAGGCTAAATTTGCTGGAAAGGGTGAATTCAGGAGGATAATTTGGAAAATTGCTAAGTTGACTTATTTTGTTCCAAATACAAGTAAACATAAAATTAATTTTATCTAAAATTTTACAAAATAAAATAGATAATATGATATAATTTCATTCCACATTTTGTCCATTAATTTATCTCAACCTAATTCCATCCATCAAAGTAGATGAGATCTATATGTTTTTGAACGACAATATCAACGATTTCATTAAAGATTAACACACAACACACCAATTAGGATACATATGATACTAAGGTCCTGTTTATTTTGAGTATCATATTAAATGAATAGTAGGATTATTTTTTACTAAATAAATGATAGAAAAAAGTCCTGTATAATTAGTCATGTATTTATTTATATATATTATCAAAACAGAATAAATTTTATCAAGGGTTTACTTTAATATATTTCCATGCTTTTGTTAGAAAAATTAATTTGATGTATTCATTCGCATAATTGCTTCATATTATTATATTTTGAGGCGAGAAAATAAAATCAGGTGCTAATTGAATGATTGAGCTTCTATATATAATTAAATTGAATGATGTATACGGTGTGTGTATAGTAATGAAATACAAGACATAATAAATTTGAATTAAAAAATTTCAATCCATAATTTTTGAATTGTATATAATTAGATAGGCTTAAATGTATTTTTGATTCGTAATTTAGGTTATTTAGTATTTTCTTCCTTTTAACTGTCTAGTTTAAAAATGCATGGTTTCTCACGTGATATTTTAAAATTCAGAGTTTTGTTCTTATTGATCCATTTCTATCAGCATTTGACTTTTTAAGTTATATTTTGGTCCTACATCTTTTTAATTTTTACGATTTCATCATTTTTTTCGCTTGAATTTAACTTTCTCTCGGGTGAAGGTGAACACCAACGAACAAAAGGGACTAAAATTACAAAAATTAAAAAATTAGAGGACCGAAGTATTGCTTTTTAAAGTTAAAAAAACAAACAGACCAAATAACTTATATTACGGAGGCCAAAAGTACATTCATGAGGAAAGATTTCGAAGTTGAAAATTCCAATTGATTTCAACATTACCTGAATTTGCGATTAATTAGCTGTAATATTCAAAATATTATATTCATCATAAGTAAGAAATTTATATTTGCTCTCATTCAAAATTGTATATTCACCGTTGAGTTCCCAGCCGATGTGCGTCTAAGTTCTCTCACATTAGAGTTTTCCAATCCTTGGATACTTCCTTTTCTTGCGTCTTCAACTGTCTTCTTCATTTGGCCGGTGACGCCTAATGAGGTTTTGTGCTCCTTCCTAGTTGGCTACGGCTTCGCTGATCGACTGGCTTTGTGGAGACAACTTGCAGCGTTCCTCTTACTTTCTATTCTTGTTCTTTTTTCTCGTACTTTGTTCTGTTATTTTCTTTACATGAGTGTTGTTTGATTTTGTCTCTTTTCTTGATTGTGTGTAGCTTTTTTGGGCCTTTTCTCGTATTTCTTCTGCTTGTTCAGATTCATCTTTTCCCTCTTCGTTTGCTTGTCGTTTTCATTGTTGCTTTTTAGTTTATGTTGGTTCTCCGATCAGGGCGTGTTTGAGTGATGGACAAGGAGTGAGGACGGAGGCTCATCTGACTGGGTGTGCGACTCCGTTGGTCTCTGTTTTGTGGCAATCTTTAGTTCTATCACACTCGTCTTCTGGTGATAATGGAGTCGGAGTTGCATCAGTTTCGTAGTGCGACTCCGTTGGTCTCTGTTTTGTGGCAATCTTCAGTTCTATCACATTCATTTTCTGGTGATAATGGAGTCAGAGTTGCATTAGTTGCGCAGTGCCCTCTCATTGACTGAGAATGAGGATGGTGGCATGGTCATTCCGGATGAGCTTTGGCATACAGGGTCGAAGAGGCACTAGTTTTGTTTGGTGGGCCGTGTGCCAACACAAATTGTTAAGTTTGAAACTCTGAGTACTTTAGTTCGGAGAATGCTCAACCCTGTTCAAGGATTGGAAATTAAACAGTTGGAGGGGGGCCGATTTCTAGTGAAATTGAACCATACCATTGATCGAAATCGAGCCCTAAAGGGAAGTCTGTGGAGTTTCAAGAAGAATGTTTTGGTCCTTAGTGGGGTTTAGGAGAATGAGAACCCGATGAATGTAGACCTGAACTGGTTTGACTTCTTTGTAAATGTCCATGATCTTCCGCTCAATATGATGAATCTAAGGGTTGCAACTATGATCAGGAATCACCTAGGATGCTTCCGGGATTTGGAGAAGGACAAGTGGGGCTGTTCTTGGGAGTCTACATTGTGGGTTCGGGTTAGCCTTGATGTGAACCTACCGCTGAAGAGGGCGCTCAAGATCCGTTCTACGGCAGGGGAAGAACTATTAGTGCATTTTTCATATGAGAGACTCCCCAACTCCTGTTACCTTTATGGCTGCCTGGGGCATATTGCGAGATCTTGTGTGATGCAATTTGCAAAGAACTTTGTTGATCCAGGGACGAATAAGCCCTACGGGACATGGTTGAGAGCAGCGTTCCCATTACGGGTTCAGGGTTCTGCGCCTACGTCTGCCACAGTCAAGGGTGGTGCTGGGGTGTCAGCCTGCCCATATGAGCGCAGGAGGGGAGCAACAGTTTTGGGGACTTCATGTGGATTCATCCAGGTAGGTCGGTGGATAGTCCAGGGGACCCGAGGTTCAAGGTAAGGAAGATAGTGGTTGGGGGTCTTTCTTAGGAGGGTCGATGAATAGTCCAAGGGACCCAAGGTTTCAACAGTCCGGGCTCTCGTTAGCGTGGGAAGAGGGTGCTGAGGTGGAGGGACGATGGTCTGTGGCAAATTCGGAGGAGCTAATGGTGTCAGACCTTTCGAGGCAAGCTATCTCTACTAGAAGGGGAGGCCGAAGTCCGTGATTTTGGAGGAGGGGGTGGAAGAAGTGTCCCTTCGACTTTCAAGACCACTGAGGAACTGATAGTTGGACACCAGCTAGGAGAAGAGAAAACGTTAGGGTAAGTGGTTTGGTTAACCTACCGCCCATTTGTTTCCTTAAAGGACAATTGTCCATAGAGGTTCGGGACGACGGGGCCCAAGCGGGGTCCCGTGGTGCGGGGGCTACATCTAAAAAATGAGTTGGGGCTCCAATCTCATTCAGTGGTTGGAGGTGGCCCTAGTTTGAGCAAACGACGACTACATTTGGTGAACGAGGATTCAAACACTTCCATCAGGAGCCATGAAACTCATTGCTCGAAACTATCAGGGGTTAGGGTCCCATTGAACAGTTCGCTCACTTAGGGAACTGATACGACTTCACAACCGCGGCTTGATTTTAATCTTCAAAACCAAGTTAAAATCTAGGAGATAAGAGTTGATCAAGTAGCAGTTGAACTACTTTGGCCTAGGGGTGTATGCTAAGGGGAAGGGTGGAGGTCTTATTCTATTATGGAGAACAGATGTTGACGTCTGGATTCAGTCTTTCTCTGACCATCACATAGATGTTACAGTTGAGGTAGAAGGTTCTCTTAAGAGGTGGCATTTTATAGGTTTTTATGGGCATCCGATGAGTTTAAAAGAAAGGATTCCTGGCGTCTGCTTTGGCCTCTTAAGTCTATCTCAGTTCACCTGTGGCTCTGTACGGGGAACTTCAATTAGATCTTGGATAGTCACGAGAAACAGGGTGATTGGGGGTAGGGCTCATTAGCAGATGAAGGATTTTTGTAACTATCTGGATGAGTGTGGTTTGAGTGATTTGGGTTTCACAGGGTACCGCTTTACATGGTGAAATAATCATGCACACCCGACCATAGTTAGGGCAAGGTTAGATAGAGCATGTACTGATAAGCGTTGGTCAGCGCTTTTTCCAAATGCTTTAGTTGCTCACAAGGGTGTCTCTTGTTCTGATCGTGCCATGCTGGTGATGGATCTGGGTGCATTGGCGCAACGAGAGGTCCACCATCGCCGTGTTATGTTCATTTTGAGGCAGTCTGGTTCCGATTGGAGGAAGTGGCTGAGGTGGTGGGGCAAAGTTGGGGATCATCAGAAGGAGACAATCCAGGGTCGGCATTTTGCAATAAGGTGGCGGCTTGTGGTGCTCGGCTGATGAAGTGGAATCGTCTCTCCTTCAGAAACGTCATGCGGTGCATTCGTGACCTTAATTAACACCTTTCCAAACTAAAGGAGGGTCCAGTTATTGAGTCATCGAAAGAGCGGGCTAGAAAGCTACAGGGGGAATTAGAGGACTTGTTATGTAAGAAAGAAATTTTATGGAAGTAGCGGGGCAAGGCACTTTAGCTTAAAGAGGGAGATCGAAATACGTCATTCTTCATGTGCAGGCTACCGAAAATCAGCACCGGAATTCTATCAAAATTTTGAAAGATGAGGAGGGTCGTAGTTGTACCGCTCCAGTGGTAATTCAAGGATTAATAGAGGATTACTTCAATCGTATCTTTAGCTCCACACACCCCGACTCGAGTGTGATAGATGACTGTCTTGCAAGAATGGATCCCGCGGTTAGTGCAATACTCCGTAGACTAGGTCAAACTGGCTCTTAATCAAATGCATCCTCTCAAATTTCCGTGACTAGACGATATATCTCCTATTTTCTATCAAAAATTCTGGAACATTGTACGGTTTGATACGTCTAGGTGTATTCTACATATTCTTAGTGATAGGATTCTTGATCCCCAGCTAAATACTACTAACATTGTCCTTATTCCTAAATTGCCCAACAGAGTTTAGGCCTACTAGCTTGCGTAATGTTGTCTATAAAATAGCTTCTAAAGCCATTGCTAACTGCCTGAAGCCTTTCCTTGATAGTATTTTTTCGGTTTCCTAGTCGACCTTTGTGTTCTATCAGCTTATCACTGATAATGTCTTCTTGGCCCATGAGCCTAATCATTACCTCTCTCATAAGTATTGGGGATGCACGGGTCATGATTCTATTAAATTTGATATCAGCAAAGCCTACGACCGCATGGAATGGAATTTCCTTAAACAAGTGCTTCTTAGGTTAGGCTTTCATACTAGTGTGGTGTCCCTAATCATGTTATGTCTTACCACTATATCCTACTCTTTTATGCTTAATGGTAGTTGTTTCGGGGCTATCAAATCGAGAAGGGGCCTTCGTCAGGGAATCCTTTTTCCCCTATTTATTTTTGTTCTCTGCAGAGGTCCTTAGATGCATGATCCAGTAGGAGGAGCAGATAGGGCGGATTCACGGTGTATCGATCAGTAGACATAGTCCCCGCATTTCGCATAACACAGCCAAGACTGAGGAGGTAGAGGTGTTTCTTAAACTTCTGAGCCGGTACACGGATGGTTCAGGCTTACTAATCAATGCGCAGAAATTAGTGGTTATCTTCAGTAGAAATGTTTCATTGCCCTTGCGAGAGGAGCCGGCTATTATCCTTGCGGTTCCAAATGTAACAAACTCGCAAAATATCAAGGCTTCCCTCGATTCTTGGGTGGTTAAAGTGTGAGTTGTTTGAGGGTCTCAAGGATCGGGTTCATCAGAAGTTGCAAAGTTGGAAGGCCAAGAAGCTCCCACAGGCGAGACAGATGGTATTAATCAAGTAGGTAAGAAACTCTATCATTTGCCATGAGTTGCTTTAAAATCCCAGATTCAGTGATAAGTGAGGTTGAGAGTATGTCTACAAACTTCTTCTGCCACCAGGATGGTCATTGTAAGATCCACTGGCTCTCGTGGGATTCGTTGTGTCACAGTAAGAGCCATGGGGGTCTTGGTTGTAGGAACCTAAGGATTTTAATAGAATACTTATATGGTTACAAATTCGGACAGTCTGCGGCACAAAGTGTCACGTGCTCGATACTTCCCAAAGATATCTTTTTCAAGGTGGTAGGGAGAGGAAGAGGCCTTACACTTGGCGGTCTATTACGTTGGCTAGGACTTTTCTAGAGATAGGGATGCGGTGGTTTGTGGGGGATGACAGGACGATGCAAATAGTGCTCAATCCCTGGATCCCTCGATCGTGTTCGTTTTGTTTGGTTCACCCCCCACCTTCGGTACCACTGGAACTAAGGGTGTCTTTGCTACTGACTCGCGATGGGCTATGGCGAGAGGACTTCATCTGTGCAACTTTTGATGGTGTTAACACTAATTGAATTTTGCAAACAAAGTGGCAGTCGGTAGGACAGATTGGCTAGGTTGGCACTATGATCCAAAAGGGGCCTTCTCGGTCAAGAGCACCTACCTTTTTGGCTCGATCGGTGTCAAATCCATCCAGCTCAGGGTGGTCGATCGAGGATCGGTTAGCAAGAGGCATAGATGGATCTTCATTGGGGACACTAAGGCTGCTCCAAAGGTTCTGTTATTCACTTGGAAGTGCTGCCAGGAGGCTCTTCCCACCATCTCGAACTAGCGTTGTCGACGGCTGAGGTTTGATAGTGTGTGTGCCTTATGCGATCAGCAAGAAGAGGATATCATGCATGTCCTAGCAGCATGCTCCTTCGCTAAACTCAACTGGGCGTTTCTCTAGTTCCCTATCGTGTGACCTCTTGTGACTCTCTTAGTTAGATGCTTGGATGCGGCGGGCACACGAGATTCTTAGTCATAACGATTTTGCCTTCTTTTTTATCGTGTCCTAGTTGTTGTGGGTTCACTTGCTCCCCTGCGATCTCCTTTTCGACCTTACCAAAGTACCATGTCTTCCTCTAACTCTTCTAATTTTAGTTTCTTTGCCATTTCCGTGACCTCTCCATTACGTGAGGCGACCCCTCACCCTGAAGAGGGTCCTTCTAGGGCTAGGTCTAGTTCGAGGTCTAGGTCTAGATCGAACCACCCGGTAGAGTCTTCTGACGAGCAAATTCCCAAGTATGTTAAGTTTCAAATGATGTTAGATTGCAACCCCTAGACCGGCATAGTAAGTAATGTAAAACAATTAATCGACCAAATAAAGGAAAAATACTTCATCCATCATAATTTTGAGATCATTATCCCCCGTTCCTTTGATCGCATGCACATGCCTCCTAGAGGTTGTTGTTCGTTGTCGCTTGAACATTTTGAGGCTGGATTGCGATTGCCCCTAGCTCCCCCAGTAGCTAATATTCTTAAGGATCTTCTATTGAACCTAATGCAACTATCCACGAATTCGATTAGTCATATCATCCTATTTTTTGTAATAATGCAAGTCCATCGACTTGAACCCAGTTTTAATAATTTTTGATCGCTTTATTCCTTCATTACCTCTAAGAGGTCGGGAGATAGAGGTTTCTTCTATCTCTCTGCTCGAAAAGACTGTAGATTTTTAGATCCCCTCAAGTTCAATGTAGGCCCTTGGAAGGAAAAATTCATATTTGTTCGACCTTCACCTGGTTAGCGATGGCCCTTCAAACTCGACTGGAATGTAGAAAAACCCGAACCTATTATTGAGGGAGGGGGCTGGAAGGAGACCAAATAAATGGCCTCACTTCTAATTGGTATAACCCGAAGAAGCTGCTAGTCGAAGAAGTATTTTACCTCGTGCATCTCTCTCCAGCACCCCTCCAAGTTAGGGGCTCATTAGGTGATCATGATCTTCCCCATTTTACATCTTTCACACTCTTTTCTTTTTCTAACTTCTTTTGTATTTGCAAATCATTTCGCCATGCAAACCCAAATGGCTCAACATGTTCAAGCTCAATGCGAGCGAGCTGTAGGGAGGGTCACTTCTGACCAGCCTACCCGGGCGTGACCAAAACCCGACACCTCTGCTACCCCATCTGCCGAAATTCCAAAGGGCTAAGTTCCCATTGAGGTTGGTAGCGAGGACACCCAACCTTATAACCAGGTCTCACAGCCGGCAAGGAGCCCTTCGCCAAGCATTGACATTGCAGGCTCCCAGGATAACACCTTAGGTGGGAAGCTCGCAATTGTTGGTTCGAACCAGCCCATGAAACACAAGCACAGGAGTAAGTCCCCATCAGGGTCGAGGAATGGCAAGTCGAATGCTCACAGGCGATCTGAGGAGGAGGAAGCTGCAACCCAAGCTGAGGAAGAGAAAAACCTTGCTTTCCTCCAGGAGATATCAAGATGGGAAAAGGAGGCGCGAACCGATCTGCAAACTGAAAGTCACTTATCTGCCGAGCTGTATGGTGAAAGGGTGACCTCTGATTGGAAAATCTCTGATCTCAGCAATGTGCTGAACACCCAAGCGGGTCAGGATTCTTGGGAGCTCTTCAGAGCTACTTGCCAACCTCATGACCAGGCAGCTCTCCTCAAAACTCCCCATCCACGCTTGGAGGAATTTGGGGCTCATGCTTTGATGTAGGTAGTATTTCGACCCCTTCTTTTTCGACCTTGTTGCTTCTTTTTGCTAACTGCCGTTTTTGCTAGGCTGGAGCCTTCTTCTGAACCCTCTCCATTAAGTGCACCGGCACTCGCAAGTGTCAGACAACTACAAGTTAAAAGAATTGCGAACTAAGAACCTAGCTGAACGAATCACACGGCAAGGAGAAGAGCTGGGACAAAGAGTGAGCTGCCTTCGAAGCGAAAATCAAGGAACTGGAAGAATCGCGAGCTTCGGAGGTCGCCAGGGAAGAAGCCTCCGCGCGTGAGTCAGCATTGGCAGAAGGTATGGAGATTGGGTTCTCTGCAGATCGTGTTGCAGGTCAAATTCAAGGTGCGAGGAATTCCTCAACTCCGAGGAATTTGCCGACCGAGCTCGCAATCTGCGACTAAAAGGAGCTCACGACATCCTCAAGGTGCCAACTTTCTAGGGTGCATTGGAGATCAAAGGGTCGACCTACATGACTGACGGGTTCAACAAATGCAAAGCCCAAGCCAACTCCTTGCAGGCGTTAGTAGAGGGATTTGACCAGAATCGCTTTGACCCTATCCTAGATGAGAACCTCCAGCCTTATGCCCCTGAGCCACCAGTGGATACCGAGGGAGACAAGTTTGCAAGCCTGCTTGATGAGATCGAGGCTTAGGATGAATAGACTTGACTATAGATCCTGCGAACAATACTTTTTGACTTATTTTGTTAAACAGTTTGCGGTCTCTTGATGAACAGTTATTTTTTAACAATTGTAAATGGGGCCAATCCCCTTTTTTATTCAACTTATCAGCTATTACAACTCTTTAATCTCATTTATATAATATACTACTTTCGGTATTTATCTTGCAATTTTATATCTTTTTCAGATCTATGATCCTCCATAGGCCTTACAATCTTTTCAGACCGAATGATCTTTCACAAATCCTGCGATCTTTTCAGATCGAATGATCTTTCACAGATCCTGCGATCTTTCACAAATCTTAATGTCTCGTTGAGTTGAGCGATCTCTGGCACTTTGCCATCTTTTACAGATTAAGGAATACCTTACAAATCAAATTGTAAACAATTGGACACGTATCAAGAAAGTCGTTATAGCATATATATGATCTTTTCCAGATACATCAATATATTTAGCCTTTTTCAGACTCAAAATATCTTTGACCTTTCGCAGGTTCCGTGAATAAGGAAGAAATCTATCCTTAATACAATTTACATGCCATGGCCTTTTTCAGGATCAAGCATAGAATTTCTTGAGGTTCTTGATGTTCCATGGTCGAGCGAGATCTCTTCCATACATGTCTTGAAGTTGGTAGGTACCCTTTTTCTTGATCTCTGTCACTTTGTAAGGTCCCTCCCATCCTGGATCTAGTTTGCCAACATGCTTGGAGACCTCTACTTTCTTTAAAACTAGATCATGGACTTGCAATTGTCTGGGCTTGAGCTTTTGATTGTAACTTTTCAGCATCAAGCCCTTGTGATGGAGCATCTTCGCATAGGCGACATCTCTTCTTTCTTCCACCATCACCAGGTGGAAAGCTCGCTCTTTAAGATTGGTCGTCGGGTCGTAAACAACTATTCGATGGGACTCTTTGCCTATCTCTGCAGGAATGATAGCTTCAGAACCATAAACTAGGCAAACGAGGTCTCACCTGTTGAGGATCGCGGGGTCGTCCGCTAGACCCATAGCACTCCAGGTAACTCGTCTACCCATGATCCTCTCGAGCTCAATCTAGCTTTTAGGTGCTGAAGGATCATTCTATTTGTGACTTCCATTTGTCCATTTGCTTGCAGGTGACCGACTGCTGTAAAATTTTGTTGTATTTTCAACTCCTTGCACCAATCCATCACCTTTTTCCCCTAGAACTGCGTATCATTATCTGAAATTAGAGTTCTCGGAATCCCAAATTTGCATATGATGTTTTTTCAAATGAAATCGATCACCATTCCCTCTGAAATTTTTGCTACGGCCTCTACCTCTACCTATTTGGCGAAATATTCTACCGCGACAACAGTAAACTTCTTTTGAGCTCGCGCTGGGGGAAATGGTCCCAGAATATCTATTCCCCATTGATCGAACTGACAAGTGACCTTAATGGGTTCTAAAGGGGTTGCAGGTACATGAATTTGCGATACAAACTTCTGATATGCTTCACATTTCCGGACAAGTTCCTTGATGTCCTTCACCATGGGGGGCTAGAAGAACCCTTGCCTTACCACCTTTTGAGCTAGAGACCTGCCACCCGAATGATTTCCGCAGCTCCCTTCATGAATTTCCCTCATAACATACTCAACCTGTCGGCGTCTAAGCACTTTAACAATGGTCCCTCCACTGTTCGTTTGTATAATTGCGTGTCAATTATGTGAAGCGTGCTGCTTTGCTTTTTAATCTTCTCGCACGCACGGGGTCGCCTGGTAGAATCCCATCTCTCAGATATTCCACTATCTCATCTTTCCAGGTAGATGATTCTCGAATGGCATTTACTTCAGCCTCAATTGAGATCGCTGATTTATCCTTGAGCATCACCGTGATCTTGCAATCTCGAATCCTTGAGAGTGTTGCTCCAAACTTCGACAGAGAGTCTGCTCTATTGTTCTCACATCTGGGAATTTGGTGGACCTGACATCTGTTAAACCGAGCAATCAAGGACTTAGCCTTTTTTCTGATATAATATCATTGTCTTTTCCTTGGTTTTGTAGGTCCCCTCAATTTGGAAGGTTACCAGCTGCGAATCGGCATATACTTCTAGGTCTTTCGCTCCAGCTTCACTTGCTAGCTCTAGTCCCAAAATTAGAGTCTTATATTCAGCTTCATTATTGGTGGTCGGGATGGATAACCTTGTCGCCACCTTAATTTCTACTCCTGCGGGTCCTTGAGTTAATATCCCTTTTCCTCCATTGCTGGCATTAGAAGATCCGTCTACGTGCAACATCCATTTTCCTGTCTCTTGGATTGACTCGGATTCACCCGCGATCTCAATTACAAAATCCGTCAATACTTGTATTTTCTTAGTTGTCTGTGCCTAATACTCTATATCATATTTCCCCAGTTCGACCGCCCAATGGGCACTTGGTTCTGCACATATTTTCTTAGTTGTCTGGGCACTTGGTTCTGCACCCCAGCATACCTTCTCACATAATATACTGGGTTCTACACCCCCTACTTTTCTCTAACCAACACTGAACTCACTGCATTTTCGGAAACATCTAAGTATAAGTAAAGTGTTTCATTTTTCTTCGGGTTTGCCAACAATGGAGGCGAGCACAAATAACTTTTTAGATCTTGGAAAGCCTGCTTGCATTATTCAGTCCATTTAAACTCATTGGTTTTCCTTAATACCTTGAAAAAAGGAAGATTTCGATCTGACGATCTGGAAATAAAGCGATTAAGGGATGCAAGCTTACCCGTGAGCTTCTGAACCTCTTTGATTGGAGGCGATTTTAGCTTCAAGCATCTTCTCTGGATTTGCTTTGATACCTCTTTCACTGACCATATATCCCAGGAATTTGCCTCTGGCCACCCCAAAAGTGCACTTGGTTGGATTCAACTTCATCCTAAAGGTCCTCATTATTGTGAAAGTCTGTTCAAGATGCACTAGGTGGTCATGCGACCTCGAGCTCTTTACTAGCGTATCATCCACATATACCTCCATCGTCTTCCCTATCTGTTCCTTGAACATTGTATTCACAAATTTTTGATATGTGGTACCTGTATTTTTCAACCCGAAGGGCATTACATTATAGCAATATATCTCTCCTTCGGTTATAAACGACGTTTTGCTTCTGTCCTCCTCTGCCATAAAAATTTGGTGATAACCTTGGTAGGCATCCATCATGGAAAACAATTCATACCTGCGGTCAAGTCTCCTAGAGCATCAATTCTTGGCAACGAATAGGGATCTTTCGGGCAAGCCTTATTTAGATCAGTGAAATCAATGCATACTCGCCATTTACCAGACGGCTTCGGCACCACGACTACGTTTGACAGCTACTCTGTGTATTGAATTTCTGAAACATATCCGGCTTTCAATAGTCTTTCCACTTCCTCCTTCACAGTCTAATTCTTCTCTGCACTAAAATTTTTCTTTTGTTGCATTGGTCGCGCATTGGGGTGGACATTGAAATAATGTTCTATCATTTCCAGATCCACCCCTGTGAAAGTATGATAGACTCCAGGCAAATATATCAGCATTATTTTTCAACAGTGCAGTCATCATGGTCTCAAGGTGTTGTTCATCCATCTGCGATCCTATCCGGGTAGTTTTGGTTAGATCTCCCTACACCAACTCCACCATCTTATGAACTTCTATCAGTTGACTTCTTTCTTGCCTTTTGACCTCTGTCTTACTATCTTTGCTCACATCTTCTAGTTTGCGCTTCTTGTCGCTGCATTCACCTTTTTTCAAGGATAAATTGTAACACCTTCGTGCGTTCTTCTGATCGCAGACGACCTCACCTACCCCAGCTTTAGTAGAAAACTTTATTTTTAGATGATATGTTGAAACAATTGCCTGGAAAGAATTAAGCCCCAGTATTCCAAGAATGACGTTGTATGCAAAAGGCGTATCTACGACTAAAAACTTGACCATCAATGTCTTGCGTTTGGGTTCTTCCCCTAGTGATACTGACAAATTGATAGTTCCCATTGATTCTACCTCCGTACCTCCAAAACCTACCAGCGGTCTCCTCACGGGCTCTAGCTTGGCATTATCTAACCCCATCTTAACTAACACGTCTCAGAAGATAATGTCTGCGGAGCTCCCATTGTCCACTAGCACCTTATGAACAGCAAAATTAGCTATGTCCATTTTGATCGCTATCGGATCATTTTGCGACTCTTTCTACAGCATCTTTGTTTCCGGATACAATCTCTTCCTCGGGATCTACATTCATAACTAATTGGCTTCTCTGATCTATTCTTCCCTGACTTTTCCTGGTCCGTCCCGAATCACCACCTTTAGGTCCTCCTGCAATAGTATATATTACATCTTTCACAGGCGCATTGTCTCGCGTGTTAGATTCCTTTCACTCATCTTTTTCGCGACCTTAGCCCCTTTCCCTACTCCTTGATCTGCTTTTTCGACCTCCGCTTTCTACCTCACGACCACGCAAAATTAGATCCTTAAAATATCCCTACCGGATTAATCGTTCTATCTCATGTTTTAACTGGAAACAATCCTCTGTGTCATGACCCCGCTCCCTATGAAACTTGCAATATTTGCTGGAGAACTTCTTCGCAGGTGTGAATCGAGTATGACGAGGCCATTTTAAGATATCTGTTTTTTCCACCATCATTAGTGCTTTGGTCCTGATGGTATTTAGTGGAGTGTACCTATAGTGCTTTAGCTGATATGGCAGGTCTCGCCCCTTGTTAAATTTCTGCCTTTTGTCTCCTTCTACTCTCCTGCGATCACGATCTCTATTCCTGTCTCCTCCACCTAGCCACTCCCTGTCTTTCATTGCGTTCATCTCTTCTTCGTCAATATATTTTTGCGCTAGGCGCATTAGTTGTTCTACATCCGTTGGCGGATCCCTTGCTAAAGGCAGAGGCAAATGGCCCTTTCTTCAGACCATGGATTAGGATACTAACCATCATGTCTATTCTCAAGTCCTGTATGTCCAAGGTCTCGTTGTTGAACCTTCCCATAAAATTTTTCAACGTCTCATTGTCTTTCTGCCGGATAGTGAACAAGTAGCAGATCTCTTCTATTTCCTTTTGCTTGCAAAATGAAAGGTGAATTTCTGCACCAGTTGTTCATGCGACTCCATGCTACTGGGTGGTAGACTGGTAAACCACTCCTGAGCTTTTCCCGTCAACGTGGTGACAAATAAGTTCGCATTGATAGAGTTGGACTGCCCATATAAGTTCATCACTAAATCAAAGGCAACCACATGTTCTTGTGGGTCCTTTGTCCCATCATATTTCGCAAGATCGGGCATCCTGAAATTGGTGTTCACAACTTCCCTCAATATTTTGTTGCAAAATGGTGAATTTTTATTATGTGAAACTATCTCTCTCCTCTTCTTTAGTTCGTTAATTTGTTTTCCCAGCATTCGTATCTGTTTTCCTACACTATCAACTTCAGCCCGCGAGATCGCAGGTTCACGCCTCCGGCTTCCACCTCCACTACTTGAGCCTACTATTGACGAGGCGGCTATGCGTTAAGGTTCTAGTCCTCTCCTACTTATGCCTTCTGATATCCTCTCTACCTCTCTCTCCTTCATTATTCTTCTCATTGCTGTTTCTTTTTTAGCTGGCATGGTAGCTTTACGTTCATGTGCCATTATAGCATTTCTCCTCGCCTCCTCCATCATCCGCTGCAATTCAGTTTGTGTTAATTGGATCATTCTTTCCTCTACTCTCGATGCTCCCTCGATTTCTGGAACATTTTCCCCCGAATGTCCCTCCATATTAATATTTTGTTTTATCCTCAGACGTCCCGCAGACGGTGCTAATTTGTGCTGGCTCGTTTACGTGCGATCACGATCAACGACCATGATCTTACCCACGTCTCACGAGGCGCCTTCCGCAAAGCGCAACGTGTGGCTAGTAGTCCGCTGATTACTTCCGCCAATCTCAACACACACTCCCGCTCAACACTAACGCAGCGCACCGATAGGAATCACAATAGGGAGGAACAATCCAACAACAACAAATTGCACACGAGATTTCAGAAAGGAGCTTTTATTAATGCTGAAAAATGCGTATACAGTAAACAATGATGCTAGAGCAAGGAGATCGCCTTGAGGGGTACTCTAACACGTCACTATGCCAAGCTTCTTATATTTATTCCCCTCTATAATAGGCTAAAAAAATAAATCCTATTGAGAGCAATAGATATTGAAAAAGCTGAAAAATGCACCTCAGAAGACGTAACGTCTCCCTGAGCAATCTAAACAACAGAAGCAAATAACAAAGCAGTACAAGACCAACACCTATGACTCTAAGACTGCGGATGTCCAGCGTCTGTCGATGAAGGTTGATTGGTCGGTCATGTAGAACGGTTGAGTGGCAAAAGTGCACGTCAAGGGTGCCGAGTACGCGGGCGGCCCTGACATTCTCCCCCACCTGAGATAGCAACGTCCCCGGCGCTATGGAAGCATGGTACGCTTCGACAAGGGGTAGAAGCGTCTTTAGGTTCGTCACTCGCTCCCAAATGTT
This sequence comes from Sesamum indicum, assembly GCF_026168435.1. Taxonomy (NCBI): domain Eukaryota; kingdom Viridiplantae; phylum Streptophyta; class Magnoliopsida; order Lamiales; family Pedaliaceae; genus Sesamum; species Sesamum indicum. Next base: position 11,203,599 of record NC_142658.1, on the reverse strand, counting down.
CTCCTTACTGCTGCATCCCCTCCATTTCAGCAAGTACTCTGTGTGGTCTCTCTTCGCGGTACTCGTCATTCAGTGATTCAGGATTATTTCAGCCACTTTCTCCTTAGTCTTCGTCAATTCAAGCTGTGGGCGGCTGGGTTGATTACGAGTGTCGTCTTTCTTATCTGCTAAATACTTTTTCAATTGGCTCACATGGAAGACGTTGTGGATCTTCCACCAGGACGGCAACTCCACCTTGTACACCACCGTCCCAATACGCCTAACGACAGGCAAAGGGCCAACACACTTCTGCATCAACCGAAGATCTCTCCCCCTTGATGACTTTGACAATCTCGGATCTGGGACCTTTACCAGCACTAGATCTACCGCATTGAGCTCGATGAAGCGGCGATTATGATCTGCATACTTCTTCATCCGCTTCTGAGCTGTCTCCAAGCAACTTCTAGTGATATCGACGTTCTTCTTCCACTCCTGGGAGAAACTTCGAGCAAGATGGGATCTCACACTTTGTGGGGTATCAAGAGTGTGAGGAAGGAGCGGTTGTTGCCCTGTAACGATTTCAAAAGCGCTCTTGTTGGTGAAAGAGCTCTTTTGAGCATTGAAACACAGTTGAGCAACATCCAGGAGCTTTAACCAATCCTTCTGTGTGCCTCGCACAAAGTACCGAAGGTAGTCCTCCAACATAGAATTAAAGCGTTCTGTCTGACCATCGGATTGTGGATGATAGCTCGAGCTCATAGAAAGTGTGGATCCGAGGAGTTTGAACAGCTCGGTCTAGAAGACGCCAGTGAAACGGGAATCTCGATCATTGACAATATCCTTTGGTACTCCCCAATATTTGACAATGTGCTTGAAGAAGAGATGAGTTGTCCCTTCCGTCGTAACATGTTTGGAAGCTGCGATAAATGTAGCATATTTCGACAAGCGGTCCACCACGACGATAATAGAGCCTAAGTCCCCGATCTTAGGCAATCTTGAGATATAATCCATGGAGACGCTCTTCCATGGTCGCTTTGGGATGGGAAGTGGTTGCAGCAAACCATCCTTCTTCTGATGGTTTGCTTTGTCCTGTTTCCATATTAAGCAAGTGCGGATATACGTCTCGACATCATCCCGCATCTGTGGCCAATAGTAGGCCCTCTGCACCAAGGCATACCTGCACTCCTGTCCGTCCCGCCCAAAAAGTATCGTGGCATTCCCAAATGAGTGATTTCCGTAGGTCCCCGCCTCTCGAAACATATACGCAATTTTCCTTGATCATCAATAATCCATCCTCGACCCAAAATTGTTGAGCCTTGCCCTGCTCGACAAGCCGAATCAGGCCCTGTGCTGCGGGATCTCTCGGTAGTAACTCCCGCGCCTGATCCTTCACAGAGATAACAACTGCGCTAGAGGAGAGCGCTGCTATCGACTCCAAATTCGCCAAATCCGCCCTGCGGCTCAAGGCGTCTGCTGCATGGTAGCTGGAGCCGGCCCGATACTCCAACACAAAATGAAACTCCGATAGTAACTCCTGCCAACGTGCCTGCCTACTTGTCAGCCTCAACTGCGACATGAAATAACTCACTGCAGTGTTGTCCGTCCTGACCACGAAGAGAGAGCTTAACAAATAATGCCGACATAGCCGAACACAATGAACTATGGCTAGCAATTCTTTCTCGTGCACTGAATAACGCCGTTCAGCATCCTTCAACTTTCTGCTCTCAAAGGCAACTGGATGGCCATCTTGCATTAGAACTCCTCTAAGGCAAAGTCTAAAGCATCTGTCTCCATCAAGAATGGTTTCGACATATCTGGTAAGGCCAACATAGGATCTGTCACCATCGCTCTCTTTAAATCATCGAAGGCAACTTGCCATTGGGGCGTCCAATTCCAAGTCTCTGTCTTCTTCATTAAGTCCGTCAAAGGTCGTGCTATTGCGGAGTAACCCTTCACAAAGCGCCGATAGTAGTTCGCTAAGCCGAGAAATGAGCGCAAGTTATGAGCATCGCTCGGCAGTCTCCACTCCTCAATAGCCTGAACTTTCTTGGGGTCCATCCGAATGATTTCTCTCTCCACAATGTGCCCTAAGAAACTGATGCTCTCCCGAGCAAACGAGCACTTCAACACCTTCACATATAGCTCGTGCTCGCGGAGTCTCGTCAGAACCTGCCTCAAATGGTCCTCGTGCTCAACCAAGATTCTACTGTACACCACGATGTCGTCTAAGTACACCACCACAAACTTATCAAGAAAATCGTGAAGTACCTAGTTCATCAGGGTGCTGAAGGTTGCGGGAGCGTTAGTCAGGCCGAAAGGCATGACAAGAAACTCGAAAGCTCCGTACCTCGTGACAACTATCGTCTTCGCCTCATCGCCCTCCTTGATACAGACCTGCCAATAGCTCGCCCTCAATTCTATCTTTGTAAAATAGTTCGCCCAACTTAAACTGTCGGAGCAGTCTGCCACCAATGGTATCGGGTACTTGTTCTTCACAGTGATCTTATTCAGCGCCCGATAGTCACAACACAAGAGTAGGGAGCCGTCGGCCTTCTTCTGGAATAGGACCGGCGCTCCATACGACGACTTAGCGCGTTTGATGATTCCGCTCTCCAGTATATCCTTCAACTGCTTACTATGCTCCACAAGCTCAGGTTGTGATATCCTGTACGGTGGAGGTCTCGTGCCAGGCACCAACTCAATCTCGTGATCTACTGACCTCTTTGACGGTAGCTTCCGAGGCAGCTCGTCTGACATCACGTCCTCAAACTCTTTCAACAGCTTCTTATATCGCCAAGGATGGGCCCTAACATCTCCTCCATCTACTCAAAATGAAGAGTGCACAAGTAGGATGGCTCATTCCGCTTGCGACCCTTCTCAAACTACATGGCCAATAAATTCTTCTCTCCTGTGCGTCCGGCCAAGGTAGGGATGACACAAGGTTTAGCTCCCATCATCATCAGCGAATCAACATGAGGTAAGATCGTTATACGTGTATCCTATAGAAATTCAAGCCCGAGGATAAGCTTGAAGTCGTCCATCACTACCACAGAAATATTGGTCTTGCCCTCATAAGCACCAACCTTAATCAGCACAGACTTGGCCACACCAGCAATGGGTTGTGCGGTCGAGTTGATCGCCTTCACACGCCAACTCCCTTCTCCAGCACGAGCCCGAGTCTCGCTACTTCGGCGCTCGCAAGGTAGTTGTGAGAGGCTCCAGTATCAATAATGGCACTGATCGACTTGCCATGAATTTTCACATCAACAAACATCAACCCTTCCTTCCTAGGATTCCGGTGCTGAACTTCTTCTTCTTTTTCCTGCTGTTTCACAGTAAGAACAGTGGCAGTCTTTCTCGCAAGGGGTGGCCCAACTCTCTTTGCCGCCACCGTGGACAATGTACTACACCATTGGGATACGGAACCCAAATTGTCCTCATCCTCCTCCGAGTCATTCTCGCCACCTACCAATGCTTGTGGCTCTACACTCTTCGAGGGCGACGCCTAGTCGGTAAAGGTCGCCAGTGCATTCAGCAATTGTTTCTTTGGACACTCCCAAAATCTATACGGACCATCGCATAGGAAGCACCCGCTGCTCTTCTACGGTGCCCCCTGCCTATTCTCCTGGAGCTTGTTCCTGCCTGAATTGCCGTAAGAGCTACTCTGCGCATGGGGCTTCTCTCCCCCACCTCTGTTGGAATTACTCTTGAACAATCTCGCCTCACCCAACTTATTCTGCACTGGACTAGGCGTCATCTGCCTATCCCTCCGAGTCTCTAGAGTAAAATCTGCCAAGCTTTCAGCCGCTGCCATAGCCGTACTCAAATCAGTCACCCGTTGGCATTGCAACTCAAGTCTCGCCCACGGTCTCAAGCCTTCCATGAAAGTGAACAGCTTGTCCTTCTCCAACATATCTCGGATGTTCAGCATCAGCGCTGAGAAAGCTTTCACATATTCCCGCACGAAACCTGTATGCTCTAGCTTTCGCAATACCCGCCTAGCATTGTACTCGAAATTCTCCGGGAAAAACTGCTCTCAGATCGCCACCCGAAGAAGAGCCCACGTATCAAGCTGCACTTAATGGGCCTATATCTCCGCATACTTGGTACGCCACCACAGCTTAGCATCACCAGTCAGGTACATGGTTGCAGTCGACACCTTCTTTGCCTCGTCCTGCACCGTTGGCCGGAAGAAAGTACTGTTTCATATCAAAAAGGAAGTTCTCGACCTCCTTCGCATCATGAGCACCACTATAGGCCTTCGGTTCAAGAATTCGAAGCCTAGCACAGGGGTCATGAGCAACAACAAGGGTGCTACTCACAGCACGTTGGAGCAAACCAATCTGAATGGACATCTGCTTCATGTCAAGCCGCATTTCGGCAAAGCCATCGCCTCCAAAGGCACCAGCCATCTCTTGAATCACTTGCCGACATTCGTTCAGTTTCGAATTCAACACCGTGTTCTCAGATTCCAGAGAAGAGACCTTTTCCTCCAATTCAGTCAACCGGGAGTGTCCGCCCTCCTGGTTCTCAACTCTCTCGCTAGGCGAGGCTGCGTGTCGCTGGCTCTCCACATCTTGCCCCGACACTCTCGCAGCAACAACATTCACTTGGGTCACCGCAACTCGCCTCGGCCCCATCTCGGCACGAGGCTCTGATACAACCTCTCACGAGGCGCCTTCCGCAAAGCGCAACGTGTGGCTAGTAGTCCGCTGACTACTTCCGCAAATCTCAACACACACTCCCGCTCGACACTAACGCAACACACTAACAAGGAATCACAATAGAGAGGAACAATCACATAACAGCAAATTGCACACGCGATTTCAGAAAGGAGCTTTTATTAATGGTGAAAAATGCGTATACAGTAAACAACGATGCTAGAGCAAGGGTATCGCCTTGAGGGGGACTCTAACACGTCACTATGCCAAGCTTCTTATATTCATTCTCCCTATAATAGGATTAAAAAAATAAATCCTATTAAGAGCATTAGTTATTGAAAAAGCTGAAAAATGCACCTCAGGAGACGTAACGTCCCCCTGAGCAATCTAAACAATAGAAAGCAAATACCAAAGCAGTAAAAGACCAACACCTAGGACTCTAAGACTGCGGATGTCCAGCGTCTGTCGGTGAATGTTGATTGGTCGGTTATGTAGAACGGTTAAATGGCCGAAGTGCACGTCAATGGTGACGGTACGCGAGCGGCCTTTGATACCACGTCACCTCCCCGAATTTGATAAAACCGAGGATAAGACAAGAAGGTGAAGCTAGTCGGGTTCATCCCGACAATGACACTTTGATGCTTAAGTCAGTTAGAGGTCGAGAGAAAATGGTGTGAACTAAGTTTGCGATTAAAGTAATAGAAGTGAAGATACCTCTCTCTAGTGCGCTTAGGGGTATTTATAGGACATTCATGGATTCCACCACTTGACATGTATTTGGTGCCACCTATCCGGGTTGATATGCAGGTCGGATCCAAACAACTTAACCCAACTGTCATGATCATAATCCGATGCGACCAGCGACCTACTCCTCGACCTCGGAATTTTGTCCTCAAGCGAAAGATTTTCCTTGCCTTTAATAAAATATTCTCCTTTTGCATTTAGCAGTAAAATCCCTATCACAACATAATTTTCTTTTTGCTGTTCTATTTTATATGGCAAATTGTTGGTCCATTCGCATTGCGTCAAGTCATTTTCATGGCTAAGTTATCATGCATGCTTGCATGTTAAAACATATGACTATCACTGAAACTTGACTTTCAATACTTATAACTTGACTTGCATGTTAAAACATATGGATATGACTGAAACTTTACTCGTTATTGATTATGTATATCAGCAATTGAAACATATTTAATATAAATAAATAATTACAATTTTGTTATATTTAATTACTAAACTAATTGAATGAAAATAAATAAAATAAATAATTAATTGAAAATACTCTAAATGTATATGATTAAGAAAGTATTGATAAAATTAATTTATAAAAGAATAATTATTAGTGAAAGAAAGAAATATAGTTAGCTATGTTTAATTTAGACGGTTGACATTTTGTCGACCATTATAATTACTGTAAGAGTTTCTCTTTAATAAATAATATATATGTACGTATACTATTGGTCCAATAATATGTTTAATGGTAAGCGAGTTGTATCCTAATATAAATTTTATCCAAGTGCTCAAAATCTTGGAGCCACACCTGTTGAGAGAGATTGAACTCATGCGCTCACTTACCGAACAGGATAATTATATTTTGCTATTCAAACTATAATTTTCATTTTGATATTTAAATTTTTTTTTAATTAATTTACAATCTCAACTTTATAAAATTTTATATTTTGCCATTTATAACTATTTTTTATTAAGATGGTGTTTGGCTAAACTTTTTTAAAATATCTTATAAGCTCCTACATCTTATAAGATGTTTCAGAAACTTATAAGATGTTGGATCGTATTCTAAAAATAAACTCCTAAAGTTTTTGGATAGAATAAGATATTGAAACTTATAAGATGATTTCGTATTATAAAAATAAACTCCTAAAGTGTTTGGATAGAATAAGATATTAAAACTTATAAGATATGAAAACATCTTATAAGATGTTAGGGTATTTGGCATAATAAGGTCTTTTATAAATGGTAAAATAACTAAATTAGGCATGGTACCATTAGAATCAAATAAGTTGTTCTTTTTCGACATATTTTTCTTTTAAAAAAAATAAAACGCTTCTGTAAATAGTGTACATTTATTCAATTCTAAATAAAAATTTAATAGATTATCTTTTTACAATAACAAAAAAAATATGATGAATTATTACCTACATTTTTTAATAAAAATAATATATATGTATATTCATGCTAGTCGAATTTTAATATAGATATATAATTGATATTTTTTTTGTTAATACAATGATTATTTCTAGTAGTATAATTTATAATGTCTTGATTTATATTTTTTAGTAAATATACTATCAATGCTAATCTTATTTTATATTTAACTAAAATAATTTATTATTTAATAATAAAATATTTTTCTTTTTCGGATGTTATAAAATTAAATAATAAAAAAATATTTTTTAAATTCTAGACAAAGAAAGAGAGAGAGAGAGAGAGAGTGTGTGTGTGTGTATGTGTGCGTGTGTGTGTGTTTGAGAGCGAGAGAGAGAGAGAGAGAGAGTGAGGAGAGTGTGTGTGGGTGACAGAGAAAGAGTGTGTCTGAATTTATAGATGGGGATATTTTTGTCTCATGATATATTAATTTCATATAATTTTATAAAAAAAAATTAAAAAAATTAACTTTTTTTTTAAAAGCTTATAAGATTCAAAACATCTTATTTTGAGATCTTATAAGCTCTTTAAGAAAGCCAAGCACTTCATTGGAGCTTGTGAGCTCTTTAACATCTTATAGGATGTTTTGAGGAGCTTATAAGCTCAGCCAAACACCCTCTAAGTCTTTTACCAAAAAAAACATCACATACAATATATATGTGATATGTAATGGTTATGTGATTTCATATTTTTCACATATACGCAACATATGATGTTTTTTGAATAGATAAATCAATAAAAAATGATTATATATGACAAAGTACAAATTTTACAAAATTAAATTAGTAAATCGACGTAAAAAAGAAGAGATGTTAAAATATAAAAATAGAAATAATTCGAATGTCAAAATATAATTTACGTTTTAAGTTATGAGCACATGCATCTGGATTACATATATAAAATACAATCCATTTCATGCACTTTTGTAACATGAAATATAAAAGTACAACGGGTGATTGAACCACAATTTCCTGAGTTTAGTTACAGAGAATTTCATGCTTCATGAAAATGTTATATTACTTATCAAATATGTCATAGAAGCACTTCTTGAAAGCATCCATATGCTCTTCCTGCAGCCATATTGCCACCTTAAACGAACCATCGCCTTCACGCCCTGGAATAATGAACGTTTTCCCGTCAAATCCCATCGGTCCAGGCCCCAGATGGATTTCATTTCCCCACCCGAAATCTGTACCGTAGAGCGGCAAAGCCGTCCAGCTTATGATTGCCAGGTTTGGATTTCCATAGAAGTCTCCCTTTGGCCTGCCATTGTTGTCCAGGGATCGAAACCGGCCCACGTCCGGCAAGCCTTTGAGGTAGTCCAGATAAGCTCGCACTGTATCATCGGTGACTTTCTCCACAGCTTCACGGATTTTCCTGGAAGCCATGCCCATGGAATTTGTCAGCAGGTTTCCTGATTTATCGGTTGCTTCTACTCGAATCAGGGCGTTCCCGAAGTAGTTTCTCGGCAGAGCTGGTTTCATTTTGTTCCGGAAATCAGCGACGAAGTGGAGGCTGGTTTGCTGCTCGGCGATGTGGCCACGGGCCTTGCTGGTGCACCGCCAGATGTGTGCGGCAACCGCCTCGAATCTGCTGTACCCACGGCTGCCTTCGTTGCCGTTTTCTTTGTAGAAATCCAGGTTTGCCTTGGCCCGGAGTTTCTCGATTTGCAGTTTGGTAAGACTGAGAAAGGCCACGGAGATTGGCTTTTTTCTCTGTTCCAGGCTGTCTTCCTGGCCTATTAACGTAGGTGGGGGACGTAGCACTGACGGATCGAATTTACAATGCACAGGCTTTTCAGTTTCCAGGGCCTTCCGATCAAGAAATGGAGGGATGACGGGCCCCACGCCACGTGCAAATTTCGTCCATTCATCGATGAAATGGAGAGCACTCGGCCCGTCAGCCATGACATGGGATATCCCCAGGCCAATGCTAAGCCCGCCGCACCTGAAACGCGTCACCTGAACTATAACCAAAGGAATCTCATCAATCGGAGTGGTGTAATCCACCGACGGAATCAGAGCCTGGATCGCCGGACTAGGGGTAAAATCACCGAAATCCTCCACCGCCCCCTCGGACTCGGCCTCAAAAATCGGGACCCCTTTTCCATTGCAGTGAAGCTCCACCCTGCTTCCCCCCTCCGCCGCCCAGTTCAGCCGGCCAGCGAGCGGGTAAAACAGCGACAGGGCTTTGCCAAGGGAGTCTTTCAGTACAGAGACAACATTCACAGCTTCCAACTTGTTGGAATGCCTGTAAAAGTAAATTGTCGGGGTGTGGGTTATGTCTTTGATTTGATCACAAGAGTTCAAGTACATAACCCCGTCCGGCGTCAGCTCCGCCGGCCGGACAATGTGAGTAGCCCTGACAACCACCACCATATGGATCTCTCTTTGAAAATTACAGCAGAAACGGAGAGGTGGAATTGTTATATTGCTGACGGGAAGGAGAATTTGTATAGATCAATAATCCAATGCAGACTTTATACTGAAAGATAAGCCTGTTAGCATTGATTGGTTACGATCCCACTTCAAGTTTGAAATATTAAATTCCAGCAAGTGGACTTTCTGAAAATTGATCCGGTAACTTCCACATGCTGAGTGCTGTCCCATTTCCTAACGCGCTTCAAGTGGAATTTAAATAATATATCTTGTGCAAGAATCCAGAAATTCTTACCCATTTTTATCGGAAGTGACTTAATTATACAATAAATATAATATTTTTAAGTATAATTAATGTATAGTTGAAAAAATATAATTTATCACATAATAAGTGTATTACACTTATTTTTTAATAGATTTAATTCAGTCAAACTTAATTTATATAAAAGTTTCCATATACTTTAGGCAAGAATGATGTATAATAATCAACTTGTTTTAAAGTTAATATCTTTAATTAATTTGCTCAGAAATTTTTAGAGTTAAAAAAAGGTGATTTTAATTTAACTATTTTCATTTTTTTTTTTACATTTTAAAGAATTAGTTAAAGACTGGCGATGTTAGATGGTCACTTTCATTGAAGAGTTATTTCGAAATATAATATTAATTATATATTTTAAAAAATAAAATTTTGTTCCTAAAACTCATGATGAATAAGGTTTGGACGAAGGCGCTAAATAATTTTGTTTCCATATACTTTAGGCAAGAATGATGTATAATAATCAACTTGTTTTAAAGTTAATATCTTTAATTAATTTGCTCAGAAATTTTTAGAGTTAAAAAAAGGTGATTTTAATTTAACTATTTTCATTTTTTTTTTTACATTTTAAAGAATTAGTTAAAGACTGGCGATGTTAGATGGTCACTTTCATTGAAGAGTTATTTCGAAATATAATATTAATTATATATTTTAAAAAATAAAATTTTGTTCCTAAAACTCATGATGAATAAGGTTTGGACGAAGGCGCTAAATAAAATCAAAACACACTGATATATGTGTATTCTATAAAAATATAAATAAACATTAAAGAAATTTTTTCTTATTTTTTTAAATATAAGAAAATTAAAACAAGGAGAGCCTTATTTCTTGTTCTTGTCTTTCTCTTCACTTGCGTCATGAGTTTGTGGAATGGAAAATTCTAATTCGGTGTGGTTTATTATGATCTAAATTAATTATATAATAAGTGTAACATATTTATTATATAATTAGAGTATAATTTAATAAAAATAATTATTTATATTACAAGTGTATCACATTAATTTAATTTAATCAAATTTAATTCAGATAATTTCTTTTTTTTGTTTTAGAACCTGTCCTAAGTACATAAGATTATTACGAAGTAATGACATTATATGGCGTGGATTGCTTGAGTTTGAGTTAGGAAGTTGGTAAGGCGTATTTCAAGCACAAAAAGGTCAAAGATGATGTCGGGAAAATAATGCAAACCACCTAACAAAGCAAACTCATCACTTCTCAGTTTACCAAATTTAATACTCCCAACTTTTTACATAAAAAAATGAAATATTATACGAGTTGCTAGACTGGTGGGATTTAGTCGAGCGCAACTATCATTTTCTTTTATTATTATTTTATAGAAATAATTTTATTAATTTATAATTTATTTACACAAATTATTTTTATCGTTTATATAATTAGAGAAATTATTTATGATAGTTTAAAGATAGAGATAGTTTATATAATGAAATTGACATTTCTATTAGGCGTATGTGTATCTTTTCGAAATGTAGTATTACTTTATGTAAATGATCGATGATGATATTTTTCATGGGTGTACTGTAATTTTTCAAAAGACATGGATGATTTATGTAAATAAATCACGCCCTTAATCTATAGTGTATTTGCACAAATCATCCTTGTCTTTTACACAATTATAGATCCATCCTTGACAGCAAAAAATATTAGTAATTTTTGTAATGATGTTGACGCTTCTAGAGTGCATGTGTAATTTTTCAAAAAAAAAAAATTATGAGTGAAAATAATATTTTAAAAGACATTAATAATTTAGGTAAATAGATGTATAATGTAATTATTCCTATTTTATAGTTCCATTTTTAATATGATATGTTGTAAATATTATATGTGCAAGTAGTAAGTGTTTGTTGGATTTATGATTGTATTTTGACCAATCAAGTGGGCAAAAAGTCTCGGGCTTAGGAAAACTTGACAGGATTTAATGTGAATCGTAGGACGATCTGTCGAGTTCCCACCAAAGCTGCTGCTTTGTTAGACCAACCCATTACAGTTCAGAAGTTATCATATGTACGGATGTCTGTAAAGAGGTTTTATTCATGTTGGATAAATATTCTTTATTAAAAAATATATTTTCTCTTATTTTATATATGAATATCATTAAAAAATTATAATAAATCAATATTATTAATTATGTTGGATTATTGTGAAATTTGAGCATGATTAGTGGATGTTTTGTTCTATTTTTTTATTATAGAGAAAATATTTATCATAATTTTTAGTTAGCTAATGTTTTGTTGAATAATTGCTATATTTTTAGGATTTGTTGGCCAGATATTTTCTAGGCTAATTATGAAACTATAAGAACATTTTTTGTTGTCAAATTTTGAGTTAATTACACTTAAATCTTTTCTAAAAAAGTAAAATTACAGTTCTTTTTAAAACAGTTCTAAAATTACACTTACACTTTTTTCGAAAATTCACTATTTGTACTTGATCCCATTTCATTAGCCTTTGGACAAACACTGCAAAAATAAAAAAGCGGGATTTGAGACGGATAGGACGACCATTTTGTATCTCGTTCCAATACCTTGGCACTTTTGAAGAACGAAAATAGGTCGTTGACGTTACGATCCTTCTTGTTTATGTTTTGTGGTTTTGGGACGGCACAACTGTTATAATTAGAAAAATATACAATAAGAATATTAAATAAGGGGCAAAAATAAAAATTTATATCATATATATATATATATTTTTTTTGCTAATATCAACATTTCTCGTCCAAACTCTTATGGAAGGTAGTCAAGTGTAAATGAGAAAATTTCGAAAGGGAGAAAATTTAATTACAATTTTTTTTTATATATTTTTAAAGAAGGTCTAAGTATATTAACCTAAATATTTCTTATTTATTTTATACTTGTTATGGTTGATATTATTTATTTTTACCATATGGACTATATGCCACACACACATGTATTTCTTGTCTTTTAATTTCGATTACTTGCTTTAATTTTTGGTGCTTAATTCAAATTACATATATGGAATGTTACAAAGAAAATTTGTTACTTAAATTCATTTTTTGTTCTCTTCTCTTTTGAAACTTGAAAAATAATGGAAAAAATGGGTGCTTTGGATCGAAACTTGAATAAGTTCTTTTCCCCTCCAAACCTCAATTCCGTCAATTTTAACGGTCTACTAACGAATATGACCAAAAATACCCAAAAAGAAGTAGCCATTTGACCATTAAAATTATAATATCAAATTGTTTGAAGATCAAAAGTGTATAAATGACTATGTTTGAAGACCAAAATTGTAATTTCATAATCATCCCCTTTAGATTCAATAGCCTCTTTGTTTTGATCATAAATGGGCTTTCATTCCTTCACTTGTCCCTGGGCTTCAACAGGGCCAGACCAGGATTGGCCCTAGAAGACTTCAAGTGAAAATGCAATTTTATTTTCTCTCAGGGGGCTAAATGCCATTTTCATCTTTCATGGGAGTCAAATGCAATTTCGGATATACAATTACACACACATCATCGTCACATTGGCCGGATTAGTTGAGCAAGCGGACAACCGCAGTGCACGCAGTCCAAAGTTCGGATTCAGCTCCCGAATTAATTCAAGTTCGCCTTCCCATTCATCTCTTCATAGAGTTCATTTGCAATCCTTGATCCGCCAAGTCCTGAAATCAAGCTTCGGCAATCGGCTTTATATCCATAGAAGAAAAGCAAATGGGCAACACGTCCTCCATGCTCACGCAGTACGACATAGAAGAGGTCCAAGAACACTGCAGTAACACATGTATGCAAACCTTCCATCTTTTCACTCTCATTTTACATCTTTTAATTAAAGTGTTTGTTGTGTGTTTGAATGTTTAGCACATTTCCAAAAGTTTGATGCTTTTAGATGCTATTGTTTGATTCTTTGAAGTATCCGCATTTTTTTTTTTTGGGATGTGATGTGGGCATGTTGTGTGAATGATAAATCCGAGATGAATACAAGAGAAAGTGTCAATTTTGTTGAACTTCAATGCTTTTCTAGTTTCCCAGCAGGAGATTGTGTCATTGTACCAGAGGTTCTGTCAGTTGGATCGTAATGGGTGTGGATTTATCTCCGCTGAAGAGTTCATGACTGTACCTGAATTCGCTGTCAATCCCCTTTCTCAGGTTGTAGATAAGACTTCTCTGTTTCTGAATCTCTCTATTCACATCTGAATATGAAGTTCCAAAAAAATTGAACCTTGTTTCATAACTAATGTTCTACTATTGCATTTTGATATTATTATTATAAACTTCTCAATATTTTAGGCAATTCAATAAAGAGTCTGTATTGCATTTAAAATAATAGTCAACTTGGAAACCAACTATGTATGAAATTCTGGAGGGAGGCAGCATTGCCTTTTATTTTATGATATACTCAGACTAACACTGGAAGTGTAAGTAATTAATTGGGGTATGGATATGTTGACACTGATGATGTTAGTGATGCTAGTAGTGAGGAACCATGATACCAATTGGGCTCAGTTTGATTGGAATTATATGATTTTTATGTGTTTCCTAGTCTATCAGAGTGGGCCTCTGTATGGTGTTCTGTACGCTAATGTTTGTGTTGCCTAAATCAAGACTTAGTAAGACAGAGATATTTACAGTACGAACATTTGAGAGTTATCTGTGTGTTTCTAAATGCTAGAACTGCGACAGTCTGTGAGGGTAGTCCATAGCTAAAATATTCAGCTATTGATGACAGGAGAGACTAGTTGAGACACTGGCCATGTTCGTTAAAGATAGTTTAACAGTCCAACCACCACATTTGATCTTCTGAACATGAAGTATGAGCGAAATCTGGAGGTCATGGCACATTGCTCAACTGGCCTTCTCGCAACTTATTTATAAATATACAAAATTTTCTTGTTCTTTCGTATACTCAAGATTTATTATAGATTATGCTTAGTTACGGATTTGTTATGGAGTGAGTGGAAACTGTTATGGTACCAACCCAGTTATCAATTCATCCAAGCAGAATGCTTTGTTTAATTTGCTCATGAAATATTTATTACCCCATGAGTAGTGATAGTTGTGCGGGCTTACATGTGAAGCATCCGCATTGAATGCTTCAAGATGGTACTATTGCTTATGTAGCAACTAGCAAGTTAGAACAACCGCCTAACAAAGGAAAATAGGAAATAAAATAAAAAGTACAAACTAGAACATTGTACCTATTATTTCGGTAAAGGGAATTGCTTTCTATGCATAAGGTCCTGACTGTTATCTCTTATTGTCTTCTCTCAATGTTTTTCATTGGTTTTCTAGAGATTGTTTAGGATGCTGGATGGCCTAAACTTCAAAGAGTTTGTAGCATTCCTATCTGCTTTCAGTTCTCGGGCAAGCTTGCAGCAGAAAGTTGAATGTAAGGCTTACAATAGATCAAGTGTTTTTCTATTCTTGGTATCACTTATTTGCTACCAACACTTCCAGTTTCCCAGTTGGCTGATGTGGTATGCAATTCCCTCTACCCAGTTATTTTTAAGGTTTATGACACCGACGGTAATGGGAAGGTTACTTTCAATGAAATGCTGGACATATTGCGGGACTTGACGGGTCAATTTATATCTGAACAGCAGAGAGAGGTTGAAATTCCTGACAGTTTTGTCCTTTTCCTTTGAAATTCCTTTAAATGTTTTCACTTTTGTTTTTTCAGAATTCAGTCACTTGCATTTGTTTTTTGTTATAGAAATTATGCAAAAAAGTGAATACTACTATGTCCCTAAATATTGAAAATCGGCACATGCTTATTGCATAAATGGAAAATAAGTTTATTCTTTTCCCATTATTAATTTGTACCTGCAGATTTTTCTTTTGCCTCTTGATTGGGTAAGTCAAGTGGTAAAACTATAGTGTAATTTTGCAATGGAATCCTGTCCTGTAGCTTCAATTTTTTTTTTTGGCATATCCAATTGGTGGATGATGGAGAGGGACTAATTCACATTTTGATGGTGTAATTTCCAAATAGAAAGTTCTTTCCCATGTTCTTGAGGAAGCGGGCTATACAAAGGACTCTCTGTTAGTTCAAGCTGACTTCGTCAAGGTAATTGCAACTTCTATCCTTTAAAACTATTTAGAGGCACTTTAATATTGCAATCAACTGAAGTTAAGAGGTCATTTTACTTTGATGAGATTGAAAACATGCTTCTTTCTTTCTTCTTATCGCTCCTGTTTCTTTACTTAGGCCCAGTATATGTACTTGCAGTCTGGAAAAAGGCCATTTGAGATTTGGTTTTAACTTCTCTTAATAAACTTTAAGATGATACTTTAAGAGTACATGTGAATGCATGGAGATCGTGAATAGCATCGGACCTCTTATGACCCAGAATCACGGAATTGTTAAGCCTCTGATTTCATATCTTATTGAAGTGTACAAGAATCTATGGTAACCTTTTCTTGGGCTGCTTTTTGTTGCTTGGAATTAAGAAACTGAAGCTAAGTATATTTGCAGATTTCTCTGACCCTCTTTATTCTGTGCAATTGATGATGATCATAAAAACAGTATCCTTTTCTGGTCTTGAAGTTCAATAGATGGAATGATGTGGAACAGCCTTTGCAAACTTATTGTTCTGATCCAACTAGGACGGTACTAGGAAAATGGTTTTTCAGTTAACACTTGAGTACTTATGACTTGCTGTGAGTCGATAGCGCCTCCGTGCTTGTTATGCTTCTCTAGAGAACTTTATCTTTAATATTATGGAATTTGGGTATAGCTAGATGCGTGATCATATTTATGAGTTTTTCGAAGATGAAATTTCATGAGAATGAATTGAGGCAAGTTGCAACCATTTTATGATGTCCATTAGATGCACTGTATCGATAGTTGGCAGTATGGACTGATAAACAAGTGAAGAGGTAGAGCTAAAATCACACAGAATTAACCCTTAAAGGCAGCTCAGCACTAGAACCTATACCCACCCACAACCCATGGAGAATTTCAAATCAGGAACCATTATAAGAATCCAAATGCCAGCTGATGTCAAACTGCCAAAAGAATCACACAATTTTCAAGGTTGGTAGATGCAAAGCTATTTAGTTCAAATAATCACTCAAAATTGTGAAAACTGTCTGACCAAATGGTTAGATCATCAGTACAGATGGGAAACTTTTACACTTAAGGTACTGGTTTACTCAAGTACAACCATATTAAAGGCGGTAAACACGAGCTCCCTCTTTTGGGAATTCATGTAAGTCGTTACCTGCATGTACGTTTTTCTTACCTCATTTCTACAAGACAACCAACAAGTCCAACCTGTTCAATCATCTGAAATTTATCATAATTAAGAATTAATTTCTTTAAATTATGAACTGCTTTTGCTACTTGTATTTTTGCCTATCTTTTGTGGAACTGCTTCTTTATGGACCTTGTAAGATGTGGAGAGTTGATTATCTGTTCACTTGAACGTGGTTATTTGAGGAAACTGAAGAAACCTAAAAAGTGCTTGTAATTAATGGACTATTTCCGGAAATATCTTTTCCATGCTGAGATTCTCGCTCCAAATATTTCTTTCTGTGGTTAATTTCTTTGTGCATTTCATGCAAAGACACGTGGTATAGATAGGTGGGGGGGAAAAGGACAATAAAAGGATTAGTTAGAATAAAGTCTCCTAGAAGTTAATTAGTGTTATTACTGACTATCCCTTTTGATCTTCCCAAAATCTTTGAAAAAAGAAAACACGAAGTACGGATATGAGAATAAAACACACCCAATATTTGTTTTTGTGTTTTTACACCTTATCTGTGTGTCTTTTGGTTTTTCAACTTTCTATATATAATATATATAATATAAAAGAGATATGATTTGACAATAAACAATAATTTTTGTCTCCAAAAAATACAATATTTATATATACACATATTTATATATAAAAATATATATAAAAGAGATATGATTTGACAATGAACAGTGATTTTTGTCTCCCAAATCTCAATATCAAACATACACCACTTGTTTTAAAATATTTTAAATTACCTCAAAACACAAATCGAAATATACCATTTATCTTCAAGATACACTTACTAATCTTTATTTTTCTCTCTCTATCTCCAAAACACAAAATAAAATACTCAAAATATAAATCCAAACATTATGTATCTCTTTTGTAATGTTCGTCCAATTACTCTTTGAATTCTTAGTTTTAAGTTTTCCCCGTCTTCACATGTTGCACTTTATCATTGTGTTAATCCTCACAGAAATATATACTCTTTAAGTTGAGCTTGCTAGTATAACAGACCTTCCCGTGATGTTCCTTACAGATTCTTGGCAATGGGTTGAAGATGGAAGTTGAAGTTCCAGTAGACTAGAGTACACCCCACCGGGATCAATCTCCTGTGATTATAATTCTTAACTTATTACATCCATATCTATGATTCCATGTTTGTACGACTAATAGTTTGGCTTCACCGGTGAGGTTGACAGAACAATTGATTCTTCAACTGCGGATTTTCCTTGAGAAATCTAACAGAAAGTAACTGAAATCAAGTTAGTGCAAACATTTATTTATCATAGAAATGCATTCTGTCTTCTTGAGATGTGCAGACGTCACTTTGCTTACATAGACATTATACACCAAAAAAGATGCAAAGGTTGCTTACACCTTCTGCCATGATCTCCTTGAATGTTATAATCTTCAACTGTTCTACGTAGGGATGCCCTCCGTTTTGAAGTTCTATATGTGTGGATGTTTATGTGATTCCATGTATTTGTTTAGTAAGTAAATCTTGGTGTATTATTATTTGTTGTAATCGATTGATTGTCGATGTTTGTAAAAACTTTCAGCTAGATATTTGAATTATATATGTTTAGAGAACAGCTAACTTTCGTGAGGTCTGGGTGAAAGAGAAACAAATAGCATTGCAATTGTGTAACAATCATCTTGATTCTTTTAATTCTGAGGGTGAATTTTGTTTTATTTATTGCAAGAACTAGGTCTGCCAGACGAGTCGAGCCGGCTCGCGAGCCTCACTTTTGAGCTCGAGCTCAATTCTCTCTGTTCATCAGCTCACAAGCCCTTTTTTATTTTTTTATTAAATTTTTATATATTTAATTTTATATTCAATGCTTTATCAATTTTATTCTCAAAATTGACTATATATTAAAATTATTAATGAATATCATATATTTTATTATAATAAATTGTGGTACTTTTATTTATATATTTAATCTTTACAAAATAAACTTAATCAACAACTTAGTAAATTATAATTTTTTTATAATTAAAATTATTATTTAATATGACAGATATAAACTTTATGTTATATTTTAATATATATTTATATTGTGTTATACTTTTTTAAAATTGATAAGTAATTCACTTGTGGTCTTTTTTATCTATTTCTGAATTTTATATTTATATCAAGATATATATTATACATTATGCAATCTATTTTATTACTTATAAATTTATGTTGAAATTTAGTGATTCCTATGAATTTAAAAATAATGATAATGATAATAATGGTGATGGTTAAACAATTTTAATTATTTTTATTATTATTTTATTATATATATAATAAGATCAAAAAGTTTAATCAACAATTAAGATATCGTAAAATTCGGGCACTCGATTCATATCACAATTTAAATATATATATGCAAGACTGTGTTCATTAAATCATATCAGACGGTCTGATTTAAAATCATATGGCCTGATTCAACGATACACCGACTTGAATGATTACTCTTATGTTTTGAGTACGACATCTTGACATCCGTATATCCAATAAATTTAAACCTTTATCAAATGTATTTTTCTGTGAGTTTGATCACATCTAACGGTTCGATTTGAATTTTGATAGTTCGATTAATTCATGTTGTTCAACAATGTAAGATGATAGTTACATCAATGTAATACTAATATTTATAATATATAAATTTATTGCAGATTGTGAACATATATTAATTTAAACTATAAAATATTTTTATTTCAATTGCATTATTTCAAATAATGGATACTTTTCTATGATTTTAAATTGTTTAGTATGATTTTTTTTGTATATTTTTACTAATTATATTACTACTAAATTAATCAGTAGTTTATATTTTATAACAATAAATTAAACTTTCATACTATATTTTAGTTTATTTATAATATAGTATACATTATGCAATCTATTTTATTACTTATAAATTTATTTAAAAATTTGGTGATTCATATGATTTAATCTAATAATAATAATAAAAAAAATCAACTTGAGTTCAAGCTCGAGCCAGAAAATTCAAAATCGAACTAGAGCTCGAGCTCGCCAGAAAAAATCGAGCCCGACTCGTTTATACCCCTAATAAAAACGGTATGACACCAAAATAAAAGTCGTTAAATCTTACCGATCAAGCAAAATATCATTGTCCATACAGGGAGGTTAACAAGGTTACATATGTTTGAACCAAGAATGTAGTTTATCAAGTTTTGTAAAGAAAATCTAGTATACATGTCCAAATTTCATGGATAATACCTTCTCTTGATGTAATCCAGTTTGTTTGCATTGTAAATGTAAATGTAAACATCGGATTGTGCTGAATTGGATTGGAAAATCCACAAAGCAAACGAGGCCTAATGGAATAAATAAATTCACCCGACTTGTGAAAATAATACATGTAAGAGTTCATAGGATTTCACAACATTTTTTTAGAAATGATTAAGTGGATTGGATAGGATTTGAGTTGGGCCTAAATTGGTTGGGGCCAATATGAGTTTATGTGTTCACAAAAAGATTAAGTTAAAAATGGATTGGATCGGGTATGATGGGATTCGTACATAAATTATTTTTCTTAGAATTGTTGTCGTTCTTGTACAGTAGTTTTCAACAAGTTATGCTTGTTCTTACGATGTCAAATATATTATGAAGGTAAATATCATTTTTAGTCCCTCAATTATACTACTTATTTAAATTTGGTCCTTCATATTTTTTTCTCATCAAATTTAGTTCTTTGAATTTATAGATTCCATTAATTTTGACCTCTTTCATTATCCATCCGTATTTTAACGAATTTGTAAAAAAAATAAAAATAAAAATGACATTTTCACTTCAAAAAGAACTAGAAATCATGACCACCTATAAATAGATGGGTGGCCTAACCACTCCAACAATTACACAACTTGATTAATATAGCTAAATTAATTATTATTTACATAACTGTAAAATAAAAAGTCATGTTATATCACAAATTCATGCCCAATCGTCATCATCTTATATATCGTGATACCAAAAAATTAAATTATAATCAACCAAAATAATAAAAGTATCAAACAATATAATAAATCACAACACATAAAGATACATTAGAAAAAGACATGAAAGTCATAAACAAATAAATGAAAGTAATGTCATCAAATACATAAATACATTTATTATCGAGATTGTTTATATGTATTTGATAACATGACTTTTATATCTTTTGTTATATGTTGTGATTTATTACATTATTTGGTATTTGTGTTATTTTGGTTGGTTATATGTTTGATGCGTGTAATTTTAGCATGGGTTTAAAGTTTTTCGATCTTGATATCGGATTTGGGCTAATTGAGTGAAAGCTCTTGAGAAAGATGACCTGCTAAATAACACGTTAGCACTCCAATACTTAAGTTAGTCCCAGATTTAAGAATAAATAAATATAAAGATAAATTGTAATGAGAAATTGTGAGAGAAATAAGAATTTCGTAAGTAAGAATACGAATTTTAGAATGACAGAGTAGCAATGAGAGAGTTTTCCGAAGGTGGAAGCAGGCTTCTGTTGAGGGGTGCCCCCCATATTTATAGACGATGAGCCCCTCTTTGCAGGGACTCTAGGGAGCTGCGTGCCTGGCAAGGAAAGCAGGATTTTGGTGGATAAGGCTGCACCCTTATCTGCTCCTTGATCAGCAAGTCTTCGGATGAAAAAGGACTCCTCTTTTGAAAAGACTCCTGCCTGGTGGGGAATCCTCTTAGGCTGAAGAGTCCACTCCCTTGAGGGCACCTTCTTTCCCTCGAGCTGGCTTTGGGGAGATGCAGTAGGCCTTCGTACTTGGCTTCTTTCCTGGTCTAATTTTGATGGAGCGGGCTTCCTTCTTGGACAGGTCCTGGTGTAGCGAGCTCCTTCTTGGGCTGAACCATATTGTAGGGTGCTTCCTTCCTAGGCTAAGCACAACGCCCTTGGGCGGACTGCCTCTCTTCTAGGCTGGTGGGCCTGATTTGGGCTTAGCATTTCTTTTTGGGCCAATCGTTCTTTGCCATACCCAACATTCAGTCCCTCCACCTCTACTCTAAGGAGGAAGGATGCCTCCTAAATTCTTAGAGTAGGAGTCCTTGTATCACCGAAAGAAGGTACCCGTTTGGCTTTATAAGGAAGGAGGGTGTCTCCTAACTCTCTGGATGAGGGGTCCCTGTAATTTGGGAATGAAGGACTTACCTTAGTCAGTTTGGCGTCCGCCTTTCTGATTGCCTGTTGTAGCCTTAGCTTATTAGGAAGCGAATTTTAGCTTTTTGGCATGCTGATTTGAAGGCCGTAATTATGGTAGGAGAGGCGCGTTCCTTAGATAACCAGAACACGCACGTTTGGTAACCTTCCTCTCACGTGCGTGGTAACCGTCCTTGGTGCAGCAGTTATTAGGGTTGTGGATTAAAAACTCCTCCATTACCAGCCTTTTGATTTCTTCTCTCCTCCTTCTCAAAAAGTCTTCTTCAAAGTACCCAGATTTCCTTTCAGCCCTCATCCTCGTCTGTAAGTATTTTCTCTTCTTTTTTTCAGATTCTTTCCTTCAAAAATATGTTTCCTTCTAGTGAGCCGTCCGCTTTCTCAAGAATCCCTCGTAGGCAACTTGTAAGAGGGCGGACCCTATCCTGCCTCATTTTGGAAGGGGCCAGAGGAGAAGTTTGAGGTAGGCTGCTGTTGTTGCCGCCCGTCGTTTAATAGATGAGGATATGAACGAGAAAGAGGGAGAGAATGAAGGTGAGGGTTTTTCTCTTGAGGAGGAGAGAGTAAGGTCTCTGCCTGAGGAGGCAGGGACGCCGGAGTCCTCCTCTACAGATGGTCATTTGGGTCTTCTTTGGGAGAAGGAGAGGGGGCAATCCCTCAAGTGGAGGAGAGAGTCCCTCAATCACCAACAGACTGGGGGCCTTCCACCCTGTGGACCTCCTCCATAAACCAGTTCCTCCAAGAGTGCCATGTTCCGTCTGCTTTTGTTGTATATACCCCTTCCCCAGTAAATCGTTATTTCTTTCCTCCCTCTAATTGTTTATGCTTCTTTGTTGCACAACTGAGGTCAGGTCCCTATTTTCCTGTTCCCCTTTTTTATTTTGAGGTTGCACATATTTTTCAAGTCTTTTAAATCAATTGGTTCTCAATTCTTTTAAAATTTTGGCCGGATTTTCATAGTCCTTCGTTGTCATGGTCATCTGTGATTGTCCACCTTTTTGCCAAGTATTATTACCTCAAGAAACCTGAGAAGGAGTTCTTCTGCTTTGTTCCCCGTCAAGTGGTATCCTTCTTGCATCCTCCCACCCTCCAAAATTTTGGAAGAACAATTATTTCTTTGTCCTCCCTCCTCATGCTTGGTCTTTTCCAAGATAATGGATCTTCGAGACCTCTCTTCTTGCGCATGTAGGACCAAGGATGGCAGCCTTGTCCTCTTTGCTAAAAAAGTTGAATGCCCCCCCTATGATTGCCGGTCTTTACTTGATGAGAGGTTGTTGGGGCATTTCGAGCTGGTCACTGTAACAGAGCCCTTGGGGGATTCCTTGAATATTTTATTTCTTTTTAGTTTTTATCTGCCATTGTCTTTCATTCTTTATGTTTCCTTGGAATGTTGATCCTTCTTGTCTGTCTATGCGCAGAGAACATAATGTTCAGCAAGTTGATGCGGGATCATGTGATGGGGGGCCGTTTTAGAGGGACCCCTACTCCCAAGTCTTCTAAGAAGGCCCCTGCCTCCAGCGATTCAAGGGGCAAATGCCTTTCTTCCTCCTTGTCTCCCGGTCCAGCGATTGGGAGCTCCTCCAAGAAACCTCGCAGGCGCTCCATGGGGGCACTTCCTTCCCGCACTTTCGCCATGCCTCTTCTGACTCCTCCTTCCAAGGAGGAAATAGACACCCCTCCCAGGTCTTCCCGAGCACCTTCTGCCTACCTTCATAGCTGCCACTTGTTTGATCAGGATAAGGAGAAGTTCTCCTTGGTGGTAGATTTGAGGATAGGGACTTTATCACCTAGAGACAAGCAACTTTTCTCTCAAAGGAAGAACTAGAAGGGATGGGAGCTCTCTATATCCTCAAGGTACCTTCCTGCATATATCTTGTGTCTCTGCTTGTGTACCTTCTTCTGATAGTTTTTTCTTTTCATATGTCGCCTTGGTTTATGAAGAACTCTTCTAGGTCTCTAGAGACTCCTCCTATCCCCTTGAATGATACCAAAAAGCAAAAATTGGAGAATAGGATAGAGCGCCTGAAAAACGAGAATGCCAAACTGATGGAGACCAAGAAGGAGGTGATGGGCCGCTGCCAACAGTTAGAGAGGGAGATGAGGCAACTGAACAAGGAGGTCGCCAGCCATGAGATCACATTGAAGAAGGCAGTGATGGATTGTCCCCACTCTAAAGAGGGCAAGAATTACTTGGAAGCTTACTTGGAGAGCCGTTTCAAAGAGTTCAAGGGGTCTATGGAGTATCAGTAAAAGGTGGCCAAAATAGCGGGGCCCTTCTTTGAGCATGGTTTCACAGCCTGCAAAGAATAATTCCAAGCTCAAGGGTACCTCCTGTAGGAGAGGAGACTTCCTTCCTCGATCTTGCCACAGCCTAATCCCTTTGCCGAACCCTCATCCAAGGAGAGCGAGTCCTCCCCCCAAATTTAGGTTGGTTTATTTCTTGACCTTCCACCCATACTTCTTTTCAACTTTGTACTGATCTTTGTAAATTTGTTTACAGAAGAAGATTCGGATAACTTGTTGGGGGAGGCTGAGGTGGAAGTAAGGAATTTCCCAGACGAAGCCGCAGTTGATGCCACAATGGGGCACTTCTAGGGAGAAGGTGCCTTAGAAGGGAAGGAAAAGGGACCTCATCTGGCTACTGATGCAGCTCGTCCTGCCATCCCAATGTCTAATCTCCTCTACAAAAAGTGACGGAAGACCCCGCCTGTGGGGAAAAGTTTAATAATGTAATGTGACTGCCGGTTGGATGAAAATTTTTTTCTTTTCTTATTTTGCCTGTTTTTCCCCCCATTAAAAATGGGGATGAGACAATTTTAATTTTCTACTCTATCGGGATGCTTGTTTTTCTGTACGCCCCTGGCCATAGTTTTAGGCCAGGTGCTTGAGATGCGATACTTCTGGTCTTCTTTTCATACTTGATGTCTATCTTTAGATGGGTGCTTGTTCCATTAACACTTTGAAGCCTTCAAGCTTGTTTGTGATGAAGAGTTCCCTTCAACTTTCTGGAAGGAGGCCTTCTCAAACCTTCTTTGGATCGTTTCTCAAAGATGTCTCCTAGGATTTCTAGGCAGGCGGGTTCCCTTCAACTCCCTTGAAGGATGCTTCCTTGAACTTCCTAGGTAGGCAGATTTCCTTCACTTCTCCTTTAGGATGCCTCCTTAGAACTTCTAAGTATGCAGGCTCCCTTCAATTTTTCTTGCGGGATGCCTCCTTAACTTTTCTCGCATGTGAGCATTTGAACAGTATATCATAAAATATATATTTTTATGAGAAATAATGAAATATATAGCAAACGAGGGCTTAGAATGGGAGTCTTGGAGGTCTCTTTGATGATGGAAGCCTGTATGAGTTTTGGCAAGGTTTACTCTTATACAGTTTTTATGCCTCGCTTTAATAAATGTAATACATCATATATTTTTTAGAAGGATGTTTGTAAAGGTAGACTTGGTAAAGGGAGCCCTGCAAGAGACTTGTTGAGGGGTGTCCTTCACGAGGACAATTTCAAAAGGTGTCCTTTAGGAGGACTTATTGGAGGATGCTTGCGGAAGGACATTTTTAGAGGGAGACCTTCGAAGGACTTATTGGAGGAAACCCTGTGGCGGGAGGATATTTTTAGAGGGAGTCCTTCAGGAGGACTTATTGGAGGATGCCCTACGGGAGGACATTTTTAGAGGAAGTCCTTTAGGAGGACTTATTGGAGGATGCTCTGTGGGAGGATATTTTTAGAGGGAGTCCTTTAGGAGGACCTATTGGAGGGTGCCCTTCGTATGATGGGGGCACCCTTCTTCATGCATAGTACCTTTTGAGGTTGTGAATATTCCAGGGGCGTGATAGCGACAGTCTTTCAAAATCTTCAAGCTCATAAGCCCCTCGTCCTATTACTATCGTGGCGTTGAAGGGTCCTTTCCAAGTAGGGTCCAGCTTTTCCACTGGTTTCAGTGTGTCGACTCTTCATAATATAATGTCACCTACTTCAAAACTCCACGTCTTTACCCTTCTATTATGGGCGTTGAACATGGTACTCTTGTATCTTTGGATATGAATGAAGGCTCTTTTCCTTAATTCTTTGATGAGGTCCAAGTTTTCTTTCAACAACTCCGTATTATTTTCTTCAGATAAATGTAGTATTTTGTGGGAGGGTACCCCAACTCTGCTGGGACAATTGTCTCAGTCCCATAAACCATAGTGGAGGGGCTTTCTCTTGGGATCTTCGAGGGGTTGTGCGATATATCGAAAGGACACTTGTTAACTCTTCCGTCCAATTTCCACTGATACGTTATAATCGTTTTTTGATTCCTTGGACAAAGATTCGGTTGGTGACCTCTTGTCCATTGGCATAGGGATGTGCTACTGATGTAAATCTCTGCCCAATACACAAACACTTACACCAGTCTTGTATTTTATAACCTTGGAATTGCTGGCCATTGTCTGAGATTATTTTGCGAGGGACCCCAAAGCGAAAGTGATGTTTTTCCATATAAATTTCATTGCCTTTGTTTCTGTGATGCGGCGAGTGGCTCAGCTTCCACCTATTTGGTGAAGTAATCGGTAGCTACCAGAAGGAATTTTCTTTGACCATGTGCCAGAGGGAATGACCCCATGATGTCTATCCCCTACTGTGCAAAAAGACAGGGTGATAGAATGGTTGTAAGGGGCTCCGCAGGCTGATGTATGATGCAGGAATGCTTTTGACATTTCTCGCATTTGATCACCAACTGCTTTGCATCTTGTTTCATGGAAAGCCATAAGTATCCTGCTGGCAATGCCTTGTTGGCGAGCACCCAGGTGCCCACATGTGCTTCATAGCAGCCACTATGTATTTCTTTTAGGATATGCATCCCGTCTGAGTGGGATAAACATCGGAGTAGAAGATGTGTAAAAAATTTCTTATATAGGATCCCTACTTGTAGTTGAAAATGGGTAGCTTGGGCTTTAAGCCTAGCAGTCTCCCATCTATCATTTGGAAAGCGTCCCTCTTCCAATCATTAGATGACGGGGGTCCTCTAATGTTTTGAGGAGTATATGACTTGAATACAAATTGGAGCTCTTGGTTGAGGGAGGTATTGTATGGGGATGTGCCTTATTTTGCAATCTTCTAGAGCGCTAGCTAATTTGGACAGGCAGTTGGCTTTGATGTTTTTTTCTCTTAGAATTTGAACAACTTGCAAGCTCTCGAATCCTATTTTGAGCTCTGCTATTTGCTTTAGATATTGAATCATGTTTCCCTCTATGGCTTCGTAGGAGCCTTCCACTTGCTTCACTACCAATTGGGAGTCTGAATAAGCTATCACATGTCTACCTCCCACATCATGCGCCATCTTGAGTCCTATTACGAGTGCCTCATATTCAGCCTTGTTGTTGGAGGCTTTCGATCTAAATTCAACAACGAACTCCAAGTCTTCTCCTTGAGGTGAGGTGAGGATTATGCCTGCACTACTATCGTTGATGGTGGACAACCCGTCTACATGCAACAGCCATTTTTCAGCTTGAGGGGTGCCTTCTTCAGATGTTCCTACCGTCTTAGAGAGGAAATAGGCTAGGGCTTGGGGTTTGATGGTAGTTCGAGGCAAATAAGAGATATCATTCTCGCTTAATTCTATCACCCACTTCACCAATCATCTTGAGGTGTCTGGTTTACCTAGCATTTGTTTCAAAGGTAGGTTGATCTTCATAGATCAAGACGCAGCTGATTGCTTGAGGGGTGGCTGACAAGTAGACATAGAGAGTGTCCCCTGGGGAGGGCTTCACCAATAGAGGGAGCCTTACTAGATATTCTTTGAGCCCCTTAAACGTCTATTGGCAGGAGTCATCCTAATTGAAATTTTTCACCTTTCGGAGAACTTTGAAGAAAGGCAAGTTTTTTTCTGCCAATTTAGATATGAATCGGCTTAGTGCTGCCACCTTCCCTATTAGCCTTTGAACTTCGTTGATGTTGGAGGGTGTTTTCATGTTTAGGATGGATTTGATCTTCAGGGGGTAAGTCCCAATCCCTTTTTGGGTAACCATAAATTCCAGGAACCGTCCTCTTTTCATTCCAAATGCGCATTTGACCACCTACCAGCGCTTGAAACTCGGTTGAAACTCAACCCTGGAAAATGCACGTTTGGAGTAAAAGGAAGATGCTTTCTGAGATTCATGGTTACCCAAAGAGGGATTGAAACCAACCCCCTCAAAATCAAAGTCATCCTTGACATAAAGGCACCCTCCAACATTAACGAAGTACAAAGACTAACAGGGAGGGAAACAACGCTAAGTTGTTTTATCTCCAAGTCGGCAAAAAAGAGTCTGCCCTTCTCCAAAATTCTTCCAAAGGCGAAAAATTTCAATTGGGATGACTTTTGCCAAAGCTTTCGAAGGACTCAAACTGTATCTAGCGGGGCTCCCCCTACTAGTGAAACCTTCTCCGGGGGACACCTCCTACGTCTACCTATTAGCTACCCCTTAAGCGATTAGCTTAGTCTTAATTCGCGAGGAGGAGGAGATACAAATGCTGATCTACTATGTTAGCAAGGTCCTTAATGGAGCAGAGGGACGATACGCTCTCTTAAAAAAGATGGCCCTCGCGTTGGTCACCATCGGTAGAAGGCTGCTCCTATACTTCCTTTCACACCCTATTGGGGTGAAGACCAACCTACCTTTAAAGCAAACACTGGGCAAGGCAGACACCTTAAGACAGTTAGTAAAGTGGGAGGTAGAATTAAGCGAGTATGATATCTCTTATCTACCTTAAACTACTATCAAAGCACAAGCCCTATCTGATTTCGTTTCTAAGACCATGAGAATGCCTGAAGGAGGCACCCCTCAAGCGGAGAAATGGCTACTTCATGTAGATGGGTCATCCACCATCCACAGTAGTGGTACGGGCATAGTCATCACTTCACCCTAAGGAGAAGACTTAGAGTTCGCCGTTAAGTTTGGGTTAAAAGCCACCAATAACGAAACCGAGTACGAAGCACTCATAATAGGACTAAGAATGGCTCACAAAGTAGGAGCTAGGCACATAATAGCCTACATGAATTCCCAACTGATAATCAAGCAAGTAGAGGGTCCATACGAAATAAAGAAGAAAATATGATCCAATACCTACGGCAAATAGCGGAACTTAAGTTAGATTTGAAAGCTTTCAAATCGTACAAATTCCAAGGCTGATTACCTCTCCAAACTAGCCAGCAGTCTGGAAGATTGTAGAATGAGGCATGTCACTATATAGTACCTCCCTAAACCAGAACTTCGATTTACATCCAACCCATATTTTCCGCGGAGGATTGGAGGTTTTCTGTTATTCAGTGGCTCGAAGATGGACACCTTCCAGACAACAGATGGGAGACTGCCAGACTCAAGGCTCGGGACCGCCCGTTTCTTACTGCACGGGGGAAATCTTTACAAAAAATCCTTTACGCATCTTCTATTCCGATGTCTATCCCAATTAGAAGGGATGCATATCTTAAAAGAGATACACAGTGGCTGTTGTGGAGCACATGCGGGAACTTGGATCCTCACTAATAAAGAAAGATGCAAAACAGCTAGTAATCAAATGCGAGAAATGTCAGAAGTATTCCTCCCTCATACATCAACCAGCAGAGCCCCTTACAACAATGCTATCACCATGTCTTTTTGCACAATGGGGGATAGATATCGTAAGTCCTTTTCCTCTAGGTCCCGGCAGAAGAAATTCCTTCTAGTGGCCATTGATTATGTTACCAAGTGGGTGGAAATTGAGCCACTTGACCGCATCACAAAGATGGAGGTCATGAAATTCATATGGAAGAGCTTCATTTGCCGTTTTGGACTTCACGTGAAATAATCTCTGACAACGGTCGACAGTTTCAGGGTCATAGAATACACGACTGGTGTAAGGGATTGCATATCAAATAGAGATTCACATCTGTTGTACACCCAAAGCCAATGGACAAGTAGAAGTTACCATCCGGATCCTTGTTCAAAGAATAAAATGACGATTAGAAAGGGTTGGTAGAAATTGGACAGAAGAGTTAACCAATGTCTTATGGCATATCGGACAACCCCTCGATGGTCTATAGGAGAAAGTCCCTTCACTATAGTATATGGGACAGAGGCAATCATCCCAGCCTAATTAGGAGCACCCTCCCATAGGTCCTACATTTCTCTGAAGAAAACAATACAAAGTTTTTAAAAGAAAATTTAGACCTTATTAAAGAATTGAGGGAAAAAGCTTTTATTCTCATTCAAAAGATACAAGAACACCATGGTCAGTGTCCACAACCAAAGAGTAAAAAAAAGAAGCTTTCAGGCAAGGGACTTCATGCTAAGAAGAGTGGATGTATAGAAACCAGTGAGAGCACATGAGCCTGAAGACCATGAAGGGCGCCCGTTATCACTCCTTTGGAATATCCATAACCTCAAGAAATATTATGCTTAAAGAAAACTCCCTTTAACAGCGTCCTCCTAAAGGACACCTGCAATAAGTCCTCCTGAGAGACTCTTTCTAACGACTTCCTCCCCAAAGACATCCCTCAATAAGTCCTCCTGAATGACTCCTTTTAACAACGTCCTCCAGAAGGACATTCGTCAATAAGTCCTCCTGAAGAAATCTTTTTCACAACATCCTCCTGATGGACATCCCTCCATAAAGCCCTCCTGAAGGATTCCTTCTAACAATGTCCTCCTATAGGATATCCTTCCTAAAGTCCCCATTCATTTTTATTCATATTTTCATGATGAAGTGTTTGAGTATCTAACAGTAAAAGGAATTAAGGAAACACCCTTCAAGATTGGTGAAGAAGTACCTCAGAAGATTGGTGAAAATATCTTCTAGAAATCTAAAGGGAACCCCTCACATCGACAAGAGCTGAAGGATCCATCATATCAAGGAAAACAACACTGTTTCTCATAACAAGTGCAGAAGAAAAGACCGAAAGCATGACTCCTCAAACCCCTAGCACAGAATCATGGTCAGAAGTAAAGTCAGAAACATTAGAGGACAACTTCAATTGCAGAAAAAACAAGAATCCATTGCAAGCATGTCAAAAAAGAGCTCGGCCTAAAAATGTGGTTAGGCCCGAGAAAAAGCATTTAACAATTTGTTTCATCTCCCTATTGTAGGGAGGAAATAATAGGAGCAATGAAATTAAAATATGTTTTAAAGGGGAGCGATCTAGTTATAGTTTTTCTTTTTCTAGCCCACAAGTGAGGTCTTTATTTTTTTCCTCAGGGGCAACAACAGCAGTAGCAGCAGAAGCTTCAAGGGGGTAGGCACCAGCATCCTTGGGGGTGTCCCTTTCTTTTTGCTTCAAGGCTGCATCTCCTAAGAGGTCCCCCGCTATAGAGTCAATTGTTGCTTCAAAGGGGACCCCTCACTTCGATTTCGACCTCCCATAATATATTGTCTATGGCTTTCTCAGCAGAAGGAGAATACCTCGTCATGGGGAATTAAGATGAAAGAACATTATCAGATTAAGGGGGGTCAATCCAGAAAACAAATTTGATTCAGGAGGGAGGTCTCTACCAACAGGAGTGGGAACGTCTGAAAAAAGATTTGGAGCATTTTCCATGGCATTGG
This sequence comes from Sesamum indicum, assembly GCF_026168435.1. NCBI lineage: Eukaryota > Viridiplantae > Streptophyta > Magnoliopsida > Lamiales > Pedaliaceae > Sesamum > Sesamum indicum. The sequence goes on along the minus strand of NC_142658.1, from coordinate 11,172,169 downwards.
AAATATCCAAGAATGAAGGCTCCTCCCCTCCTGGAGGATACCCATGTTCTTTGAACTATTCCTTGCATGGCACGAAGCCGTGTTCGAAGTATGGCCCCGCTATCCCAACCAATTCCCTTTGATAAGCTTCTGACTTCTTGAACTGTTCAAGGCAGCTAGCCCAGTACGCTTCCAAGTAGTGCTTCCTGTCAGTTATTTAGGAAATTCGAGGGTTGTCATCTCCATAGCCTGCTTGAGGGCCTCCTTATAGCCCTCAGCTTCTTTCTCATTGTTTTCATTTCCTTCTCAATTGCTGCAAACGACCCACCGCTTCCTTCTTATCCTCCTTGAGCTTGATGTTCTCAGCCCCTAGACGCTCCAACTTCTCCTCCAGCTTCCTCCTTTAGGTGTCATGTTGAGTGTTGGGAGGACGAGAAAAGAGTTACTCGCAAATAGAAATAGACTAACAAAAGGAAGAAAAAATTAGGGACCCATCTTTTGAAAGAAAAGAGAAAATGGAAGGAACTGTATCTTGAGCATATAAGAGGAGATTATCCCTTCCAGTTCCTCCTTCGTCAAGGAGGACAACAAAGGCTTATCCCTTGCAGACAACACCCCCTTCATGAGCTACCAACGATGCATTACTCCCCCTCTCCTGGTCTAGGGAGTGACGAGTATGTAGATAGGTGGAGTAGGACTGGGAATACTTAAGACATACACCTTTCTCATCCTTGAGAGAGGGTGGTGGAGGAGGCCCAGAAGGCGATCTCACATAATTGACAAGAGATGCCCTAATCGAACTTAGCTTTGCCCTCTTGGAGGAGCCCCTTGGGGTAACGCCGGGAGTAGGGAGGGCAGTGTGTTTTTCCTTAGATTCGCTGGAAGAAGGAATCCCTCTAGGAGATCGAGAAAGAGGAGCCACTCCAGCTTGAACACCCGAAGCGCAGTCTCGCATCAACTTGCTGAACATGATGTTTTCTGAATCAATGAAAAATAACCCACATCATAATCTAAGGTAAGCACGAATAAAGGGAAGACGGAAAACACTAATAAAAATACCCAGGGAATCCCCCAAGGGTTCCACCCGGGGACTTAACCAAAGTTACCTAGAAGTCTTTCATCGATGAGGGACCATCAATCATAAGGGTTGTTGTTCAGAATATCCAGCAGGGAGGTTAGGAAAATGGACCTCTCCCCAACTTGAAGAGGAGGGGGAGCTTCCTGGATCCATCGGTCAGGGAAGGACCAAGGGTGAGAAGGCAAAACAAAAAAGAAACTCCTCTTCCAGTTTTTTGGGGGATGGGGGGATGGGGGGAAGGCGAGAAGGATACCCCAGGACACGGGATGAACACAAATAGACCTGTCTCCGCCTTCTTCAGACAATAACACTGTGAAAAAGTACTGGCAAAAATGAGGAATTGATGAAAGAAAAAAGCCATAATGAAGCTAGCTAGAAGCCTAAAATAATTGGGGACTCACTGGTCCAGAGGGACACTAAAAAGACGAGCTATGTCGGAATATAAGGAGGGAATGGGGAAACGTATATTTGATTTCAACTGAGCAGAAAATAAGGTCAAGCAGTTGGGAGGAAGGTGGTAAAGACAGCTCTTAGGGGAGGGGATATAAATGACAAAGGCCATAGAGATGTGATACTCTCGTATCAACTGCTCTATCTCCATGACTTTGAGGACAGAAGATCCCCACTCCAAAGTCGAAGAAGAGACCCCCCTCTCCTCTTCCCCAGGGGAAGAGCTAGCTCCCTCCTTCCCTTCCTCTTCAAGATCCACGTCCTCCTCGTTGATCAAATGGCGGGCCGCCGCTACCGCTTGGCGGAGACTCCTCCTCCGGCCTCGAGGGAAACTAAGCGAAAAATCGCTTATCTCCCTCGAAGTGGCCTCTGAGGGATCATCTTCGGCAAAGGTATTGTCCATGAAACAGATCGACTCATCGGAAGAAGACATATTCTGTACAAAAAATACTTAGAAAAATTTCAGAGGAGGAGAAACAAGATACTTACAGAGTTTTCTAAAAGTAAAGGCTGTGATGCTTCAAGAAAAAGAAAAGAGGAAGAAATAAGGAGTTACCTGTTTAAAAAACATGGGGAGGAAGTTGAAGGCACGCTCTTGTAACCGCCTATGACAGAACGAGCTCGTAACTATCCTTGCACGTGGTAGAGGTAGCTATCACCACTCGACAATCGAGAAAGTTAGGCTTAGGCCTAACCATCATTCCTTAGTAGTGGCAGAACATAATACTCGAATGAAGGCAGTCGAAAGGATGCGTATGGGTGGGAAAAACTAAGCGATGAAGGAGGTTGCTTCAGGGAAATCCCTCTCCAGTTGGCAGAAAGATCCCCTCTTGATTGAAGAAGATAGGGATTCCTACTCTAAGAAAGTTCCTCCTTAGAGTTGGGGGGACTAAATGATGGCTATAGCCCACTAGATCATGGCCCAAGAACGAAGTAGGAGGCCCAATACTCTACCTCTTCGCCCCAATTCTCACAAGGGAGGAAGCCCGCCTCGTGGAACCTAATGATAGCGGCCTAAGTACCAACAGTCTGCCCTACTTTCGTTTACACGTCACTCTCTAACCCACGTGGCATGCAATCAGACCCCCCACGTATGACCCCTTCTAACTAGCTTGGAATACGCATGGCATGAAGGCTGCCCTTAAGAATCTAGACTCCTCACCCCAAGAGGACTCCTGGCAAAACAGGAGTCTTCACGAAGGAGGAGTCCTTCCTCATCCAAAGATTTGCTGGTCAAGGAGCGGAAAGTGTGCAACATTATCCACCATAATCCTCCCTTCCTTGCCAGACACGCAACTCCCTAGAGTCCCTGCGGAGATGGGCTCTTCCTCTATAAATATAGAGGGCACCCCTCAACAGATCCTCCTTTCCACATTCGGAAAGCTCTCTCACTGCTATTCTGTCATTCTAATATTTATGTTCTTGCTTATAAAATTGTTATTCCTCTCACAATTTTTCGTTACAATTTATCTTTATATTTAGTTATTCTTATATCCGGAACTAACCTTAAACATCGGAGTGCTAACGCGTTGTTTTGCAGGTCCTCTTTCTCAAGAGCTTTCACTCAATTAGCTCAAATCCAACATCAAATCCAAGAACTTTTGGACACGTGTAAAAATCACACGCATCAATAGTATTCACCTCATAACATATATAGGAATTAAAAGAAGTACCAAAATAATGACTAGTTTTATATTCATAAACCACTACTTTTTTCCAGTGACTTATAATTCAAGAATAATGTTTTATTATAATTACACTATTTTGACTTCAAATATGTGTATATATATTACATTTACTTTCTTATTATTATTATTATTATTATTATTATTATTATTATTATTATTATTATTTTAAAGTAAAATTGATAAATTATAATTATTTTTAATATTAATTAATTACAATCATCAATATAAAGAATCTATATCTAACAACTAATGATAATTATAACAATTATATACTAATCATTAATATCAGATAACCATATCTAATCAATAACTATTATAACAATAGAACTACACCTATTATTAAAATGAAATTAACATTTCAGAAGTTAATAAATTTTGAACCATAATTTTATAATTACGAAACTTCAATTTCACAAATAGAAGTATGCCTCATTGACAATATTGCGACAAGTCCATATTTTCAATAGAATTATTTAAATTAAAATTTCCATTTGACTAATGAATGATGGCACGAACACCTAACTGGTCCAAGCACCTTATGTATAACAAAATTGAATTCCTTTTTTCTTAAAAAAAAATATTATTATTATTATTTATTTATAAATAGGGTGAATTACAAAAGGCTCTTTTAAAGCTTATAATAATTATAAATTCTTTTCATTATTTAAAAAATAATAAATATTTTTTAAAATCAAGTGGTTTTCTAATAAATACTTACAATGAATTATTATGATAAAATATTTATTAAATAATTATTAATTTTTAAAAAATATTTATTATTTTTAAATAATAAAAAAATATTTATAATTATAATAAATTTCAGCACAGAATAGTGTAATTTATCATTATAATATTAAGTGATTTGCTTTGCGTAAGACCTGATTTCTTGGGTCTCTGTCTGAATGGAAATTCTTGAGGAGGCGATTATTTAATTTGAAGGAGGCGTGGTCGGCGGAAGATGGGCCCACACCGGTGGGTCAGGTCAATATAGCCGTTGAATTAGCCCATAACGACATTTTAAAAATTTAAGAGGGACATGTTAAGTTGAACATGCTCTTTTATTATAATTTCTCCGTAATGATTGCCACGTGTAATTATTTGAGTCAATAATATTTTATTATAAAAAAAATAATTATCCTTTGCCCTAAGATTGAATATAATTATGTGTAGATTTCTTATAATTTAAAAAAATTACATCTAGAGTCCCTAACATTCATTTAATGCATTGTTATAATAGAAAAATTGAATAAATTTAATATTTACTCTCGATTGACTTAACATTGATTTATTGTAGGTCGAACAAATCTTTTATAACTAAATTATCGTTATAAAAGTAAAAACATACCTCTCACATGCATTAATTTATGAAGACAATAAAGATAATTTGGTAAATAAAAGTTATTTGATATGCAATAAATTAATAATAAGTTATATGAATTTTGACAAGGGAATATATTCGTTAGATTAAAATAAATTTAGAGATGATAGATATATAGGGACGTTATATTTATATTCTTTATCCATGGTTTACGTATATAAATTATATATATATTTTTAAAAATTATACATACATCTACAATTAACGTTGATATCATTTACATAAAACCACTATTTTCTTTTGAAAATATATAGATTATTATACAAACTAGCCTTGCATTTTGACTGCCAGAAGTAATTTTTGTTAATATGCAAAAAATATTAATAATTTATTATAAATAATCTCAATCAAGGAGTATAAATATAATTATTCATTACATATAAATGTTAGAAGTTTATAAACCGTTTTAAAAGAAAATTAGAAGTTTATAGGCTGTGTTTGGATTCGTGTCTTTGCATTTTTCGATACAAGATAAAACACACTCAATGTTTGTTTTTATGTTTTTACACCTTATCTGCATGTTTTTCAACTTTTTTTATATATAACATATATATATATATAATATAAAATAAATATGATTTGACAATAAATAGTAATTTTTGTCTCCAAAAAATATAACATTAAACATAAAATATTTATATATATACATATTTATATATAAAAATATATATGATTTGATAATAAACAGTAATTTTTGGCTCCCAAATCTCATCATCAAACCTACACCACTTGTTTTAAAATATTTTAAATTACCCCAAAACATAAATCTAAATATATCATCTATTTTCAACACACTTATTTATCTTTATTTTTCTCTCTCTATCTCTAAAATACAAAACAAAATACTCAAATTACAAATCCAAACGCAATGTAGGAGTTCCAGATATATTTCTTATATTTTTGTTCAGTTCGAATCTGTACTAAAATTACAGAAATTGATAAATGCCATTTTGTTTTATTAGCATTTCCACCAATTATTTCATTAGTACATATCCAAATATGTATTTATATTAAATTCTATCGCAGATAAATACACAAAGAGTTCTATGAAAATACATACGAAATAATGATTTCAGTTGTTGTCTCGACGTATATATCTGAATTGTATGATAATAATCAAAATATTATATAAGATATTAATGAATATATCACATACAATTATATCTAAGAATTTTCTTTTTATCTGATCTATTTATGTCGCAAACACGATCAATAGTTAAAAAGAATAAAAGGATAATTATATCTATACCCTTGATACATGATTTATTTATTCAAATTATTTTTGTTTTCTGCGTAATTATAGGAACCACTCATCACAATAAAAAAAATAAGAATTGTTTGTGCAATTATGTCGAGATCCTTTGGGGATCTGTATATATTTTTTTTAAAAATAAAGACGATTTGAGTAAATAAATCATAAATCATGTCATATAAATGCAATTATTCCCAAAAAAGAATTGCAAACGATGATATGTGCTATACAAAGATTTATTTTCTTATCAAAATTTTCACAAACTATATTTGTGAATTTTAGATAAAATTTTCTAAATTACAAACTAACTCTTTTAACATTCTTTTATTTAAATAAATTATTTCAATAAAAGTTTTCCATCAATTACCAAACAATATATTCATATAGTAATAAAATTACAATGCGGTAATTACCTTAGAAAATGCCTAACCTCGTCCAGAAAAAAACCAGCGGCTCTAATCAAATGTACTGTAAGAAAAGAAAGTACTGAAATGGAAACAGATAAAGATGAAAAAAAAGGAACTTGTTTTAGATTAGAATAAATAGGTCGATGCTGATTTTGGCAGGAAGGAGTTTAGGGTTCTAAAATTTTTAAATTCTTAACATATTTCGATTTTTATTAAAGGCAAATTCCTCATGCCAAAATCTGCTGCATGGCTCTGTAGATATCACCCTTTTAATTTATATTCGCCTGTATAAAAATCATGTCAAATCAAACGAAAACTGAGTCCACTTCCACTTTCTTGTTGTAGAAGACAAGATAAGAAGCTCATCATTTGATCATTTCTCTTCCGATTTCCATCTCCGTTTCAAGTTTTCAAATTGTGGGATTCTTCTTTTCCAGCGTTTTGCTTTGATTATTCAACCTCAAGTATCTGAAAATCTGGCATTTGACTTTTGCCATATTCATATATTCTTCATTCTTACAGGATACATTTTCTTGATTTGCGGGTTTTTGTGTATGTTGGGGATTTGGGTGTGAAATTTGCCTACCCTTTTCGTTGTTTTGTTTGGTTTTGAGGAAATCTTGTGTTTCTTGGAGAGAGGATTTGGGTTGGTTTGAATCTTGTTCAGGCGGGAGAAGTTCTTCAAGTGTTTGTTTAAAGGTCTAGCTGTGTTGGAATGGTTCAGATCTTTTCTGTAAAGAAGTAGGTATGGATTTATTTGTTTTTATATCTATATTCTGGGTAAAATTTTCATATGTTAAGCATTCAGAATTGTTATGCTTACATAATCACCATTACGAGAAGGATTTGAGCTTCTTGAAATAGAATTGATTTGATCAGAATTCAGTGGTGTGATGAATCTCCTTTCTCCTTTTCTTTCTCATTGGATTGGATTTGAGATTACCTACTAAAAGCATTTGTATGATCATACATGTTTCTCGATGTTGAATTATGCAACAGTGATTGAGATTGTTTGAAGTTTTCGAATCTTTTTTATTTGCTGGCACAATTTGCAAACCATCCTCATCATTTCATGAGAAGAGAAAGAATTTCAGAGTATTGTAGTGAATTTCTCGGGATACATTGAATCTTTGATGGTTGGTATTGCTCGAGTCTTAGTATTTATATGTTAATGTGTGTTTTCCTTTCAATCCCCAGATACAGGTAGTCGTGTTTATGCCGGAGTCCAGTATGTGATGGCTGAACATAGCATGGTAATGTCCCAAGCCGAAATTACGGCTCTAAAGGAGACACTTTGTGCTCAGCAAAAGCTTCTCCAGAAACTTTACAATGAGTTGGATGCAGAACGAGAAGCCTCCGCCTCTGCAGCTAGTGAAGCTTTATCTGTGATATTACGTCTACAAGGAGAGAAGGCTGCTGTGCAAATGGAAGCAGAGCAGTATAAGAGATTGGCGGAGGAGAAAATCTGCCATGCCGAGGAATCTTTTGCAATAATCGAAGATATTATCTATCAGAAAGAAATGGAGGTGGCTGCTTTAGATTACCAAGTCCAATCCTACAGGTATAAATTAATAAGCATGGGTTGTGCCGATCCCGGTGTCGGCGAGTTAAAATATCCCGAAAACCTTTTGCAAAGAAATGAAACTTTAGGGGGAGATGCAAGCCTTCAAAATATGGGGAGGAGGAATTCCGCACCTATTACGCTGAAATATAAGAAGTTCATTGAAAGAGAGAACTCTACTAGCCCAGAAATGGATTTGACTTCTAAGGCTGTTGAGGAGCTGACAGGTGAAGAAATAAATGATGTTGCCTCGGATTCAGAGAAAAAGGCTGATACTTCTACTCATGGAGGAATGATTTCTTACGGGGAGCAGATAAGGAAATTAGATATGCGGGTAAAAGAGATAGCAGGAGCTAGCTACACAAGCTCCAGGAACGAGATCCGTTCTCCTTCATGCCTTTCTTCTCGGCCAAGTGCAGGAAATTTATCTTTACTGTCTTACTCTGCTAACCAGCCACAAGAAACACGGCCTCCCTCGCCACAGCTTGACCTCAGTAAAGTAGCCATTGTGAATGAAATTGACCAGACTAAGCATGCAGCTAATCCACTGAAAAAAGGTGTAGCTGTTGATAATCCTTGTTCTCCGGGTGTCCATGATGTTTTTGAAGTTCCTGTTCCAGAAGCTGAGAGCTCCCGACCTTATGAATCATCGACTAAAGACAAGAAAAAGACGGTGTGTAAAGATAGTGAGCTTGAAAGCAAAGATCTTGTTCACCCCGATGCGGTTAAGCTGTATGCTAAAGATGAACCAGACTGGCTGAAGAAACTGTTGCAATCTACTAATCATGAGAAGCATTTGTGTAAACCAAGTGATATTGCTGCTCTCGATCGTGCTGTTGTCCAACCTACCACGAGTGTTGCTGAATCGCAGCCGAGTTTGAATCAAACTAACAGGACTTCAGGGATAAGTGAAGTTGAAAGGATACCGGACTCCGCAAACAGAGAGGAAGAACTGAAATTATTAAAAGAGATCAAAGAGAAACTAAATTCACTGCATGATGAGATCAGGAGTCAGACAGCGAATAAATCCGCCACGAGTGAGAAGCCATCATCCCTATGTCATCTCCCAGAGGTACTTATCATATAACCCTTTCTCTGAGTCATTCCTCAGCTAATAAACTCAACATTGCATTGAGAAAATTTCCAATTTTCACCTCCAAATTTTGTTAGCGTGATGACTTATTAGTAGTTCAGTTCTGTTATGAAGTGTCATAATGCCAATTTTACCTTCAATGCAGGCCATGCTTTCCTTTTGGCTTTGATCGAACAGAAAAATTCCAAGAAATTTGACGGTAAAAAACAGTTACTCAGGTTGTCTCTATGTTACAGAAAGCATGCACTATCCAGTACACATTGTATATTCCACCTCATCACACCTGATTTGTTCCAAAGAAATTTCTGCATTTCATACTGACTGTCGTGACGGAGTTGACTGATTTTCTTTGCCATGCCAAGGAGTATCTATACACTGTTCCTTTGTACAGATTGAATATCTTCGATTGGAATATGTCTTCATCCGGTCATATTTCTCAACCTTTCTTTGCTTGGAAAGAAGAAAGATTTTCACACTTTCTAATGTACACTATTACTTCATATGAAAAATATCCGAAAATCAAAGTTTCGTCTACTTGTCAGACAAGATATTCAGTTATAATATTATTCATTATTTTTACTCTCTTTAATCTTGTTGCTGATTCAAAACACCATCGTTCTATTTCGTCCATTCCTTGTGGGAGTTGTAAGATAGTTGCATCAGCTTGGGCTTGCATTGCACTCAGTTGCCAAGTTCAGTCGAGTATTCAACCAACATCTATATCTGTTCTTTGAATGAACTTTACAAGATGATCTAATTCTGAATGTTTCACGAAATGCATACGATCTGAAAAACATGTCAAAGGCCGAGCACAATTTCCTTGCCAAAATCTTCAACCCCACGGTCTCTGTTAGTAGCTTTCACCGTATTTCCTCTGGTACAAACATTTTGTTTTCTTGAAAGTTTCGATATCAGGTTCATATGATGAAATTAAAATTCTCTTGCAGTCAGATATATAAGAACAGGGATCCAAGATAGATGTTATGGTTCAATTGAGAGAATCTTGTGGCAGATACTGATATCTGGAAGAAAACAGTTCTGAATGTATAAGAAAGTGTAGGCGATACTCAGCAATTCCAGTTTATTTCTGAATCTTGTTTCAGAATTTGATATGTATGGATTCATATTCAGATTCTTTAATCTATTTTTGGATGGTAAGCATTGGGAAATTCAATTCTGTAAAATTTGAACCAATTATATGATAGTGTATTTATATTTGTCGTATGCTTATTGTACAGTTACAGAATAGTGACCAGTCATATAAAAATTGTATTACACTTATTGTGTGATTAGTCAACCTCAGGTTTAATTAGGTTGTCTTTGATGGATTGCGGGTTCGATTCTTTCAGTTGACATAAGGGTTGTGTTGGGAATAATTTGTACACGATCCATGATCTTTGTATATTTTAGTTCATGTCGGTGATCGAAGTAAGAAAAAAAGAAGAAGAATAGCGAAGTGAGGTGGACCACTCATAAGAAAAGAAAGGATTATGTATAGCTAAAAGATGCAAAAAGTGGTTTACATTGTTGTAAGGGGGATTCGTCAATGCTGCGTTGGGATATTACCGGACAAAAAGTTGGCTAAACCATCAGTAGCGCTGCTTTCAAATCCGGATAGGATTGATCGGTTCCATGGATTCGATCGAGAATCGATTATGTGTTCGATTGAATCATAGTCACAAATCGGTGCCAATCAATTTTAGTGCAGACCGGTCAAACTTGACCAAAATCAATCGTCTGAAACCAGTCCAACTGATTTTGTTATTTTTATAAAAAAATTAATAATATAATAAGATATATATTTTCACTAACAAATATAGTGAAATATGTGAAATGAGAGAAAAATAAATATCAGAGAAAATAGATAGGCAAGTGCTTCTTGAATAATTTCTAAATAAATTATCACATCTTTATAGTGTAAATAGTTTAGGAATAATTACATTTACACCCCTTGATCGCCTACTTACACAAATTACCCCCATTTTTAAATAATTACACATACACCTATCGAAATATCATTATCACTTACCCAAATCACCCCTTACTTTTTCAAAAAAATTACACACCCACTAGAAATGTTAGTATCATAACACAAACTATCCTTATTTTTTGGCTACCAGGAGTAGTTTTTGTAATTATGCAATAAATAGAGGTGATTTGGATAAATAGACCAAGGTCAAGGGGTGTAAACATAATTATCCAAATAGTGTAAGTTTGCTTTATGCTTTTTCAATGTGAGACAAATGAGAAAGTGCATAATCTTGGCTAACACTTTTCCATTGCCAGACAATGAGAGAGTACTTAAATTTGGACTTTTCCAATGTGGGACAATGAGTACTTCTAATGATTAATAGAATTTTTTGTTTCTTTGTAATCTATTTATTTCTCATTTTCTCCATGCTTCTCCAATCTTTTTATTTTTAAAAAAAATTATAAAAAGGCAACGATTGCTAAAATATTGTTATATATAATGTATTTGGGGTGTTTTCGATTTTAAATTTTTGTTAATTTCAATTTCAATTTAATTTGCTTCCTCCAAGAGGTTTGTGGTTTCATTTATAAATTATACCGTTTCATAAAATATTGTTATAAATTGTCTTTATGTAAACTATTGATATATAATGTATGATATTTTATCTATATATATGTATATAATGTTGGGAGAGATGAGGGATGTGCGAGATTTGTATACTATGAAGTTGAACAAGAGTTAAGACTTTTTATCTTTAACACAATTACTGTCCCACTCTAATACTAACAGAAATGACAATTTGTCTACCAAGATACAATGATTTAAAATCTAAAAGTAGTAGCACTACAAACTTTGAGAACAACGAACCAAAAAATATTTTTGAACTCTCTTACTAAAACTATATTTGCAAAATGCTTTTATTGCTTAAGAATGTTATGAAAATAAATTTAATGAATGAAATAAAATGGGAGGACCTATGCATAGAAGTTGGAAAGGTATAACTGAATGGACATGCCCGATTAGAAAAGATGCCTTGGAAAGGTTACGACTTTTCGTTTGAATAGACACATTATTTCACCAAAAGGATAATACCATCTCACTCGAATGGCATTGTTTCATTCAAAAAGTTTTACCTAATGGACACATCATTTCAATAAAAGGACACAACTATCCGATTGATTAATTACGGTTGGATGATGATTGGGCGCAATGAATCATTATTCATGTGTCATGAGCTTGTTATGCATTGCATGTCGTAACCAATTACTTGTTACGACTTAATTAGATCAAATAATTTTATTATTTAATTTGTCATTCACCATTTTCCAGCAATCCCCCACATGCGAAGGGCACCATGAGGAGCTAGTGGATCTGCCCGGGAACGCGTAAGCGGAAGCGGTTAAAATAAATTGTGTAAAATAAAATAAAATCGCAATGAAACCATGATTTCAAGGGGTGTACCCATGGAGCTCCCGGGCATTCGATGTAGTTAATAAAATTAAACGACAATAAAGTTAACGGGGCTATTGGTATAATGAAAAACGAGAGGAATAAAAACGTAAATCAAGAATTATCTTTTCTTGATTTATTTCGAACCTCCTTCGTTAAATCGTTCATCCAAGGCCTCAACATAGAGACCCTCTAAAGTCACGTCCACACCACACCGGAACTTGAAATTCCTCAATTCAATTTGCTAGAAAAGAATTAAGGAGAAGAATACACCAAGTCCGCACAAGAGGGGGGTTCGGCCGAGTAGAAAAATTGGGAGGAGAGGATATTATTTTTTTTGGTGTATTCATTCATTAATTATTCCAAATAACTAATATATTTACCTTGAATGAATGTATTAAAATATATCTAGGTTCATTTAACCATCCATAAGGTAATAATCCTTTATGCCAAACAAAGGATGACTAACATGGCATTTTTCAAAAATAATTTTATTAGTCAATAATTTTCACCAACTTAACTAATGGGCTTGGGCCGATTTTAATTAATTAAAATACTAGGCCCAAAGAATTAAATCTAATTTAATTAAAGCCCACTTAATTAAGTCCTTCATATATTTAATCCAATTAAATATATGAACCCAATAAGCTTTTATTAAATAATAAGTCCAATTTATTAAATAATAAGGGCAAGCCCAATAGAAATTAATCCAATCAATTTATAATTGAGCTTATCCATCCAATGGATCCTTCACGTATATAAGTAATTCAATTACTTACGGAATTAATTATCAATTAATTCCTCGTTCCTTCTCGGTGATTTGTGTGACTCTTTAGGTTCACCTTTAAGCTAGACTTGGGCTAGTATCCAATACTATTATTAATCAAATCCAACTTAATTAATAATTCTTGATCAACCATTGATCAAGAAAGTCCGTGACCATGGGATGGCACTAGAGACTAGGCGAATTTCGATGTGAACTTTTAGGCTCCCGAGTCCATACGGGTACAGTCCTTCCGTCTATCGTCCCCCGATCGTAGTCTAGGACATGGAATTGGACATCGATTCCCATCCTGGACTAGGCGTCTATACTTAATACTTGAGATCGCATTACGCCACATTGCTCGACATGGGAGCCTCCTCTTCCTATTCGACCAATGACTGTGGCCACAGCTTTATAGAGCATAGATGCATCTCCAAGTGCATAGAAGATACCTCTGTCACGTTTTGACAGGGGACGGATCTTCTTTTTGGAACTCACCATCCTTGCTACATACTTTGAATGCACTAGACAAGGCTTATGATGAACATGTATGAGACACGATTACCTCTTTACAAATCTAAGATACAGTCATCGCATGAACGTGACTGTTGTGATTCCTTAAGTTTGAGGACTGCTCCCATACTATCGGAGCCGGGGATTCAAGTCATGCCGACCAAGCCTCCAAGGCTTCCATATGACGATCGCCGCTAGTCAGTTTAGTCGATTCGACACCTACTCAATCGACCCATTAAGATCGCATAGACATCCCAAGTTTTTCGCTGATGAAACATGATACTCCTCAAATGAATGCGACTCTTAATGCAAGTCTCCATAGGACACTTCGATGCCCAATCTCATGGTTCTTGACTTGGAACATTTCAGACCCAATCCTAAACAGTTGGTTTCATGACGCCATCTAATGCGTAGTCCAACTGTTGTACGGTTGTTCAAGGTGGTCTGTGAGCTTTGTTGTGATGTTTGACAAAAACACAAACATATATGTAGTGAGCACAACAAATGAAATGCCAATAGCGAATACTCATTTTATTCACTAAATAATATTACATTAAAATTGAGTTATTGCCAGAATAGATTACAAGCATGCCAATCCAATTGGCTTCTCAGGTCACCTATTCTAACAACATGAATGAAAATTAATGCATATGAACTTGCAGACACTTAAGAGAGTTTCAAACGAGAAGTCATTGTATCATAAAAGGTAACTTGTGGTTTTAAACCTTCCTCAAAGGAATACCGTCGAATTTACTTGGTTAATAAGTGAACATGATGTTTAGCGTTTGGTGTCAACAAAGAAAATAGTACCCCCATAATGCCTTCTCTAATATCTTTAGTTCTCAGGATTTGGTCCATTTTGGCCCTGGACATCATCTTGGATTCGTAGGTGTTTTCCACTTGAAACAACCCGTTTTGACACTTATATAGGTGATCTCCTATACTGTACTTGACCTAGTATAAGAATTATTAAAAGCTTATAGTTTACCCTCTACCCTTTAGCTAACTGATAAGTGCAAAATTATCATATTTTGATGATGATTGTACCCTTTTTTTAAGCAAAAATACTCCTAATCACATAGATTTATTGCATTTCCAGCTCAAAAGATATGATGAAGAGTAAAAATTACAAAATTGAGCTAAAAATGGCAATTGAAAGCATTTAAGGAAGGAAGGAATAAATGACAGATTTTCTGATTCGACTAGATGAGCCCACGCTTAATGCTGTGATAAACTCTGAAGAAAAATGAATGATGCGATTTATACTGAAGAAAAAGGGATGATTGCTATATCATTTTGGAAAAAATCATTTGGGATATTTGGCTGATGCAAAGAAATGATTTGTTAACTTTTTATGGCCAATTATGTATCTAACCATCCTCTATGTCTAGATTCGTAGAATGTTTATAGTATAAATAAGCATACATCTCAAATCCATTAGGCTATCCATCATTTTATCTTTTGAATTCTCTTGAGTTTTAATATTGTTAATGAAATTTCACTTTTTTTAGTGTGCTTTTCTATTAACATGTCAGACTCATTTTTTTATTTTCTAGTTGAGGTTAAGGTGATTGCTCGATTCCTAAATGTTGTGAGATCTAATTTATTCTTACTACTCTCGTTAAAATAAGTATTCACATTATTCTCTGTGCTCTTACTACAAACATCTGATTTATGAATAATGCAGCTGGTTGTTCATTATTAAGAAGGTTTGTTTTGCTAATTGAAGTTTGCAAATCCATGTAATTGCTTGTCAATAATCAGTAGCAACATAGCATGATTAATTATGTCATATTAGTTAATTATGTTGTGGGGAATGCATGATCTAACTTAAATCAATTATCCTCGTATAGAATCAGGCCTTCTTAATTCTTAATGTTGTTAATAGATTTAATCTTGTGGATGTTCCTAGGATTGTTCATTGAATAGGGATCTACCTAATGGCCGTACCTTGGCTGATGAAAGGTAAGGAAAGGTGAGGTTGTTAGCTCATTTCAGTTGCCACAACTGGTTGATTTATTTAAACGAGTGTTATATTTGCAACGATGATCAACTAATGAAATCAAGCATGAACTTGATCTTAACTAAAAACGTCTTTTCTTATATTTATATCTTTTAATTTCATTACATCTCTAGTTTATTTAGTTTTTTCTTATTCTTCTCTTCACAGTCAAACCCTCCTCCACTACTTTTTTATATTTGAAGAAATTGACTTGAAGCCAATCATTGAGAAATCGGCCCTACTCCAGCTTCTACAAAAGCGTTTGAGAAATTATTTTGGTGGTCTCGACACCCATCAAATTTTTGCGCCTTTGTCGGGAGATTGGTGTTATTAAGTTTATTTCTTCTTATTTTTGTGACTTGGTTTAATATCGTAATCTTCTCATACAGGCTGCAGATTTTGAAAGAAAACCAAGCAACAAATTGAAAATACATTAGCCTCTTCTGAGCTAGTGTTAGCCCTAATGGACACCTCATGCGAGTTTAAATTTAAAACTATGGCACACAACCTAATTGCAATCACGAGGGCCAACACTCAACAATTTGAGATTAGATACGACAATCCGCTGTTTAATGAGGTAAACGTATCTTCCATTTATGATTGTTTGGACAACTTTTATCCCTTGTTGAAAGATTTGACGAAGAAAAATCCCAACGAGTAAAGGCTTGTGGAATATGCAATTCCATGGCACATCCCACCGATTTGTGCCTTATGCTTATAAGAGAAACCATCGAGCATGCCAATGATGTAGGAGGACTTTTTGGATCACCACAAAGAGAATATGATCCCCATTTCAACGTGTACAATCCAGGATGGACATATTACCCCAGTCTTAGCTACGTTTTGCAATCTCAAACCTAGCAACCACCTCAATTCGACTCCAAGCTAAGTACGTCTCTTGAAGATATGATGAAAGTACATGTCGATAAAACTCAGCAATTGCAATAGACCACTGAAGTGACCATTCAAATGATAGAATTCCAAATGAGTCAATTGGTGTCATCCATCAGTAGATTGGAGTCACAAGGTAAGTTACCCTCCCAATTTATTGTTGATCCCAAACAAACCGCTGGTGTTATTGTCCTTCACAATGAAAAGGGGTTGCAACCGAACATGGACGAAAACGACATTAAGCGTGCGCATGTCCAACAAGGTGAACCAGACCAAAAGATGAAATTTCTCAAAAGCAGATCAACAAGTCCAAAACAACCAACAATGAACATCACAAGGTGTTAATGGCCAAACCTCTATTGCCGGAAAGATTTACCAAAAACGAGGAAGGGGAGAAGAAGGGAACACTTGAAACTGTTAGCAAAGTGATGGTAAACATTCCATTGATCGATACAATCAAACGAATTCCTCACTATGCAAAGTTCCTCAAGGCATTGTGCACCAGCAAATGCAAATTGAAAGAATTTATTGATCCATTGGTGGAAGAAAAAGCTAAGTTCGATGGTCATGAAAACTTCACCTCTGGCTCGAGAACTGGCCAATTGTTGGGGACGAGTGATGGAATTCTTCTTGAATGGGTGTATATTGAAGCAAATTAATATGACGCTTCTTGCTCTAATGCCTAATGTACAAGCCCCTTCCATTGTTGCTGATTTTCATCCTATTGCCTACTGCAATGTACTCTACAAAGCTATTACTAAGATCTCGGTTCAACGTTTAAGAAAAATTTTGGATGAGATGATCAGTCCCTCTCAGAATGCGTTTGTTTTGAGACGATCCATTAGAGACAATTTTTTGCTCGCACAAGAGCTCTTCTCCAGATACAATCAACAACAACTCCCCCTAAGATGTACATTAAAAGTGGATCTCAAAAAGGCGTATGACATGGTTGAATGGGACTCCTTATTTGCAGCCTTACAACTATTTAACTTTCCGAAGAGATTCATAAGTTGGATTAGGGAATGTGTATACACGGATGCTTTCTCAGTCTGCTTGAACGGTAATATCCACAGTTTATTCTTAGGAGCGCGGGGTTTGCATCAAGGTGACCCCATGTCTCCTTACCTTTTTGTGCTAGTTATTGAAGTGTTAAGGATGATATTTCAGCAACACATTTAACAGAACATGGGGTTCATGTATCATTGGAGATGTTGGCAAATTGCCTGTTTCAGCTTTACTTTGCAAATGATCTCCTCCTTTTGTGTCATGCACATGAAAGCTCCATAAGGGTATTCCAAATAGGATTAAAGTTATTTACTTCTTTATTTGGGTTACACACTAATATGAAGAGTCAGCATATCCTGTCTAAATTGGCCCAAAATAGACGAAATGCCTTTCTTGATATTCTCGATTTTTAGGAAGGAGGTCTACCAGTATAGTATCTTGTTCTACCACTTGTCTCCTCATGATTATCAATTGTAGATTGTAAACCTTTGCTTGTGAAGATTGATAAAAGACTCGAGGGCTGGGAAGGCCTCCAACTATCCTTTGCTGCTCGTATTCAACTCATTAAGTCGGTACTCATGGCATTGAACACCTATTGGGTGATGGCATTTATTTTGCCTAAAGGTATTGTTCGTAGGGTGGAGAAGAGACTTCGCTTATTCCTCTAGAAGGGTATTTCAAAAACTGATTATTCGAAGGTAGCTTGGGAACAAGTATGTCTTCCTTATGAAGAAGGTAGGCAAAGGATTCGAGATAATCAGTGCACTTAATTTGGCCCTCATGAGCAGACATCTACAGGTCGTGATTCAATCGTCTTCGTTATCCATATGGGTTTCATCGATACATAATGTAGAACTACATACGAAATTAGTTTGGACTGTTAGCACCACTATGGGGTCGTGGGGATGGCGAAGATCCTAAGGTTGCACACCATTCATTTTTTTTTCAGTAAAGTAAATTGCATTAATGAAATAAAAGAGGGTACAACAACATGGTTCATGTAGTAGAGGTCTCTTCAAACTAAGGATCCTCCACAGACTGTAAAGTGCACGTGTACTAATAGACGAGGAGAGGTTATGACTAAGTATTACAAGTTTAATCTCATCAACTATAATTTTTGCAAGGGTAGCGCACGGGCGGCTAGTGTGCTGAAAGAGCCGCTGGTTCCGCTCTTGCCATACGTGGTAAACTAAGGATGCTAGGAGTGCCCGAAAAAATAAATTGACGAAGTGCTTCCCCCTCCACTTGGCCGACATCCATTCACATCCATAGCCCAATTGCAGTGGACCCATACAATCCTCTGGATATCTGCTAGATATTGGTGTACATATCTACAACGAAAGAATAAGTGGTCATGGGTCTCTAACATCCTATCTTGGCGAAGAATGCAATCCCCTCTTGTATGGTGTAGCCATCGTTTGTCACGGGTAGACAGCTTCCCCAAAATTGCTAGCAATAAAATGAATTGATTTTGTGGGATCTTGAAAAGGACCCAAGAATGAGAAGTCCAGCCTATCTTGGGTCCCGGTGTGCGGAAGATATGGTATGCAGCAGCCGTCGTGAACGTACCACCATCTAATCGCCAAATAATTCAGTCCCCTCCACTGTGAAGCCTCGGAAGAAGGTGAAGGATCTCTAAAAGTTCATTGTTGGTGATAGGTGGCCAACTCCACTCCCCATTAGCGATGACCATGATAAGTGAAGTATGAAGGTTGATGCCCGTAAGTAGTGGCCCCCAAAGGAATCGGTGAATGATGGTCCCCAACTAATGCCATGGGTCCTGCCATAGGGAAAATATATCTCCACTACCAACCTTAAAATCAATATAAGAGAGCAAAGCTGTGGGGAGCGAAAGAATCTGACGCTGGCCCCATGGACCCTTACTGTCAGTAACCATCCAAAGCGTGTGAGTGCCAAGGCGAGTATGGAAGAACCAATCTACCCAGATGGAAACACGCCGCCTCGTGATGATCTTCCATAAATGCTTACACATTAGGGCTTGGTTTAGAGTAAGGATATCTCTAATCTCGAGCCCCACCTCCTCGACGGGTCTACAAACAAGTTTTCAAGCCACTTTTGGATAGCCCGTACCTGTGGTACCCTTCTAGAGAAATAAACACAAACGCTTCTCAATTTCTTTAATCACTGGTTTTGGCAAAATAAATGCCGAAGCCCAATACGTGTTAAAGAAAATCAGAACAAATTTTATACGTTGAACCCAACCAAAAAATGTAAGCCGAATCCCTTCCCATCCTCGGATGCGGTTATCAATTTTGTGCAGAAGGGGTGTGCAATCCCCAATTGAGATACGAGAAGCAATGAGTGGAAAACCAAGACATCGTAAAGGTAAATGGCCTTAAGCGAAAGCTAGAATCTCTAGTAACCTATCATGAATGCCATGGGCCGACTTAGAAATAATGACATGACTCTTCTGAGGATTGACACACAATCTTGATAAGGCCGCAAACGTCTCAAGTCCCTTCTTAAACACACAGATGGACGGCTCATCCGCGCTGCAAAACAAAAGGAGATCATCAGCAAAACAAAGCTGGAAGAGCCCATCTCCTCACATCTCCAATGGAAAGAGAACTCGCCATCTAATTCAATAAGTTGTTGAACAAGCATCCTCAACACCTCCATGATGAGAATAAAGAGATAAGGAGACATCAGATCGCCCTAACATAAGCCCCGTGCACCTCTGAAGAACCCATAAGCCGTGCAATTAAGGCAAACGGAATAGGACGGTGTGGTGATACACTCCTCAATCCAACCAATAAAGTTCCTCGGAAAACCAAATAATCGTAAGACGACCAATAAGAAGTTCGAGTCCAGTATATCATACGCCTTTCGCAAGTCCACCTTAGTGCACAACGTGGCGGAAGGCGTTATTGCTTATAACCTGTAAATAGCTCTTGTGCCAGCAAAATATTATCACCAATCGATCTACCCGGCACAAATGCATTTTGTGAGTGGCTAATCAAAGTATCCAATACCACACGCAACCGTTGTACTATAATTTTCGTTATCACCTTGTATAGTACAGTAACAACACGACTAGTAGACGGATTGCGTACCTTAGGTATGAGTGCACGTAGAGTAGCATTAGCATGTTTGAGAACTTTGCCTGTATGAAAGAAATCTAGAGTGCCTTGAGTAACCTCCGGCCTCACAACCGACCAAGCTGCTTTGAAGAACCCTAAGGTATAGCCATCAGGGCCTGGCGTTTTATCCTCAACAATGTCAAAGACCGCCAACTTGACCTCCCGTAGGGGTGACCGGACGGATAAGTTCACTTGCCTCCGCAGGTGATAATATGTGATGCGTCTACGGCCGCAGGTACCCTAGGCCAACAAACTTCGACCTCCTATTTCCACCTAGTAGCTATTGATAATAATTCACAAATTCTTCCGTGACGTCTTGGGGCTCAATCAGCAAGGTACCTTCAAAGTTCATAATTTGAAGGATTCGTTTAGTAGACCTCTGGGCTGCAACCTTTCAGAAAAATATGCGGGAGCATTGATCCCCACCCTTCATCCATGCCATCTTTGCTAGTTGCTGCAACATATTTTGCTTGAATCGAGTAGCGAGCATAAGAATCAATTTGTAGCAATGCTCCAAACTAAGTAGAAGTGAGTTATGACGATCTAACTGTAACAGGGATTGTGCTGTGCTAAGGAAACCTTTAGCTAGGCATACGTTAGTTGGAAGATCACCCTTATTCTTCTTTTGTTGTCGAAAAATAGGCTTAAATGACTTCAGCTTATGCGTTAGAGCATAGATAGTAGTGCCCATAATATGATTACACCACACACTCTGAATAAAAGGGGTGACTTCCGACGATTGGGCTAAAAAAATTATCAAAGCAGAACATTCTCACAGTAGGAGGTGCAGTATCACCACACATCACCAACAGAGAATGGTCAGAGGTGCACGGATTCAGAGATTTATAGTGTGCAGACGGCCATTGCTCCGACCAGAAATCATTAACTAAGAATTGATCTAGCCGCTTCCAGAGACTTCTACGATCACTGCTGCAATTATGCCATGTGAACCGCTCCCCCTGCATTGGTAAGCTAAGGAGGCCCGTGTCGTGTAGGCACGCCTGAAAGTCCTCCATGGCCGACCAAATGTCTCCCGGAGCTCCACACGCTTCACTCATGTCAAGGACAGTGTTAAAATCGCCACCCACAAGCCAAAGAGAATCATCAATAGTATGTGCAAGGCGCCCAAGGTCCTGCTGGAGCTCCCTTTGCACTCCCAACTCATTGGCTCCATACAAAATTGTAATCAACACATGCAAGTTCAATAATCGAATAATTATACGGCAATGGATATGTTGAAAACCAATAACGACGAAATCCAAATCGACCCAATCATCATCCTAAGCTAGCCAGATACAATCTCCATGTTCAGTGCATGTTCGGTTGATTCTTCACGAAGTGTAGGAGAAGCGTCGGTGCAATGTTCCGAAGATATACATATCCCACAAACCTTGACTTGTTGAATGCTTCCCCCTATAAACTTTTCAATAAGAGAGGTAAGTTTATCTAAACGTTCATCTATAGAAGTACTTACCTCGTTTACCCTTCGTGGTAGGTTGTCATTTCTACTACTGAATTGTTGGGTATTAGCCGCCATGGTTGTGATTAGTTTGCGTGCTTCGGTAGAAGTTTTGTCATAGAAAGCACCTCCACTAGTTGCATCCACCAAGCTTCTATTTGACTCAAACAATCCTTCATAAAAATATTGAATTAGAAGATGGTTGGAAATTTGATGATGAGGGCAACTCTTCACCAATTACTTGAATCTCCCCCAATACTCATAGAAACTTTCACCGGAGAATTGACATATTCTACTTATTTCCTTTCGAATGTTTGTAGTCCTTGAAGATGGGAAGTAGTTCTCAAGAAATTATTTCTTAAGCTCGTTCCAACTAACAATAGATCCCGAAGATAAGGAGTAGAGCCAATCTTACTTTATCGCCCAACGAGAATGGAAAGGCTCTTAGTTTGACTTGTTATTCGGTGAATCCTTGAGGTCTCATACTGGAACACACCACATGAAATTCTTTGAGGTGCTTGTGCGGGTCTTCACCTGCAAGGCCACAAAAAGTGGAAAGTAAGTGGATGAGACAGGATTTAAGTTCAAAATCAACATTTAAATTAGGATATTTTATGCAGAGTGGTTGTTGATTTAAGTCAAGGGAAGCTATCTCTTTGATCGTTCGTTCCGGATTTTGAGCTATGACTTCATCTTTAGAGTCGCTAGATGTGGGCACGTCTAACTTCGAATCTGGTACTGGTTTGGAAGAAGTAGAAACCTCTTCCTTGTGTTGTTTGGTTTATTTTCGAAGTTTACGAGCGGTCTTCTCGATCTCTAGGTCAAATTCAAGTTCACCTGTATGAGAAGAACGTATAAAACCAAGTAACAAAAATAAGCAACTAAAAGAAATTAATTTAAAGACACCAATTCCCGGCAATGGCGCCAAAATTTGATGGGTGTCGAATCCACCAAAAATAATTCCTACAAACTCTTTTATAGAAGTGTGAGTAGGGTCAAATCTACAGGGATTGGTTTAAATTAATTCCTTAAAAAATAAAAATAATTAGAAGAAGAATAAAAATAAAATTTAAATTAAACTAAAGAGCTAATAAAATTAGAAGAGATAAATATAAGAGAAGAGTATTCCAGTTAAAGACAGGATCATGCTTAATTCCACTGTCAATCATAGATGCAAAGATAACAATTATTCATGATAGATAAATTGGTTATGGCCATTGGTACGACCTAATGACTTCACCTTTCCTACCTTGTGGATAGTCAAGGAACATCCGTTGACTAAATTCCTAATCAGTAAACAACCTTGGGAACATTCTCAAGATTTAATTTACCGACAGTATTAAAAACTAGAAAGGCCCAATTCTAATCAATAAATTCCTATGAGGATTTATTTAAGTTAGATTGTGCATTCCCCACAACATAATCGAAATCTTCTACATAATCAATTATGCTATGTTACCACTAGTTATTGAACTAAACAAATAATTATTGATTTGCAAGTTCAATTGGCTAGGCAAATATTCTTGACAATGAATAACGATACCTATAATTCATAAATTAGATTATTTATAATAAAAGCACAGAGAACAACACAAATACCGATATGATAAAAGTACAAAGCATAAATTAGATCTCACAACTTGTTGGGATTAAGCTTTCACCAAGTCTTCAATCGGAATGAGAGAACTAGCTAGACATGCTTATACAAGAATGGATGAAAAGCAAAGTAAGAAAATATCATAAAAATATAGAGAAATAGAGAGACGAGAATTCAAGGTCTGAAATTCTCAAGAGTTCAAAAGTTGACTTTTAAAGTGAATTACATCACATATATACAATAACTAGATACCTAATTCTACTAGGATTAAAAATTAGATTCCTAATTGAACTAAAAGACTAATGAAAATAGTATTATAATCCTAGTTAAACTCCTCATTCATCAAAAGGTAGTCCAAGCAGCCCAAATTCTTGCCAAAAATCAAGTTTGAGTCTTGTGCGAGTTTCCATTTTGGTTCTTTTCTTCATTTTTTATTTCATTTGTCCTAATGCTGCAAAATAATAAATAATTAGGAGTATTTTTTGTCACAAAATAGGTCAAAATATCACATGAAATAAGCACAAAAACGATCCTATCATAACATTATGAGCAGCAACTCTAGTTTATAACAAACCCATGAAATGCAATCGATAAGTATTAACAAAATCGACAACTGATACCTGATGATTCCCTACGATTCAGGCCCTGCACATTCCAAACTGCTGTAGTAATCATTCTCACTTTGTATGGGGCTGGAGAGCTGTTAGCAATGTGGCAAGACCCTTGGCACCAGTTTGGTCCACTAATTCATTGATTCCCAAGAGGACCATAGCTTACCGACAGCTCTTTGGATGATAGATTGCACATGGTAGATAGTAGTGGAGGTTGGCAATGCCTTCTATTACGGACTTTGAATGCTTGGAGATCGTGCACACCCTCCCATTGACCCATTGAAATCGTGACACTAATATTATTTATGGGAGGAACATTTACTAGTGCATCTGCATATCATCTATTCCATCCCCCCAGTCCCAAGGTAGGCTGGTTTTCACTACTTTTGGTACCATTCAAGATCGCTCATAACTCTTTCATTATAGCTTGCAATATTGGAAAAACTATCAACCATGGATAAGCCATGGCTAGCACATCTTGATGGTGCTTGGGTCAAGACCAACATTTGAGTCAAGTTTCGTGAAATTGTGAGAACGTTAAAAGTTTAGCTGTTTTGCATGGTTTTATAAAGCAAGTTTGTTTACCTATTATACAAACTTGTAGTTATTATTACACTTAGCAAATTTACCATACAAATGCTTGGGTCTAGACCTAAGTTTGGGTCAAATTTCGTGGAATTCTGAGAACGTTCAAAATTTAGCAGTTTTGTACGGTTTTATTAAAGCAAGTTTGTTTCACTTTTATACTAACTTGTAGTTATTATTACGCTTAGCAAATTTACCACATAAATTCTTTGGTCTACACCAACGTTTGGGTCAAGTTTCGTGGAATTCTCAGGACGTTAAAAATTCAGCTGTTTTGCACGGTTTTATTAATGCAAGTTTGCTTCCCTTTTATACAAACTTGTAGTTATTATTACACTTAAAAAATTTACCAGACAAATGCTTGGGTCTACACTAACGTTTGGGTCAAGTTTCGTGGAATTCGGAGAACGTTCAAAATTTAGCTATTTTGCGCTGTTTTATTAAAGTAAGTTTGTTTCCCTTTTATACTAACTCGTTGTTATTATTACGCTTAGCAAATTTACCACAAAAATACTCGTGTCTAGACCAACGTTTGGGTCAAGTTTTACGGAATTCTGAGAACGTTCAAAATTTAGCTGTTTTGCACGATTTTATTAAAGCAAGTTTGTTTTCCTTTTATACTAACTTATAGTTAATATTATGCATTGCAAATTTATCACACAAATGCTTGGGTCTAGACCTACGTTTGGGTCAAGTTTCGTCGAATTCTGAGAACGTTCAAAATTTAGCTGTTTTGCAAGGTTTTATTAAAGCAAGTTTGTTTCACTTTTATACTAACTTGTAGTTATTATTACGTTTAGCAAATTTCATACACAAATACTTGGGTCTAGGCCTACGTTTGGGTCAAGTTTCGTGGAATTCTGAGAACGTTTGAAGATTTAGCAAAATTTACCACACAAATGCTTGGATCTAGACGTACCTTTGGGTCAAGTTTCATCAAATTTTGAAAACATTCAAAATTTAGCTATTTTGCGCAGTTTTGTTAAAGAAAGTTTGATTCCCTTTTATACTAAGTTGTAGTTATTATTACGCTTAGCAAATTTACCACATAAATACTTGGGTTTGGACTTACATTTGGGTCAAGTTTCGTCGAACTATGAGTACGTTCAAAATTTAGCTGTTTTGCACGATTTTGTTAAAGCAAGTTTGTTTTCCTTTTATACTAACTTGTAGTTATTATTACGCTTAGCAAATTTACCACACGAGTGCTTGGGGTCGAGACCTACGTTTGGGTCAAGTTTCCTTGAATTCTGAAAATGTTCAGAATTTAGCTGTTTTACACGATTTTATTAAAGCAAGTTTGTTTCCCATTTATACTAACTTTTAGTTATTATTACGCTTAGCAAATTTACCACACGAATCCTTGGGTCTAGATCTACCTTTGGATCAAGTTTTGTTGAATTTTGAAAACGTTCAAAATTTAGCTGTTTTGCACGATTTTATTAAAGCAAGTTTGATTTCTTTTTATACTAACTTGTAGTTAATATTACGCTTAGTAAATTTACCACACAAATTCTTGGGTCTGGACCTAGGTTTGGATCAAGTTTCGTCGAATTCTGAGAACGTTCAAAATTTAGCTGTTTTACACGGTTTTATGAAAGCAAGTTTGATTCCCTTTTATAGTAACTTGTAGTTATTATTGCGCTTAGCAAATTTACCACACAAATGCTTAGGTTTAGACCAACGTTTGGGTTAAGTTTCGTCGAATTTTAAAAACGTTCGAAATTTAGCTGCTTTGCATTTTATTAAAGTTAGTTTGTTTCCCTTTTATACTAAATTGTAGTTACTATTACGCTTAGCAAATTTACCACACAAATGCTTGCTTTGGGTCTAGACCAACGTTTGTGTCAACTTTCATGGAATTCTGAGAACATTCTTTTTTTTTTAGTCAAATGTAAGTTTCATTAAGCAAAAAAAAAAAAAATTGTACAGTACAATAATGTGATCAATAGTTGGTTTCTCACTCGGTAGGCCAAGGGATATGCCATTGTCTATATAAAGCTTGTGTACTGACTGATATAAGTATAGTAATGCTAAGAATCCGCTTTCTAATATCCTCAACTATCAATAAAGCCATGGTGTTAGTTGTCCTCTCGGTGTGCTCGAATCGTCTCAAGTTTCTCTCCCTCCAAATGTGGTAAACACATGCTGCTAATAGTGCCCGATAAGACATGTTAACAATGTGCTTACCCCTCCATCTCTGGGAAGCCCAATCAACATCCGTTTGCCAGTCTTTATTGGGCCAAGTAAATCGTACTATTCTCCGAATTGCTGTGAGGCACTGTCGACTAAATCTACACTGAAAAAATAGGTGTCCATGTGTTTCCATTGCTCCCTCGTTACACAGAACACAAGGGCCAAGGTGGGCTAACCATGGTTTATCCGTCGTGGCCAACTTGCCA
This sequence comes from Sesamum indicum, assembly GCF_026168435.1. Classification (NCBI taxonomy): domain Eukaryota; kingdom Viridiplantae; phylum Streptophyta; class Magnoliopsida; order Lamiales; family Pedaliaceae; genus Sesamum; species Sesamum indicum. The sequence continues at coordinate 11,144,933 of NC_142658.1, read as the reverse complement.
AGAATAGCAAGCCATAGGATGAATAGATGACGCGGAATCTTCAATGATCCCGTAAGCATTGAAGACCAACCTACTTTCGGTCCTGGGGGATCAAATAACTTGTACTGAGCCTAAGTTGTGGGATGCCCCTAGTCAAATTTCTAAATAATATGGTCCTCCCCTCCATGGATTGTGGGCAATGCATGTGTGATCTCCAAACACTCGAAATCTGTGATAAGAGGCCACTGCCATCCACTAATCATCGTACTGAGTCTAGCTGGTTCTTCAATTCCGACTAGCCTCGGTCCCCGTGCAAACATGTCACTTAGAGGGCCAAGATAATGCCACGGGTCCTGCCAGAGGTAAAATCTCCTCCCGTCTCCAATCTGATAGTCGACCATAGGGCGGAGGAAAACCCGTAGATATAGAATTTTCCACCACCCCATGAGCCTCCATGCTCCCAAATAGTCCAAATGGAGGTGTCTCGTAACCGACTCTGGTAAAGCCATTCAACCCATATTGAGTTCCTATCGCACTTGATGATATCACAGAGTTTCTTCGTCATTAATGCATGATTCAAGATAGAAATATCCTTGAATCATAATCCTCCCTCATCCTTCGGCCGGCATAGATCTTTTCAGGCTACCTTGGCATAACCACTATTTGTTGTCCCCTTCCATAAGAAAGTTCGCAGCTTTTTCTCAATTTCGTTTGTAATTTTCTTTGGCAAGATGAACGCCGAAGCCCAATATAAACTCAACGATGTAAGTACAAACTTAATAATTTGTACCCTGCTAGCATATGATAGAGCCATTCCCTCGCAACCAGCAATACGTTTATCAATATTCAACAGTAATGGATGTACAATCAGCAATCGTTAATCGAGAAGATATAAGAGGTAGTCCCAAATACCTCATTGGTAGGACCCCTTCTTGAAACCCATGTGCTGCCAGCATCTCCTCGCGTAATCCTTGTGCTGAGCGTGAGATAATAAGATGGCTTTTCTGCACGTTTAGCTTGAGTCCCGGCCACACAACAAATCGATCCAATCCGATTTTAAAGACTCCAATGGAATCTATATCAGCTAGACAAAATAACAACAAATCATCAACAAATCTTAACTGAAAAATCCTGGCAGTATCACACTTTCAATGGAAGGAAAATAATTCATCCTAATCAATCAACTGTATGACACCCAAGTGTAGGACTTCCATCACAAGCACGAACAAGTAAGGCGAAAGAGGATCACCCTGTGGAAGCCCTCTGGCCCCCTGAAAGAAACCATGTGGTTTCCATTCAACTCAACAGAGAACGAGGGTGTTGTAACACACGCCTCGATCCATTTCACAAAAATAGAAGGGAACCAAATAACTCCATCACAACAATCATGAAGTCCCACTCCACTGTGTCATATGCTTTCTGAATGTTCACTTTTAAAGCACACCGGGGTGGTCGGTGGGTCTGGTTATATCCCGTAAAAAGCTCTTGTGCCCACATAATATTTTCTTCAATGCTACGTCCGGGCACAAACGCTGCTTGGCACGGACTAATGAGTTTGTCCAGTATCACACTCAACCGTTGGATAATTAACTTGACAATAATTTTATACAACACATTACAACATGATATAGGACGAAAGTCACCAACAGTCATAGGGGAATGTACCTTTGGTATGAGTGTCAAAAGTGTAGTATTTATCTGCTTCATAAGTCGGCTCGTATTAAAGAAATCTAGTACTGCCGAGGTCACCACCTGCCCCACTATAGGCCAAGCAACTTTGAAAAGCCCGATGAATATCCTGCCCCGGTGCCTTATCCTTAGCAATATCAAAAATCGCCTGCTTGGCATCCGCTGGTGTGAATGGCAAGAGTAAAGAGTTAGCGTCCTCTTCACTCAATAAGTGTCTAGTCCATGGCCGAACGAAATGCAGATCTATCACATTTCGTCGACGTTCCCCACCGAGAAGATTTTGGTAATACGTATAAACTCATTGATTATTGCTTCTGGTTCTGTGTGGGTAACACCATGATCATCATTGATTTGTAAAATTCTCCTCGCCAATCTCCTTTGGGCTATCTTACGAAAGAACACCCGGGAGCATTGGTCACCCTCTTTCATCCACTGTATTTTTGCACGCTGTTGAAGCATAATCTGCTTAAGTTTGGCTGCTCTAGCTAGTACAATCCGGCAGCAGTGTTCTAGTTCTAAGAATAGTTCGTCTCGTCTGTTTAAACTAACAAGTACTTGTGCCATCTAAAGAAACCCTTTAGCCAGCTGGACTCTTTGAGATAAGTCCCCCTTGTTCCTCTACTCTCTAAACACTGGTTTTTGTGCTTTGAGTTTCCTTGTTACCGCATACATAGGCACCCCTATGATGTGGTGCTGCCAAACCTGCTGCACACTGGGAATAAAATCTGATGATTGTGTAAGGTAATTATCGAATCGAAACATACCTCCATATTGTTGTTGATTATTCCCGTATAACACCAGCGGTGAGTGGTCTGAAGTACGTGGGGTGAGGCTGGTATAAAATGATGTTGGGAATCGAGCCATCCATCTATCATTAATTAGCATTCGGTCTAATCTTTTCCATAGATTCCATGGACTTGCACTGCAATTATGCCACGTATACCATTCTCCTTGCATGGGTAGTGGTAGTAATCCCGCATTCTGAACGCAGCCATTATATTTTCCATTGCCATTCGTATATCTCCTGATGCTCCACATATTTCACTAAGATCCCGCACCGCATTGAAATCTCCTCCAATAGGCCACGGGATATCAACACTTTGCATGGCAATAGTTTCTAAATAGTCCCATAACTCTCTTCTGTCTGCCACCTCCGTAGCTCCATAAATCACAGTAATGGCAACAGATTGATGCAGTGACCGTATATAAAGAATGCAGTCGATAAATTGTGTACCACAATTAACTACTTCAACATCAATAGAATTTTCATCCCATGCAATCCAAATCCGATTCCCAACCAATTCATAGTCCACAAACCATTACCAATGGGGTAATAAGAAAGATTGAATAGCGGCAATTTTATTACTCCGAACACGAGTTTCAAGAAGACAAAGAAACTGTAACCTGAACTCAGCAACAATGTCCTTCATAGCTAGCCGATGGTCTCTCTTGTTCAGGCCATGAACATTCCATATGGTTGCATTCAATATGGATCACCAATAATGGGGCTGCTTTGATTAGGACCCCGTGACATCTTATCCACATCATCAAGTAAGTATAGAGCATCAAACATGTTGTATAAGACAATCTCCTTACCCTTCTCCTATCGACTCGGCCTCACGCCACCACCACGAGGAAGTTCACGCCCATCTCTCTGCTTGTCCACCTCTCGAGCTGGTGGTATTATCTCCTGATCAGGTACTGGAGGCGATCTCGTCGGTCCCGTTTTAGGAACGTAAACAGCGACCCGTGGTTTAATTGGTTTGGATTTATTGAGGTGCACAGTCCTTGGCCGAGTTCCCTAACGTCATACAGTTGGTACATTTGGGAGGTATCCACTCATATTCCACGTCAATTTTGCACGGTGTCTCTGGCAATGACAATTAGGCCTATCTTTCTTTTCCACATAGAGGGAGCCAAACAGGGTCTTTGCAGGCACTAGAACTTGTTGTAATAATTACTTGCTAGATAATGGATTTCACTTGTAATAGATGAAATGTTGAGTAACTCTTAGCATGTTTTCAGATTTGGGATCTTGGAAAATTAAAATTATTAGTGTATGATATATTCATCGTACATGGATGGTTGTGATTGTCTTAGGCTCAAAGTCTTAGGATCTCTTGAGAATGACACTGGAAACTGTTGTTTATATGTTGCCCAAGGAAATGTTGTCTGCTTGGCTGTTTAACATTTGAAAGGTTAGGGGTACAATGGTCATTTTAGATGGTTGTTAAAGGGTAGGACACAACTAGGTTTAATTGATAAAGGGTGTCATATTGGGCTTAATAGGTAAAAGGGGTACTTGGGGATGTGTGATGGACCCACCTTCAGGGGAACATGGAGAGAGAATGAGTGATGAGAGGACAAATGTACTCCCACCCGTCCTCTATTTGAGTTTTTTTTTCTTAAAGGGTCTTCCCTCGTCAGGCGTCATAATGATAATATGTTTAGGTAATTTCGAGCATACATCAAACATTACGCATACACGAGCAAAGTCCAGTCTCATGCATGCTCTCGTAATCGCATCCGGATACAGAGGTTTGCCAATACCACTAGCCACCGTACTGAGGCCCTCCTCTGTCCATAGTTCTATTGGTAAGTGTCTTAATTTTATCCAAACAGGGACCTATGTATGTTGTAATTTCCTCATCTCCATCCCTGGCTCCCATTTCTGCAGCACAATTGATTATCCTTGAAACAGCCACGGTCCGCCTTCAATTGCTTCTTCCATATATGCAACTGTATTGAACTGGAAGAAGAAAAAATCGTTCGTCGTGGCCTTTACCGCCTGCAATCTAGGTCAAACAGAGAATGTAAAATCTTTAACATGATAAAAATACGGTCGTTTCCCAAGAAAATAACCAACCGCAGTGGTCTTCCATTTGGTTGATCCATTGCGAATAGCTTCCATTGTAGGTCTCACAACCACTACACCATCTTGTATTATAGGAGGTATATATGAAAACGTCCTTCAAGAGGAATTATTAAATATGTCTGCAATTTTGTCTTTCACGCCCACATTCGAATTTGCATTCAATGGAATGTTTCCCACAAACAAACTCGTAGGAAAGGAGCGCACTTGTGTAGGAAAAGGATTTATTTTTTCTACATTTTTTCTGCATTAGCGCCTGTGTCACTCCTGCATCATTGATGAGGTTAGCGTATGCATCATCCTCCATGTCAGCGTCTACATCATCACACCTACCATCTTCCATGTCACCTACCACTGCCATGTCAGCATATGTCTGATTCGTCGGCAGCCGGACGTCCGTCGCACCAGAAAACCGTGCAGATTCCGGTGACAACCATTTCTCGCCGGCAGACTGGTTTTTCGCTGGAAAAAATGCAGTAGCCTCCCCTTTCATTTTCCCAACCGTTTCCACCATCTTTCCAACCGGTTCCGGCCGCAAAGTACCTCTAATGGCTCGTCGCAGCCCTTGCACCAGTGGAGGCACGCCTGAAGGTAATAGCAGTGGAGGAGAGCGCCGGGGTGAAGGTTCCTCACCATATTTCGCTTCCCACTTTCGTTTGAGTTCTATGAGCGCCTTCTTTGATATCTCGCCGCCATCATCAACCACTGCATTGGCCAATCGAAGAAATTTCGCCATGGGAAAGGGGGGTGCTGTGTGTTTGCCATGAGAGGAGCTTGAAAAGGCGCTGCCAAACCCTAGTTTTTGATGGCGCCTTACATCAGTGTTATCAGCAGTCAAAATGCTATCTTTGTTCTTCCCCACGCCGTCCCCAACCTCTGTAACCAATAGATCGTCTTCAATCATCGCCAGATCACCGGTATTCACACGCGTCGATTCATCTTCCTCACGCGTTCTTTCGTCTTCAATGGCTGTGCTAAACTCTAGTTCTAGGGATGATGAATCAGTACAGAAATCACCATCTTTTCCGGCTGAAATTCCTCCCTTATCAACCCTAAGACCATTCGAGTGTGAAAGAATTTGAATGTCGCCGGATTTCGCCTCCAAACCACCTCTCGTTTGCTCGTCTTCCTTGACGAGAAAAGACGTTTCGCCTTCACAATCAGCCATGGCGCCTCTTCGTTCTGCCCGTCGAAGTCTGCCACATCTCCGGCGTTCCCATCGTCTCCGACCGACGAGGTTGAAGTTAGGGCTTTAGAAGTGCATGTGTGAATTTTTTGGTGTAGTAGTGTGTGAGAGAGAAGGGAGAGAGAATTGAGAGTCCATTTTTTCTCTTTCTTTTTTTAAAACGTTCTGAGAACGTTCAAAATTTAGCTGTTTTGCACGGTTTCATTAAAGCAAGGTTGTTTCCTTTTTATACTAACTTGTAGTTATTATTATGCTTTTCAAATTTACCACACAAATACTTGGGTCTAGACTAATGTTTGGGTCAAGTTACGTGGAATTCTGAGAACATTCAAAATTTAGCTGTTTTGCACGATTTTATTAGAGCAAGTTTGTTTTCCTTTTATACAAACTTATAGTTATTATTACGCTTAGCAAATTTACCACACAAACTCTTGGGTCTAGACCAACGCTTGGTTCAAGTTTCGTCGAATTTTGAGAACGTTCAAAATTTAGCTCTTTTGCACGATTCTATTAAAGAAAGTTTGTTTCCTCTTTATACTAACTTGTAGTAATTATTACGCTTAGCAAATTTAACACACAATTGCTTCGTCTAGACCTACGTTTGGGTCAAATTTCATGGAATTCTGAGAAGGTTAAAAATTTAGCTGTTTTGCACGATTTTATTAAAACAAGTTTGTTTCCCTTTTATACTAACTTTTAGTTATTATTACGTTTAGCAAATTTAGCACGAAAATGCTTGGATCTAGACCTACGTTTGGGTCATGTTTCGTGGAATTCTGAAAACGGTCAAAATTAAGCTATTTTGCATGGTTTTATTAAAGGAAGTTTATTTTCCTTTATACTAACTTGTAGTTACCATTACACTAAGCAAATTTACCTCACAAACGCTTAGGTCTAGACCTACTTTTGGGTCAAGTTTCATGGAATTCTGAGAACGTTCAAAAGTTAACTGTTTTGCACGGTTTTATTAAAGCAAGTTTGATTCCATTTTATACTAACTTGTAGTTATTATGAGCTTAGCAAATTTACCATACAAATTGTTGGGTCTGGACCTATGTTTGGATCAGGTTTTGTGGAATTCTGAGAATGTTCATAATTTAGCTGTTTTGCACGATTTTATTAAAGTAAGTTTGATTCCCTTTTATACTAGCTTGTAGTTATTATTACGCTTCGCAAATTTACAACACAATGTTTGGGTATAGGCCTACGTTTGTGTCAAGTTTCGTGGAATTCTGAGAATGTTCAAAATTTACCACTTTTGCACGGTTTTATTAAAGCAAGTTTGTATTCCTTTTATACAAACTTGTAGTTATTATTTAGCTTAGCAAATTTACCACACAAGTGTTTGGGTTTACACCAACGTTTGGGTCATATTTTGTAGAATTCAGAGAACGTTCAAAATTTAGCTGTTCTACACAATTTTATTAAAGCAAGTTTGTTTCCCTTTTATACTAACTTTTAGTTATTATTACGCTTAGCAAATTTACCACACAAATGCTTGGGTCTAGACCTACGTTTGGGTCAAGTTCCATGGAATTCTGAGAACGTTCAAAATTTAGCTGTTATGCACGGTTTTATTAAAGCAAATTTCTTCCCCTTTAATAGTAACGTATAGTTATTATTACGCTTAACAAATTTACCATACAAATGCTTGGGTCTAGGCCTACTTTTGCGTCAAGTGTTGTGGAATTCTGAGAACGTTCAAAATTTAGCTGTTTTGCACGATTTTATTAAGGCAAGTTTGTTTCCCTTTTATGCAAACTTGTAGTCATTATTACGCTTTGCAAATTTACCACACAAATTTTTTGGTATAGAGCTACGTTTGGGTCAAGTTTCGTCGAATTCTGAGAACGTTCAAAATTTAGTTGTTTTGCACGGTTTTATTAGAGCAAGTTTGTTTCCCTTTTATACAAACTTGTAGTTGGTATTATGTTTAGCAAATTTACCACCCAATTCTTGGGTCCAGACCAACGTTTGGGTCAAGTTTCGTTGAATTCTGATAACGTTCAAAATTTAGCTGTTTTGCATGGTTTTATTAGAGCAAGTTTGTTTCTCTTTTATACAAACTTGTAATTATTATTACGCTTAGCAAATTTACCACACAAATTCTTGGGTCTAGATCAACGTTTGAGTCAAGTTTCGTCGAATTCTAAGAACGTTGTAAATTTAGCTGTTTTGCACGGTTTTGTTCAAGCAAGTTTGTTTCATTTTTATACTAACTTTTAGTTATTATTAAGCTTAGCAAATTTTACATACAAATGATTGGTTTTAGACCAACGTTTGGGTCAAGTTTCGTGGAATTCTGAGAACATTCAAAATTAGCTGTTTTGCACGGTTTTATTAAACCAAGTTTGTTTTCCTTTTATACTAACTTGTAGTTATTATTATGCTTAGCAAATTTATGACACAAATGCATGGGTCTAGACAAACGTTTGGGTCAAGTTTCGTGGAATTCTGATAGCATTCAAAATTTAGCTGTTCTGCACGGTTTCATTAATGAAAGTTTGCGTCCTTTTTATACTAACTTGTAGTTATTATTATGCTTAGCAAATTTACCACACAATTGCTTGGGTCTAGACCAATGTTTGGGTCAAGTTTGGATTTTGAGAACGTACAAAATTTAGCTGTTATGTACGGTTTTATTAAAGCAAGTTTGTTTTTCTTTTATACTAACTTGTATATATTATTACGCTAAGCAAATTTACGACACAAATGCATGGGTCTAGACCTACGTTTGGGTTAAGTTTTTTCGAATTCTAAGAACGTTCAAAATTTAGTTGTTTTGCATAGTTTTATTAAGGCAAGTTTGTTTCCCTTTTATACTAACTTGTAGTTATTATTACGCTTAACTAATTTACCACACAAACGCTTAAGTGTAGACCTACGTTTGGGTCAAATTTCGTGGAATTCTTAGAACGTTAATTCAACTGTTTTGCACGGTTCTATTATAATAAGTTTGTTTAACTTTTATACTAACTTGTAGTTATTATTACGCTAGCAAATTTACCACACAAATGCGTGGGTCTAGATCTACCTTTGGGTCAAGTTTCGTGAAATTCTGAGAACGTTTAAAATTTAGCTGTTTTGTTTTCCTTTTATACTAACTTATAGTTATTTTTACGTTTAGCAAATTTACCACACAAATGCTTGGATTTACACCTACGTTTCGGTCAATTTTCGTCGAATTCTGAGAACGTTCAAAATTTAAATAATTGGCACGATTTTATTAAAGGAAGTTTGTTTCCCTTTTATATGAACTTGTACTAATTATTACGCTTAATAAATTTACCACACAAATGCATGGGTCTAGACCTACCTTTGGATCAAGTTTCGTGAATTTTGAGAAAGTTCAAAATTTAGCTGTTTTGCACGGTTTTATTAAAACAAGTTTGTTTCCCTTTTATACTGAATTGTAGTAATTATTATACTTAGCAAATTTAGCAGCAAAATGCTTAGGTCTAGACCTACGTTTGGGTCAAGTTTCGTCGAATTCTGATAATGTTCAAAATATAGCTATTTTGCACGGTTTTATTAGACCATGTTTGTTTTCCTTTTATACAAACTTGTAGTTATTATAACGTTTAGTAAATTTACCACACAAATTCTTCGGTCTAGATCAACGTTTGGGTCAAGTTTCGTTGAATTCTGAGAACGTTCAAAATCGAGCTGTTTTGCAAGGTTTTACTAGAGCAAGTTTGTTTCCCTTTTATACATACTTGTAGTTTTTATTACGCCTAGCAAATTTACCACACAAATTCTTGTGTCTAGACCAACGTTTGGGTCAAATTTCGTTAAATTTTGAGAATGTTCAAAATTTAGCTGTTTTGCACAGTTTTATTAGAGCAAATTTGTTTTCCTTTTACAAAAACTTGTAGCTATTATTACAGTTAGCAAATTTACCACATAAATTCTTGGGTCTAGACCAACGTTTGGGTCAAGTTTCGTCGAATTCTGAGAACGTTCAAAATTTATCTGCTTTACACGATTTTATTAGAGCAAGTTTGTTTTACTTTTATAGAAACTTGTAGTTATTATTACGCTTAGCAAATTTACTACAGAAATTCTTAAATTCTAGACCAACGTTATGGTCTAGTTTCGTGGAATTCTGAGAACGTTCAAAATTTAGCTGTTTTGCACGGTTTTATTAGAGCAAGTTTGTTTCCCTTTTATACAAATTTATAGTTATTATTACGCTTAGCAAATTTATCATACAAATTCTTGATTCTACACCAACGTTTGGATCAAGTTTCATCAAATTCTGAGAACGTTCAAATTTTGGCTGTTTTGCACGATTTTATTAGAGCAAATTTGTTTAGCTTTTATAAAAACTTGTAGTTATTATTACGCTTAGCAAATTTACCACATAAATTGTTGGGGCTAGACCAAGGTTTGGGTCAAGTTTCGTCCAATTCAGAGTAACTGTTCTGCACGGTTTTATTAGAGCAAGTTTGTTTCCCTTTTATACAAATTTGTAGTTATTGTTACGCTTAATAAATTAACCACATAAATTCTTGATTTTAGACTAATGTTTGGATCTAGTTTCGTCGAATTTTGAGAACATTCAAAACTAAGCTCTTTTGCATGGTTTTATTAGAGCAAGTTTGTTTTTCTTTTATACAAACTTGCAGTTATTATTACGCTTAACAAATTTACCACACAAATTCTGGGGACTAGACCAATGTTTGGGTCAAGTTTCGTCGAATTTTGAGAACGCTCAAAATTTAGCTGTTCTGCACGGTTTTATTAGAGCAAATTTGTTTTCCTTTTATACAAATATGTAGTTATTATTACGCCTAGCAAATTTACCACACAAATTCTTGGGTCTAGACCAACGTTTGGTCAAGTTTCATCGAATTCTAAGAATGTTCAATATTTAGTTGTTTTGTACGGTTTTATTAAAGCAAGTTTGTTTTTCTATTATAAAAACTTGTAGTTATTATTATGCTTAACAAATTTACCACACAAATTCTTGGATCTAGGTCAACGTTACGGTCTAGTTTCGTCGAATTCTGAGAACGTTCAAAATTTAGATGTTTTGCACGGTTTTATTGAAGCAAGTTTGTTTCCCTACTATACAAACTTGAAGTTATTATTACGCTTAGCAAATTTATCACACAAATTCTTGGGTCTAGACCAACATTTTGGGTCAAGTTTCGTCGAATTCTGAGAATGTTCAAAATTTAGCTGTTAAGGAAGTTTAATTCCCTTTTATACGAACTTTTAGTTGTTATTACGCTTAGCAAATTTAACACACAAATGCATGGGTCGAGACCTACCTTTGGATCAAGTTTCGTAAATTCTGAGAACGTTCAAAATTTAGCTGTTTTGCATGATTTTATTAAAGCAAGTTTGTTTTCCTTTTATACTAACTTGTAGATATTATTACGCTTAGCAAATTTAGCACACAAATTCTTGATTCTAGACTAACGTTTGGATTAAGTTTCGTCGAATTCTGAGAATGTTTTGCACGATTTTATTAGATCAAGTTTGTTTGCCTTTTATTCAAATTTGTAGTTATTATTAAGCTTAGCTAATTTACCACAGAAATTCTTGGGACAAGACCAACGTTTAGGTCAAGTTTCGTCGAATTCTGAGAACGTTCAAACTTTAGCTGTTTTTTTCTGCACTGTTTCATTAGAGCAAGTTTGTTTCCCCTTTATACAATATTGTAGTTATTTTTCAGCTTAGCAAATTTACCACACTAATTCTGTGGTCTAAACCAACGTTTGGGTCATGTTTCGTCGAATTCTGAGAACATTGAAAATTTAGCTTTGCACGGTTTTATTAGAGCAAGTTTGTTTTTCTTTTTTACAAACTTGTAGTTATTATTACGCTTTGAAAATTTCCCACACAAATTCTTGGTTCTAGACGAACATTTGGGTCAAATTTCGTCGAATTCTGAGAACGTTCAAAATTTAGCTCTTTGCACGGTTTTATTAGAACAAGTTTGTTTCCCTTTTATACAAACTCCTAGTTATTATTATGCTTAGCAAATTTATCACACAAATTCTTGGGTATAGACCAACGTTTGGCTCAAGTTTCGTCGAATTCTGATAACGTTCAAAATTTAGCTGTTCTGCACGATTTTGTTAGAGCAAGTTTGTTTCCCTTTTATACAAACTTGTAGTTATTATTATGCTTAAAAAGTTACCATACAAATTCTTGGGTCTAGACCAACGTTAAGGTCAAATTTCGTCGAATTTTGATAACGTTCTCAACTTAGCTTTTTTGCACGGTTTTATTAGAGCAAGCTCGTTTCCCTTTTATACAAACTTGTAGTTGTTATTATACTTAGAAAATAAATTTACCACACAAATTCTTGGGTCTAGACCAACGTTTTGGTCAAGTTTCGTGGAATTCTGGCAACGTTCAATATTTAGCTATTTTGCACGGTTTTATTAGTTCAAATTTGTTTCCGTTTTATACAAATTTGTAGTTATTATTAAGCTTAGCAAATTTACCACACAAATTATAGGGTCTAGACCAACCTTTGGGTCAAATTTTGTCGAATTCTGATAGCGTTCACAATATAACTATTTGGGTCTAGACCAACGTTTGGGTCATATTTCGTGTGATTCTTAGAACGTTCAAAATTTAGCTATTTTGCACGGTTTTATTAGAGCAAGTTTTTTTCCCCTTTACACAAAATTATAGTTATTATTACGCTTAGAATATTTACCACAAAAATTCTTGGGTCTAGACCAAAGTTTGGGTCATGTTTCAACCAATTCTGAAAACGTTCAAAATTTAGCTTTGCACGATTTTATTATAGCAATTTTGTTTCCCTTTTATACAAACTTGCAGTTATTATTAGTTGTAGCAAATTTACCACACAAATTCTTGGGTCCATTTTAACGTTTTTGTCTATATTCGTCGAATTGTGAGAACGTTCAAAATTTAGCTGTTTTGCACGTTTTTATTAGAGCAAGTTTGTTTCCCTTTTATACAAACTTCTAGTTATTATTACGCTTAGCAAATTTACAACACAAATTATTGGGTCTAGACCAACGTTTGGGTCATGTTTCGTCGAATTCTAAGAACGATCAAACTTTAGCTGTTTTGTATTGTTTTATTAAAACAAGTTTGTTTCCCTTTTATAAAAAGTTGTAGTTATTATTACGCTTAGCAAATTTATCGCACAAAATTCTTGGGTCTAGACTAACGTTTGGTCAAGTTTCATCGAATTCTAAGAATGGTCAAGTTTCGTCGAATTCTAAGACCATTCAAAATTTAGCTGTTCTGCACGGTTTTATTAGACCAAGTTTGTTCCCTTTTATACAAACTTGTAGTTATTATTACGCTTAGCAAATTAATCACACAAATTCTTGGGTCTAGACCAACGTTTGGGTCAAGTTTCGTCGAATTCTGAGAACGTTTAAAATTTAGCTGTTTGGTACGGTTTTATTTGAGCAAGTTTGTATAAGCATGTTTGTTTCCCTTTTATACAAACTTGTAGTTATTATTAAGTTTAGCAAATTTACCACACAAATTCTTGGGTCTAGACCAACGTTGGGTTCAGTTTCGTCGAATTCTGAGAACTTTGAAAATTTAGCAGTTTTGCACGGTTTTATTAGAGCAAGTTCGTTTCCCTTTTATATAAATTTGTTGTTATTATTACATTTAACAAATTTACCACACAAGTTCTTGGGTCTAGACAAATGTTTGGGTCAAGTTTCGTCGAATTCTAAGAGCATTCAAAATTTAGCTGTTCTGCACGGTTTTATTAGACCAAGTTTGTTCCCTTTTATACAAACTTGTAGTTATTATTACGCTTAGCAAATTAATCACACAAATTCTTGGGTCTAGACCAACGTTTGGGTCAAGTTTCGTCGAATTCTGAGAACGTTTAAAATTTAGCTATTTGGTACGGTTTTATTAGAGCAAGTTTGTATAAGCATGTTTGTTTCCCTTTTATACAAACTTGTAGTTATTATTAAGTTTAACAAATTTACCACACAAATTCTTGGGTCTAGACCAATGTTTAGGTCAAGTTTCGTCGAATTCTGACAACGTTCAAAATGTAGCTGATCTTCACGGTTTTAATAGAGCAAGTTTGTTTTCCTTTTATACAAATTTGTAGATATTATTATGCTTAACTAATTTACCACACAAGTTCTTGGGTCTAGACAAACGTTTGGGTCCAGTTTCGTCGAATTCTAAGAACGTTCAAAATTTAGCTGTTTTTTACGATTTTATTAAATCAACTTTGTATACCTTATATAAAAACTTGTAGTTATTATTACGCTTACTAAATTAATCACACAATTTCTTGGGAATAGACCAACGTTTGGGTCAAGTTTCGTCGAATTCTAAAAACGTTTGAAATTTAGCTGTTTGGCACGGTTTTATTAGAGCAAGTTTGTATAAGCATGTTTGTTTCCCTTCTATACAAACTTGTAGTTATTATTAAGCTTAGCAAATTACCACACAAATTCTTGGGTCTAGACAAAAGTTTAGTTCAAGTTTCATCGAATTCTGATAATGTTCAAAATTTAGTTGTTCTTCACGGTTTTAATAGAGCAAGTTTGTTTCTCTTTTATACAAATTTGTAGATATTATTATACTTAGCAAATTTACCACACAAATTCTTGGGCCTAGACCAACGTTTGGGTCAAGTTTCGTCGAATTTTGATAACGTTCAAAATTAAGTTGTTCTACACGGTTTTATTAGAGCAAGTTTGTTTCCATTTTATACAAACTTGTTGTTATTATTACGCTTAGCAAATTACCCACACAATCTTGGGTCTAAACCAACGTTTAGGTGAAGTTTCGTTATGAGAACGTTCAAAATTTAGCTGTTTTTTTGCAATGTTTTATTAGAGCAAGTTTTTTTCCCCTTTATACAAAATTATAGTTATTATTCAGCTTAGCAAATTTATCACACAAGTTCTTGGGTCTAGACAAACGTTTGAGTCAAGTTTGGTCGAATTCTAAGAACGTCCAATATTTAGCTATTTTTTACGGTTTTATTAAATCAACTTTGTATACCTTATATAGAAACTTGTAGTTATTATTACGCTTACAAATTAACCGCACAAATTCTTGGGTCTAGACCAACGTTTGGTGGCAGTTTCGTCGAATTTTGAGAACGTTTAAAATTTAGCTGTTTGGCATGGTTTTATTAGAGCAAATCTGTATAAGCATGTTTGTTTCCCTTTTATACAAATTTGTACTTATTATTACACTTAGCAAATTTACCACACAAATTCTTGAGTGTAAACCAACGTTTAGATCAAGTTTCGTCGAATATGAGAACGTTCAAAATTTAGCTGTTTTGCACGGTTTTATTAGAACAAGTTTGTTTCACTTTTATACAAACTCCTAGTTATTATTACGCTTAGCAAATTTACCACACAAATTCTTGGGTATAGACCAACGTTTGGGTCAAGTTTCGTCGAGTTCTGATAACGTTCAAAATTTAGCTGTTCTGCACGATTTTATTAGAGCAAGTTTGTTTCCCTTTTATACAAACTTGTAGTTATTATTACGCTTAGAAAATTTACCATACAAATTCTTGGGTCTAGACCAACGTTTCGGTCAAGTTTCGTCATATTTTGAGAACGTTCAAAATTTACCCGTTTTTTTGCACGGTTTTAATAGAGCAAGTTTGTTTCCATTTTATACAAACTTGTTGTTATTATTACGCTTAGCAAATTACCCACACAATCTTGGGTCTAAACCAACGTTTAGGTGAAGTTTCCCTTTTATGCAAACTTGTAGTTATTAATAAGTTTAGCAAATTTACCACATAATATTCTTGGGTCTATTCTAACTTTTGGGTCAAGTTTCGTCGAATTCTGAGAACGTTCAAAATTTAGCTTTTTTGCACGGTTTCTTAGAGCAAGTTTGTTTCCCTTTTATACAAACTTGTAGTTATTATTACGCTTTACAAATTTACCACACAAATTTTGGGTTTAGACGAACATTTGGGTCAAGTTTCGTCAAATTTTGAAAACGTTCAAAATTTTGCTGTTTTTCACGATTTTATTAGAACAAGTTTGTTTGCCTTTTATACAAACTCCTAGTTATTATTATGCTTAGCAAATTTATCACACAAATTCTTGGGTATAGACCAACGTTTGGGTCAAGTTTCGTCGAGTTCTGATAACGTTCAAAATTTAGCTGTTCTGCACGATTTTATTAGAGCAAGTTTGTTTCCCTTTTATACAAACTTGTAGTTATTATTACGCTTAGAAAATTTACCATACAAATTCTTGGGTCTAGACCAACGTTTCGGTCAAGTTTCGTCATATTTTGAGAACGTTCAAAATTTAGCCATTTTTTTGCATGGTTTTAATAGAATAAGTTTGTTTCTCTTTTATACAAACTTGTAGTTATTATTAAGCTTAGCAAATTTACCACACAAATTATAGGGGTCTAGACCAACGTTTGGGTCAAATTTTGTCGAATTCTGAAAGCGTTCACAATATAACTATTTGGGTCTAGACCAACGTTTGGGTCATGTTTCGTGTGATTCTTAGAACGTTCAAAATTTAGCTATTTTGCACGATTTTATTAGAGCAAGTTTTTTTCCCCTTTACACAAAATTATAGTTATTATTACGCTTAGGAAATTTACCACAAAAATTCTTGGGTCTAGACCAAAGTTTGGGTCAAGTTTCAACCAATTCTGAGAACGTTCAAAATTTAGCTTTGCACGATTTTATTATAGCAATTTTGTTTCCCTTTTATACAAACTTGCAGTTATTATTAGTTGTAGCAAATTTATCACACAAATTCTTGGATCCATTTTAACGTTTTTGTCTATATTCGTCGAATTGTGAGAACGTTCAAAATTTAGCTGTTTTGCACGTTTTTATTAGAGCAAGTTTGTTTCCCTTTTATACAAACTTTTAGTTATTATTACGCTTAGCAAATTTACAACACAAATTATTGGGTCTAGACCAACGTTTGGGTCATGTTTCGTCGAATTCTAAGAACGTTCAAACTTTAGCTGTTTTGTATTGTTTTATTAAAACAAGTTTGTTTCCCTTTTATAAAAAGTTGTAGTTATTATTACGCTTAGCAAATTTATGGCACAAAATTCTTAGGTCTAGACCAATGTTTGGGCCAAGTTTCGTCGAATTATAAGACCATTCAAAATTTAGCTGTTCGGCACGGCTTTATTAGACCAAGTTTGTTCCCTTTTATACAAATTTGTAGTTATTATTACGCCTAGCAAATTTACCACACAAATTCTTGAGTCTAGACCAATGTATGGATCATGTTTCGTCTAATTCTGAGAATGATCAAAGTTTAGGTGTTTTGCACAGTTTTATTAGAGCAAGTTTGTTTCTCTTTTATACACACTTGTAGTTATTATTATTCTGAGCAAATTAACCATACAAATTCTTGGGTCTAGACCAACGTTGGGTCAAGTTTCGTCGAACTCTGAGAACGTTCGAAATTTAGTTGTTTTGCACGGTTTTATTAGAGCAAGTTTGATTCCCTTTTATACAAACTTGTAGTTATGATTAATCTTTGCAAATATACCACACAAATTCTTAGGTCTAGACCAATGTTTGTGTTAAGATTCGTCGAATTCTGAGAACGTCCAAAATTTAGATTTTTGTACGGTTTTATTGAAGCAAGTTTGTTTCCCTTTTATCAATATTTGTAGTTATTATTACCCTTGAAAAATTTACCACATAAATTCTTGGGTCTAGACCAATGTTTGGGTCAAGTTTCGTCGAATTCTGAGAACGTTCAAAATTTAGCTGTTTTGCACGGTTTTATTAGAACTAGTTTGTTTCCCTTTTATACGAACTTGTAGTTCTTATTACGCTTAGCAAATTTACCACACAAATTCTTGGGTCTAGACCAACATTTGGGTCAAGTTTTGTTGAATTATGAGAATGTTCAAAATTTAGCTGTTTTGTTCGGTTTTATTAGAGCAAGATTGTTTCCATTTTATACATACTTGTAGTTATTATTACGCTTAGCAAACTTATAACACAAATTCTTGCGTCTAGACCAATGATTGTGTCAAGTTTCGTCGAATTCTGAGAACGTTCAAAATTTAGCTGTTTTGTACGGTTTTATTAGAGCAAGTTTGTCTCCCTTTTATACAAACTTGTAGTTACTTTTAAGCAAATTTACAAACACAAATTTAATAGCAAATTTACCACACAAATTCTTCGGTCTAGACCAACTTTTGTATCAAGTTTCGTCGAATTCTGCAAACGTTTAAAATTTAGCTGTTTTGCACGGTTTTATTAGAGCAAGTTTGTCTCTCTTTTGTACAAACTTGTAGTTATTATTACGCTTAGAAAATTTACTACACAAATTCTTGGGTCTAGACCAATATTTTGGTTCAAGTTTCGTCGAATTCGGACAGTGTTCAAAATTTAGCTTTTGACGATTTTATTAGAGCAAGTTTCTTCCATTTTTATACAAAATTGTAGTTATTATTACGCTTAGCAAATTTACTACACAAATTCTTGGGTCTAGACCAACGTTTTGATCAAGTTTCGTCGAATTCTGAGAACGTTCAAAATTTAGCTGTTTTGCACGGTTTTATTAGAGCAAGTTTGATTTCCTTTATACAAACTTGTAATTATTATTACGCTTAGCACATTTGCCACACAAATTATTGGGTCTAGACCAACGGTTCGGTTCAAGTTTCGTTGAATTCTAAGAACGTACAAAATTTACCACACAAATTCTTATGTCTAGACCAACGTTTGGGTCAAGTTTTGTCGAATTCTGAGAACGTTCAAAATTTAGCTTTGCACGGTTTTATTAGAGCAAGTTGTTTCCCTTTTATACAAACTTGTAGTTATTATTACGCTTAATAAATTTACTACACAAGGTCTTGGGTCTAGACCAACGTTTGGGTCAAGTATCGTCGAATTCTGAGAACGTTCAAACTTTAAGTGCTTTGCACTGTTTTAGTAGAGCAAGTTTGTTTCCCTTTTATACAAACTTATAGTTATTATTACACTTAGCAAATTTACCATAATTCTAGGGTCTAGACCAACGTTTAGGTCAAGTTTCATCGAATTCTGAGAACGTTCAAAATTTATCTATTTATTTGCATGATTTTATTATTTCAAGTTTGTTTCCCTTTTATTAAAACTTGTAGTTATTAATACGCTTAGCAAATTTATTACACAAATTCTTGGGACTAGACCAAGGTTTGGGTCAAGTTTCGTCGAATTCTGAGAATGTTAAAAATTTAGCTGTTTTGCACGGTTTTACTAGAACAAGTTTGTTTTCCTTTTATACAAACTTATAGTTATTATTACGCTTAGCAAATTTACCATAATTCTAGGGTCTAGACCAACGATTAGGTCAAGTTTCATCGAATGCTGAGAACGTTCAAAATTTATCTGTTTATTTGCACGATTTTATTATTGCAAGTTTGTTTCCCTTTTATACAAACTTGTAGTTATTAATACGCTTAGCAAATTTACTACACAAATTCTTTGGACTAGACCAATGTTTGGGTCAAGTTTCGTCGAATTCTAACAACGTTGAAAATTTAGTTGTTTTGCACGGTTTTATTAGAGCAAGTTTGAATCCCTTTTATACAAACTTGTAGTTATGATTACACTTTGCAAATATACCACACAAATTCTTAGGTCTAGACCAACGTTTGTGTTAAGATTCGTCGAATTCTGAGAACGTCCAAAATTTAGATTTTTGTACGGTTTTATTAAAGCAAGTTTGTTTCCCTTTTATCAATATTTTTAGTTATTATTACCCCTTGAAAAATTTACCACATAAATTCTTGGGTCTAGACCAATGTTTGGGTCAAGTTTCGTCGAATTCTGAGAACGTTCAAAATTTGGCTGTTTTGCACGGTTTTATTAGAACTAGTTTGTTTCCCTTTTATACAAACTTGTAGTTCTTATTACGCTTAGCAAATTTACCACACAAATTCTTGGGTCTAGACAAACATTTGGGTCAAATTTTGTTGAATTATGAGAACGTTCAAAATTTAGCTGTTTTGTACGATTTTATTAGAGCAAGTTTGTTTCCATTTTATACAAACTTGTAGTTATTATTACGCTTAGCAAACTTATAACACAAATTCTTGGGTCTAGACCAATGATTGTGTCAAGTTTCGTCGAATTCTGAGAACGTTCAAAATTTAGCTGTTTTGTACGGTTTTATTAGAGCAAGTTTGTCTCCCTTTTATACAAACTTGTAGTTACTTTTAAGCAAATTTACAAACACAAATTTTAATAGCAAATTTACCACACAAATTCTTCGGTCTAGACCAACTTTTGTATCAAGTTTCGTCGAATTCTGCAAACGTTTAAAATTTAGCTGTTTTGCACGGTTTTATTAGAGCAAGTTTATCTCCCTTTTGTACAAACTTGTAGTTATTATTACGCTTAGAAAATTTACTACACAAATTCTTGGGTCTAGACCAATGTTTTGGTTCAAGTTTCGTCGAATTCGGACAATGTTCAAAATTTAGCTTTTTCACGATTTTATTAGAGCAAGTTTCTTTCATTTTTATACAAAATTGAAGTTATTATTACGCTTAGCAAATTTACTACACAAATTCTTGGGTCTAGACCAACGTTTTGATCAAGTTTCGTCGAATTCTGAGAACGTTCAAAATTTAGCTGTTTTGCACGGTTTTATTAGAGCAAGTTTGATTTCCTTTATACAAACTTGTAATTATTATTACGCTTAGCACATTTGCCACACAAATTATTGGGTCTAGACCAACGGTTCGGTTCAAGTTTCGTTGAATTCTAAGAACGTACAAAATTTACCACACAAATTCTTATGTCTAGACCAACGTTTGGGTCAAGTTTTGTCGAATTCTGAGAACGTTCAAAATTTAGCTTTGCACGGTTTTATTAGAGCAAGTTGTTTCCCTTTTATACAAACTTGTAGTTATTATTACGCTTAATAAATTTACTACACAAGGTCTTGGGTCTAGACCAACGTTTGGGTCAAGTATCGTCGAATTCTGAGAACGTTCAAACTTTAAGTGCTTTGCACTGTTTTAGTAGAGCAAGTTTGTTTCCCTTTTATACAAACTTATAGTTATTATTACACTTAGCAAATTTACCATAATTCTAGGGTCTAGACCAACGTTTAGGTCAAGTTTCATCGAATTCTGAGAACGTTCAAAATTTATCTATTTATTTGCATGATTTTATTATTTCAAGTTTGTTTCCCTTTTATTAAAACTTGTAGTTATTAATACACTTAGCAAATTTATTACACAAATTCTTGGGACTAGACCAAGGTTTGGGTCAAGTTTCGTCGAATTCTGAGAATGTTAAAAATTTAGCTGTTTTGCACGGTTTTACTAGAACAAGTTTGTTTCCCTTTTATACAAACTTATAGTTATTATTACGCTTAGCAAATTTACCATAATTCTAGGGTCTAGACCAACGATTAGGTCAAGTTTCATCGAATGCTGAGAACGTTCAAAATTTATCTGTTTATTTGCACGATTTTATTATTGCAAGTTTGTTTCCCTTTTATACAAACTTGTAGTTATTAATACGCTTAGCAAATTTACTACACAAATTCTTTGGACTAGACCAATGTTTGGGTCAAGTTTCGTCGAATTCTAAGAATGTTCAAAATTTAGTTGTTTTGCACGATTTTATTAGAGCAAGTTTGATTCCCTTTTATACAAACTTGTAGTTATGATTACACTTTGCAAATATACCACACAAATTCTTAGGTCTAGACCAACGTTTGTGTTAAGATTCGTCGAATTCTGAGAACGTCCAAAATTTAGATTTTTGTACGGTTTTATTGAAGCAAGTTTGTTTCCCTTTTATCAATATTTGTAGTTATTATTACCCTTGAAAAATTTACCACATAAATTCTTGGGTCTAGACCAATGTTTGGGTCAAGTTTCGTCGAATTCTGAGAACGTTCAAAATTTAGCTGTTTTGCACGGTTTTATTAGAACTAGTTTGTTTCCCTTTTATACAAACTTGTAGTTCTTATTACGCTTAACAAATTTACCTCACAAATTCTTGGGTCTAGACAAATGTTTGGGTCAAGTTTTGTTGAATTATGAGAACGTTCAAAATTTAGCTGTTTTGTACGGTTTTATTAGAGCAAGTTTGTTTCCATTTTATACAAACTAGTAGTTATTATTACGCTTAGCAAACTTATAACACAAATTCTTGCGTCTAGACCAATGATTGTGTCAAGTTTCGTCGAATTCTGAGAACGTTCAAAATTTAGCTGTTTTGTACGGTTTTATTAGAGCAAGTTTGTCTCCCTTTTATACAAACTTGTAGTTACTTTTAAGCAAATTTACAAACACAAATTTTAATAGCAAATTTACCACACAAATTCTTCGGTCTAGACCAACTTTTGTATCAAGTTTCGTCGAGTTCTGCAAACGTTTAAAATTTAGCTGTTTTGCACGGTTTTATTAGAGCAAGTTTGTCTCCCTTTTGTACAAACTTGTAGTTATTATTACGCTTAGAAAATTTACTACACAAATTCTTGGGTCTAGACCAATGTTTTGGTTCAAGTTTCGTCGAATTCGGACAATGTTCAAAATTTAGCTTTTCACGATTTTATTAGAGCAAGTTTCTTTCATTTTTATACAAAATTGTAGTTATTATTACGCTTAGCAAATTTACTACACAAATTCTTGGGTCTAGACCAACGTTTTGATCAAGTTTCGTCGAATTCTGAGAACGTTCAAAATTTACCTGTTTTGCACGGTTTTATTAGAGCAAGTTTGATTACCTTTATACAAACTTGTAATTATTATTACGCTTAGCACATTTGCCACACAAATTATTGGGTCTAGACCAACGGTTCGGTTCAAGTTTCGTTGAATTCTAAGAACGTACAAAATTTACCACACAAATTCTTAGGTCTAGACCAACGTTTGGGTCAAGTTTTGTCGAATTCTGAGAACGTTCAAAATTTAGCTTTGCACGGTTTTATTAGAGCAAGTTGTTTCCCTTTTATACAAACTTGTAATTATTATTACGCTTAATAAATTTACTACACAAAGTCTTCGGTCTAGACCAACGTTTGGGTCAAGTATCGTCGAATTCTGAGAACGTTCAAACTTTAAGTGCTTTGCACTGTTTTAGTAGAGCAAGTTTGTTTCCCTTTTATACAAACTTATAGTTATTATTACGCTTAGCAAATTTACCATAATTCTAGGGTCTAGACCAACGATTAGGTCAAGTTTCATCGAATGCTGAGAACGTTCAAAATTTATCTGTTTATTTGCACGATTTTATTATTGCAAGTTTGTTTCCCTTTTATTAAAACTTGTAGTTATTAATACGCTTAGCAAATTTATTACACAAATTCTTGGGACTAGACCAAGGTTTGGGTCAAGTTTCGTCGAATTCTGAGAATGTTAAAAATTTAGCTGTTTTGCACGGTTTTACTAGAACAAGTTTGTTTCCCTTTTATACAAACTTATAGTTATTATTACGCTTAGCAAATTTACCATAATTCTAGGGTCTAGACCAACGATTAGGTCAAGTTTCATCGAATGCTGAGAACGTTCAAAATTTATCTGTTTATTTGCACGATTTTATTATTGCAAGTTTGTTTCCCTTTTATACAAACTTGTAGTTATTAATACGCTTAGCAAATTTACTACACAAATTCTTTGGACTAGACCAATGTTTGGGTCAAGTTTCGTCGAATTCTAACAACGTTGAAAATTTAGTTGTTTTGCACGGTTTTATTAGAGCAAGTTTGAATCCCTTTTATACAAACTTGTAGTTATGATTACACTTTGCAAATATACCACACAAATTCTTAGGTCTAGACCAACGTTTGTGTTAAGATTCGTCGAATTCTGAGAACGTCCAAAATTTAGATTTTTGTACGGTTTTATTAAAGCAAGTTTGTTTCCCTTTTATCAATATTTTTAGTTATTATTACCCTTGAAAAATTTACCACATAAATTCTTGGGTCTAGACCAATGTTTGGGTCAAGTTTCGTCGAATTCTGAGAACGTTCAAAATTTAGCTGTTTTGCACGGTTTTATTAGAACTAGTTTGTTTCCCTTTTATACAAACTTGTAGTTCTTATTACGCTTAGCAAATTTACCATACAAATTCTTGGGTCTAGACAAACATTTGGGTCAAATTTTGTTGAATTATGAGAACGTTCAAAATTTAGCTGTTTTGTACGATTTTATTAGAGCAAGTTTGTTTCCATTTTATACAAACTTGTAGTTATTATTACGCTTAGCAAACTTATAACACAAATTCTTGGGTCTAGACCAATGATTGTGTCAAGTTTCGTCGAATTCTGAGAACGTTCAAAATTTAGCTGTTTTGTACGGTTTTATTAGAGCAAGTTTGTCTCCCTTTTATACAAACTTGTAGTTACTTTTAAGCAAATTTACAAACACAAATTTTAATAGCAAATTTACCACACAAATTCTTCGGTCTAGACCAACTTTTGTATCAAGTTTCGTCGAGTTCTGCAAACGTTTAAAATTTAGCTGTTTTGCACGGTTTTATTAGAGCAAGTTTGTCTCCCTTTTGTACAAACTTGTAGTTATTATTACGCTTAGAAAATTTACTACACAAATTCTTGGGTCTAGACCAATGTTTTGGTTCAAGTTTCGTCGAATTCGGACAATGTTCAAAATTTAGCTTTTCACGATTTTATTAGAGCAAGTTTCTTTCATTTTTATACAAAATTGTAGTTATTATTACGCTTAGCAAATTTACTACACAAATTCTTGGGTCTAGACCAACGTTTTGATCAAGTTTCGTCGAATTCTGAGAACGTTCAAAATTTACCTGTTTTGCACGGTTTTATTAGAGCAAGTTTGATTACCTTTATACAAACTTGTAATTATTATTACGCTTAGCACATTTGCCACACAAATTATTGGGTCTAGACCAACGGTTCGGTTCAAGTTTCGTTGAATTCTAAGAACGTACAAAATTTACCACACAAATTCTTAGGTCTAGACCAACGTTTGGGTCAAGTTTTGTCGAATTCTGAGAACGTTCAAAATTTAGCTTTGCACGGTTTTATTAGAGCAAGTTGTTTCCCTTTTATGCAAACTTGTAATTATTATTACGCTTAATAAATTTACTACACAAAGTCTTCGGTCTAGACCAACGTTTGGGTCAAGTATCGTCGAATTCTGAGAATGTTCAAACTTTAAGTGCTTTGCACTGTTTTAGTAGAGCAAGTTTGTTTCCCTTTTATACAAACTTATAGTTATTATTACGCTTAGCAAATTTACCATAATTCTAGGGTCTAGACCAACGATTAGGTCAAGTTTCATCGAATGCTGAGAACGTTCAAAATTTATCTGTTTATTTGCACGATTTTATTATTGCAAGTTTGTTTCCCTTTTATTAAAACTTGTAGTTATTAATACGCTTAGCAAATTTATTACACAAATTCTTGGGACTAGACCAAGGTTTGGGTCAAGTTTCGTCGAATTCTGAGAATGTTAAAAATTTAGCTGTTTTGCACGGTTTTACTAGAACAAGTTTGTTTCCCTTTTATACAAACTTATAGTTATTATTACGCTTAGCAAATTTACCATAATTCTAGGGTCTAGACCAACGATTAGGTCAAGTTTCATCGAATGCTGAGAACGTTCAAAATTTATCTGTTTATTTGCACGATTTTATTATTGCAAGTTTGTTTCCCTTTTATACAAACTTGTAGTTATTAATACGCTTAGCAAATTTACTACACAAATTCTTTGGACTAGACCAATGTTTGGGTCAAGTTTCGTCGAATTCTAACAACGTTGAAAATTTAGTTGTTTTGCACGGTTTTATTAGAGCAAGTTTGAATCCCTTTTATACAAACTTGTAGTTATGATTACACTTTGCAAATATACCACACAAATTCTTAGGTCTAGACCAACGTTTGTGTTAAGATTCGTCGAATTCTGAGAACGTCCAAAATTTAGATTTTTGTACGGTTTTATTAAAGCAAGTTTGTTTCCCTTTTATCAATATTTTTAGTTATTATTACCCTTGAAAAATTTACCACATAAATTCTTGGGTCTAGACCAATGTTTGGGTCAAGTTTCGTCGAATTCTGAGAACGTTCAAAATTTAGCTGTTTTGCACGGTTTTATTAGAACTAGTTTGTTTCCCTTTTATACAAACTTGTAGTTCTTATTACGCTTAGCAAATTTACCACACAAATTCTTGGGTCTAGACAAACATTTGGGTCAAATTTTGTTGAATTATGAGAACGTTCAAAATTTAGCTGTTTTGTACGGTTTTATTAGAGCAAGTTTGTCTCCCTTTTGTACAAACTTGTAGTTATTATTACGCTTAGAAAATTTACTAAACAAATTCTTGGGTCTAGACCAATGTTTTGGTTCAAGTTTCGTCGAATTCGGACAATGTTCAAAATTTAGCTTTTCACGATTTTATTAGAGCAAGTTTCTTTCATTTTTATACAAAATTGTAGTTATTATTACGCTTAGCAAATTTACTACACAAATTCTTGGGTCTAGACCAACGTTTTGATCAAGTTTCGTCGAATTCTGAGAACGTTCAAAATTTACCTGTTTTGCACGGTTTTATTAGAGCAAGTTTGATTACCTTTATACAAACTTGTAATTATTATTACGCTTAGCACATTTGCCACACAAATTATTGGGTCTAGACCAACGGTTCGGTTCAAGTTTCGTTGAATTCTAAGAACGTACAAAATTTACCACACAAATTCTTAGGTCTAGACCAACGTTTGGGTCAAGTTTTGTCGAATTCTGAGAACGTTCAAAATTTAGCTTTGCACGGTTTTATTAGAGCAAGTTGTTTCCCTTTTATACAAACTTGTAATTATTATTACGCTTAATAAATTTACTACACAAAGTCTTCGGTCTAGACCAACGTTTGGGTCAAGTATCGTCGAATTCTGAGAATGTTCAAACTTTAAGTGCTTTGCACTGTTTTAGTAGAGCAAGTTTGTTTCCCTTTTATACAAACTTATAGTTATTATTACGCTTAGCAAATTTACCATAATTCTAGGGTCTAGACCAACGATTAGGTCAAGTTTCATCGAATGCTGAGAACGTTCAAAATTTATCTGTTTATTTGCACGATTTTATTATTGCAAGTTTGTTTCCCTTTTATTAAAACTTGTAGTTATTAATACGCTTAGCAAATTTATTACACAAATTCTTGGGACTAGACCAAGGTTTGGGTCAAGTTTCGTCGAATTCTGAGAATGTTAAAAATTTAGCTGTTTTGCACGGTTTTACTAGAACAAGTTTGTTTCCCTTTTATACAAACTTATAGTTATTATTACGCTTAGCAAATTTACCATAATTCTAGGGTCTAGACCAACGATTAGGTCAAGTTTCATCGAATGCTGAGAACGTTCAAAATTTATCTGTTTATTTGCACGATTTTATTATTGCAAGTTTGTTTCCCTTTTATACAAACTTGTAGTTATTAATACGCTTAGCAAATTTACTACACAAATTCTTTGGACTAGACCAATGTTTGGGTCAAGTTTCGTCGAATTCTAACAACGTTGAAAATTTAGTTGTTTTGCACGGTTTTATTAGAGCAAGTTTGAATCCCTTTTATACAAACTTGTAGTTATGATTACACTTTGCAAATATACCACACAAATTCTTAGGTCTAGACCAACGTTTGTGTTAAGATTCGTCGAATTCTGAGAACGTCCAAAATTTAGATTTTTGTACGGTTTTATTAAAGCAAGTTTGTTTCCCTTTTATCAATATTTTTAGTTATTATTACCCTTGAAAAATTTACCACATAAATTCTTGGGTCTAGACCAATGTTTGGGTCAAGTTTCGTCGAATTCTGAGAACGTTCAAAATTTAGCTGTTTTGCACGGTTTTATTAGAACTATTTTGTTTCCCTTTTATACAAACTTGTAGTTCTTATTACGCTTAGCAAATTTACCACACAAATTCTTGGGTCTAGACAAACATTTGGGTCAAATTTTGTTGAATTATGAGAACGTTCAAAATTTAGCTGTTTTGTACGGTTTTATTAGAGCAAGTTTGTTTCCATTTTATACAAACTTGTAGTTATTATTACGCTTAGCAAACTTATAACACAAATTCTTGGGTCTAGACCAATGATTGTGTCAAGTTTCGTCGAATTCTGAGAACGTTCAAAATTTAGCTGTTTTGTACGGTTTTATTAGAGCAAGTTTGTCTCCCTTTTATACAAACTTGTAGTTACTTTTAAGCAAATTTACAAACACAAATTTTAATAGCAAATTTACCACACAAATTCTTTGGTCTAGACCAACTTTTGTATCAAGTTTCGTCGAATTCTGCAAACGTTTAAAATTTAGCTGTTTTGCACGGTTTTATTAGAGCAAGTTTGTCTCCCTTTTGTACAAACTTGTAGTTATTATTACGCTTAGAAAATTTACTACACAAATTCTTGGGTCTAGACCAATGTTTTGGTTCAAGTTTCGTCGAATTCGGACAATGTTCAAAATTTAGCTTTTTCACGATTTTATTAGAGCAAGTTTCTTTCATTTTTATACAAAATTGAAGTTATTATTACGCTTAGCAAATTTACTACACAAATTCTTGGGTCTAGACCAACGTTTTGATCAAGTTTCGTCGAATTCTGAGAACGTTCAAAATTTAGCTGTTTTGCACGGTTTTATTAGAGCAAGTTTGATTTCCTTTATACAAACTTGTAATTATTATTACGCTTAGCACATTTGCCACACAAATTATTGGGTCTAGACCAACGGTTCGGTTCAAGTTTCGTTGAATTCTAAGAACGTACAAAATTTACCACACAAATTCTTATGTCTAGACCAACGTTTGGGTCAAGTTTTGTCGAATTCTGAGAACGTTCAAAATTTAGCTTTGCACGGTTTTATTAGAGCAAGTTGTTTCCCTTTTATACAAACTTGTAGTTATTATTACGCTTAATAAATTTACTACACAAGGTCTTGGGTCTAGACCAACGTTTGGGTCAAGTATCGTCGAATTCTGAGAACGTTCAAACTTTAAGTGCTTTGCACTGTTTTAGTAGAGCAAGTTTGTTTCCCTTTTATACAAACTTATAGTTATTATTACACTTAGCAAATTTACCATAATTCTAGGGTCTAGACCAACGTTTAGGTCAAGTTTCATCGAATTCTGAGAACGTTCAAAATTTATCTATTTATTTGCATGATTTTATTATTTCAAGTTTGTTTCCCTTTTATTAAAACTTGTAGTTATTAATACGCTTAGCAAATTTATTACACAAATTCTTGGGACTAGACCAAGGTTTGGGTCAAGTTTCGTCGAATTTTGAGAATGTTAAAAATTTAGCTGTTTTGCACGGTTTTACTAGAACAAGTTTGTTTCCCTTTTATACAAACTTACAGTTATTATTACGCTTAGCAAATTTACCATAATTCTAGGGTCTAGACCAACGATTAGGTCAAGTTTCATCGAATGCTGAGAACGTTCAAAATTTATCTGTTTATTTGCACGATTTTATTATTGCAAGTTTGTTTCCCTTTTATACAAACTTGTAGTTATTAATACGCTTAGCAAATTTACTACACAAATTCTTTGGACTAGACCAATGTTTGGGTCAAGTTTCGTCGAATTCTAACAACGTTGAAAATTTAGTTGTTTTGCACGGTTTTATTAGAGCAAGTTTGAATCCCTTTTATACAAACTTGTAGTTATGATTACACTTTGCAAATATACCACACAAATTCTTAGGTCTAGACCAACGTTTGTGTTAAGATTCGTCGAATTCTGAGAACGTCCAAAATTTAGATTTTTGTACGGTTTTATTAAAGCAAGTTTGTTTCCCTTTTATCAATATTTTTAGTTATTATTACCCTTGAAAAATTTACCACATAAATTCTTGGGTCTAGACCAATGTTTGGGTCAAGTTTCGTCGAATTCTGAGAACGTTCAAAATTTAGCTGTTTTGCACGGTTTTATTAGAACTAGTTTGTTTCCCTTTTATACAAACTTGTAGTTCTTATTACGCTTAGCAAATTTACCACACAAATTCTTGGGTCTAGACAAACATTTGGGTCAAATTTTGTTGAATTATGAGAACGTTCAAAATTTAGCTGTTTTGTACGGTTTTATTAGAGCAAGTTTGTTTCCATTTTATACAAACTTGTAGTTATTATTACGCTTAGCAAACTTATAACACAAATTCTTGGGTCTAGACCAATGATTGTGTCAAGTTTCGTCGAATTCTGAGAACGTTCAAAATTTAGCTGTTTTGTACGGTTTTATTAGAGCAAGTTTGTCTCCCTTTTATACAAACTTGTAGTTACTTTTAAGCAAATTTACAAACACAAATTTTAATAGCAAATTTACCACACAAATTCTTCGGTCTAGACCAACTTTTGTATCAAGTTTCGTCGAATTCTGCAAACGTTTAAAATTTAGCTGTTTTGCACGGTTTTATTAGAGCAAGTTTGTCTCCCTTTTGTACAAACTTGTAGTTATTATTACGCTTAGAAAATTTACTACAGAAATTCTTGGGTCTAGACCAATGTTTTGGTTCAAGTTTCGTCGAATTCGGACAATGTTCAAAATTTAGCTTTTTCACGATTTTATTAGAGCAAGTTTCTTTCATTTTTATACAAAATTGAAGTTATTATTACGCTTAGCAAATTTACTACACAAATTCTTGGGTCTAGACCAACGTTTTGATCAAGTTTCGTCGAATTCTGAGAACGTTCAAAATTTAGCTGTTTTGCACGGTTTTATTAGAGCAAGTTTGATTTCCTTTATACAAACTTGTAATTATTATTACGCTTAGCACATTTGCCACACAAATTATTGGGTCTAGACCAACGGTTCGGTTCAAGTTTCGTTGAATTCTAAGAACGTACAAAATTTACCACACAAATTCTTATGTCTAGACCAACGTTTGGGTCAAGTTTTGTCGAATTCTGAGAACGTTCAAAATTTAGCTTTGCACGGTTTTATTAGAGCAAGTTGTTTCCCTTTTATACAAACTTGTAGTTATTATTACGCTTAATAAATTTACTACACAAGGTCTTGGGTCTAGACCAACGTTTGGGTCAAGTATCGTCGAATTCTGAGAACGTTCAAACTTTAAGTGCTTTGCACTGTTTTAGTAGAGCAAGTTTGTTTCCCTTTTATACAAACTTATAGTTATTATTACACTTAGCAAATTTACCATAATTCTAGGGTCTAGACCAACGTTTAGGTCAAGTTTCATCGAATTCTGAGAACGTTCAAAATTTATCTATTTATTTGCATGATTTTATTATTTCAAGTTTGTTTCCCTTTTATTAAAACTTGTAGTTATTAATACGCTTAGCAAATTTATTACACAAATTCTTGGGACTAGACCAAGGTTTGGGTCAAGTTTCGTCGAATTCTGAGAATGTTAAAAATTTAGCTGTTTTGCACGGTTTTACTAGAACAAGTTTGTTTCCCTTTTATACAAACTTATAGTTATTATTACGCTTAGCAAATTTACCATAATTCTAGGGTCTAGACCAACGATTAGGTCAAGTTTCATCGAATGCTGAGAACGTTCAAAATTTATCTGTTTATTTGCACGATTTTATTATTGCAAGTTTGTTTCCCTTTTATACAAACTTGTAGTTATTAATACGCTTAGCAAATTTACTACACAAATTCTTTGGACTAGACCAATGTTTGGGTCAAGTTTCGTCGAATTCTAAGAACGTTTAAAATTTAGTTGTTTTGCACGGTTTTATTAGAGCAAGTTTGATTCCCTTTTATACAAACTTGTAGTTATGATTACACTTTGCAAATATACCACACAAATTCTTAGGTCTAGACCAACGTTTGTGTTAAGATTCGTCGAATTCTGAGAACGTCCAAAATTTAGATTTTTGTACGGTTTTATTAAAGCAAGTTTGTTTCCCTTTTATCAATATTTTTAGTTATTATTACCCTTGAAAAATTTACCACATAAATTCTTGGGTCTAGACCAATGTTTGGGTCAAGTTTTGTCGAATTCTGAGAACGTTCAAAATTTAGCTGTTTTGCACGGTTTTATTAGAACTAGTTTGTTTCCCTTTTATACAAACTTGTAGTTCTTATTACGCTTAGAAATTTACCACACAAATTCTTGGGTCTAGACAAACGTTTGGGTCAAGTTTTGTTGAATTATGAGAACGTTCAAAATTTAGCTGTTTTGTACGGTTTTATTAGAGCAAGTTTGTTTCCATTTTATACAAACTTGTAGTTATTATTACGCTTAGCAAACTTATAACACAAATTCTTGGGTCTAGACCAATGATTGTGTCAAGTTTAATCGAATTCTGAGAACGTTCAAAATTTAGCTGTTTTGTACGGTTTTATTAGAGCAAGTTTGTCTGCCTTTTATACAAACTTGTAGTAACTTTTAAGCAAATTTACAAACACAAATTTTAATAGCAAATTTACCACACAAATTCTTCGGTCTAGACCAACTTTTGTATCAAGTTTCGTCGAATTCTGCAAACGTTTAAAATTTAGCTGTTTTGCACGGTTTTATTAGAGCAAGTTTGTCTCCCTTTTGTACAAACTTGTAGTTATTATTACGCTTAGAAAATTTACTACACAAATTCTTGGGTCTAGACCAATGTTTTGGTTCAAGTTTCGTCGAATTCGGACAATGTTCAAAATTTAGCTTTTTCACGATTTTATTAGAGCAAGTTTCTTTCATTTTTATACAAAATTGTAGTTATTATTACGCTTAGCAAATTTACTACACAAATTCTTGGGTCTAGACCAACGTTTTGATCAAGTTTCGTCGAATTCTGAGAACGTTCAAAATTTAGCTGTTTTGCACGGTTTTATTAGAGCAAGTTTGATTCCCTTTATACAAACTTGTAATTATTATTACGCTTAGCACATTTGCCACACAAATTATTGGGTCTAGACCAACGGTTCGGTTCAAGTTTCGTTGAATTCTAAGAACGTACAAAATTTACCACACAAATTCTTATGTCTAGACCAACGTTTGGGTCAAGTTTTGTCGAATTCTGAGAACGTTCAAAATTTAGCTTTGCACGGTTTTATTAGAGCAAGTTGTTTCCCTTTTATACAAACTTGTAGTTATTATTACGCTTAATAAATTTACTACACAAGGTCTTGGGTCTAGACCAACGTTTGGGTCAAGTATCGTCGAATTCTGAGAACGTTCAAACTTTAAGTGCTTTGCACTGTTTTAGTAGAGCAAGTTTGTTTCCCTTTTATACAAACTTATAGTTATTATTACACTTAGCAAATTTACCATAATTCTAGGGTCTAGACCAACGTTTAGGTCAAGTTTCATCGAATTCTGAGAACGTTCAAAATTTATCTATTTATTTGCATGATTTTATTATTTCAAGTTTGTTTCCCTTTTATTAAAACTTGTAGTTATTAATACGCTTAGCAAATTTATTACACAAATTCTTGGGACTAGACCAAGGTTTGGGTCAAGTTTCGTCGAATTCTGAGAATGTTAAAAATTTAGCTGTTTTGCACGGTTTTACTAGAACAAGTTTGTTTCCCTTTTATACAAACTTATAGTTATTATTACGCTTAGCAAATTTACCATAATTCTAGGGTCTAGACCAACGATTAGGTCAAGTTTCATCGAATGCTGAGAACGTTCAAAATTTATCTGTTTATTTGCACGATTTTATTATTGCAAGTTTGTTTCCCTATTATACAAACTTGTAGTTATTAATACGCTTAGCAAATTTACTACACAAATTCTTTGGACTAGACCAATGTTTGGGTCAAGTTTCGTCGAATTCTAAGAACGTTTAAAATTTAGTTGTTTTGCACGGTTTTATTAGAGCAAGTTTGATTCCCTTTTATACAAACTTGTAGTTATGATTACACTTTGCAAATATACCACACAAATTCTTAGGTCTAGACCAACGTTTGTGTTAAGATTTGTCGAATTCTGAGAACGTCCAAAATTTAGATTTTTGTACGGTTTTATTAAAGCAAGTTTGTTTCCCTTTATTCAATATTTTTAGTTATTATTACCCTTGAAAAATTTACCACATAAATTCTTGGGTCTAGACCAATGTTTGGGCCAAGTTTCGTCGAATTCTGGTAACGCTCAAAATTTAGCTGTTTCTTGAACGGTTTTATTAGAACAAGTTTGTTTCCCTTTTATACAAAATCCTATTAAACTTAGCAAATTTACAACACAAATTCTATGGTCTAGACCAATTTTTGAGTCAAATTTCATCGAATTCTGGTAACGTTTAAAATGTAACTGTTTTGCACGGTTTTATTATAACTTGTTTGTTTCTCTTTTATACAAACTTGTAGTTGTTATTACGCTTAGCAAATTTACCACACAAACTGTTGGGTCTAGACCAAAATTTGGGTCAAGTTTCGTTGAATTCTGAGAATTTTCAAAATTTAGTTGTTTTGCACGGTTTTATTAGAGCAAGATTGTTTCCGTTTTATACAAACTTGTAGTTATTATTAAAGCTTAGCAAATTACCACACAAATTCTTAGGTCTAAACCAACGTTTGGGTCAAGTTTCGTCGAATTCTAAAAACGTTTAAAGTTTAGCTGTTTTGTACGGTTTTATTAAAGTAAGTTCGTTTGCCTTTTATAAAAACTTGTAGTTATTATTATGCTTAGCAAATTTACAACACAAATTCATGGGTCTAGACCAACGTTTGTGTCAAGTTTCATCGAATTCTGAGAACGTTCAAAATTTAGCTTTGCACAATTTTATTATAGCAACTTTGTTTCCCTTTTATACAAACTTGTAGTTATTATTACGCTTACCAAATTTACCACAGAAATGCTTGGATTTAGACAAACGTTTGGGTCAAGTTTCATCGAATTCTGAGAACGTTCAAAATTTAGTTGTTTTGCACGGTTTTATTAGTGCAAGTTTGTTTCCCTTTTATACAAACTTGTAGTTATTATTAAAGCTTAGCAAATTACCACACAAATTCTTAGGTCTAAACCAACGTTTGGGTCAAGTTTCGTCGAATTCTAAGAACGTTTAAAGTTTAGCTGTTTTGTACGGTTTTATTAAAGTAAGTTTGTTTGCCTTTTATAAAACCTGTAGTTATTATTATGCTTAGTAAATTTACAATACAAATTCATGGGTCTAGACCAACGTTTGGGTCAAGTTTCGTCGAATTCTGAGAACTTTCAAAATTAAGCTTTGCACGATTTTATTAGAGCAACTTCGTTTCCCTTTTATACAATCTTTTAGTTATTATCACGCTTAAAAAATTTACTACACAAATTCTTGGGCCTAGACCAATGTTTTAGGTCAAGTTTCGTCGAATTCTGAGAACGTTCAAAATTTAGCTGTTTTGTACGGTTTTATTAAAGCAAGTTTGTTCTCCTTTTATAAAAACTTGTAGTTATTATTACGCATAGCAAATTTACCACACATATTCTTGGGTCGAAACCTACGTTGGGGCCAAGTTTCGTCGAATTCTGATAACGTTCAAAATTTAGCTGTTTCTTGAACGGTTTTATTAGAACAAGTTTGTTTCCCTTTTATACAAAATCGTAGTTATTATTAAACTTAGCAAATTACCAGACAAATTCTATGGTCTAGACCAATTTTTGGGTCAAATTTCATCGAATTCTGGTAACGTTCAAAATGTAACTATTTTGCACGGTTTTATTATAATTAGTTTGTTTCCCTTTTTATACAAACTTGTAGTTGTTATTACACTTAACAAATTTACCACACAAACTGTTGGGTCTAGACCAACGTTTGGGTCAAGTTTCGTTGAATTCTGAGAATTTTCAAAATTTAGCTGTTTTGCACGGTTTTATTAGAGCAAGATTGTTTCCCTTTTATACAAACTTGTAGTTATTATTAAAGGTTAGCAAATTACCACACAAATTCTTAGGTCTAAACCAACGTTTGGGTCAAGTTTCGTCGAATTCTAAGAACGTTTAAAGTTTAGCTGTTTTGTACGGTTTTATTAAAGTAAGTTCGTTTGCCTTTTATAAAAACTTGTAGTTATTATTATGCTTAGCAAATTTACAACACAAATTCATGGGTCTAGACCAACGCTTAGGTCAAATTTCGTCGAATTCTGAGAACGTTCAAAATTTAGCTTTGCACAATTTTATTATAGCAACTTTGTTTCCCTTTTATACAAACTTGTAGTTATTATTACGCTTAGCAAATTTACCACAGAAATGCTTGGGTTCAGACAAACGTTTGGGTCACGTTTCATCGAATTCTGAGAACGTTCAAAATTTAGTTGTTTTGCACGGTTTTATTAGTGCAAGTTTGTTTCCCTTTTATAAAAACTTGTAGTTATTATTATGCTTAGCAAATTACCACACAAATTCTTGGGTCTGGACGAACGTTTGGGTCATGTTTCGTCAAATTCTAAGAACGTTAAAACTTTAGCTGTTTTGTACGGTTTTATTTAAGTAAGTTAGTCTGCCTTTTATAAAAACCTGTAGTTATTATTATGCTTAGTAAATTTACAATACAAATTCATGGGTCTAGACCAACGTTTGGGTCAAGTTTCGTCGAATTCTGAGAATGTTCAAAATTAAGCTTTGCCTGATTTTATTAGAGCAACTTCGTTTCCCTTTTATACAAACTTTTAGTTATTATCACGCTTAAAAAATTTACTACACAAATTCTTGGGCCTAGACAAACGTTTTGGGTCAAGTTTTGTCGAATTCTGAGAACGTTCAAAATTTAGCTGTTTTGTACGGTTTTATTAAAGCAAGTTTGTTCTCCTTTTATAAAAACTTGTAGTTATTATTACGCTTAGCAAATTTACCACAAAAATTCTTGGGTCTAAACCTACGTTTGGGCCAAGTTTCGTCGAATTCTTGTAACGTTCAAAATTTAGCTGTTTCTTGAATGGTTTTATTAGAACAAGTTTGTTTCCCTTTTATACAAAATCGTAGTTATTATTAAACTTAGCAAATTTACCACACAAATTCTATGGTCTAGACCAATTTTTGGGTCAAATTTCATCGAATTCTGGTAACGTTCAAAATGTAACTGTTTTGAACGGTTTTATTATAACTAGTTTGTTTCCCTTTTATACAAACTTGTAGTTGTTATTATGCTTAACAAATTTACCACACAAACTGTTGGGTCTAGACCAACGTTTGGGTCAAGTTTCGTTGAATTCTGAGAATTTTCAAAATTTAGCTGTTTTGCACGGTTTTATGAGAGCAAGATTGTTTCCCTTTTATACAAACTTGTAGTTATTATTAAAGCTTAGCAAATTACCACACAAATTCTTAGGTCTAAACCAACGTTTGGGTCAAGTTTCGTCGAATTCTAAGAACGTTTAAAGTTTAGCTGTTTTGTGCGGTTTTATTAAAGTAAGTTCGTTTGCCTTTTATAAAAACTTGTAGTTATTATTATGCTTAGCAAATTTACAACACAAATTCATGGGTCTAGACCAACGTTTGGGTCAAGTTTCGTCGAATTCGAAGAACGTTCAAAATTTAGCTTTGCACAATTTTATTGTAGCAACTTTGTTTCCCTTTTATACAAACTTGTAGTTATTATTACGCTTAGCAAATTTACCACAGAAATGCTTGGGTTTAGACAAACGTTTGGGTCAAGTTTCATCGAATTCTGAGAACGTTCAAAATTTAGTTGTTTTGCACGGTTTTATTAGTGCCAGTTTGTTTCCCTTTTATAAAAACTTGTAGTTATTATTATGCTTAGCAAATTACCACACAAATTCTTGGGTCTGGACGAACATTTGGGTCATGTTTCGTCAAATTCTAAGAACATTCAAACTTTAGCTGTTTTCTACGGTTTTATTTAAGTAAGTTTGTCTGCCTTTTATAAAAACCTGTAGTTATTATTATGCTTAGTAAATTTACAATACAAATTATTGGGTGTAGACCAACGTTTGGGTCAAGTTTCGTCGATTTCTGAAACGTTCAAAATTAAGCTTTGCACAATTTTATTAGAGCAACTTCGTTTCCCTTTTATACAAACTTTTAGTTATTATCACGCTTAAAAAATTACTACACAAATTCTTGGGCCTAGACCAACGTTTTAGGTCAAGTTTCGTCGAATTCTGAGAACGTTCAAAATTTAGCTGTTTTGTACGGTTTTATTAAAGCAAGTTTGTTCTCCTTTTATAAAAACTTGTAGTTATTATTACGCATAGCAAATTTACCACACATATTCTTGGGTCGAAACCTACGTTGGGGCCAAGTTTTGTCGAATTCTGATAACGTTCAAAATTTAGCTGTTTCTTGAACGGTTTTATTAGAACAAGTTTGTTTCCCTTTTATACAAAATCGTAGTTATTATTAAACTTAGCAAATTTACCAGACAAATTCTATGGTCCAGACCAATTTTTGGGTCAAATTTCATCGAATTCTAGTAACGTTCAAAATGTAACTGTTTTGCACGGTTTTATTATAACTAGTTTGTTTCCCTTTTATACAAACTTGTAGTTGTTATTACGCTTAACAAATTTACCACACAAACTGTTAGGTCTAGACCAACGTCTGGGTCAAGTTTCGTTGAATTCTGAGAATTTTCAAAATTTAGCTATTTTGCACGGTTTTATTAGAGCAAGATTGTTTCCCTTTTATACAAACTTGTAGTTATTATTAAAGCTTAGCAAATTACCACACAAATTCTTAGGTCTAAACCAACGTTTTGTTCAAGTTTCGTCGAATTCTAAGAACGTTTAAAGTTTAGCTGTTTTGTACGGTTTTATTAAAGTAAGTTTGTTTGCCTTTTATAAAAACTTGTAGTTATTATTATGCTTAGCAAATTTACAACACAAATTCATGGGTCTAGACCAACGTTTGGGTCAAGTTTCGTCGAATTCTGAGAACGTTCAAAATTTAGCTTTGCACAATTTTATTATTGCAACTTTGTTTCCCTTTTATACAAAGTTGTAGTTATTATTACGGTTAGCAAATTTACCACATAAATGCTTGGGTTTAGACAAACGTTTGGGTCAAGTTTCATCGAATTCTGAGAACGTTCAAAATTTAGTTGTTTTGCACGGTTTTATTAGTGCAAGTTTGTTTCCCTTTTATAAAAACTTGTAGTTATTATTATGCTTAGCAAATTACCACACAAATTCTTGGGTCTGGACGAACGTTTGGGTCAAGTTTCGTCAAATTCTAAGTACGTTAAAGCTTTAGCTGTTTTGTACGGTTTTATTTAAGTAAGTTTGTCTGCCTTTTATAAAAACCTGTAGTTATTATTATGCTTAGTAAATTTACAATACAAATTCATGGGTCTAGACCAACGTTTGGGTCAAGTTTCGTCGAATTCTGAGAACGTTCAAAATTAAGCTTTGCACGATTTTATTAGAGCAACTTCGTTTCCCTTTTATACAAAATTTTAGTTATTATCACGCTTAAAAAATTTACGACACAAATTCTTAGGCCTAGACCAACGTTTTGGGTCAAGTTTTGTCGAATTCTGAGAACGTTCAAAATTTAGCTGTTTTGTACGGTTTATTAAAGCAAGTTTGTTCTCCTTTTATAAAAACTTGTAGTTATTATTACGCTTAGCAAATTACCACACAAATTCTTGGGTCTAAACCTACGTTTGGGCCAAGTTTCGTCGAATTCTGGTAACGTTCAAAATTTAGTTGTTTCTTGAACGGTTTTATTAGAACAAGTTTGTTTCCCTTTTATACAAAATCGTAGTTATTATTAAACTTAGCAAATTTACCACACAAATTCTATGGTCTAGACCAATTTTTGGGTCAAATTTAATCGAATTCTGACGTTCAAAATGTAACTGTTTTGCACGGTTTTATTATAACTAGTATGTTTCCCTTTTATACAAACTTGTAGTTGTTATTATGCTTATCAAATTTACCACATAAACTGTT
The DNA here is from genome assembly GCF_026168435.1 of Sesamum indicum. Lineage (NCBI taxonomy): Eukaryota > Viridiplantae > Streptophyta > Magnoliopsida > Lamiales > Pedaliaceae > Sesamum > Sesamum indicum. Next base: position 11,105,481 of record NC_142658.1, on the reverse strand, counting down.
GGGTCTAGACCAACGTTTGGGTCTAGACCAACGTTTGGGTCAAGTTTCGTTGAATTTTGAGAATTTTTAAAATTTAGCTGTTTTGCACGGTTTTATTAGAGCAAGATTGTTTCCCTTTTATACAAACTTGTAGTTATTATTAAAGCTTAACAAATTACCACACAAATTCTTAGGCCTAAACCAACATTTGGGTCAAGTTTCGTCGAATTCTAAGAACGTTTAAAGTTTAGCTGTTTTATACGCTTTTATTAAAGTAAGTTTGTTTGCCTTTTATAAAAACTTGTAGTTATTATTATGCTTAGCAAATTTACAACACAAATTCATGGGTCTAGACCAACGCTTAGGTCAAATTTCGTCGAATTCTGAGAACGTTCAAAATTTAGCTTTGCACAATTTTATTATAGCAACTTTGTTTCCCTTTTATACAAACTTGTAGTTATTATTACGCTTAGCAAATTTACCACAGAAATGCTTGGGTTCAGACAAACGTTTGGGTCACGTTTCATCGAATTCTGAGAACGTTCAAAATTTAGTTGTTTTGCACGGTTTTATTAGTGCAAGTTGGTTTCCCTTTTATAAAAACTTGTAGTTATTATTATGCTTTGCAAATTACCACACAAATTCTTGGGTCTGGACGAACGTTTGGATCAAGTTTCGTCAAATTCAAAGAACGTTCAAACATTAGCTGTTTTGTACGGTTTTATTTAAGTAAGTTTGTCTGCCTTTTATAAAAACCTGTAGTTATTATTATGCTTAGTAAATTTACAATACAAATTATTGGGTCTAGACCAACGTTTGGATCAAGTTTCGTCGATTTTTGAAACGTTCAAAATTAAGCTTTGCACGATTTTATTAGAGCAACTTCGTTTCCCTTTTATACAAACTTTTAGTTATTATCACGCTTAAAAAATTTACTACACAAATTCTTGGGCCTAGACCAAGGTTTTGGGTCAAGTTTCGTCGAATTCTGAGAACGTTCAAAATTTAGCTGTTTTGTTCGATTTTATTAAAGCAAGTTTGTTCTCCTTTTATAAAAACTTGAAGTTATTATTACGCTTAGCAAATTTACCACACAAATTCTTGGGTCTAAACCTACGTTTGGGCCAAGTTTCGTCGAATTCTGGTAACGTTCAAAATTTAGCTGTTTTTGAACAGTTTTATTAGAACATGTTTGCTTCCCTTTTATACAAAATCGTAGTTATTATTAAACTTAGCAAATTTACCACACAAATTCTATGGTCTAGACCAATTTTTGGGTCAAATTTCATCGAATTCTAGTAACGTTCAAAATGTAACTGTTTTGCACGGTTTTATTATAATTAGTTTGTTTCCATTTTATACAAACTTGTAGTTGTTATTACGCTTAACAAATTTACCACACAAACTGTTAGGTCTAGACCAACGTTTGGGTCAAGTTTCGTTGAATTCTGAGAATTTTCAAAATTTAGCTATTTTGCACGGTATTTATTAGAGCAAAATTGTTTCCCTTTTATACAAACTTGTAGTTATTATTAAAGCTTAGCAAATTACCACACAAATTCTTAGGTCTAAACCAACGTTTTGGTCAAGTTTCGTCGAATTCTAAGAACGTTTAAAGTTTAGCTGTTTTGTACGGTTTTATTAAAATAAGTTTGTTTGCCTTTTATAAAAACTGGTAGTTATTATTATGCTTAGCAAATTTACAACACAAATTCATGGGTCTAGACCAACGTTTGGGTCAAGTTTCGTCGAATTCTGAGAACGTTCAAAATTTAGCTTTGCACAATTTTATTATAGCAACTTTGTTTCCTTTTTATACAAACTTGTAGTTATTATTACGCTTACCAAATTTACCACAGAAATGCTTGGGTTTAGACAAACGTTTGGGTCAAGTTTCATCGAATTCTGAGAACGTTTAAAATTTAGTTGTTTTGGACGGCTTTATTAGTGCAAGTTTGTTTCCCTTTTATAAATACTTGTAGTTATTATTATGCTTAGCAAATTACCATACAAATTCTTGGGTCTGGACGAACGTTTGGGTCAAGTTTCGTCAAATTCTAAGAACGTTCAAACTTTAGCTGTTTTGTACGGTTTTATTTAAGTAAGTTTGTCTGCCTTTTATAAAAACCTGTGGTTATTATTATGCTTAGTAAATTTACAATACAAATTCATGGGTCTAGACCAACGTTTGGGTCAAGTTTCGTCGAATTCTGAGAACGTTCAAAATTAAGCTTTGCACGATTTTATTAGAGCAACTTCGTTTCCCTTTTATACAAACTTTTAGTTATTATCACGCATAAAAAATTTACTACACAAATTCTTGGGCCTAGACCAACGTTTTGGGTCAAGTTTTGTCGAATTCTGAAAACATTCAAAATTTAGTTGTTTTGTACAGTTTTATTAAAGCAAGTTTGCTCTGCTTTTATAAAAACTTGTAGTTATTATTACGCTTAGCAAATTTACCACACAAATTCTTGGGTCTAAACCTACGTTTGAGCCAAGTTTCGTCGAATTCTGGTAACGTTCAAAATTTAGCTGTTTCTTGAACGGTTTTATTAGAACAAGTTTGTTTCCCTTTTATACAAAATCGTAGTTGTTATTAAACTTTGTAAATTTACCACACAAATTCTATGGTCCAGACCAATTTTTGGGTCAAATTTCATCGAATTCTGGTAACGTTCAAAATGTAACTATTTTGCACGGTTTTATTATAATTAGTTTGTTTCCCTTTTTATACAAACTTGTAGTTGTTATTACACTTAACAAATTTACCACACAAACTGTTGGGTCTAGACCAACGTTTGGGTCAAGTTTCGTTGAATTCTGAGAATTTTCAAAATTTAGCTGTTTTGCACGGTTTTATTAGAGCAAGATTGTTTCCCTTTTATACAAACTTGTAGTTATTATTAAAGCTTAGCAAATTACCACACAAATTCTTAGGTCTAAACCAACGTTTGGGTCAAGTTTCGTCGAATTCTAAGAACGTTTAAAGTTTAGCTGTTTTGTACGGTTTTATTAAAGTAAGTTCGTTTGCCTTTTATAAAAACTTGTAGTTATTATTATGCTTAGCAAATTTACAACACAAATTCATGGGTCTAGACCAACGCTTAGGTCAAATTTCGTCGAATTCTGAGAACGTTCAAAATTTAGCTTTGCACAATTTTATTATAGCAACTTTGTTTCCCTTTTATACAAAGTTGTAGTTATTATTACGGTTAGCAAATTTACCACAGAAATGCTTGGGTTTAGACAAACGCTTGGGTCAAGTTTCATCGAATTCTGAGAACGTTCAAAATTTAGTTGTTTTGCACGGTTTTATTAGTGCAAGTTTGTTTTCCTTTTATAAAAACTTGTAGTTATTATTATGCTTAGCAAATTACCACACAAATTCTTGGGTCTGGACGAACGTTTGGGTCAAGTTTCGTCAAATTCTAAGTACGTTAAAACTTTAGCTGTTTTGTACGGTTTTATTTAAGTAAGTTTGTCTGCCTTTTATAAAAACCTGTAGTTATTATTATGCTTAGTAAATTTACAATACAAATTCATGGGTCTAGACCAACGTTTGGGTCAAGTTTCGTCGAATTCTGAGAACGTTCAAAATTAAGCTTTGCACGATTTTATTAGAGCAACTTCGTTTCCCTTTTATACAAAATTTTAGTTATTATCACGCTTAAAAAATTTACGACACAAATTCTTAGGCCTGGACCAACGTTTTGGGTCAAGTTTTGTCGAATTCTGAGAACGTTCAAAATTTAGCTGTTTTGTACGGTTTATTAAAGCAAGTTTGTTCTCCTTTTATAAAAACTTGTAGTTATTATTACGCTTAGCAAATTAACACACAAATTCTTGGGTCTAAACCTACGTTTGGGCCAAGTTTCGTCGAATTCTGGTAACGTTCAAAATTTAGTTGTTTCTTGAACGGTTTTATTAGAACAAGTTTGTTTCCCTTTTATACAAAATCGTAGTTATTATTAAACTTAGCAAATTTACCACACAAATTCTATGGTCTAGACCAATTTTTGGGTCAAATTTAATCGAATTCTGACGTTCAAAATGTAACTGTTTTGCACGGTTTTATTATAACTAGTATGTTTCCCTTTTATACAAACTTGTAGTTGTTATTATGCTTATCAAATTTACCACACAAACTGTTGGGTCTAGACCAACGTTTGGGTCTAGACCAACGTTTGGGTCAAGTTTCGTTGAATTTTGAGAATTTTTAAAATTTAGCTGTTTTGCACGGTTTTATTAGAGCAAGATTGTTTCCCTTTTATACAAACTTGTAGTTATTATTAAAGCTTAACAAATTACCACACAAATTCTTAGGCCTAAACCAACATTTGGGTCAAGTTTCGTCGAATTCTAAGAACGTTTAAAGTTTAGCTGTTTTATACGCTTTTATTAAAGTAAGTTTGTTTGCCTTTTATAAAAACTTGTAGTTATTATTATGCTTAGCAAATTTACAACACAAATTCATGGGTCTAGACCAACGTTTGGGTCAAGTTTCGTCGAATTCTGAGAACGTTCAAAATTTAGCTTTGCACAATTTTATTATAGCAACTTTGTTTCCCTTTTATACAAACTTGTAGTTATTATTACGCTTAGCAAATTTACCACAGTAATGCTTGGGTTTAGACAAACGTTTGGGTCAAGTTTCATTGAATTCTGAGAACGTTCAAAATTTAGTTGTTTTACACGGTTTTATTAGTGCAAGTTTGTTTCCCTTTTATAAAAACTTGTAGTTATTATTATGCTTTGCAAATTACCACACAAATTCTTGGGTCTGGACGAACGTTTGGATCAAGTTTCGTCAAATTCAAAGAACGTTCAAACATTAGCTGTTTTGTACGGTTTTATTTAAGTAAGTTTGTCTGCCTTTTATAAAACCTGTAGTTATTATTATGCTTAGTAAATTTACAATACAAATTCATGGGTCTAGACCGACGTTTGTGTCAAGTTTCGTCGAATTCTGAGAACGTTCAAAATTAAGCTTTGCACGATTTTATTAGAGCAACTGCGTTTCCCTTTTATACAAACTTTTAGTTATTATCACGCTTAATTAATTTACGACACAAATTCTTGGGCCAAGACCAACGTTTTGGGTCAAGTTTTGTCGAATTCTGAGAACGTTCAAAATTTAGCTGTTTTGTACGGTTTATTAAAGCAAGTTTGTTCTCCTTTTATAAAAACTTGTAGTTATTATTACGCTTAGCAAATTACCACACAAATTCTTGGGTCTAAACCTACGTTTGGGCCAAGTTTCGTCGAATTCTGGTAACGTTCAAAATTTAGTTGTTTCTTGAACGGTTTTATTAGAACAAGTTTGTTTCCCTTTTATACAAAATCGTAGTTATTATTAAACTTAGCAAATTTACCACACAAATTCTATGGTCTAGACCAATTTTTGGGTCAAATTTCATCGAATTCTGACGTTCAAAATGTAACTGTTTTGCACGGTTTTATTATAACTAGTATGTTTCCCTTTTATACAAACTTATAGTTGTTATTACGCTTATCAAATTTACCACACAAACTGTTGGGTCTAGACCAACGTTTGGGTCAAGTTTCGTTGAATTTTGACAATTTTCAAAATTTAGCTGTTTTGCACGGTTTTATTAGAGCAAGATGGTTTCCCTTTTATACAAACTTGTAGTTATTATTAAAGCTTAACAAATTACCACACAAATTCTTAGGCCTAAACCAACGTTTGGGTCAAGTTTCGTCGAATTCTAAGAACGTTTAAAGTTTAGCTGTTTTATACGCTTTTATTAAAGTAAGTTTGTTTGCCTTTTATAAAAACTTGTAGTTATTTTTATGCTTAGCAAATTTACAACACAAATTCATGGGTCTAGACCAACGTTTGGGTCAAGTTTCGTCGAATTCTGAGAACGTTCAAAATTTAGCTTTGCACAATTTTATTATAGCAACTTTGTTTCCCTTTTATACAAACTTGTAGTTATTATTACGCTTAGCAAATTTACCACAGTAATGCTTGGGTTTAGACAAACGTTTGGGTCAAGTTTCATTGAATTCTGAGAACGTTCAAAATTTAGTTGTTTTGCACGGTTTTATTAGTGCAAGTTTGTTTCCCTTTTATAAAAACTTGTAGTTATTATTATGCTTAGCAAATTACCACACAAATTTTTGGGTCTGGACGAACGTTTGGGTCAAGTTTCGTCAAATTCTAAGAACGTTCAAACTTTAGCTGTTTTGTACGGTTTTATTTAAGTAAGTTTGTCTGCCTTTTATAAAAACCTGTAGTTATTATTATGCTTAGTAAATTTACAATACAAATTATTGGGTCTAGACCAACGTTTGGATCAAGTTTCTTCGATTTTTGAAACGTTCAAAATTAAGCTTTGCACGATTTTATTAGAGCAACTTCGTTTCCCTTTTATACAAACTTTTAGTTATTATCACGCTTAAAAAATTTACTACACAAATTCTTGGGCCTAGACCAACGTTTTGGGTCAAGTTTTGTCGTATTCTGAAAACATTCAAAATTTAGTTGTTTTGTACGGTTTTATTAAAGCAAGTTTGCTCTCCTTTTATAAAAACTTGTAGTTATTATTACGCTTAGCAAATTTACCACACAAATTCTTGGGTCTAAACTTACGTTTGAGCCAAGTTTCGTCGAATTCTGGTAACGTTCAAAATTTAGCTGTTTTTTGAACGGTTTTATTAGAACAAGTTTGTTTCCCTTTTATACAAAATCGTAGTTGTTATTAAACTTTGTAAATTTACCACACAAATTCTATGGTCTAGACCAATTTTTGGGTCAAATTTCATCGAATTCTGGTAACGTTCAAAATGTAACTGTTTTGAACGGTTTTATTATAACTAGTTTGTTTCCCTTTTATACAAACTTGTAGTTGTTATTACGCTTAGCAAATTTACCACACAAACTGTTGGGTCTAGACCAACGATTGGGTCAAGTTTCGTTGAATTCTGAGAATTTTCAAAATTTAGCTGTTTTGCACGGTTTTATTAGATCAAGATTGTTTCCTTTTTATACAAACTTGTAGTTATTATTAAAGCTTAGCAAATTACCACACAAATTCTTAGGTCTAAACCAACGTTTGGGTCAAGTTTCGTCGAATTCTAAGAACGTTTAAAGTTTAGCTGTTTTGTACGGTTTTATTAAAGTAAGTTCGTTTGCCTTTTATAAAAACTTGTAGTTATTATTATGCTTAGCAAATTTACAACACCAATTCATGGGTCTAGACCAACGTTTGGGTCAAGTTTCGTCGAATTCTGAGAACGTTCAAAATTTAGCTTTGCACAATTTTATTATAGCAACTTTGTTTCCCTTTTATACAAACTTGTAGTTATTATTACGCTTACCAAATTTACCACAGAAATGCTTGGGTTTAGACAAACGTTTGGGTCAAGTTTCATCGAATTCTGAGAACGTTCAAAATTTAGTTGTTTTGGACGGTTTTATTAGTGCAAGTTTGTTTCCCTTTTATAAAAACTTGTAGTTATTATTATGCTTAGCAAATTACCATACAAATTCTTGGGTCTGGACGAACGTTTGGGTCAAGTTTCGTCAAATTCTAAGAACGTTCAAACTTTAGCTGTTTTGTACGGTTTTATTTAAGTAAGTTTGTCTGCCTTTTATAAAAACCTGTAGTTATTATTATGCTTAGTAAATTTACAATACAAATTCATGGGTCTAGACCAACGTTTGGGTCATGTTTCGTCGAATTCTGAGAACGTTCAAAATTAAGCTTTGCACGATTTTATTAGAGCAACTTCGATTCCCTTTTATACAAACTTTTAGTTATTATCACGCATAAAAAATTTACTACACAAATTCTTGGGCCTAGACCAACGTTTTGGATAAAGTTTTGTCGAATTTTGAAAACATTCAAAATTTAGTTGTTTTGTACGGTTTTATTAAAGCAAGTTTGCTCTCCTTTTATAAAAACTTGTAGTTATTATTACGCTTAGCAAATTTACCACACAAATTCTTGGGTCTAAACCTACGTTTAGGCCAAGTTTCGTCGAATTCTGGTAACGTTCAAAATTTAGCTGTTTCTTGAACGGTTTTATTAGAACAAGTTTGTTTCCTTTTTATACAAAATCATAGTTATTATTAAACTTTGCAAATTTACCGCACAAATTCTATGGTCTAGACCAATTTTTGGGTTAAATTTCATCGAATTCTGGTAACGTTCAAAATGTAACTGTTTTGAACGGTTTTATTATAACTAGTTTGTTTCCCTTTTATACAAACTTGTAGTTGTTATTACGCTTAGCAAATTTACCACACAAACTGTTGGGTCTAGACCAACGATTGGGTCAAGTTTCGTTGAATTCTGAGAATTTTCAAAATTTAGCTGTTTTGCACGGTTTTATTAGAGCAAGATTGTTTCCTTTTTATACAAACTTGTAGTTATTATTAAAGCTTAGCAAATTACCACACAAATTCTTAGGTCTAAACCAACGTTTGGGTCAAGTTTCGTCGAATTCTAAGAACGTTTAAAGTTTAGCTGTTTTGTACGGTTTATTAAAGTAAGTTCGTTTGCCTTTTATAAAAACTGGTAGTTATTATTATGCTTAGCAAATTTACAACACAAATTCATGGGTCTAGACCAACGTTTGGGTCAAGTTTCGTCGAATTCTGATAACGTTCAAAATTTAGCTTTGCACAATTTTATTATAGCAACTTTGTTTCCTTTTTATACAAACTTGTAGTTATTATTACGCTTACCAAATTTACCATAGAAATGCTTGGGTTTAGACAAACGTTTGGGTCAAGTTTCATCGAATTCTGAGAACATTTAAAATTTAGTTGTTTTGGACGGTTTTATTAGTGCAAGTTTGTTTCCCTTTTATAAAAACTTGTAGTTATTATTATGCTTAGCAAATTACCATACAAATTCTTGGGTCTGGACGAACGTTTGGGTCAAGTTTCGTCAAATTCTAAGAACGTTCAAACTTTAGCTGTTTTGTACGGTTTTATTTAAGTAAGTTTGTCTGCCTTTTATAAAAACCTATAGTTATTATTATGCTTAGTAAATTTACAATACAAATTCATGGGTCTAGACCAACGTTTGGATCAAGTTTCGTCGAATTCTGAGAACGTTCAAAATTAAGCTTTGCACGATTTTATTAGAGCAACTTCGTTTCCCTTTTATACAAACTTTTAGTTATTATCACGCTTAAAAAATTTACTACACAAATTCTTGGGCCTAAACCAATGTTTTGGGTCAAGTTTCGTCGAATTCTGAGAACGTTCAAAATTTAGCTGTTTTGTACGGTTTTATTAAAGCAAGTTTGTTCTCCTTTTATAAAAACTTGTAGTTATTATTACGCTTAGCAAATTTACCACACAAATTCTTGGGTCTAAACCTACGTTTGGGCCAAGTTTCGTCGAATTCTGGTAACGTTCAAAATTTAGCTGTTTCTTGAACGGTTTTATTAGAACAAGTTTGTTTCCCTTTTATACAAAATCGTAGTTATTATTAAACTTTGCAAATTTACCACACAAATTCTATGGTCTAGACCAATTTTTGGGTCAAATTTCATCGAATTCTGGTAACGTTCAAAATGTAACTGTTTTTGAACGGTTTTATTATAACTAGTTTGTTTCCCTTTTATACAAACTTATAGTTGTTATTACGCTTAGCAAATTTACCACACAAACTGTTGGGTCTAGACCAACGATTGGGTCAAGTTTCGTTGAATTCTGAGAATTTTCAAAATTTAGCTGTTTTGCACGGTTTTATTAGAGCAAGATTGTTTCCTTTTTATACAAACTTGTAGTTATTATTAAAGCTTAGCAAATTACCACACAAATTCTTAGGTCTAAACCAACGTTTGGGTCAAGTTTCGTCGAATTCTAAGAACGTTTAAAGTTTAGCTGTTTTGTACGGTTTTATTAGAGTAAGTTCGTTTGCCTTTTATAAAAACTTGTAGTTATTATTATGCTTAGCAAATTTACAACACAAATTCATGGGTCTAGACCAACGTTTGGGTCAAGTTTCGTCGAATTCTGATAACGTTCAAAATTTAGCTTTGCACAATTTTATTATAGCAACTTTGTTTCCCTTATATACAAACTTGTAGTTATTATTACGCTTACATAATTTACCACAGAAATGCTTGGGTTTAGAAAAACGTTGGGTCAAGTTTCATCGAATTCTTAGAACGTTCAAAATTTAGTTGTTTTGGACGGTTTTATTAGTGCAAGTTTGTTTCCCTTTTATAAAAACTTGTAGTTATTATTATGCTTAGCAAATTACCACACAAATTCTTGGGTCTGGACGAACGTTTGGGTCAAGCTTCGTCAAATTCTAAGAACGTTCAAACTTTAGCTGTTTTGTACGGTTTTATTTAAGTAAGTTTGTCTGCCTTTTATAAAAACCTGTAGTTATTATTATGCTTAGTAAATTTACAATACAAATTCATGGGTCTAGACCAACGTTTGGGTCAAGTTTCGTCGAATTCTGAGACCGTTCAAAATTAAGCTTTCCACGATTTTATTAGAGCAACTTCGTTTCCCTTTTATACAAACTTTTAGTTATTATCACGCTTAAAAAATTTACCACACAAATTCTTGGGCCTAAACCAATGTTCTGGGTCAAGTTTCGTCGAATTCTGAAAACGTTCAAAATTTAGCTGTTTTGTACGGTTTTATTAAAGCAAGTTTGTTCTCCTTTTATAAAAACTTGTAGTTATTATTACGCTTAGCAAATTTACCACACAAATTCTTGGGTCTAAACCTACGTTTGGGCCAAGTTTCGTCGAATTCTGGTACGTTCAAAATTTAGCTGTTTCTTGAACGGTTTTATTAGAACAAGTTTGTTTCCCTTTTATACAAAATCGTAGTTATTATTAAACTTTGCAAATTTACCACACAAATTCTATGGTCTAGACCAATTTTTGGGTCAAATTTCATCGAATTCTGGTAACGTTCAAAATGTAACTGTTTTGAACGGTTTTATTATAACTAGTTTGTTTCCCTTTTATACAAACTTATAGTTGTTATTACGCTTAGCAAATTTACCACACAAACTGTTGGGTCTAGACCAACGATTGGGTCAAGTTTCGTTGAATTCTGAGAATTTTCAAAATTTAGCTGTTTTGCACGGTTTTATTAGAGCAAGATTGTTTCCTTTTTATACAAACTTGTAGTTATTATTAAAGCTTAGCAAATTACCACACAAATTCTTAGGTCTAAACCAACGTTTGGGTCAAGTTTCGTCGAATTCTAAGAACGTTTAAAGTTTAGCTGTTTTGTACGGTTTTATTAGAGTAAGTTCGTTTGCCTTTTATAAAAACTTGTAGTTATTATTATGCTTAGCAAATTTACAACACAAATTCATGGGTCTAGACCAACGTTTGGGTCAAGTTTCGTCGAATTCTGATAACGTTCAAAATTTAGCTTTGCACAATTTTATTATAGCAACTTTGTTTCCCTTATATACAAACTTGTAGTTATTATTACGCTTACATAATTTACCACATAAATGCTTGGGTTTAGAAAAACGTTGGGTCAAGTTTCATCGAATTCTGAGAACGTTCAAAATTTAGTTGTTTTGGACGGTTTTATTAGTGCAAGTTTGTTTCCCTTTTATAAAAACTTGTAGTTATTATTATGCTTAGCAAATTACCACACAAATTCTTGGGTCTGGACGAACGTTTGGGTCAAGCTTCGTCAAATTCTAAGAACGTTCAAACTTTAGCTGTTTTGTACGGTTTTATTTAAGTAAGTTTGTCTGCCTTTTATAAAAACCTGTAGTTATTATTATGCTTAGTAAATTTACAATACAAATTCATGGGTCTAGACCAACGTTTGGATCAAGTTTCGTCGAATTCTGAGAACGTTCAAAATTAAGCTTTGCACGATTTTATTAGAGCAACTTCGTTTCCCTTTAATACAAACTTTTAGTTATTATCACGCTTAAAAAATTTGCTACACAAATTCTTGGGCCTAGACCAACGTTTTGGGTCAAGTTTCGTCGAATTCTGAGAACGTTCAAAATTTAGCTGTTTTGTACGGTTTTATTAAAGCAAGTTTGTTCTCCTTTTATAAAAACTTGTAGTTATTATTACGCTTAGCAAATTTACCACACAAATTCTTGGGTCTAAACCTACGTTTGGGCCAAGTTTCGTCGAATTCTGGTAACGTTCAAAATTTAGCCATTTCTTGAACGGTTTTATTACAACAAGTTTGTTTCCCTTTTATACAAAATCGTAGTTATTATTAAACTTTGCAAATTTACCACACAAATTCTATGGTCTAGACCAATTTTTGGGTCAAATTTCATCGAATTCTGGTAACGTTCAAAATGTAACTGTTTTGAACGATTTTATTATAACTAGTTTGTTTCCCTTTTATACAAACTTGTAGTTGTTATTACGCTTAGCAAATTTACCACACAAACTGTTGGGTCTAGACCAACGATTGGGTCAAGTTTCGTTGAATTCTGAGAATTTTCAAAATTTAGCTGTTTTGCACGGTTTTATTAGAGCAAGATTGTTTCCTTTTTATACAAACTTGTAGTTATTATTAAAGCTTAGCAAATTACCACACAAATTCTTAGTTCTAAACCAACGTTTGGGTCAATTTCGTCGAATTCTAAGAACGTTTAAAGTTTAGCTGTTTTGTACGGTTTTATTAAAGTAAGTTCGTTTGCCTTTTATAAAAACCTGTAGTTATTATTATGCTTAGTAAATTTACAATACAAATTCATGGGTCTAGACCAACGTTTGGGTCAAGTTTCGTCGAATTCTGAAAACGTTCAAAATTAAGCTTTGCATGATTTTATTAGAGCAACATCGATTCCCTTTTATACAAACTTTTAGTTATTATCACGCATAAAAAATTTAATACACAAATTCTTGGGCCTAGACCAACGTTTTGGGTCACGTTTTGTCGAATTCTGAAAACATTCAAAATTTAGTTGTTTTGTACGGTTTTATTAAAGCAAGTTTGCTCTCCTTTTATAAAAACTTGTAGTTATTATTACGCTTAGCAAATTTACCCCACAAATTCTTGGGTCTAAACCTACGTTTGGGCCAAGTTTCGTCGAATTCTGGTAACGTTCAAAATTTAGCTGTTCCTTGAACGGTTTTATTAGAACAAGTTTGTTTCCCTTTTATACAAAATCGTAGTTATTATTAAACTTTGCAAATTTACCACACAAATTCTATGGTCTAGACCAATTTTTGGGTCAAATTTCATCGAATTCTGGTAACGTTCAAAATGTAACTGTTTTGAACGGTTTTATAATAACTAGTTTGTTTCCCTTTTATACAAACTTGTAGTTGTTATTACGCTTAGCAAATTTACCACACAAACTGTTGGGTCTAGACCAACGATTGGGTCAAGTTTCGTTGAATTCTGAGAATTTTCAAAATTTTGCTGTTTTGCACGGTTTTATTAGAGCAAGATTGTTTCCTTTTTATACAAACTTGTAGTTATTATTAAAGCTTAGCAAATTAGCACACAAATTCTTAGGTCTAAACCAACGTTTGGGTCAAGTTTCGTCGAATTCTAAGAACGTTTAAAGTTTAGCTGTTTTGTACGGTTTTATTAAAGTAAGTTCGTTTGCCTTTTATAAAAACTTGTAGTTATTATTATGCTTAGCAAATTTACAACACAAATTCATGGGTCTAGACCAACGTTTGGGTCAAGTTTCGTCGAATTCTGAGAACGTTCAAAATTTAGCGTTGCACAATTTTATTATAGCAACTTTGTTTCCCTTTTATACAACAAACTTGTAGTTATTCTTACGCTTACCAAATTTACCACAGAAATGCTTGGGTTTAGACAAACGTTTGGGTCAAGTTTCATCGAATTCTGAGAACGTTCAAAATTTAGTTGTTTTGCACGGTTTAATTAGTGCAAGTTTGTTTCCCTTTTATAAAAACTTGTAGTTATTATTATGCTTAGCAAATTACCACACAAATTCTTGGCTCTGGACGAACGTTTGGGTCAAGTTTCGTCAAATTCTAAGAACGTTCAAATTTTAGCTGTTTTGTACGGTTTTATTTAAGTAAGTTTGTCTGCCTTTTATAAAAACCTGTAGTTATTATTAGGCTTAGTAAATTTACAATACAAATTCATGGGTCTAGACCAACGTTTGGGTCAAGTTTCGTCGAATTCTGAGAACGTTCAAAATTAAGCTTTGCACGATTTTATTAGAGCAACTTCGTTTCCCTTTAATACAAACTTTTAGTTATTATCACGCTTAAAAAATTTGCTACACAAATTCTTGGGCCTAGACCAACGTTTTGGGTCAAGTTTCGTCGAATTCTGAGAACGTTCAAAATTTAGCTGTTTTGTACGGTTTTATTAAAGCAAGTTTGTTCTCCTTTTATAAAAACTTGTAGTTATTATTACGCTTAGCAAATTTACCACACAAATTCTTGGGTCTAAACCTACGTTTGGGCCAAGTTTCGTCGAATTCTGGTAACGTTCAAAATTTAGCCATTTCTTGAACGGTTTTATTAGAACAAGTTTGTTTCCCTTTTATACAAAATCGTAGTTATTATTAAACTTTGCAAATTTACCACACAAATTCTATGGTCTAGACCAATTTTTGGGTCAAATTTCATCGAATTCTGGTAACGTTCAAAATGTAACTGTTTTGAACGATTTTATTATAACTAGTTTGTTTCCCTTTTATACAAACTTGTAGTTGTTATTACACTTAGCAAATTTACCACACAAACTGTTGGGTCTAGACCAACGATTGGGTCAAGTTTCGTTGAATTCTGAGAATTTTCAAAATTTAGCTGTTTTGCACGGTTTTATTAGAGCAAGATTGTTTCCTTTTTATACAAACTTGTAGTTATTATTAAAGCTTAGCAAATTACCACACAAATTCTTAGGTCTAAACCAACGTTTAGGTCAAGTTTCGTCGAATTCTAAGAACGTTTAAAGTTTAGCTGTTTTGTACGGTTTTATTAAAGTAAGTTTGTTTGCCTTTTATAAAAACTGGTAGTTATTATTATGCTTAGCAAATTTACAACACAAATTCATGGGTCTAGACCAACGTTTGGGTCAAGTTTCGTCGAATTCTGAGAACGTTCAAAATTTAGCTTTGCACAATTTTATTATAGCAACTTTGTTTCCCTTTTATACAAACTTGTAGTTATTATTACGCTTACCAAATTTACCACAGAAATGCTTGGGTTTAGACAAACGTTTGGGTCAAGTTTCATCGAATTCTGAGAACATTCAAAATTTAGTTGTTTTGCACGGTTTTATTAGTGCAAGTTTGTTTCTCTTTTATAAAAACTTGTAGTTATTATTATGCCTAGCAAATTACCACACAAATTCTTAGGTCTGGACGAACGTTTGGGTCAAATTTCGTCAAATTCTAAGAACGTTCAAACTTTAGCTGTTTTGTACGGTTTTATTTAAGTAAGTTTGTCTGCCTTTTATAAAAACCTGTAGTTATTATTATGCTTAGTAAATTTACAATACAAATTATTGGGTCTAGACCAACGTTTGGATCAAGTTTCTTTGATTTTTGAAACGTTCAAAATTAAGCTTTGCACGATTTTATTAGAGCAACTTCGTTTCCCTTTTATACAAACTTTTAGTTATTATCACGCATAAAAAAATTACTACACAAATTCTTGGGCCTAGAGCAACGTTTTGGGTCAAGTTTTGTCGAATTCTGAAAACATTCAAAATTTAGTTGTTTTGTACGGTTTTATTAAAGCAAGTTTGCTCTCCTTTTATAAAAACTTGTAGTTATTATTACGCTTAGCAAATTTACCACACAAATTCTTGGGTCTAAACCTACGTTTGGGCCAAGTTTCGTCGAATTCTGGTAACGTTCAAAATTTAGCTGTTTCTTGAACGGTTTTATTAGAACAAGTTTGTTTCCCTTTTATACAAAATCGTAGTTATTATTAAACTTTGCAAATTTACCACACAAATTCTATGGTCTAGACCAATTTTTGGGTCAAATTTCATCGAATTCTGGTAACGTTCAAAATGTAACTGTTTTGAACGGTTTTATTATAACTAGTTTGTTTCCCTTTTATACAAACTTGTAGTTGTTATTACGCTTAGCAAATTTACCACACAAACTGTTGGGTCTAGACCAACGATTGGGTCAAGTTTCGTTGAATTCTGAGAATTTTCAAAATTTAGCTGTTTTGCACGGTTTTATTAGAGCAAGATTGTTTCCTTTTTATACAAACTTGTAGTTATTATTAAAGCTTAGCAAATTACCACACAAATTCTTAGGTCTAAACCAACGTTTGGGTCAAGTTTCGTCGAATTCTAAGAACGTTTAAAGTTTAGCTGTTTTGTACGGTTTTATTAAAGTAAGTTCGTTTGCCTTTTATAAAAACTTGTAGTTATTATTATGCTTAGCAAATTTACAACACAAATTCATGGGTCTAGACCAACGTTTGGGTCAAGTTTCGTCGAATTCTGAGAACGTTCAAAATTTAGCTTTGCACAATTTTATTATAGCAACTTTGTTTCCCTTTTATACAAACTTGTAGTTATTATTACGCTTACCAAATTTACCACAGAAATGCTTGGGTTTAGAGAAACGTTTGGGTCAAGTTTCATCGAATTCTGAGAACGTTCAAAATTTAGTTGTTTTGCACGGTTTAATTAGTGCAAGTTTGTTTCCCTTTTATAAAAACTTGTAGTTATTATTATGCTTAGCAAATTACCACACAAATTCTTGGCTCTGGACGAACGTTTGGGTCAAGTTTCGTCAAATTCTAAGAACGTTCAAATTTTAGCTGTTTTGTACGGTTTTATTTAAGTAAGTTTGTCTGCCTTTTATAAAAACCTGTAGTTATTATTAGGCTTAGTAAATTTACAATACAAATTCATGGGTCTAGACCAACGTTTGGGTCAAGTTTCGTCGAATTCTGAGAACGTTCAAAATTAAGCTTTGCACGATTTTATTAGAGCAACTTCGTTTCCCTTTAATACAAACTTTTAGTTATTATCACGCTTAAAAAATTTGCTACACAAATTCTTGGGCCTAGACCAACGTTTTGGGTCAAGTTTCGTCGAATTCTGAGAACGTTCAAAATTTAGCTGTTTTGTACGGTTTTATTAAAGCAAGTTTGTTCTCCTTTTATAAAAACTTGTAGTTATTATTACGCTTAGCAAATTTACCACACAAATTCTTGTGTCTAAACCTACGTTTGGGCCAAGTTTCGTCGAATTCTGGTAACGTTCAAAATTTAGCCATTTCTTGAACGGTTTTATTAGAACAAGTTTGTTTCCCTTTTATACAAAATCGTAGTTATTATTAAACTTTGCAAATTTACCACACAAATTCTATGGTCTAGACCAATTTTTGGGTCAAATTTCATCGAATTCTGGTAACGTTCAAAATGTAACTGTTTTGAACGATTTTAGTATAACTAGTTTGTTTCCCTTTTATACAAACTTGTAGTTGTTATTACGCTTAGCAAATTTACCACACAAACTGTTGGGTCTAGACCAACGATTGGGTCAAGTTTCGTTGAATTCTGAGAACATTCAAAATTTAGTTGTTTTGCACGGTTTTATTAGTGCAAGTTTGTTTCCCTTTTATAAAAACTTGTAGTTATTATTATGCTTAGCAAATTACCACACAAATTCTTAGGTCTGGACGAACGTTTGGGTCAAATTTCGTCAAATTCTAAGAACGTTCAAACTTTAGCTGTTTTGTACGGTTTTATTTAAGTAAGTTTGTCTGCCTTCTATAAAAACCTGTAGTTATTATTATGCTTAGTAAATTTACAATACAAATTCATGGGTCTAGACCAACGTTTGGGTCAAGTTTCGTCGAATTCAGAGAACGTTCAAAATTAAGCTTTGCATGATTTTATTAGAGCAACTTCGTTTCCCTTTTATACAAACTTTTAGTTATTATCACGCATAAAAAATTTACTACACAAATTCTTGGGCCTAGACCAACGTTTTGGGTCAAGTTTTGTCGAATTCAGAAAACATTCAAAATTTAGCTATTTTGTACGGTTTTATTAAAGCAAGTTTGTTCTCCTTTTATAAAAACTTGTAGTTATTATTACGCTTAGCAAATTTACCACACAAATTCTTGGGTCTAAACCTACGTTTGGGCCAAGTTTCGTCGAATTCTGGTAACGTTCAAAATTTAGCTGTTTCTTGAACGGTTTTATTAGAACAAGTTTGTTTCCCTTTTATACAAAATCGTAGTTATTATTAAACTTTGCAAATTTACCACACAAATTCTATGGTCTAGACCAATTTTTGGGTCAAATTTCATCGAATTCTGGTAACGTTCAAAATGTAACTGTTTTGAACGGTTTTATTGTAACTAGTTTGTTTCCCTTTTATACAAACTTGTAGTTGTTATTACGCTTAGCAAATTTACCACACAAACTGTTGGGTCTAGACCAACGATTGGGTCAAGTTTCGTTGAATTCTGAGAATTTTCAAAATTTAGCTGTTTTGCACGGTTTTATTAGAGCAAGATTGTTTTCTTTTTATACAAACTTGTAGTTATTATTAAAGTTTAGCAAATTACCACACAAATTCTTAGGTCTAAACCAACGTTTGGGTCAAGTTTCGTCGAATTCTAAGAACGTTTAAAGTTTAGCTGTTTTGTACGGTTTTCTTAAAGTAAGTTCGTTTGCCTTTTATAAAAACTTGTAGTTATTATTATGCTTAGCAAATTTACAACACAAATTCATGGGTCTAGACCAACGTTTGGGTCATGTTTCGTCGAATTCTGAGAACGTTCAAAATTTAGTTGTTTTGCAGGGTTTTATTAGTGCAACTTTGTTTCCCTTTTATAAAAACTTGTAGTTATTATTATGCTTAGCAAATTACAACACAAATTCTTGGGTCTGGACGAACGTTTGGGTCAAGTTTCGTCAAATTCTAAGAACGTTCAAACTTTAGCTGTTTTGAACGGTTTTATTTAAGTAAGTTTGTCTGCCTTTTATAAAAACTTGTAGTTATTATTATGCTTAGTAAATTTACAATACAAATTCATGGGTCTAGACCAACGTTTGGGTCAAGTTTCATCGAATTCTGAAAATGTTCAAAATTAAGCTTTGCACGATTTTATTAGAGCAACTTCGTTTCCCTTTTATACAAACTTTTAGTTATTATCACGCTTAAAAAATTTACTACACAAATTCTTGGGCCTAGACCAACGTTTTGGGTCAAGTTTCGTCGAATTCTGAGAACGTTCAAAATTTAGTTGTTTTGTACGGTTTTATTAAAGCAAGTTTGCTCTCCTTTTATAAAAACTTGTAGTTATTATTACGCTTAGCAAATTTACCACACAAATTCTTGAGTCTAAACCTACGTTTGGGCCAAGTTTCGTCGAATTCTGGTAACGTTCAAAATTTAGCTGTTTCTTGAACGGTTTTATTAGAACAAGTTTGTTTCCCTTTTATACAAAATCGTAGTTATTATTAAACTTTGCAAATTTACCACACAAATTCTATGGTCTAGACCAATTTTTGGGTCAAATTTCATCGAATTCTGGTAACGTTCAAAATGTAACTGTTTTGAACGGTTTTAGTATAACTAGTTTGTTTCCCTTTTATACAAACTTGTAGTTGTTATTACGCTTAGCAAATTTACCACACAAACTGTTGGGTCTAGACCAACGATTGGGTCAAGTTTCGTTGAATTCTGAGAATTTTCAAAATTTAGCTGTTTTGCACGGTTTTATTAGAGCAAGATTGTTTCCTTTTTATACAAACTTGTAGTTATTATTAAAGCTTAGCAAATTACCACACAAATTCTTAGGTCTAAACCAACGTTTAGGTCAAGTTTCGTCGAATTCTAAGAACGTTTAAAGTTTAGCTGTTTTGTACGGTTTTATTAAAGTAAGTTTGTTTGCCTTTTATAAAAACTGGTAGTTATTATTATGCTTAGCAAATTTACAACACAAATTCATGGGTCTAGACCAACGTTTGGGTCAAGTTTCGTCGAATTCTGAGAACGTTCAAAATTTAGCTTTGCACAATTTTATTATAGCAACTTTGTTTCCCTTTTATACAAACTTGTAGTTATTATTACGCTTACCAAATTTACCACAGAAATGCTTGGGTTTAGACAAACGTTTGGGTCAAGTTTCATCGAATTCTGAGAACATTCAAAATTTAGTTGTTTTGCACGGTTTTATTAGTGCAAGTTTGTTTCCCTTTTATAAAAACTTGTAGTTATTATTATGCTTAGCAAATTACCACACAAATTCTTAGGTCTGGACGAACGTTTGGGTCAAATTTCGTCAAATTCTAAGAACGTTCAAACTTTAGCTGTTTTGTACGGTTTTATTTAAGTAAGTTTGTCTGCCTTTTATAAAAACCTGTAGTTATTATTATGCTTAGTAAATTTACAATACAAATTCATGGGTCTAGACCAACGTTTGGGTCAAGTTTCGTCGAATTCTGAGAACGTTCAAAATTAAGCTTTGCATGATTTTATTAGAGCAACTTCGTTTACCTTTTATACAAACTTTTAGTTATTATCACGCATAAAAAATTTACTACACAAATTCTTGGGCCTAGACCAACGTTTTGGGTCAAGTTTTGTCGAATTCTGAAAACATTCAAAATTTAGCTATTTTGTACGGTTTTATTAAAGCAAGTTTGTTCTCCTTTTATAAAAACTTGTAGTTATTATTACGCTTAGCAAATTTACCACACAAATTCTTGGGTCTAAACCTACGTTTGGGCCAAGTTTCGTCGAATTCTGGTAACGTTCAAAATTTAGCTGTTTCTTGAACGGTTTTATTAGAACAAGTTTGTTTCCCTTTTATACAAAATCGTAGTTATTATTAAACTTTGCAAATTTACCACACAAATTCTATGGTCTAAACCAATTTTTGGGTCAAATTTCATCGAATTCTGGTAACGTTCAAAATGTAACTGTTTTGAACGGTTTTATTGTAACTAGTTTGTTTCCCTTTTATACAAACTTGTAGTTGTTATTACGCTTAGCAAATTTACCACACAAACTGTTGGGTCTAGACCAACGATTGGGTCAAGTTTCGTTGAATTCTGAGAATTTTCAAAATTTAGCTGTTTTGCACGGTTTTATTAGAGCAAGATTGTTTCCTTTTTATACAAACTTGTAGTTATTATTAAAGTTTAGCAAATTACCACACAAATTCTTAGGTCTAAACTAACATTTGGGTCAAGTTTCGTCGAATTCTAAGAACGTTTAAAGTTTAGCTGTTTTGTACGGTTTTATTAAAGTAAGTTCGTTTGCCTTTTATAAAAACTTGTAGTTATTATTATGCTTAGCAAATTTACAACACAAATTCATGGGTCTAGACCAACGTTTGGGTCAAGTTTCGTCGAATTCTGAGAACGTTAAAAATTTAGTTGTTTTGCAGGGTTTTATTAGTGCAACTTTGTTTCCCTTTTATAAAAACTTGTAGTTATTATTATGCTTAGCAAATTACAACACAAATTCTTGGGTCTGGACGAACGTTTGGGTCAAGTTTCGTCAAATTCTAAGAACGTTCAAACTTTAGCTGTTTTGTACGGTTTATTTAAGTAAGTTTGTCTGCCTTTTATAAAAACTTGTAGTTATTATTATGCTTAGTAAATTTACAATACAAATTCATGAGTCTAGACCAACGTTTGGGTCAAGTTTCGTCGAATTCTGAAAACGTTCAAAATTAAGCTTTGCACGATTTTATTAGAGCAACTTCGTTTCCCTTTTATACAAACTTTTAGTTATTATCACGCTTAAAAAATTTACTACACAAATTCTTGGGCCTAGACCAACGTTTTGGGTCAAGTTTCGTCGAATTCTGAGAACGTTCAAAATTTAGTTGTTTTGTACGGTTTTATTAAAGCAAGTTTGCTCTCCTTTTAAAAAAACTTGTAGTTATTATTACGCTTAGCAAATTTACCACACAAATTCTTGAGTCTAAACCTACGTTTGGGCCAAGTTTCGTCGAATTCTGGTAACGTTCAAAATTTAGCTGTTTCTTGAACGGTTTTATTAGAACAAGTTTGTTTCCCTTTTATACAAAATCGTAGTTATTATTAAACTTTGCAAATTTACCACACAAATTCTATGGTCTAGACCAATTTTTGGGTCAAATTTCATCGAATTCTGGTAACGTTCAAGATGTAACTGTTTTGAACGGTTTTAGTATAACTAGTTTGTTTCCCTTTTATACAAACTTGTAGTTGTTATTACGCTTAGCAAATTTACCACACAAACTGTTGGGTCTAGACCAACGATTGGGTCAAGTTTCGTTGAATTCTGAGAATTTTCAAAATTTAGCTGTTTTGCACGGTTTTATTAGAGCAAGATTGTTTCCTTTTTATACAAACTTGTAGTTATTATTAAAGCTTAGCAAATTACCACACAAATTCTTAGGTCTAAACCAACGTTTGGGTCAAGTTTCGTCGAATTCTAAGAACGTTTAAAGTTTAGCTGTTTTGTACGGTTTTATTAAAGTAAGTTCGTTTGCCTTTTATAAAAACTTGTAGTTATTATTATGCTTAGCAAATTTACAACACAAATTCATGGGTCTAGACCAACGTTTGGGTCAAGTTTCGTCGAATTCTGAGAACGTTCAAAATTTAGTTGTTTTGCAGGGTTTTATTAGTGCAAGTTTGTTTCCCTTTTATAAAAACTTGTAGCTATTATTATGCTTAGCAAATTACAACACAAATTCTTGGGTCTGGACGAACGTTTGGGTCAAGTTTCGTCAAATTCTAAGAACGTTCAAACTTTAGCTGTTTTGAACGGTTTTATTTAAGTAAGTTTGTCTGCCTTTTATAAAAACCTGTAGTTATTATTATGCTTAGTAAATTTACAATACAAATTCATGGGTCTAGACCAACGTTTGGGTCAAGTTTCGTCGAATTCTGAAAACGTTCAAAATTAAGCTTTGCACGATTTTATTAGAGCAACATTGATTCCCTTTTATACAAACTTTTAGTTATTATCACGCATAAAAAATATAATACACAAATTCTTGGGCCTAGACCAACGTTTTGGGTCACGTTTTGTCGAATTCTGAAAACATTCAAAATTTAGTTGTTTTGTACGGTTTTATTAAAGCAAGTTTGCTCTCCTTTTATAAAAACTTGTAGTTATTATTACGCTTAGCAAATTTACCACACAAATTCTTGGGTCTAAACCTACGTTTGGGCCAAGTTTCGTCGAATTCTGGTAACGTTCAAAATTTAGCTGTTTCTTGAACGGTTTTATTAGAACAAGTTTGTTTCCCTTTTATACAAAATCGTAGTTATTATTAAACTTTGCAAATTTACCACACAAATTCTATGGTCTAGACCAATTTTTGGGTCAAATTTCATCGAATTCTGGTAACGTTCAAAATGTAACTGTTTTGAACGGTTTTATTATAACTAGTTTGTTTCCCTTTTATACAAACTTGTAGTTGTTATTACGCTTAGCAAATTTACCACACAAACTGTTGGGTCTAGACCAACGATTGGGTCAAGTTTCGTTGAATTCTGAGAATTTTCAAAATTTAGCTGTTTTGCACGGTTTTATTAGAGCAAGATTGTTTCCTTTTTATACAAACTTGTAGTTATTATTAAAGCTTAGCAAATTACCACACAAATTCTTAGGTCTAAACCAACGTTTGGGTCAAGTTTCGTCGAATTCTAAGAACGTTTAAAGTTTAGCTGTTTTGTACGGTTTTATTAAAGTAAGTTCGTTTGCCTTTTATAAAAACTTGTAGTTATTATTATGCTTAGCAAATTTACAACACAAATTCATGGGTCTAGACCAACGTTTGGGTCAAGTTTCGTCGAATTCTGAGAACGTTCAAAATTTAGCTTTGCACAATTTTATTATAGCAACTTTGTTTCCCTTTTATACAAACTTGTAGTTATTATTACGCTTACCAAATTTACCACAGAAATGCTTGGGTTTAGACAAACGTTTGGGTCAAGTTTCATCGAATTCTGAGAACGTTCAAAATTTAGTTGTTTTGCACGGTTTTATTAGTGCAAGTTTGTTTCCCTTTTATAAAAACTTGTAGTTATTATTATGCTTAGCAAATTACCACACAAATTCTTGGGTCTGGACGAACGTTTGGGTCAAATTTCGTCAAATTCTAAGAACGTTCAAACTTTAGCTGTTTTGTACGGTTTTATTTAAGTAAGTTTGTCTGCCTTTTATAAAAACCTGTAGTTATTATTATGCTTAGTAAATTTACAATACAAATTCATGGGTCTAGACCAACGTTTGGTTCAAGTTTCGTCGAATTCTGAGAACGTTCAAAATTAAGCTTTGCATGATTTTATTAGAGCAACTTCGTTTCCCTTTTATACAAACTTTTAGTTATTATCACGCATAAAAAATTTACTACACAAATTCTTGGGCCTAGACCAACGTTTTGGGTCAAGTTTTGTCGAATTCTGAAAACATTCAAAATTTAGTTGTTTTGTACGGTTTTATTAAAGCAAGTTTGTTCTCCTTTTATAAAAACTTGTAGTTATTATTACGCTTAGCAAATTTACCACACAAATTCTTGGGTCTAAACCTACGTTTGGGCCAAGTTTCGTCGAATTCTGGTAACGTTCAAAATTTAGCTGTTTCTTGAACGGTTTTATTAGAACAAGTTTGTTTCCCTTTTATACAAAATCGTAGTTATTATTAAACTTTGCAAATTTACCACACAAATTCTATGGTCTAGACCAATTTTTGGGTCAAATTTCATCGAATTCTGGTAACGTTCAAAATGTAACTGTTTTGAACGGTTTTATTATAACTAGTTTGTTTCCCTTTTATACAAACTTATAGTTGTTATTACGCTTAGCAAATTTACCACACAAACTGTTGGGTCTAGACCAACGATTGGGTCAAGTTTCGTTGAATTCTAGAATTTTCAAAATTTAGCTGTTTTGCACGGTTTTATTAGAGCAAGATTGTTTCCTTTTTATACAAACTTGTAGTTATTATTAAAGCTTAGCAAATTACCACACAAATTCTTAGGTCTAAACCAACGTTTGGGTCAAGTTTCGTCGAATTCTAAGAACGTTTAAAGTTTAGCTGTTTTGTACGGTTTTATTAAAGTAAGTTCGTTTGCCTTTTATAAAAACTTGTAGTTATTATTATGCTTAGCAAATTTACAACACAAATTCATGGGTCTAGACCAACGTTTGGGTCAAGTTTCGTCGAATTCTGAGAACGTTCAAAATTTAGCTTTGCACAATTTTATTATAGCAACTTTGTTTCCCTTTTATACAAACTTGTAGTTATTATTACGCTTACCAAATTTACCACAGAAATGCTTGGGTTTAGACAAACGTTTGGGTCAAGTTTCATCGAATTCTGAGAACGTTCAAAATTTAGTTGTTTTGCACGGTTTTATTAGTGCAAGTTTGTTTCCCTTTTATAAAAACTTGTAGTTATTATTATGCTTAGCAAATTACCACACAAATTCTTGGGTCTGGACGAACGTTTGGGTCAAATTTCGTCAAATTCTAAGAACGTTCAAACTTTTGCTGTTTTGTACGGTTTTATTTAAGTAAGTTTGTCTGCCTTTTATAAAAACCTTAGTTATTATTATGCTTAGTAAATTTACAATACAAATTCATGGGTCTAGACCAACGTTTGGGTCAAGTTTCGTCGAATTCTGAAAACGTTCAAAATTAAGCTTTGCACGATTTTATTAGAGCAACTTCGATTCCCTTTTATACAAACTTTTAGTTATTATCACGCATAAAAAATTTACTACACAAATTCTTGGGCCTAGACCAACGTTTTGGGTCACGTTTTGTCGAATTCTGAAAACATTCAAAATTTAGTTGTTTTGTACGGTTTTATTAAAGCAAGTTTGCTCTCCTTTTATAAAAATTTGTAGTTATTATTACGCTTAGCAAATTTACCACACAAATTCTTGGGTCTAAACCTACGTTTGGGCCAAGTTTCGTCGAATTCTGGTAACGTTCAAAATTTAGCTGTTTCTTGAACGGTTTTATTAGAACAAGTTTGTTTCCCTTTTATACAAAATCGTAGTTATTATTAAACTTTGCAAATTTACCACACAAATTCTATGGTCTAGACCAATTTTTGGGTCAAATTTCATTGAATTCTGGCAACGTTCAAAATGTAACTGTTTTGAACGGTTTTATTATAACTAGTTTGTTTCCCTTTTATACAAACTTGTAGTTGTTATTACGCTTAGCAAATTTACCACACAAACTGTTGGGTCCAGACCAACGATTGGGTCAAGTTTCGTTGAATTCTGAGAATTTTCAAAATTTAGCTGTTTTGCACAGTTTTATTAGAGCAAGATTGTTTCCTTTTTATACAAACTTGTAGTTATTATTAAAGCTTAGCAAATTACCACACAAATTCTTAGGTCTAAACCAACGTTTGGGTCAAGTTTCGTCGAATTCTAAGAACGTTTAAAGTTTAGCTGTTTTGTACGGTTTTATTAAAGTAAGTTCGTTTGCCTTTTATAAAAACTTGTAGTTATTATTATGCTTAGCAAATTTACAACACAAATTCATGGGTCTAGACCAACGTTTGGGTCAAGTTTCGTCGAATTCTGATAACGTTCAAAATTAGCTTTGCACAATTTTATTATAGCAACTTTGTTTCCCTTTTATACAAACTTGTAGTTATTATTACGCTTACCAAATTTAGCACAGAAATGCTTGGGTTTAGACAAACGTTTGGGTCAAGTTTCATCGAATTCTGAGAACGTTCAAAATTTAGTTGTTTTGCACGGTTTTATTAGTGCAAGTTTGTTTCCCTTTTATAAAAACTTGTAGTTATTATTATGCTTAGCAAATTACCACACAAATTCTTGGGTCTGGACGAACGTTTGGGTCAAATTTCGTCAAATTCTAAGAACGTTCAAACTTTAGCTGTTTTGTACGGTTTTATTTAAGTAAGTTTGTCTGCCTTTTATAAAAACCTGTAGTTATTATTATGCTTTGTAAATTTACAATACAAATTCATGGGTCTAGACCAACGTTTGGGTCAAGTTTCGTCGAATTCTGAAAACGTTCAAAATTAAGCTTTGCACGATTTTATTAGAGCAACTTCGATTCCCTTTTATACAAACTTTTAGTTATTATCACGCATAAAAAATTTACTACACAAATTCTTGGGCCTAGACCAACGTTTTCGGTCACGTTTTGTCGAATTCTGAAAACATTCAAAATTTAGTTGTTTTGTACGGTTTTATTAAAGCAAGTTTGCTCTCCTTTTATAAAAACTTGTAGTTATTATTACGCTTAGCAAATTTACCACACAAATTCTTGGGTCTAAACCTACGTTTGGGCCAAGTTTCGTCGAATTCTGGTAACGTTCAAAATTTAGCTGTTTCTTGAACGGTTTTATTAGAACAAGTTTGTTTCCCTTTTATACAAAATCGTAGTTATTATTAAACTTTGCAAATTTACCACACAAATTCTATGGTCTAGACCAATTTTTGGGTTAAATTTCATCGAATTCTGGTAACGTTCAAAATGTAACTGTTTTGAACGGTTTTATTATAACTAGTTTGTTTCCCTTTTATACAAACTTGTAGTTGTTATTACGCTTAGCAAATTTACCACACAAACTGTTGGGTCCAGACCAACGATTGGGTCAAGTTTCGTTGAATTCTGAGAATTTTCAAAATTTAGCTGTTTTGCACGGTTTTATTAGAGCAAGATTGTTTCCTTTTTATACAAACTTGTAGTCATTATTAAAGCTTAGCAAATTACCACACAAATTCTTAGTTCTAAACCAACGTTTGGGTCAAGTTTCGTCGAATTCTAAGAACGTTTAAAGTTTAGCTGTTTTGTACGGTTTTATTAAAGTAAGTTCGTTTGCCTTTTATAAAAACCTGTAGTTATTATTATGCTTAGTAAATTTACAATACAAATTCATGGGTCTAGACCAACGTTTGGGTCAAGTTTCGTCGAATTCTGAAAACGTTCAAAATTAAGCTTTGCACGATTTTATTAGAGCAACATTGATTCCCTTTTATACAAACTTTTAGTTATTATCACGCATAAAAAATATAATACACAAATTCTTGGGCCTAGACCAACGTTTTGGGTCACGTTTTGTCGAATTCTGAAAACATTCAAAATTTAGTTGTTTTGTACGGTTTTATTAAAGCAAGTTTGCTCTCCTTTTGTAAAAACTTGTAGTTATTATTACGCTTAGCAAATTTACCCCACAAATTCTTGGGTCTAAACCTACGTTTGGGCCAAGTTTCGTCGAATTCTGGTAACGTTCAAAATTTAGCTGTTTCTTGAACGGTTTTATTAGAACAAGTTTGTTTCCCTTTTATACAAAATCGTAGTTATTATTAAACTTTGCAAATTTACCACACAAATTCTATGGTCTAGACCAATTTTTGGGGCAAATTTCATCGAATTCTGGTAACGTTCAAAATGTAACTGTTTTGAACGGTTTTATTATAACTAGTTTGTTTCCCTTTTATACAAACTTGTAGTTGTTATTACGCTTAGCAAATTTACCACACAAACTGTTGGGTCTAGACCAACGATTGGGTCAAGTTTCGTTGAATTCTGAGAATTTTCAAAATTTAGCTGTTTTGCACGGTTTTATTAGAGCAAGATTGTTTCCTTTTTATACAAACTTGTAGTTATTATTAAAGCTTAGCAAATTACCACACAAATTCTTAGGTCTAAACCAACGTTTGGGTCAAGTTTCGTCGAATTCTAAGAACGTTTAAAGTTTAGCTGTTTTGTACGGTTTTATTAAAGTAAGTTCGTTTGCCTTTTATAAAAACTTGTAGTTATTATTATGCTTAGCAAATTTACAACACAAATTCATGGGTCTAGACCAACGTTTGGGTCAAGTTTCGTCGAATTCTGAGAACGTTCAAAATTTAGCTTTGCACAATTTTATTATAGCAACTTTGTTTCCCTTTTATACAAACTTGTAGTTATTATTACGCTTACCAAATTTACCACAGAAATGCTTGGGTTTAGACAAACGTTTGGGTCAAGTTTCATCGAATTCTGAGAACGTTCAAAATTTAGTTGTTTTGCACGGTTTTATTAGTGCAAGTTTGTTTCCCTTTTATAAAAACTTGTAGTTATTATTATGCTTAGCAAATTACCACACAAATTCTTGGGTCTGGACGAACGTTTGGGTCAAATTTCGTCAAATTCTAAGAACGTTCAAACTTTAGCTGTTTTGTACGGTTTTATTTAAGTAAGTTTGTCTGCCTTTTATAAAAACCTGTAGTTATTATTATGCTTAGTAAATTTACAATACAAATTCATGGGTCTAGACCAACGTTTGGGTCAAGTTTCGTCGAATTCTGAGAACGTTCAAAATTAAGCTTTGCATGATTTTATTAGAGCAACTTCGTTTCCCTTTTATACAAACTTTTAGTTATATATCACGCATAAAAAATTTACTACACAAATTCTTGGGCCTAGACCAACGTTTTGGGTCAAGTTTTGTCGAATTCTGAAAACATTCAAAATTTAGTTGTTTTGTACGGTTTTATTAAAGCAAGTTTGTTCTCCTTTTATAAAAACTTGTAGTTATTATTACGCTTAGCAAATTTACCACACAAATTCTTGGGTCTAAACCTACGTTTGGGCCAAGTTTCGTCGAATTCTGGTAACGCTCAAAATTTAGCTGTTTCTTGAACGGTTTTATTAGAACAAGTTTGTTTCCCTTTTATACAAAACCGTAGTTATTATTAAACTTTGCAAATTTACCACACAAATTCTATGGTCTAGACCAATTTTTGGGTCAAATTTCATCGAATTCTGGTAACGTTCAAAATGTAACTGTTTTGAACGTTTTTATTATAACTAGTTTGTTTCCCTTTTATACAAACTTATAGTTGTTATTACGCTTAGCAAATTTACCACACAAACTGTTGGGTCTAGACCAACGATTGGGTCAAGTTTCGTTGAATTCTAGAATTTTCAAAATTTAGCTGTTTTGCACGGTTTTATTAGAGCAAGATTGTTTCCTTTTTATACAAACTTGTAGTTATTATTAAAGCTTAGCAAATTACCACACAAATTCTTAGGTCTAAACCAACGTTTGGGTCAAGTTTCGTCGAATTCTAAGAACGTTTAAAGTTTAGCTGTTTTGTACGGTTTTATTAAAGTAAGTTCGTTTGCCTTTTATAAAAACTTGTAGTTATTATTATGCTTAGCAAATTTACAACACAAATTCATGGGTCTAGACCAACGTTTGGGTCAAGTTTCGTCGAATTCTGATAACGTTCAAAATTAGCTTTGCACAATTTTATTATAGCAACTTTGTTTCCCTTTTATACAAACTTGTAGTTATTATTACGCTTACCAAATTTAGCACAGAAATGCTTGGGTTTAGACAAACGTTTGGGTCAAGTTTCATCGAATTCTGAGAACGTTCAAAATTTAGTTGTTTTGCACGGTTTTATTAGTGCAAGTTTGTTTCCCTTTTATAAAAACTTGTAGTTATTATTATGCTTAGCAAATTACCACACAAATTCTTGGGTCTGGACGAACGTTTGGGTCAAATTTCGTCAAATTCTAAGAACGTTCAAACTTTAGCTGTTTTGTACGGTTTTATTTAAGTAAGTTTGTCTGCCTTTTATAAAAACCTGTAGTTATTATTATGCTTAGTAAATTTACAATACAAATTCATGGGTCTAGACCAACGTTTGGATCAAGTTTCGTCGAATTCTGAAAACGTTCAAAATTAAGCTTTGCACGATTTTATTAGAGCAACTTCGATTCCCTTTTATACAAACTTTTAGTTATTATCACGCATAAAAAATTTACTACACAAATTCTTGGGCCTAGACCAACGTTTTGGGTCACGTTTTGTCGAATTCTGAAAACATTCAAAATTTAGTTGTTTTGTACGGTTTTATTAAAGCAAGTTTGCTCTCCTTTTATAAAAACTTGTAGTTATTATTACGCTTAGCAAATTTACCACACAAATTCTTGGGTCTAAACCTATGTTTGGGCCAAGTTTCGTCGAATTCTGGTAACGTTCAAAATTTAGCTGTTTCTTGAACGGTTTTATTAGAACAAGTTTGTTTCCCTTTTATACAAAATCGTAGTTATTATTAAACTTTGCAAATTTACCACACAAATTCTATGGTCTAGACCAATTTTTGGGTCAAATTTCATCGAATTCTGGTAACGTTCAAAATGTAACTGTTTTGAACGGTTTTATTATAACTAGTTTGTTTCCCTTTTATACAAACTTATAGTTGTTATTACGCTTAGCAAATTTACCACACAAACTGTTGGGTCTAGACCAACGATTGGGTCAAGTTTCGTTGAATTCTAGAATTTTCAAAATTTAGCTGTTTTGCACGGTTTTATTAGAGCAAGATTGTTTCCTTTTTATACAAACTTGTAGTTATTATTAAAGCTTAGCAAATTACCACACAAATTCTTAGGTCTAAACCAACGTTTGGGTCAAGTTTCGTCGAATTCTAAGAACGTTTAAAGTTTAGCTGTTTTGTACGGTTTTATTAAAGTAAGTTCGTTTGCCTTTTATAAAAACTTGTAGTTATTATTATGCTTAGCAAATTTACAACACAAATTCATGGGTCTAGACCAACGTTTGGGTCAAGTTTCGTCGAATTCTGATAACGTTCAAAATTAGCTTTGCACAATTTTATTATAGCAACTTTGTTTCCCTTTTATACAAACTTGTAGTTATTATTACGCTTACCAAATTTAGCACAGAAATGCTTGGGTTTAGACAAACGTTTGGGTCAAGTTTCATCGAATTCTGAGAACGTTCAAAATTTAGTTGTTTTGCACGGTTTTATTAGTGCAAGTTTGTTTCCCTTTTATAAAAACTTGTAGTTATTATTATGCTTAGCAAATTACCACACAAATTCTTGGGTCTGGACGAACGTTTGGGTCAAATTTCGTCAAATTCTAAGAACGTTCAAACTTTAGCTGTTTTGTACGGTTTTATTTAAGTAAGTTTGTCTGCCTTTTATAAAAACCTGTAGTTATTATTATGCTTTGTAAATTTACAATACAAATTCATGGGTCTAGACCAACGTTTGGGTCAAGTTTCGTCGAATTCTGAAAACGTTCAAAATTAAGCTTTGCACGATTTTATTAGAGCAACTTCGATTCCCTTTTATACAAACTTTTAGTTATTATCACGCATAAAAAATTTACTACACAAATTCTTGGGCCTAGACCAACGTTTTGGGTCACGTTTTGTCGAATTCTGAAAACATTCAAAATTTAGTTGTTTTGTACGGTTTTATTAAAGCAAGTTTGCTCTCCTTTTATAAAAACTTGTAGTTATTATTACGCTTAGCAAATTTACCACACAAATTCTTGGGTCTAAACCTACGTTTGGGCCAAGTTTCGTCGAATTCTGGTAACGTTAAAAATTTAGCTGTTTCTTGAACGGTTTTATTAGAACAAGTTTGTTTCTCTTTTATACAAAATCGTAGTTATTATTAAACTTTGCAAATTTACCACACAAATTCTATGGTCTAGACCAATTTTTGGGTCAAATTTCATCGAATTCTGGTAACGTTCAAAATGTAACTGTTTTGAACGGTTTTATTATAACTAGTTTGTTTCCCTTTTATACAAACTTATAGTTGTTATTACGCTTAGCAAATTTACCACACAAACTGTTGGGTCTAGACCAACGATTGGGTCAAGTTTCGTTGAATTCTAGAATTTTCAAAATTTAGCTGTTTTGCACGGTTTTATTAGAGCAAGATTGTTTCCTTTTTATACAAACTTGTAGTTATTATTAAAGCTTAGCAAATTACCACACAAATTCTTAGGTCTAAACCAACGTTTGGGTCAAGTTTCGTCGAATTCTAAGAACGTTTAAAGTTTAGCTGTTTTGTACGGTTTTATTAAAGTAAGTTCGTTTGCCTTTTATAAAAACTTGTAGTTATTATTATGCTTAGCAAATTTACAACACAAATTCATGGGTCTAGACCAACGTTTGGGTCAAGTTTCGTCGAATTCTGATAACGTTCAAAATTAGCTTTGCACAATTTTATTATAGCAACTTTGTTTCCCTTTTATACAAACTTGTAGTTATTATTACGCTTACCAAATTTAGCACAGAAATGCTTGGGTTTAGACAAACGTTTGGGTCAAGTTTCATCGAATTCTGAGAACGTTCAAAATTTAGTTGTTTTGCACGGTTTTATTAGTGCAAGTTTGTTTCCCTTTTATAAAAACTTGTAGTTATTATTATGCTTAGCAAATTACCACACAAATTCTTGGGTCTGGACGAACGTTTGGGTCAAATTTCGTCAAATTCTAAGAACGTTCAAACTTTAGCTGTTTTGTACGGTTTTATTTAAGTAAGTTTGTCTGCCTTTTATAAAAACCTGTAGTTATTATTATGCTTTGTAAATTTACAATACAAATTCATGGGTCTAGACCAACGTTTGGGTCAAGTTTCGTCGAATTCTGAAAACGTTCAAAATTAAGCTTTGCACGATTTTATTAGAGCAACTTCGATTCCCTTTTATACAAACTTTTAGTTATTATCACGCATAAAAAATTTACTACACAAATTCTTGGGCCTAGACCAACGTTTTGGGTCACGTTTTGTCGAATTCTGAAAACATTCAAAATTTAGTTGTTTTGTACGGTTTTATTAAAGCAAGTTTGCTCTCCTTTTATAAAAACTTGTAGTTATTATTACGCTTAGCAAATTTACCACACAAATTCTTGGGTCTAAACCTACGTTTGGGCCAAGTTTCGTCGAATTCTGGTAACGTTCAAAATTTAGCTGTTTCTTGAACGGTTTTATTAGAACAAGTTTGTTTCCCTTTTATACAAAATCGTAGTTATTATTAAACTTTGCAAATTTACCACACAAATTCTATGGTCTAGACCAATTTTTGGGTCAAATTTCATCGAATTCTGGTAACGTTCAAAATGTAACTGTTTTGAACGGTTTTATTATAACTAGTTTGTTTCCCTTTTATACAAACTTATAGTTGTTATTACGCTTAGCAAATTTACCACACAAACTGTTGGGTCTAGACCAACGATTGGGTCAAGTTTCGTTGAATTCTAGAATTTTCAAAATTTAGCTGTTTTGCACGGTTTTATTAGAGCAAGATTGTTTCCTTTTTATACAAACTTGTAGTTATTATTAAAGCTTAGCAAATTACCACACAAATTCTTAGGTCTAAACCAACGTTTGGGACAAGTTTCGTCGAATTCTAAGAACGTTTAAAGTTTAGCTGTTTTGTACGGTTTTATTAAAGTAAGTTCGTTTGCCTTTTATAAAAACTTGTAGTTATTATTATGCTTAGCAAATTTACAACACAAATTCATGGGTCTAGACCAACGTTTGGGTCAAGTTTCGTCGAATTCTGAGAACGTTCAAAATTTAGCTTTGCACAATTTTATTATAGCAACTTTGTTTCCCTTTTATACAAACTTGTAGTTATTATTACGCTTACCAAATTTACCACAGAAATGCTTGGGTTTAGACAAACGTTTGGGTCAAGTTTCATCGAATTCTTAGAACGTTCAAAATTTAGTTGTTTTGCACGGTTTTATTAGTGCAAGTTTGTTTCCCTTTTATAAAAACTTGTAGTTATTATTATGCTTAGCAAATTACCACACAAATTCTTGGGTCTGGACGAACGTTTGGGTCAAATTTCGTCAAATTCTAAGAACGTTCAAACTTTAGCTGTTTTGTACGGTTTTATTTAAGTAAGTTTGTCTGCCTTTTATAAAAACCTTAGTTATTATTATGCTTAGTAAATTTACAATACAAATTCATGGGTCTAGACCAACGTTTGGGTCAAGTTTCGTCGAATTCTGAAAACGTTCAAAATTAAGCTTTGCACGATTTTATTAGAGCAACTTCGATTCCCTTTTATACAAACTTTTAGTTATTATCACGCATAAAAAATTTACTACACAAATTCTTGGGCCTAGACCAACGTTTTGGGTCACGTTTTGTCGAATTCTGAAAACATTCAAAATTTAGTTGTTTTGTACGGTTTTATTAAAGCAAGTTTGCTCTCCTTTTATAAAAACTTGTAGTTATTATTACGCTTAGCAAATTTACCACACAAATTCTTGGGTCTAAACCTACGTTTGGGCCAAGTTTCGTCGAATTCTGGTAACGTTTAAAATTTAGCTGTTCCTTGAACGGTTTTATTAGAACAAATTTGTTTCCCTTTTATACAAAATCGTAGTTATTATTAAACTTTGCAAATTTACCACACAAATTCTATGGTCTAGACCAATTTTTGGGTCAAATTTCATAGAATTCTGGTAACGTTCAAAATGTAACTGTTTTGAACGGTTTTATAATAACTAGTTTGTTTCCCTTTTATACAAACTTGTAGTTGTTATTACGCTTAGCAAATTTACCACACAAACTGTTGGGTCTAGACCAACGATTGGGTCAAGTTTCGTTGAATTCTGAGAATTTTCAAAATTTAGCTGTTTTTCACGGTTTTATTAGATCAAGATTGTTTCCTTTTTATACAAACTTGTAGTTATTATTAAAGCTTAGCAAATTACCACACAAATTCTTAGGTCTAAACCAACGTTTGGGTCAAGTTTCGTCGAATTCTAAGAACGTTTAAAGTTTAGCTGTTTTGTACGGTTTTATTAAACTAAGTTCGTTTGCCTTTTATAAAAACTTGTAGTTATTATTATGCTTAGCAAATTTACAACACCAATTCATGGGTC
Source organism: Sesamum indicum (assembly GCF_026168435.1). Classification (NCBI taxonomy): domain Eukaryota; kingdom Viridiplantae; phylum Streptophyta; class Magnoliopsida; order Lamiales; family Pedaliaceae; genus Sesamum; species Sesamum indicum. Next base: position 11,069,904 of record NC_142658.1, on the reverse strand, counting down.
TAGACCAACGTTTGGGTCAAGTTTCGTCGAATTCTGAGAACGTTCAAAATTTAGCTTTGCACAATTTTATTATAGCAACTTTGTTTCCCTTTTATACAAACTTGTAGTTATTATTACGCTTACCAAATTTACCACAGAAATGCTTGGGTTTAGACAAACGTTTGGGTCAAGTTTCATCGAATTCTGAGAACGTTCAAAATTTAGTTGTTTTGCACGGTTTTATTAGTGCAAGTTTGTTTCCCTTTTATAAAAACTTGTAGTTATTATTATGCTTAGCAAATTACCACACAAATTCTTGGGTCTGGACGAACGTTTGGGTCAAATTTCGTCAAATTCTAAGAACGTTCAAACTTTAGCTGTTTTGTACGGTTTTATTTAAGTATGTTTGTCTGCCTTTTATAAAACCTGTAGTTATTATTATGCTTAGTAAATTTACAATACAAATTCATGGGTCTAGACCAACGTTTGGGTCAAGTTTCGTCGAATTCTGAAAACGTTCAGAATTAAGCTTTGCACGATTTTATTAGAGCAACATCGATTCCCTTTTATACAAACTTTTAGTTATTATCACGCATAAAAAATTTAATACACAAATTCTTGGGCCTAGACCAACGTTTGGGGTCACGTTTTGTCGAATTCTGAAAACATTCAAAATTTAGTTGTTTTGTACGGTTTTATTAAAGCAAGTTTGTTCTCCTTTTATAAAAACTTGTAGTTATTATTACGCTTAGCAAATTTACCACACAAATTCTTGGGTCTAAACCTACGTTTGGGCCAAGTTCCGTCGAATTCTGGTACCGTTCAAAATTTAGCTGTTTCTTGAACGGTTTTATTAGAGCATGTTTGTTTCTCTTTTATACAAAATCGTAGTTATTATTAAACTTTGCAAATTTACCACACAAATTCTATGGTCTAGACCAATTTTTGGGTCAAATTTCATCGAATTCTGGTAACGTTCAAAATGTAACTGTTTTGAACGGTTTTATTATAACTAGTTTGTTTCCCTTTTATACAAACTTGTAGTTGTTATTACGCTTAGCAAATTTACCACACAAACTGTTGGGTCCAGACCAACGATTGGGTCAAGTTTCGTTGAATTCTGAGAATTTTCAAAATTTAGCTGTTTTGCACGGTTTTATTAGAGCAAGATTGTTTCCTTTTTATACAAACTTGTAGTTATTATTAAAGCTTAGCAAATTACCACACAAATTCTTAGTTCTAAACCAACGTTTGGGTCAAGTTTCGTCGAATTCTAAGAACGTTTAAAGTTTAGCTGTTTTGTACGGTTTTATTAAAGTAAGTTCGTTTGCCTTTTATAAAAACCTGTAGTTATTATTATGCTTAGTAAATTTACAATACAAATTCATGGGTCTAGACCAACGTTTGGGTCAAGTTTCGTCGAATTCTGAAAACGTTCAAAATTAAGCTTTGCACGATTTTATTAGATCAACATCGATTCCCTTTTATACAAACTTTTAGTTATTATCACGCATAAAAAATTTAATACACAAATTCTTGGGCCTAGACCAACGTTTTGGGTCACGTTTTGTCGAATTCTGAATTCTATGGTCACTTATAGAAATAACCCCCCTCAATTTAGTGCAGTTTTTCCCCCTTGTAATCTTCTTTGTGATAGATATGCTTCAGAGGTTTTTCAAGGAGCCTTGACAGTGAAAAAAGCATAGGAAGTGTAGCCTTCAAGATAATGCCCTGAGGTCTTTATCTTGAGTAAGTCTTTATTACACCCCTGGGAACTAAAAGCCTCCGAAAGAGGCGGCGAGAGCTTCTTCTTAGAAGGAGCTCGAAGCTAACATCTTGAGGAAGCAAGGAGCTACCCGAGCCGAGCATTCCGAAGGCATCCAAGGAATGCAGTAAGGCTCGTACTGATCTATCCCCGACAAACGTGAATTCTGAAAACATTCAAAATTTAGTTGTTTTGTACGGTTTTATTAAAGCAAGTTTGCTCTCCTTTTATAAAAACTTGTAGTTATTATTACGCTTAGCAAATTTACCCCACAAATTCTTGGGTCTAAACCTACGTTTGGGCCAAGTTTCGTCGAATTCTGGTAACGTTCAAAATTTAGCTGTTCCTTGAACGGTTTTATTAGAACAAGTTTGTTTCCCTTTTATATAAAATCGTAGTTATTATTAAACTTTGCAAATTTACCACACAAATTCTATGGTCTAGACCAATTTTTGGGTCAAATTTCATCGAATTCTGGTAATGTTCAAAATGTAACTGTTTTGAACGGTTTTATAATAACTAGTTTGTTTCCCTTTTATACAAACTTGTAGTTGTTATTACGCTTAGCAAATTTACCACACAAACTGTTGGGTCTAGACCAACGTTTGGGTCAAGTTTCGTCGAATTCTAAGAACGTTCAAAATTTAGCTTTGCACAATTTTATTATAGCAACTTTGTTTCCCTTTTATACAAACTTGTAGTTATTTTTACGCTTACCAAATTTACCACAGAAATGCTTGGGTTTAGACAAACGTTTGGAACAAGTTTAATCGAATTCTGAGAACGTTCAAAATTTAGTTGTTTGTGACGGTTTTATTAGTGCAAGTTTGTTTCCCTTTTATAAAAACTTGTAGTTATTATTATGCTTAACAAATTACCACACAAATTCTGGGTCTGGACGAACGTTTGGGTCAAATTTCGTCAAATTCTAAGAACGTTCAAACTTTAGGTGTTTTGTACGGTTTTATTTAAGTAAGTTTGTCTGCCTTTTATAAAAACCTGTAGTTATTATTATGCTTAGTAAATTTACAATACAAATTCATGGGTCTAGACCAACGTTTGGGTCAAGTTTCGTCGAATTCTGAGAACGTTCAAAATTAAGCTTTGCATGATTTTATTAGAGCAACTTCGTTTCCCTTTTATACAAACTTTTAGTTATTATCACGCATAAAAAATTTACTACACAAATTCTTGGGCCTAGACCAACGTTTTGGGTCAAGTTTTGTCGAATTCTGAAAACATTCAAAATTTAGCTGTTTTGTACGGTTTTATTAAAGCAAGTTTGTTCTCCTTTTATAAAAACTTGTAGTTATTATTACGCTTAGCAAATTTACCACACAAATTCTTGGGTCTAAACCTACGTTTGGGCCAAGTTTCGTCGAATTCTGGTAACGTTCAAAATTTAGCTGTTTCTTGAACGGTTTTATTAGAACAAGTTTGTTTCCCTTTTATACAAAATCGTAGTTATTATTAAACTTTGCAAATTTACCACACAAATTCTATGGTCTAGACCAATTTTTGGGTAAAATTTCATCGAATTCTGGTAACGTTCAAAATGTAACTGTTTTGAACGGTTTTATTATAACTAGTTTGTTTCCCTTTTATACAAACTTGTAGTTGTTATTACGCTTAGCAAATTTACCACACAAACTGTTGGGTCTAGACCAACGATTGGGTCAAGTTTCGTTGAATTCTGAGAATTTTCAAAATTTAGCTGTTTTGCACGGTTTTATTAGAGCAAGATTGTTTCCTTTTTATACAAACTTGTAGTTATTATTAAAGCTTAGCAAATTACCACACAAATTCTTAGGTCTAAACCAACGTTTGGGTCAAGTTTCGTCGAATTCTAAGAACATTTAAAGTTTAGCTGTTTTGTACGGTTTTATTAAAGTAAGTTCGTTTGCCTTTTATAAAAACTTGTAGTTATTATTATGCTTAGCAAATTTACAACACAAATTCATGGGTCTAGACCAACGTTTGGGTCAAGTTTCGTCGAATTCTGATAACGTTCAAAATTTAGCTTTGCACAATTTTATTATAGCAACTTCGTTTCCCTTTTATACAAACTTTTAGTTATTATCACGCTTAAAAAATTTACTACACAAATTCTTGGGCTTAGACCAACGTTTTGGGTCAAGTTTCGCCGAATTCTGAGAACGTTCAAAATTTAGTTGTTTTGTACGGTTTTATTAAAGCACGTTTGCTCTCCTTTTATAAAAACTTGTAGTTATTATTACGCTTATAAAATTACCACTCAAATTCTTGGGTCTAAACCTACGTTTGGGCCAAGTTTCGTCGAATTCTGGTAACGTTCAAAATTTAGCTGTTTCTTGAACGGTTTATTAGAGCAAGTTTGTTTCCCTTTTATACAAAATCGTAGTTATTATTAAACTTAGCAAATTTACCACACAAATTCTATGGTCTAGACCAATTTTTGGGTCAAATTTCATCTAATTCTGGTAACGTTCAAAATGTAACTGTTTTGCACGGTTTTATTATAACTAGTTTGTTTTCCTTTTATACAAACTTGTAGTTGTTATTACGCTTAGCAAATTTACCACACAAACTGTTGGGTCTAGACCAACGTTTGGGTCAAGTTTCGTTGAATTCTGAGAATTTTCAAAATTTAGCTGTTTTGAACGGTTTTATTAGAGCAAGATTGTTTCCCTTTTATACAAACTTGTGGTTATTATTAAAGCTTAGCAAATTACCACACAAATTCTTAGGTCTAAACCAACGTTTGGGTCAAGTTTCGTCGAATTCTAAGAACGTTTAAAGTTTAGCTGTTTTGTACGGTTTTATTAAAGTAAGTTTGTTTGCCTTTTATAAAAACTTATAGTTATTATTATGCTTAGCAAATTTACAACACAAATTCATGGGTCTAGACCAACGTTTGGGTCAAGTTTCGTCGAATTCTGAGAACGTTCAAAATTTAGCTTTGCACAATTTTATTATAGCAACGTTGTTTCCCTTTTATACAAACTTGTAGTTATTATTACGCTTAGCAAATTTACCACAGAAATGCTTGGGTTCAGACAAACGTTTGGGTCAAGTTTTATCGAATTCTGAGAACGTTCAAAATTTAGTTGTTTTGCACGGTTTTATTAGTGCAAGTTTGTTTCCCTTTTATACAAACTTGTAGTTATTATTATTCTTAGCAAATTACCACACAAATACTTGGGTCTGGACGACCGTTTGGGTCAAGTTTCGTCAAATTCTAAGAACGTTCAAACTTTAGTTGTTTTGTACGGTTTTATTTAAGTAAGTTTGTCTGCCTTTTATAAAAACCTATAGATATTATTATGCTTAGTAAATTTACAATACAAATTCATGGGTCTAGACCAACGTTTGGGTCAAGTTTCGTCGAATTCTGAGAACTTTCAAAATTAAGCTTTGCACGATTTTATTAGAGCAACTTCGTTTCCCTTTTATACAAAGTTTTAGTTATTATCACGCTTAAAAAATTTACTACACAAATTTTTGGGCCTAGACCAACGTTTTGGGTCAAGTTTCGTCGAATTCTGAGAACGTTCAAAAAATTTAGCAGTTTTGTACGGTTTTATTAAAGCAAGTTTGTTCCCTTTTATAAAAACTTGTAGTTATTATTACGCTTATAAAATTACCACTCAAATTCTTGGGTCTAAACCTACGTTTGGGCCGAGTTTCGTCGAATTCTGTTAACGTTCAAAATTTAGCTGTTTCTTGAACGGTTTATTAGAGCAAGTTTGTTTCCCTTTTATACAAAATCGTAGTTATTATTAAACTTAGCAAATTTACCACACAAATTCTATGGTCTAGACCAATTTTTGGGTCAAATTTCATCTAATTCTGGTAACGTTCAAAATGTAACTGCTTTGCACGGTTTTATTATAACTAGTTTGTTTCTCTTTTATACAAACTTGTAGTTGTTATTACGCTTAGCAAATTTACCACACAAACTGTTGGGTCTAGACCAACGTTTGGGTCAAGTTTCGTTGAATTCTGAGAATTTTCAAAATTTAGTTGTTTTGAACGGTTTTATTAGAGCAAGATTGTTTCCCTTTTATACAAACTTGTAGTTATTATTAAAGCTTAGCAAATTACCACACAAATTCTTAGGTCTAAAGCAACGTTTGGGTCAAGTTTCGTCGAATTCTAAGAACGTTTAAAGTTTAGCTGTTTTGTACGGTTTTATTAAAGTAAGTTTGTTTGCCTTTTATAAAAACTTGTAGTTATTATTATGCTTAGCAAATTTACAACACAAATTCATGGGTCTAGACCAACGTTTGTGTCAAGTTTCGTCGAATTCTGAGAACGTTCAAAATTTAGCTTTGCACAATTTTATTATAGCAACGTTGTTTCCCTTTTATACAAACTTGTAGTTATTATTACGCTTAGCAAATTTACCACAGAAATGCTTGGGTTCAGACAAACGTTTGGGTCAAGTTTCATCGAATTCTGAGAACGTTCAAAATTTAGTTGTTTTGCACGGTTTTATTAGTGCAAGTTTGTTTCCCTTTTATACAAACTTGTAGTTATTATTATTCTTAGCAAATTACCACACAAATACTTGGGTCTGGACGAACGTTTGGGTCAAGTTTCGTCAAATTCTAAGAACGTTCAAACTTTAGTTGTTTTGTACGGTTTTATTTAAGTAAGTTTGTCTGCCTTTTATAAAAACCTATAGTTATTATTATGCTTAGTAAATTTACAATACAAATTCATGGGTCTAGACCAACGTTTGGGTCAAGTTTCGTCGAATTCTGAGAACTTTCAAAATTAAGCTTTGCACGATTTTATTAGAGCAACTTCGTTTCCCTTTTATACAAATTTTTAGTTATTATCACGCTTAAAAAATTTACTACACAAATTTTTGGGCCTAGACCAACGTTTTGGGTCAAGTTTCGTCGAATTCTGAGAACGTTCAAAAAATTTAGCAGTTTTGTACGGTTTTATTAAAGCAAGTTTGTTCCCTTTTATAAAAACTTGTAGTTATTATTACGCTTATAAAATTACCACTCAAATTCTTGGGTCTAAACCTACGTTTGGGCCGAGTTTCGTCGAATTCTGTTAACGTTCAAAATTTAGCTGTTTCTTGAACGGTTTATTAGAGCAAGTTTGTTTCCCTTTTATACAAAATCGTAGTTATTATTAAACTTAGCAAATTTACCACACAAATTCTATGGTCTAGACCAATTTTTGGGTCAAATTTCATCTAATTCTGGTAACGTTCAAAATGTAACTGCTTTGCACGGTTTTATTATAACTAGTTTGTTTCTCTTTTATACAAACTTGTAGTTGTTATTACGCTTAGCAAATTTACCACACAAACTGTTGGGTCTAGACCAACGTTTGGGTCAAGTTTCGTTGAATTCTGAGAATTTTCAAAATTTAGTTGTTTTGAACGGTTTTATTAGAGCAAGATTGTTTCCCTTTTATACAAACTTGTAGTTATTATTAAAGCTTAGCAAATTACCACACAAATTCTTAGGTCTAAAGCAACGTTTGGGTCAAGTTTCGTCGAATTCTAAGAACGTTTAAAGTTTAGCTGTTTTGTACGGTTTTATTAAAGTAAGTTTGTTTGCCTTTTATAAAAACTTGTAGTTATTATTATGCTTAGCAAATTTACAACACAAATTCATGGGTCTACACCAACGTTTGTGTCAAGTTTCGTCGAATTCTGAGAACGTTCAAAATTTAGCTTTGCACAATTTTATTATAGCAACGTTGTTTCCCTTTTATACAAACTTGTAGTTATTATTACGCTTAGCAAATTTACCACAGAAATGCTTGGGTTCAGACAAACGTTTGGGTCAAGTTTCATCGAATTCTGAGAACGTTCAAAATTTAGTTGTTTTGCACGGTTTTATTAGTGCAAGTTTGTTTCCCTTTTATACAAACTTGTAGTTATTATTATTCTTAGCAAATTACCACACAAATACTTGGGTCTGGACGAACGTTTGGGTCAAGTTTCGTCAAATTCTAAGAACGTTCAAACTTTAGTTGTTTTGTACGGTTTTATTTAAGTAAGTTTGTCTGCCTTTTATAAAAACCTATAGTTATTATTATGCTTAGTAAATTTACAATACAAATTCATGGGTCTAGACCAACGTTTGGGTCAAGTTTCGTCGAATTCTGAGAACTTTCAAAATTAAGCTTTGCACGATTTTATTAGAGCAACTTCGTTTCCCTTTTATACAAATTTTTAGTTATTATCACGCTTAAAAAATTTACTACACAAATTTTTGGGCCTAGACCAACGTTTTGGGTCAAGTTTCGTCGAATTCTGAGAACCTTCAAAATTTAGCAGTTTTGTATGATTTTATTAAAGCAAGTTTGTTTCCTTTTATAAAAACTTGTAGTTATTATTACGCTTATAAAATTACCACTCAAATTCTTGGGTCTAAATCTACGTTTGGGCCAAGTTTCGTCCAGTTCTGGTAACGTTCAAAATTTAGCTGTTTCTTGAACGGTTTATTAGAGCAAGTTTGTTTCCCTTTTATACAAAATCGTAGTTATTATTAAACTTAGCAAATTTACCACACAAATTCTATGGTCTAGACCAATTTTTGGGTCAAATTTCATCGAATTCTGGTAAAGTTCAAAATGTAACTGTTTTGCAAGGTTTTTTTATTATAACTAGTTTGTTTCCCTTTTATACAAACTTGTAGTTGTTATTACGCTTAGCAAATTTACCACACAAACTGTTGGGTCTAGACCAACGTTTGGGTCAAGTTTCGTTGAATTCTGAGAATTTTCAAAATTTAGCTGTTTTGAACGGTTTTATTAGAGCAAGATTGTTTCCCTTTTATACAAACTTGTAGTTATTATTAAAGCTTAGCAAATTACCACACAAATTCTTAGGTCTAAACCAACGTTTGGGTCAAGTTTCGTCGAATTCTAAGAACGTTTAAAGTTTAGCTGTTTTGTACGGTTTTATTAAAGTAAGTTTGTTTGCCTTTTATAAAGACTTGTAGTTATTATTATGCTTAGCAAATTTACAACACAAATTCATGGGTCTAGACAAACGTTTGGGTCAAGTTTCGTCGAATTCTGAGAACGTTCAAAATTTAGCTTTGCACAATTTTATTATAGCAACGTTGTTTACCTTTTATACAAACTTGTAGTTATTATTACGCTTAGCAAATTTACCAAAGAAATGCTTGGGTTCAGACAAACGTTTGGGTCAAGTTTCATCGAATTCTGAGAACGTTCAAAATTTAGTTGTTTTGCACGGTTTTATTAGTGCAAGTTTGTTTCCCTTTTATACAAACTTGTAGTTATTATTATTCTTAGCAAATTACCACACAAATACTTGGGTCTGGACGAACGTTTGGGTCAAGTTTCGTCAAATTCTAAGAACGTTCAAACTTTAGTTGTTTTGTACGGTTTTATTTAAGTAAGTTTGTCTGCCTTTTATAAAAACCTATAGTTATTATTATGCTTAGTAAATTTACAATACAAATTCATGGGTCTAGACCAACGTTTGGGTCAAGTTTCGTCGAATTCTGAGAACTTTCAAAATTAAGCTTTGCACGATTTTATTAGAGCAACTTTGTTTCCCTTTTATACAAAGTTTTAGTTATTATCACGCTTAAAAAATTTACTACACAAATTTTTGGGCCTAGACCAACGTATTGGGTCAAGTTTCGTCGAATTCTGAGAACCTTCAAAATTTAGCAATTTTGTATGATTTTATTAAAGCAAGTTTGTTTCCTTTTATAAAAACTTGTAGTTATTATTACGCTTATAAAATTACCACTCAAATTCTTGGGTCTAAATCTACGTTTGGGCCAAGTTTCGTCCAGTTCTGGTAACGTTCAAAATTTAGCTGTTTCTTGAACGGTTTATTAGAGCAAGTTTGTTTCCCTTTTATACAAAATCGTAGTTATTATTAAACTTAGCAAATTTACCACACAAATTCTATGGTCTAGACCAATTTTTGGGTCAAATTTCATCGAATTCTGGTAAAGTTCAAAATGTAACTGTTTTGCAAGGTTTTTTTATTATAACTAGTTTGTTTCCCTTTTATACAAACTTGTAGTTGTTATTACGCTTAGCAAATTTACCACACAAACTGTTGGGTCTAGACCAACGTTTGGGTCAAGTTTCGTTGAATTCTGAGAATTTTCAAAATTTAGCTGTTTTGAACGGTTTTATTAGAGCAAGATTGTTTCCCTTTTATACAAACTTGTAGTTATTATTAAAGCTTAGCAAATTACCACACAAATTCTTAGGTCTAAACCAACGTTTGGGTCAACTTTCGTCGAATTCTAAGAACGTTTAAAGTTTAGCTGTTTTGTACGGTTTTATTAAAGTAAGTTTGTTTGCCTTTTATAAAAACTTGTAGTTATTATTATGCTTAGCAAATTTACAACACAAATTCATGGGTCTAGACCAACGTTTGTGTCAAGTTTCGTCGAATTCTGAGAACGTTCAAAATTTAGCTTTGCACAATTTTATTATAGCAACGTTGTTTACCTTTTATACAAACTTGTAGTTATTATTACGCTTAGCAAATTTACCACAGAAATGCTTGGGTTCAGACAAACGTTTGGGTCAAGTTTCATCGAATTCTGAGAACGTTCAAAATTTAGTTGTTTTGCACGGTTTTATTAGTGCAAGTTTGTTTCCCTTTTATACAAACTTGTAGTTATTATTATTCATAGCAAATTACCACACAAATACTTGGGTCTGGACGAACGTTTGGGTCAAGTTTCGTCAAATTCTAAGAACGTTCAAACTTTAGTTGTTTTGTACGGTTTTATTTAAGTAAGTTTGTCTGCCTTTTATAAAAACCTATAGTTATTATTATGCTTAGTAAATTTACAATACAAATTCTTGGGTCTAGACCAACGTTTGGGTCAAGTTTCGTCGAATTCTGAGAACTTTCAAAATTAAGCTTTGCACGATTTTATTAGAGCAACTTCGTTTCCCTTTTATACAAACTTTTAGTTATTATCACGCTTAAAAAATTTACTACACAAATTTTTGGGCCTAGACCAACGTTTTGGGTCAAGTTTCGTCGAATTCTGAGAACCTTCAAAATTTAGCAGTTTTGTATGATTTTATTAAAGCAAGTTTGTTTCCTTTTATAAAAACTTGTAGTTATTATTACGCTTATAAAATTACCACTCAAATTCTTGGGTCTAAACCTACGTTTGGGCCAAGTTTCGTCGAATTTTGGTAACGTTCAAAATTTAGCTGTTTCTTGAACGGTTTATTAGAGCAAGTTTGTTTCCCTTTTATACAAAATCGTAGTTATTATTAAACTTAGCAAATTTACCACACAAATTCTATGGTCTAGACCAATTTTTGGGTCAAATTTCATCTAATTCTGGTAACGTTCAAAATGTAACTTTTTGCACGGTTTTATTATAACTAGTTTGTTTCCCTTTTATACAAACTTGTAGTTGTTATTACGCTTAGCAAATTTACCACACAAACTGTTGGGTCTAGACCAACGTTTGGGTCAAGTTTCGTTGAATTCTGAGAATTTTCAAAATTTAGCTGTTTTGAACGGTTTTATTAGAGCAAGATTGTTTCCCTTTTATACAAACTTGTAGTTATTATTAAAGCTTAGCAAATTACCACACAAATTCTTAGGTCTAAACCAACGTTTGGGTCGAGTTTCGTCGAATTCTAAGAACGTTTAAAGTTTAGCTGTTTTGTACGGTTTTATTAAAGTAAGTTTGTTTGCCTTTTATAAAGACTTGTAGTTATTATTATGCTTAGCAAATTTACAACACAAATTCATGGGTCTAGACAAACGTTTGGGTCAAGTTTCGTCGAATTCTGAGAACGTTCAAAATTTAGCTTTGCACAATTTTATTATAGCAACGTTGTTTACCTTTTATACAAACTTGTAGTTATTATTACGCTTAGCAAATTTACCAAAGAAATGCTTGGGTTCAGACAAACGTTTGGGTCAAGTTTCATCGAATTCTGAGAACGTTCAAAATTTAGTTGTTTTGCACGGTTTTATTAGTGCAAGTTTATTTCCCTTTTATACAAACTTGTAGTTATTATTATTCTTAGCAAATTACCACACAAATACTTGGGTCTGGACGAACGTTTGGGTCAAGTTTCGTCAAATTCTAAGAACGTTCAAACTTTAGTTGTTTTGTACGGTTTTATTTAAGTAAGTTTGTCTGCCTTTTATAAAAACCTGTAGTTATTATTATGCTTAGTAAATTTACAATACAAATTCATGGGTCTAGACCAACGTTTGGGTCAAGTTTCGTCGAATTCTGAGAACTTTCAAAATTAAGCTTTGCACGATTTTATTAGAGCAACTTCGTTTCCCTTTTATACAAAGTTTTAGTTATTATCACGCTTAAAAAATTTACTACACAAATTTTTGGGCCTAGACCAACGTTTTGGGTCAAGTTTCGTCGAATTCTGAGAACCTTCAAAATTTAGCAATTTTGTATGATTTTATTAAAGCAAGTTTGTTTCCTTTTATAAAAACTTGTAGTTATTATTACGCTTATAAAATTACCACTCAAATTCTTGGGTCTAAACCTACGTTTGGGCCGAGTTTCGTCGAATTTTGGTAACGTTCAAAATTTAGCTGTTTCTTGAACGGTTTATTAGAGCAAGTTTGTTTCCCTTTTATACAAAATCGTAGTTATTATTAAACTTAGCAAATTTACCACACAAATTCTATGGTCTAGACCAATTTTTGGGTCAAATTTCATCTAATTCTGGTAACGTTCAAAATGTAACTTTTTGCACGGTTTTATTATAACTAGTTTGTTTCCCTTTTATACAAACTTGTAGTGTTATTACGCTTAGCAAATTTACCACACAAACTGTTGGGTCTAGACCAACGTTTGGGTCAAGTTTCGTTGAATTCTGAGAATTTTCAAAATTTAGCTGTTTTGAACGGTTTTATTAGAGCAAGATTGTTTCCCTTTTATACAAACTTGTAGTTATTATTAAAGCTTAGCAAATTACCACACAAATTCTTAGGTCTAAACCAACGTTTGGGTCGAGTTTCGTCGAATTCTAAGAACGTTTAAAGTTTAGCTGTTTTGTACGGTTTTATTAAAGTAAGTTTGTTTGCCTTTTATAAAGACTTGTAGTTATTATTATGCTTAGCAAATTTACAACACAAATTCATGGGTCTAGACAAACGTTTGGGTCAAGTTTCGTCGAATTCTGAGAACGTTCAAAATTTAGCTTTGCACAATTTTATTATAGCAACGTTGTTTACCTTTTATACAAACTTGTAGTTATTATTACGCTTAGCAAATTTACCAAAGAAATGCTTGGGTTCAGACAAACGTTTGGGTCAAGTTTCATCGAATTCTGAGAACGTTCAAAATTTAGTTGTTTTGCACGGTTTTATTAGTGCAAGTTTATTTCCCTTTTATACAAACTTGTAGTTATTATTATTCTTAGCAAATTACCACACAAATACTTGGGTCTGGACGAACGTTTGGGTCAAGTTTCGTCAAATTCTAAGAACGTTCAAACTTTAGTTGTTTTGTACGGTTTTATTTAAGTAAGTTTGTCTGCCTTTTATAAAAACCTATAGTTATTATTATGCTTAGTAAATTTACAATACAAATTCATGGGTCTAGACCAACGTTTGGGTCAAGTTTCGTCGAATTCTGAGAACTTTCAAAATTAAGCTTTGCACGATTTTATTAGAGCAACTTCGTTTCCCTTTTATACAAAGTTTTAGTTATTATCACGCTTAAAAAATTTACTACACAAATTTTTGGGCCTAGACCAACGTTTTGGGTCAAGTTTCGTCGAATTCTGAGAACCTTCAAAATTTAGCAATTTTGTATGATTTTATTAAAGCAAGTTTGTTTCCTTTTATAAAAACTTGTAGTTATTATTACGCTTATAAAATTACCACTCAAATTCTTGGGTCTAAACCTACGTTTGGGCCGAGTTTCGTCGAATTCTGTTAACGTTCAAAATTTAGCTGTTTCTTGAACGGTTTATTAGAGCAAGTTTGTTTCCCTTTTATACAAAATCGTAGTTATTATTAAACTTAGCAAATTTACCACACAAATTCTATGGTCTAGACCAATTTTTGGGTCAAATTTCATCTAATTCTGGTAACGTTCAAAATGTAACTGCTTTGCACGGTTTTATTATAACTAGTTTGTTTCTCTTTTATACAAACTTGTAGTTGTTATTACGCTTAGCAAATTTACCACACAAACTGTTGGGTCTAGACCAACGTTTGGGTCAAGTTTCGTTGAATTCTGAGAATTTTCAAAATTTAGTTGTTTTGAACGGTTTTATTAGAGCAAGATTGTTTCCCTTTTATACAAACTTGTAGTTATTATTAAAGCTTAGCAAATTACCACACAAATTCTTAGGTCTAAAGCAACGTTTGGGTCAAGTTTCGTCGAATTCTAAGAACGTTTAAAGTTTAGCTGTTTTGTACGGTTTTATTAAAGTAAGTTTGTTTGCCTTTTATAAAAACTTGTAGTTATTATTATGCTTAGCAAATTTACAACACAAATTCATGGGTCTACACCAACGTTTGTGTCAAGTTTCGTCGAATTCTGAGAACGTTCAAAATTTAGCTTTGCACAATTTTATTATAGCAACGTTGTTTCCCTTTTATACAAACTTGTAGTTATTATTACGCTTAGCAAATTTACCACAGAAATGCTTGGGTTCAGACAAACGTTTGGGTCAAGTTTCATCGAATTCTGAGAACGTTCAAAATTTAGTTGTTTTGCACGGTTTTATTAGTGCAAGTTTGTTTCCCTTTTATACAAACTTGTAGTTATTATTATTCTTAGCAAATTACCACACAAATACTTGGGTCTGGACGAACGTTTGGGTCAAGTTTCGTCAAATTCTAAGAACGTTCAAACTTTAGTTGTTTTGTACGGTTTTATTTAAGTAAGTTTGTCTGCCTTTTATAAAAACCTATAGTTATTATTATGCTTAGTAAATTTACAATACAAATTCATGGGTCTAGACCAACGTTTGGGTCAAGTTTCGTCGAATTCTGAGAACTTTCAAAATTAAGCTTTGCACGATTTTATTAGAGCAACTTCGTTTCCCTTTTATACAAATTTTTAGTTATTATCACGCTTAAAAAATTTACTACACAAATTTTTGGGCCTAGACCAACGTTTTGGGTCAAGTTTCGTCGAATTCTGATAACCTTCAAAATTTAGCAGTTTTGTATGATTTTATTAAAGCAAGTTTGTTTCCTTTTATAAAAACTTGTAGTTATTATTACGCTTATAAAATTACCACTCAAATTCTTGGGTCTAAATCTACGTTTGGGCCAAGTTTCGTCCAGTTCTGGTAACGTTCAAAATTTAGCTGTTTCTTGAACGGTTTATTAGAGCAAGTTTGTTTCCCTTTTATACAAAATCATAGTTATTATTAAACTTAGCAAATTTACCACACAAATTCTATGGTCTAGACCAATTTTTGGGTCAAATTTCATCGAATTCTGGTAAAGTTCAAAATGTAACTGTTTTGCAAGGTTTTTTTATTATAACTAGTTTGTTTCCCTTTTATACAAACTTGTAGTTGTTATTACGCTTAGCAAATTTACCACACAAACTGTTGGGTCTAGACCAACGTTTGGGTCAAGTTTCGTTGAATTCTGAGAATTTTCAAAATTTAGCTGTTTTGAACGGTTTTATTAGAGCAAGATTGTTTCCCTTTTATACAAACTTGTAGTTATTATTAAAGCTTAGCAAATTACCACACAAATTCTTAGGTCTAAACCAACGTTTGGGTCAAGTTTCGTCGAATTCTATGAACGTTTAAAGTTTAGCTGTTTTGTACGGTTTTATTAAAGTAAGTTTGTTTGCCTTTTATAAAGACTTGTAGTTATTATTATGCTTAGCAAATTTACAACACAAATTCATGGGTCTAGACCAACGTTTGTGTCAAGTTTCGTCGAATTCTGAGAACGTTCAAAATTTAGCTTTGCACAATTTTATTATAGCAACGTTGTTTCCCTTTTATACAAACTTGTAGTTATTATTACGCTTAGCAAATTTACCACAGAAATGCTTGGGTTCAGACAAACGTTTGGGTCAAGTTTCATCGAATTCTGAGAACGTTCAAAATTTAGTTGTTTTGCACGGTTTTATTAGTGCAAGTTTGTTTCCCTTTTATACAAACTTGTAGTTATTATTATTCTTAGCAAATTACCACACAAATACTTGGGTCTGGACGAACGTTTGGGTCAAGTTTCGTCAAATTCTAAGAACGTTCAAACTTTAGTTGTTTTTACGGTTTTATTTAAGTAAGTATGTCTGCCTTTTATAAAAACCTATAGTTATTATTATGCTTAGTAAATTTACAATACAAATTCATGGGTCTAGACCAACGTTTGGGTCAAGTTTCGTCGAATTCTGAGAACTTTCAAAATTAAGCTTTGCACGATTTTATTAGAGCAACTTCGTTTCCCTTTTATACAAACTTTTAGTTATTATCACGCTTAAAAAATTTACTACACAAATTTTTGGGCCTAGACCAATGTTTTGGGTCAAGTTTCGTCGAATTCTGAGAACGTTCAAAATTTAGCAGTTTTGTACGGTTTTATTAAAGCAAGTTTGTTCCCTTTTATAAAAACTTGTAGTTATTGTTACGCTTATAAAATTACCACTCAAATTCTTGGGTCTAAACCTACGTTTGGGCCAAGTTTCGTCGAATTTTGGTAACGTTCAAAATTTAGCTGTTTCTTGAACGGTTTATTAGAGCAAGTTTGTTTCCCTTTTATACAAAATCGTAGTTATTATTAAACTTAGCAAATTTACCACACAAATTCTATGGTCTAGACCAATTTTTGGGTCAAATTTCATCTAATTCTGGTAACGTTCAAAATGTAACTTTTTGCACGGTTTTATTATAACTAGTTTGTTTCCCTTTTATACAAACTTGTAGTTGTTATTACGCTTAGCAAATTTACCACACAAACTGTTGGGTCTAGACCAACGTTTGGGTCAAGTTTCGTTGAATTCTGAGAATTTTCAAAATTTAGCTGTTTTGAACGGTTTTATTAGAGCAAGATTGTTTCCCTTTTATACAAACTTGTAGTTATTATTAAAGCTTAGCAAATTACCACACAAATTCTTAGGTCTAAACCAACGTTTGGGTCAACTTTCGTCGAATTCTAAGAACGTTTAAAGTTTAGCTGTTTTGTACGGTTTTATTAAAGTAAGTTTGTTTGCCTTTTATAAAGACTTGTAGTTATTATTATGCTTAGCAAATTTACAACACAAATTCATGGGTCTAGACAAACGTTTGGGTCAAGTTTCGTCGAATTCTGAGAACGTTCAAAATTTAGCTTTGCACAATTTTATTATAGCAACGTTGTTTACCTTTTATACAAACTTGTAGTTATTATTACGCTTAGCAAATTTACCAAAGAAATGCTTGGGTTCAGACAAACGTTTGGGTCAAGTTTCATCGAATTCTGAGAACGTTCAAAATTTAGTTGTTTTGCACGGTTTTATTAGTGCAAGTTTGTTTCCCTTTTATACAAACTTGTAGTTATTATTATTCTTAGCAAATTACCACACAAATACTTGGGTCTGGACGAACGTTTGGGTCAAGTTTCGTCAAATTCTAAGAACGTTCAAACTTTAGTTGTTTTGTACGGTTTTATTTAAGTAAGTTTGTCTGCCTTTTATAAAAACCTATAGTTATTATTATGCTTAGTAAATTTACAATACAAATTCATGGGTCTAGACCAACGTTTGGGTCAAGTTTCGTCGAATTCTGAGAACTTTCAAAATTAAGCTTTGCACGATTTTATTAGAGCAACTTCGTTTCCCTTTTATACAAACTTTTAGTTATTATCACGCTTAAAAAATTTACTACACAAATTTTTGGGCCTAGACCAACGTTTTGGGTCAAGTTTCGTCGAATTCTGAGAACCTTCAAAATTTAGCAGTTTTGTATGATTTTATTAAAGCAAGTTTGTTTCCTTTTATAAAAACTTGTAGTTATTATTACGCTTATAAAATTACCACTCAAATTCTTGGGTCTAAACCTACGTTTGGGCCAAGTTTCGTCCAGTTCCGGTAACGTTCAAAATTTAGGTTTCTTGAACGGTTTATTAGAGCAAGTTTGTTTCCCTTTTATACAAAATCGTAGTTATTATTAAACTTAGCAAATTTACCACACAAATTCTATGGTCTAGACCAATTTTTGGGTCAAATTTCATCTAATTCTGGTAACGTTCAAAATGTAACTGTTTTGCACGGTTTTATTATAACTAGTTTGTTTCTCTTTTATACAAACTTGTAATTGTTATTACGCTTAGCAAATTTACCACACAAACTGTTGGGTCTAGACCAACGTTTGGGTCAAGTTTCGTTGAATTCTGAGAATTTTCAAAATTTAGCTGTTTTGAACGGTTTTATTAGAGCAAGATTGTTTCCCTTTTATACAAACTTGTAGTTATTATTAAAGCTTAGCAAATTACCACACAAATTCTTAGGTCTAAACCAACGTTTGGGTCAAGTTTCGTCGAATTCTAAGAACGTTTAAAGTTTAGCTGTTTTGTACGGTTTTATTAAAGTAAGTTTGTTTGCCTTTTATAAAAACTTGTAGTTATTATTATGCTTAGCAAATTTACAACACAAATTCATGGGTCTAGACCAACGTTTGTGTCAAGTTTCGTCGAATTCTGAGAACGTTCATAATTTAGCTTTGCACAATTTTATTATAGCAACGTTGTTTCCCTTTTATACAAACTTGTAGTTATTATTACGCTTAGCAAATTTACCACAGAAATGCTTGGGTTCAGACAAACGTTTGGGTCAAGTTTCATCGAATTCTGAGAACGTTCAAAATTTAGTTGTTTTGCACGGTTTTATTAGTGCAAGTTTGTTTCCCTTTTATACAAACTTGTAGTTATTATTATTCTTAGCAAATTACCACACAAATACTTGGGTCTGGACGAACGTTTGGGTCAAGTTTCGTCAAATTCTAAGAACGTTCAAACTTTAGTTGTTTTGTACGGTTTTATTTAAGTAAGTATGTCTGCCTTTTATAAAAACCTATAGTTATTATTATGCTTAGTAAATTTACAATACAAATTCATGGGTCTAGACCAACGTTTGGGTCAAGTTTCGTCGAATTCTGAGAACTTTCAAAATTAAGCTTTGCACGATTTTATTAGAGCAACTTCGTTTCCCTTTTATACAAACTTTTAGTTATTATCACGCTTAAAAAATTTACTACACAAATTTTTGGGCCTAGACCAATGTTTTGGGTCAAGTTTCGTCGAATTCTGAGAACGTTCAAAATTTAGCAGTTTTGTACGGTTTTATTAAAGCAAGTTTGTTCCCTTTTATAAAAACTTGTAGTTATTGTTACGCTTATAAAATTACCACTCAAATTCTTGGGTCTAAACCTACGTTTGGGCCAAGTTTCGTCGAATTTTGGTAACGTTCAAAATTTAGCTGTTTCTTGAACGGTTTATTAGAGCAAGTTTGTTTCCCTTTTATACAAAATCGTAGTTATTATTAAACTTAGCAAATTTACCACACAAATTCTATGGTCTAGACCAATTTTTGGGTCAAATTTCATCTAATTCTGGTAACGTTCAAAATGTAACTTTTTGCACGGTTTTATTATAACTAGTTTGTTTCCCTTTTATACAAACTTGTAGTTGTTATTACGCTTAGCAAATTTACCACACAAACTGTTGGGTCTAGACCAACGTTTGGGTCAAGTTTCGTTGAATTCTGAGAATTTTCAAAATTTAGCTGTTTTGAACGGTTTTATTAGAGCAAGATTGTTTCCCTTTTATACAAACTTGTAGTTATTATTAAAGCTTAGCAAATTACCACACAAATTCTTAGGTCTAAACCAACGTTTGGGTCAACTTTCGTCGAATTCTAAGAACGTTTAAAGTTTAGCTGTTTTGTACGGTTTTATTAAAGTAAGTTTGTTTGCCTTTTATAAAGACTTGTAGTTATTATTATGCTTAGCAAATTTACAACACAAATTCATGGGTCTAGACAAACGTTTGGGTCAAGTTTCGTCGAATTCTGAGAACGTTCAAAATTTAGCTTTGCACAATTTTATTATAGCAACGTTGTTTACCTTTTATACAAACTTGTAGTTATTATTACGCTTAGCAAATTTACCAAAGAAATGCTTGGGTTCAGACAAACGTTTGGGTCAAGTTTCATCGAATTCTGAGAACGTTCAAAATTTAGTTGTTTTGCACGGTTTTATTAGTGCAAGTTTGTTTCCCTTTTATACAAACTTGTAGTTATTATTATTCTTAGCAAATTACCACACAAATACTTGGGTCTGGACGAACGTTTGGGTCAAGTTTCGTCAAATTCTAAGAACGTTCAAACTTTAGTTGTTTTGTACGGTTTTATTTAAGTAAGTTTGTCTGCCTTTTATAAAAACCTATAGTTATTATTATGCTTAGTAAATTTACAATACAAATTCATGGGTCTAGACCAACGTTTGGGTCAAGTTTCGTCGAATTCTGAGAACTTTCAAAATTAAGCTTTGCACGATTTTATTAGAGCAACTTCGTTTCCCTTTTATACAAACTTTTAGTTATTATCACACTTAAAAAATTTACTACACAAATTTTTGGGCCTAGACCAACGTTTTGGGTCAAGTTTCGTCGAATTCTGAGAACCTTCAAAATTTAGCAATTTTGTATGATTTTATTAAAGCAAGTTTGTTTCCTTTTATAAAAACTTGTAGTTATTATTACGCTTATAAAATTACCACTCAAATTCTTGGGTCTAAATCTACGTTTGGGCCAAGTTTCGTCCAGTTCTGGTAACGTTCAAAATTTAGCTGTTTCTTGAACGGTTTATTAGAGCAAGTTTGTTTCCCTTTTATACAAAATCGTAGTTATTATTAAACTTAGCAAATTTACCACACAAATTCTATGGTCTAGACCAATTTTTGGGTCAAATTTCATCGAATTCTGGTAAAGTTCAAAATGTAACTGATTTGCAAGGTTTTTTTATTATAACTAGTTTGTTTCCCTTTTATACAAACTTGTAGTTGTTATTACGCTTAGCAAATTTACCACACAAACTGTTGGGTCTAGACCAACGTTTGGGTCAAGTTTCGTTGAATTCTGAGAATTTTCAAAATTTAGCTGTTTTGAACGGTTTTATTAGAGCAAGATTGTTTCCCTTTTATACAAACTTGTAGTTATTATTAAAGCTTTGCAAATTACCACACAAATTCTTAGGTCTAAACCAACGTTTGGGTCAAGTTTCGTCGAATTCTAAGAACGTTTAAAGTTTAGCTGTTTTGTACGGTTTTATTAAAGTAAGTTTGTTTGCCTTTTATAAAAACTTGTAGTTATTATTATGCTTAGCAAATTTACAACACAAATTCATGGGTCTAGACCAACGTTTGTGTCAAGTTTCGTCGAATTCTGAGAACGTTCAAAATTTAGCTTTGCACAATTTTATTATAGCAACGTTGTTTCCCTTTTATACAAACTTGTAGTTATTATTACGCTTAGCAAATTTACCACAGAAATGCTTGGGTTCAGACAAACGTTTGGGTCAAGTTTCATCGAATTCTGAGAACGTTCAAAATTTAGTTGTTTTGCACGGTTTTATTAGTGCAAGTTTGTTTCCCTTTTATACAAACTTGTAGTTATTATTATTCTTAGCAAATTACCACACAAATACTTGGGTCTGGACGAACGTTTGGGTCAAGTTTCGTCAAATTCTAAGAACGTTCAAACTTTAGTTGTTTTGTACGGTTTTATTTAAGTAAGTATGTCTGCCTTTTATAAAAACCTATAGTTATTATTATGCTTAGTAAATTTACAATACAAATTCATGGGTCTAGACCAACGTTTGGGTCAAGTTTCGTCGAATTCTGAGAACTTTCAAAATTAAGCTTTGCACGATTTTATTAGAGCAACTTCGTTTCCCTTTTATACAAACTTTTAGTTATTATCACGCTTAAAAAATTTACTACACAAATTTTTGGGCCTAGACCAACGTTTTGGGTCAAGTTTCGTCGAATTCTGAGAACCTTCAAAATTTAGCAATTTTGTATGATTTTATTAAAGCAAGTTTGTTTCCTTTTATAAAAACTTGTAGTTATTATTACGCTTATAAAATTACCACTCAAATTCTTGGGTCTAAATCTACGTTTGGGCCAAGTTTCGTCCAGTTCTGGTAACGTTCAAAATTTAGCTGTTTCTTGAACGGTTTATTAGAGCAAGTTTGTTTCCCTTTTATACAAAATCGTAGTTATTATTAAACTTAGCAAATTTACCACACAAATTCTATGGTCTAGACCAATTTTTGGGTCAAATTTCATCGAATTCTGGTAAAGTTCAAAATGTAACTGTTTTGCAAGGTTTTTTTATTATAACTAGTTTGTTTCCCTTTTATACAAACTTGTAGTTGTTATTACGCTTAGCAAATTTACCACACAAACTGTTGGGTCTAGACCAACGTTTGGGTCAAGTTTCGTTGAATTCTGAGAATTTTCAAAATTTAGCTGTTTTGAACGGTTTTATTAGAGCAAGATTGTTTCCCTTTTATACAAACTTGTAGTTATTATTAAAGCTTTGCAAATTACCACACAAATTCTTAGGTCTAAACCAACGTTTGGGTCAAGTTTCGTCGAATTCTAAGAACGTTTAAAGTTTAGCTGTTTTGTACGGTTTTATTAAAGTAAGTTTGTTTGCCTTTTATAAAAACTTGTAGTTATTATTATGCTTAGCAAATTTACAACACAAATTCATGGGTCTAGACCAACGTTTGTGTCAAGTTTCGTCGAATTCTGAGAACGTTCAAAATTTAGCTTTGCACAATTTTATTATAGCAACGTTGTTTCCCTTTTATACAAACTTGTAGTTATTATTACGCTTAGCAAATTTACCACAGAAATGCTTGGGTTCAGACAAACGTTTGGGTCAAGTTTCATCGAATTCTGAGAACGTTCAAAATTTAGTTGTTTTGCACGGTTTTATTAGTGCAAGTTTGTTTCCCTTTTATACAAACTTGTAGTTATTATTATTCTTAGCAAATTACCACACAAATACTTGGGTCTGGACGAACGTTTGGGTCAAGTTTCGTCAAATTCTAAGAACGTTCAAACTTTAGTTGTTTTGTACGGTTTTATTTAAGTAAGTATGTCTGCCTTTTATAAAAACCTATAGTTATTATTATGCTTAGTAAATTTACAATACAAATTCATGGGTCTAGACCAACGTTTGGGTCAAGTTTCGTCGAATTCTGAGAACTTTCAAAATTAAGCTTTGCACGATTTTATTAGAGCAACTTCGTTTCCCTTTTATACAAACTTTTAGTTATTATCACGCTTAAAAAATTTACTACACAAATTTTTGGGCCTAGACCAATGTTTTGGGTCAAGTTTCGTCGAATTCTGAGAACGTTCAAAATTTAGCAGTTTTGTACGGTTTTATTAAAGCAAGTTTGTTCCCTTTTATAAAAACTTGTAGTTATTGTTACGCTTATAAAATTACCACTCAAATTCTTGGGTCTAAACCTACGTTTGGGCCAAGTTTCGTCGAATTTTGGTAACGTTCAAAATTTAGCTGTTTCTTGAACGGTTTATTAGAGCAAGTTTGTTTCCCTTTTATACAAAATCGTAGTTATTATTAAACTTAGCAAATTTACCACACAAATTCTATGTCTAGACCAATTTTTGGGTCAAATTTCATCTAATTCTGGTAACGTTCAAAATGTAACTTTTTGCACGGTTTTATTATAACTAGTTTGTTTCCCTTTTATACAAACTTGTAGTTGTTATTACGCTTAGCAAATTTACCACACAAACTGTTGGGTCTAGACCAACGTTTGGGTCAAGTTTCGTTGAATTCTGAGAATTTTCAAAATTTAGCTGTTTTGAACGGTTTTATTAGAGCAAGATTGTTTCCCTTTTATACAAACTTGTAGTTATTATTAAAGCTTAGCAAATTACCACACAAATTCTTAGGTCTAAACCAACGTTTGGGTCAACTTTCGTCGAATTCTAAGAACGTTTAAAGTTTAGCTGTTTTGTACGGTTTTATTAAAGTAAGTTTGTTTGCCTTTTATAAAGACTTGTAGTTATTATTATGCTTAGCAAATTTACAACACAAATTCATGGGTCTAGACAAACGTTTGGGTCAAGTTTCGTCGAATTCTGAGAACGTTCAAAATTTAGCTTTGCACAATTTTATTATAGCAACGTTGTTTACCTTTTATACAAACTTGTAGTTATTATTACGCTTAGCAAATTTACCAAAGAAATGCTTGGGTTCAGACAAACGTTTGGGTCAAGTTTCATCGAATTCTGAGAACGTTCAAAATTTAGTTGTTTTGCACGGTTTTATTAGTGCAAGTTTGTTTCCCTTTTATACAAACTTGTAGTTATTATTATTCTTAGCAAATTACCACACAAATACTTGGGTCTGGACGAACGTTTGGGTCAAGTTTCGTCAAATTCTAAGAACGTTCAAACTTTAGTTGTTTTGTACGGTTTTATTTAAGTAAGTATGTCTGCCTTTTATAAAAACCTATAGTTATTATTATGCTTAGTAAATTTACAATACAAATTCATGGGTCTAGACCAACGTTTGGGTCAAGTTTCGTCGAATTCTGAGAACTTTCAAAATTAAGCTTTGCACGATTTTATTAGAGCAACTTCGTTTCCCTTTTATACAAACTTTTAGTTATTATCACGCTTAAAAAATTTACTACACAAATTTTTGGGCCTAGACCAACGTTTTGGGTCAAGTTTCGTCGAATTCTGAGAACCTTCAAAATTTAGCAATTTTGTATGATTTTATTAAAGCAAGTTTGTTTCCTTTTATAAAAACTTGTAGTTATTATTACGCTTATAAAATTACCACTCAAATTCTTGGGTCTAAATCTACGTTTGGGCCAAGTTTCGTCCAGTTCTGGTAACGTTCAAAATTTAGCTGTTTCTTGAACGGTTTATTAGAGCAAGTTTGTTTCCCTTTTATACAAAATCGTAGTTATTATTAAACTTAGCAAATTTACCACACAAATTCTATGGTCTAGACCAATTTTTGGGTCAAATTTCATCGAATTCTGGTAAAGTTCAAAATGTAACTGTTTTGCAAGGTTTTTTTATTATAACTAGTTTGTTTCCCTTTTATACAAACTTGTAGTTGTTATTACGCTTAGCAAATTTACCACACAAACTGTTGGGTCTAGACCAACGTTTGGGTCAAGTTTCGTTGAATTCTGAGAATTTTCAAAATTTAGCTGTTTTGAACGGTTTTATTAGAGCAAGATTGTTTCCCTTTTATACAAACTTGTAGTTATTATTAAAGCTTTGCAAATTACCACACAAATTCTTAGGTCTAAACCAACGTTTGGGTCAAGTTTCGTCGAATTCTAAGAACGTTTAAAGTTTAGCTGTTTTGTACGGTTTTATTAAAGTAAGTTTGTTTGCCTTTTATAAAAACTTGTAGTTATTATTATGCTTAGCAAATTTACAACACAAATTCATGGGTCTAGACCAACGTTTGTGTCAAGTTTCGTCGAATTCTGAGAACGTTCAAAATTTAGCTTTGCACAATTTTATTATAGCAACGTTGTTTCCCTTTTATACAAACTTGTAGTTATTATTACGCTTAGCAAATTTACCACAGAAATGCTTGGGTTCAGACAAACGTTTGGGTCAAGTTTCATCGAATTCTGAGAACGTTCAAAATTTAGTTGTTTTGCACGGTTTTATTAGTGCAAGTTTGTTTCCCTTTTATACAAACTTGTAGTTATTATTATTCTTAGCAAATTACCACACAAATACTTGGGTCTGGACGAACGTTTGGGTCAAGTTTCGTCAAATTCTAAGAACGTTCAAACTTTAGTTGTTTTGTACGGTTTTATTTAAGTAAGTATGTCTGCCTTTTATAAAAACCTATAGTTATTATTATGCTTAGTAAATTTACAATACAAATTCATGGGTCTAGACCAACGTTTGGGTCAAGTTTCGTCGAATTCTGAGAACTTTCAAAATTAAGCTTTGCACGATTTTATTAGAGCAACTTCGTTTCCCTTTTATACAAACTTTTAGTTATTATCACGCTTAAAAAATTTACTACACAAATTTTTGGGCCTAGACCAATGTTTTGGGTCAAGTTTCGTCGAATTCTGAGAACGTTCAAAATTTAGCAGTTTTGTACGGTTTTATTAAAGCAAGTTTGTTCCCTTTTATAAAAACTTGTAGTTATTGTTACGCTTATAAAATTACCACTCAAATTCTTGGGTCTAAACCTACGTTTGGGCCAAGTTTCGTCGAATTTTGGTAACGTTCAAAATTTAGCTGTTTCTTGAACGGTTTATTAGAGCAAGTTTGTTTCCCTTTTATACAAAATCGTAGTTATTATTAAACTTAGCAAATTTACCACACAAATTCTATGTCTAGACCAATTTTTGGGTCAAATTTCATCTAATTCTGGTAACGTTCAAAATGTAACTTTTTGCACGGTTTTATTATAACTAGTTTGTTTCCCTTTTATACAAACTTGTAGTTGTTATTACGCTTAGCAAATTTACCACACAAACTGTTGGGTCTAGACCAACGTTTGGGTCAAGTTTCGTTGAATTCTGAGAATTTTCAAAATTTAGCTGTTTTGAACGGTTTTATTAGAGCAAGATTGTTTCCCTTTTATACAAACTTGTAGTTATTATTAAAGCTTAGCAAATTACCACACAAATTCTTAGGTCTAAACCAACGTTTGGGTCAACTTTCGTCGAATTCTAAGAACGTTTAAAGTTTAGCTGTTTTGTACGGTTTTATTAAAGTAAGTTTGTTTGCCTTTTATAAAGACTTGTAGTTATTATTATGCTTAGCAAATTTACAACACAAATTCATGGGTCTAGACAAACGTTTGGGTCAAGTTTCGTCGAATTCTGAGAACGTTCAAAATTTAGCTTTGCACAATTTTATTATAGCAACGTTGTTTACCTTTTATACAAACTTGTAGTTATTATTACGCTTAGCAAATTTACCAAAGAAATGCTTGGGTTCAGACAAACGTTTGGGTCAAGTTTCATCGAATTCTGAGAACGTTCAAAATTTAGTTGTTTTGCACGGTTTTATTAGTGCAAGTTTGTTTCCCTTTTATACAAACTTGTAGTTATTATTATTCTTAGCAAATTACCACACAAATACTTGGGTCTGGACGAACGTTTGGGTCAAGTTTCGTCAAATTCTAAGAACGTTCAAACTTTAGTTGTTTTGTACGGTTTTATTTAAGTAAGTTTGTCTGCCTTTTATAAAAACCTATAGTTATTATTATGCTTAGTAAATTTACAATACAAATTCATGGGTCTAGACCAACGTTTGGGTCAAGTTTCGTCGAATTCTGAGAACTTTCAAAATTAAGCTTTGCACGATTTTATTAGAGCAACTTCGTTTCCCTTTTATACAAACTTTTAGTTATTATCACGCTTAAAAAATTTACTACACAAATTTTTGGGCCTAGACCAACGTTTTGGGTCAAGTTTCGTCGAATTCTGAGAACCTTCAAAATTTAGCAGTTTTGTATGATTTTATTAAAGCAAGTTTGTTTCCTTTTATAAAAACTTGTAGTTATTATTACGCTTATAAAATTACCACTCAAATTCTTGGGTCTAAACCTACGTTTGGGCCAAGTTTCGTCCAGTTCTGGTAACGTTCAAAATTTAGCTGTTTCTTGAACGGTTTATTAGAGCAAGTTTGTTTCCCTTTTATACAAAATCGTAGTTATTATTAAACTTAGCAAATTTACCACACAAATTCTATGGTCTAGACCAATTTTTGGGTCAAATCTCATCGAATTCTGGTAAAGTTCAAAATGCAACTGTTTTGCAAGGTTTTATTATAACTAGTTTGTTTCCCTTTTATACAAACTTGTAGTTGTTATTACGCTTAGCAAATTTACCACACAAACTGTTGGGTCTAGACCAACGTTTGGGTCAAGTTTCGTTGAATTCTGAGAATTTTCAAAATTTAGCTGTTTTGAACGGTTTTATTAGAGCAAGATTGTTTCCCTTTTATACAAACTTGTAGTTATTATTAAAGCTTAGCAAATTACCACACAAATTCTTAGGTCTAAACCAACGTTTGGGTCAAGTTTCGTCGAATTCTAAGAACGTTTAAAGTTTAGCTGTTTTGTACGGTTTTATTAAAGTAAGTTTGTTTGCCTTTTATAAAAACTTGTAGTTATTATTATGCTTAGCAAATTTACAACACAAATTCATGGGTCTATACCAACGTTTGGGTCAAGTTTCGTCGAATTCGGAGAACGTTCAAAATTTAGCTTTGCACAATTTTATTATAGCAACGTTGTTTCCCTTTTATACAAACTTGTAGTTATTATTACGCTTAGCAAATTTACCACAGAAATGCTTGGGTTCAGACAAACGTTTGGGTCAAGTTTCATCGAATTCTGAGAACGTTCAAAATTTAGTTGTTTTGCACGGTTTTATTAGTGCAAGTTTGTTTCCCTTTTATACAAACTTGTAGTTATTATTATTCTTAGCAAATTACCACACAAATACTTGGGTCTGGACGAACGTTTGGGTCAAGTTTCGTCGAATTCTAAGAACGTTCAAACTTTAGTTGTTTTGTACGGTTTTATTTAAGTAAGTTTGTCTGCCTTTTATAAAAACCTATAGTTATTATTATGCTTAGTAAATTTACAATACAAATTCATGGGTCTAGACCAACGTTTGGGTCAAGTTTCGTCGAATTCTGAGAACTTTCAAAATTAAGCTTTGCACGATTTTATTAGAGCAACTTCGTTTCCCTTTTATACAAACTTTTAGTTATTATCACGCTTAAAAAATTTACTACACAAATTTTTGGGCCTAGACCAACGTTTTGGGTCAAGTTTCGTCGAATTCTGAGAACCTTCAAAATTTAGCAGTTTTGTATGATTTTATTAAAGCAAGTTTGTTTCCTTTTATAAAAACTTGTAGTTATTATTACGCTTATAAAATTACCACTCAAATTCTTGGGTCTAAACCTACGTTTGGGCCAAGTTTCGTCCAGTTCTGGTAACGTTCAAAATTTAGCTGTTTCTTGAACGGTTTATTAGAGCAAGTTTGTTTCCCTTTTATACAAAATCGTAGTTATTATTAAACTTAGCAAATTTACCACACAAATTCTATGGTCTAGACCAATTTTTGGGTCAAATCTCATCGAATTCTGGTAAAGTTCAAAATGCAACTGTTTTGCAAGGTTTTATTATAACTAGTTTGTTTCCCTTTTATACAAACTTGTAGTTGTTATTACGCTTAGCAAATTTACCACACAAACTGTTGGGTCTAGACCAACGTTTGGGTCAAGTTTCGTTGAATTCTGAGAATTTTCAAAATTTAGCTGTTTTGAACGGTTTTATTAGAGCAAGATTGTTTCCCTTTTATACAAACTTGTAGTTATTATTAAAGCTTAGCAAATTACCACACAAATTCTTAGGTCTAAACCAACGTTTGGGTCAACTTTCGTCGAATTCTAAGAACGTTTAAAGTTTAGCTGTTTTGTACGGTTTTATTAAAGTAAGTTTGTTTGCCTTTTATAAAAACTTGTAGTTATTATTATGCTTAGCAAATTTACAACACAAATTCATGGGTCTATACCAACGTTTGGGTCAAGTTTCGTCGAATTCGGAGAACGTTCAAAATTTAGCTTTGCACAATTTTATTATAGCAACGTTGTTTCCCTTTTATACAAACTTGTAGTTATTATTACGCTTAGCAAATTTACCACAGAAATGCTTGGGTTCAGACAAACGTTTGGGTCAAGTTTCATCGAATTCTGAGAACGTTCAAAATTTAGTTGTTTTGCACGGTTTTATTAGTGCAAGTTTGTTTCCCTTTTATACAAACTTGTAGTTATTATTATTCTTAGCAAATTACCACACAAATACTTGGGTCTGGACGAACGTTTGGGTCAAGTTTCGTCGAATTCTAAGAACGTTCAAACTTTAGTTGTTTTGTACGGTTTTATTTAAGTAAGTTTGTCTGCCTTTTATAAAAACCTATAGTTATTATTATGCTTAGTAAATTTACAATACAAATTCATGGGTCTAGACCAACGTTTGGGTCAAGTTTCGTCGAATTCTGAGAACTTTCAAAATTAAGCTTTGCACGATTTTATTAGAGCAACTTCGTTTCCCTTTTATACAAACTTTTAGTTATTATCACGCTTAAAAAATTTACTACACAAATTTTTGGGCCTAGACCAACGTTTTGGGTCAAGTTTCGTCGAATTCTGAGAACCTTCAAAATTTAGCAGTTTTGTATGATTTTATTAAAGCAAGTTTGTTTCCTTTTATAAAAACTTGTAGTTATTATTACGCTTATAAAATTACCACTCAAATTCTTTGGTCTAAACCTACGTTTGGGCCAAGTTTCGTCCAGTTCTGGTAACGTTCAAAATTTAGCTGTTTCTTGAACGGTTTATTAGAGCAAGTTTGTTTCCCTTTTGTACAAAATCGTAGTTATTATTAAACTTAACAAATTTACCACACAAATTCTATGGTCTAGACCAATTTTTGGGTCAAATTTCATCGAATTCTGGTAAAGTTCAAAATGTAACTGTTTTGCAAGGTTTTTTTATAACTAGTTTGTTTCCCTTTTATACAAACTTGTAGTTGTTATTACGCTTAGCAAATTTACCACACAAACTGTTGGGTCTAGACCAACGTTTGGGTCAAGTTTCGTTGAATTCTGAGAATTTTCAAAATTTAGCTGTTTTGAACGGTTTTATTAGAGCAAGATTGTTTCCCTTTTATACAAACTTGTAGTTATTATTAAAGCTTAGCAAATTACCACACAAATTCTTAGGTCTAAACCAACGTTTGGGTCAACTTTCGTCGAATTCTAAGAACGTTTAAAGTTTAGCGGTTTTGTACGGTTTTATTAAAGTAAGTTTGTTTGCCTTTTATAAAGACTTGTAGTTATTATTATGCTTAGCAAATTTACAACACAAATTCATGGGTCTAGACAAACGTTTGGGTCAAGTTTCGTCGAATTCGGAGAACGTTCAAAATTTAGCTTTGCACAATTTTATTATAGCAACGTTGTTTACCTTTTATACAAACTTGTAGTTATTATTACGCTTAGCAAATTTACCAAAGAAATGCTTGGGTTCAGACAAACGTTTGGGTCAAGTTTCATCGAATTCTGAGAACGTTCAAAATTTAGTTGTTTTGCACGGTTTTATTAGTGCAAGTTTGTTTCCCTTTTATAAAAACTTGTAGTTATTATTATTCTTAGCAAATTACCACACAAATACTTGGGTCTGGACGAACGTTTGGGTCAAGTTTCGTCAAATTCTAAGAACGTTCAAACTTTAGTTGTTTTGTACGGTTTTATTTAAGTAAGTTTGTCTGCCTTTTATAAAAACCTATAGTTATTATTATGCTTAGTAAATTTACAATACAAATTCATGGGTCTAGACCAACGTTTGGGTCAAGTTTCGTCGAATTCTGAGAACTTTCAAAATTAAGCTTTGCACGATTTTATTAGAGCAACTTCGTTTCCCTTTTATACAAACTTTTAGTTATTATCACGCTTAAAAAATTTACTACACAAATTTTTGGGCCTAGACCAACGTTTTGGGTCAAGTTTCGTCGAATTCTGAGAACCTTCAAAATTTAGCAGTTTTGTATGATTTTATTAAAGCAAGTTTGTTTCCTTTTATAAAAACTTGTAGTTATTATTACGCTTATAAAATTACCACTCAAATTCTTGGGTCTAAACCTACGTTTGGGCCAAGTTTCGTCCAGTTCTGGTAACGTTCAAAATTTAGCTGTTTCTTGAACGGTTTATTAGAGCAAGTTTGTTTCCCTTTTATACAAAATCGTAGTTATTATTAAACTTAGCAAATTTACCACACAAATTCTATGGTCTAGACCAATTTTTGGGTCAAATTTCATCGAATTCTGGTAAAGTTCAAAATGTAACTGTTTTGCAAGGTTTTTTTATTATAACTAGTTTGTTTCCCTTTTATACAAACTTGTAGTTGTTATTACGCTTAGCAAATTTACCACACAAACTGTTGGGTCTAGACCAACGTTTGGGTCAAGTTTCGTTGAATTCTGAGAATTTTCAAAATTTAGCTGTTTTGAACGGTTTTATTAGAGCAAGATTGTTTCCCTTTTATACAAACTTGTAGTTATTATTAAAGCTTTGCAAATTACCACACAAATTCTTAGGTCTAAACCAACGTTTGGGTCAAGTTTCGTCGAATTCTAAGAACGTTTAAAGTTTAGCTGTTTTGTACGGTTTTATTAAAGTAAGTTTGTTTGCCTTTTATAAAAACTTGTAGTTATTATTATGCTTAGCAAATTTACAACACAAATTCATGGGTCTAGACCAACGTTTGTGTCAAGTTTCGTCGAATTCTGAGAACGTTCAAAATTTAGCTTTGCACAATTTTATTATAGCAACGTTGTTTCCCTTTTATACAAACTTGTAGTTGTTATTACGCTTAGCAAATTTACCACACAAACTGTTGGGTCTAGACCAACGTTTGGGTCAAGTTTCGTTGAATTCTGAGAATTTTCAAAATTTAGCTGTTTTGAACGGTTTTATTAGAGCAAGATTGTTTCCCTTTTATACAAACTTGTAGTTATTATTAAAGCTTAGCAAATTACCACACAAATTCTTAGGTCTAAACCAACGTTAGGGTCAAGTTTCGTCGAATTCTAAGAACGTTTAAAGTTTAGCTGTTTTGTACGGTTTTATTAAAGTAAGTTTGTTTGCCTTTTATAAAAACTTGTAGTTATTATTATGCTTAGCAAATTTACAACACAAATTCATGGGTCTAGACCAACGTTTGGGTCAAGTTTCGTCGAATTCGGAGAACGTTCAAAATTTAGCTTTGCACAATTTTATTATAGCAACGTTGTTTCCCTTTTATACAAACTTGTAGTTATTATTACGCTTAGCAAATTTACCACAGAAATGCTTGGGTTCAGACAAACGTTTGGGTCAAGTTTCATCGAATTCTGAGAACGTTCAAAATTTAGTTGTTTTGCACGGTTTTATTAGTGCAAGTTTGTTTCCCTTTTATACAAACTTGTAGTTATTATTATTCTTAGCAAATTACCACACAAATACTTGGGTCTGGACGAACGTTTGGGTCAAGTTTCGTCAAATTCTAAGAACGTTCAAACTTTAGTTGTTTTGTACGGTTTTATTTAAGTAAGTATGTCTGCCTTTTATAAAAACCTATAGTTATTATTATGCTTAGTAAATTTACAATACAAATTCATGGGTCTAGACCAACGTTTGGGTCAAGTTTCGTCGAATTCTGAGAACTTTCAAAATTAAGCTTTGCACGATTTTATTAGAGCAACTTCGTTTCCCTTTTATACAAACTTTTAGTTATTATCACGCTTAAAAAATTTACTACACAAATTTTTGGGCCTAGACCAATGTTTTGGGTCAAGTTTCGTCGAATTCTGAGAACGTTCAAAATTTAGCAGTTTTGTACGGTTTTATTAAAGCAAGTTTGTTCCCTTTTATAAAAACTTGTAGTTATTGTTACGCTTATAAAATTACCACTCAAATTCTTGGGTCTAAACCTACGTTTGGGCCAAGTTTCGTCGAATTTTGGTAACGTTCAAAATTTAGCTGTTTCTTGAACGGTTTATTAGAGCAAGTTTGTTTCCCTTTTATACAAAATCGTAGTTATTATTAAACTTAGCAAATTTACCACACAAATTCTATGGTCTAGACCAATTTTTGGGTCAAATTTCATCTAATTCTGGTAACGTTCAAAATGTAACTTTTTGCACGGTTTTATTATAACTAGTTTGTTTCCCTTTTATACAAACTTGTAGTTGTTATTACGCTTAGCAAATTTACCACACAAACTGTTGGGTCTAGACCAACGTTTGGGTCAAGTTTCGTTGAATTCTGAGAATTTTCAAAATTTAGCTGTTTTGAACGGTTTTATTAGAGCAAGATTGTTTCCCTTTTATACAAACTTGTAGTTATTATTAAAGCTTAGCAAATTACCACACAAATTCTTAGGTCTAAACCAACGTTTGGGTCAACTTTCGTCGAATTCTAAGAACGTTTAAAGTTTAGCTGTTTTGTACGGTTTTATTAAAGTAAGTTTGTTTGCCTTTTATAAAGACTTGTAGTTATTATTATGCTTAGCAAATTTACAACACAAATTCATGGGTCTAGACAAACGTTTGGGTCAAGTTTCGTCGAATTCTGAGAACGTTCAAAATTTAGCTTTGCACAATTTTATTATAGCAACGTTGTTTACCTTTTATACAAACTTGTAGTTATTATTACGCTTAGCAAATTTACCAAAGAAATGCTTGGGTTCAGACAAACGTTTGGGTCAAGTTTCATAGAATTCTGAGAACGTTCAAAATTTAGTTGTTTTGCACGGTTTTATTAGTGCAAGTTTGTTTCCCTTTTATACAAACTTGTAGTTATTATTATTCTTAGCAAATTACCACACAAATACTTGGGTCTGGACGAACGTTTGGGTCAAGTTTCGTCAAATTCTAAGAACGTTCAAACTTTAGTTGTTTTGTACGGTTTTATTTAAGTAAGTTTGTCTGCCTTTTATAAAAACCTATAGTTATTATTATGCTTAGTAAATTTACAATACAAATTCATGGGTCTAGACCAACGTTTGGGTCAAGTTTCGTCGAATTCTGAGAACTTTCAAAATTAAGCTTTGCACGATTTTATTAGAGCAACTTCGTTTCCCTTTTATACAAACTTTTAGTTATTATCACGCTTAAAAAATTTACTACACAAATTTTTGGGCCTAGACCAACGTTTTGGGTCAAGTTTCGTCGAATTCTGAGAACCTTCAAAATTTAGCAATTTTGTATGATTTTATTAAAGCAAGTTTGTTTCCTTTTATAAAAACTTGTAGTTATTATTACGCTTATAAAATTACCACTCAAATTCTTGGGTCTAAATCTACGTTTGGGCCAAGTTTCGTCCAGTTCTGGTAACGTTCAAAATTTAGCTGTTTCTTGAACGGTTTATTAGAGCAAGTTTGTTTCCCTTTTATACAAAATCGTAGTTATTATTAAACTTAGCAAATTTACCACACAAATTCTATGGTCTAGACCAATTTTTGGGTCAAATTTCATCGAATTCTGGTAAAGTTCAAAATGTAACTGTTTTGCAAGGTTTTTTTATTATAACTAGTTTGTTTCCCTTTTATACAAACTTGTAGTTGTTATTACGCTTAGCAAATTTACCACACAAACTGTTGGGTCTAGACCAACGTTTGGGTCAAGTTTCGTTGAATTCTGAGAATTTTCAAAATTTAGCTGTTTTGAACGGTTTTATTAGAGCAAGATTGTTTCCCTTTTATACAAACTTGTAGTTATTATTAAAGCTTAGCAAATTACCACACAAATTCTTAGGTCTAAAGCAACGTTTGGGTCAACTTTCGTCGAATTCTAAGAACGTTTAAAGTTTAGCTGTTTTGTACGGTTTTATTAAAGTAAGTTTGTTTGCCTTTTATAAAAACTTGTAGTTATTATTATGCTTAGCAAATTTACAACACAAATTCATGGGTCTATACCAACGTTTGGGTCAAGTTTCGTCGAATTCGGAGAACGTTCAAAATTTAGCTTTGCACAATTTTATTATAGCAACGTTGTTTCCCTTTTATACAAACTTGTAGTTATTATTACGCTTAGCAAATTTACCACAGAAATGCTTGGGTTCAGACAAACGTTTGGGTCAAGTTTCATCGAATTCTGAGAACGTTCAAAATTTAGTTGTTTTGCACGGTTTTATTAGTGCAAGTTTGTTTCCCTTTTATACAAACTTGTAGTTATTATTATTCTTAGCAAATTACCACACAAATACTTGGGTCTGGACGAACGTTTGGGTCAAGTTTCGTCAAATTCTAAGAACGTTCAAACTTTAGTTGTTTTGTACGGTTTTATTTAAGTAAGTTTGTCTGCCTTTTATAAAAACCTATAGTTATTATTATGCTTAGTAAATTTACAATACAAATTCATGGGTCTAGACCAACGTTTGGGTCAAGTTTCGTCGAATTCTGAGAACTTTCAAAATTAAGCTTTGCACGATTTTATTAGAGCAACTTCGTTTCCCTTTTATACAAACTTTTAGTTATTATCACGCTTAAAAAATTTACTACACAAATTTTTGGGCCTAGACCAACGTTTTGGGTCAAGTTTCGTCGAATTCTGAGAACCTTCAAAATTTAGCAGTTTTGTATGATTTTATTAAAGCAAGTTTGTTTCCTTTTATAAAAACTTGTAGTTATTATTACGCTTATAAAATTACCACTCAAATTCTTGGGTCTAAACCTACGTTTGGGCCAAGTTTCGTCCAGTTCTGGTAACGTTCAAAATTTAGCTGTTTCTTGAACGGTTTATTAGAGCAAGTTTGTTTCCCTTTTATACAAAATCGTAGTTATTATTAAACTTAGCAAATTTACCACACAAATTCTATGGTCTAGACCAATTTTTGGGTCAAATCTCATCGAATTCTGGTAAAGTTCAAAATGTAACTGTTTTGCAAGGTTTTATTATAACTAGTTTGTTTCCCTTTTATACAAACTTGTAGTTGTTATTACGCTTAGCAAATTTACCACACAAACTGTTGGGTCTAGACCAACGTTTGGGTCAAGTTTCGTTGAATTCTGAGAATTTTCAAAATTTAGCTGTTTTGAACGGTTTTATTAGAGCAAGATTGTTTCCCTTTTATACAAACTTGTAGTTATTATTAAAGCTTAGCAAATTACCACACAAATTCTTAGGTCTAAACCAACGTTTGGGTCAAGTTTCGTCGAATTCTAAGAACGTTTAAAGTTTAGCTGTTTTGTACGGTTTTATTAAAGTAAGTTTGTTTGCCTTTTATAAAAACTTGTAGTTATTATTATGCTTAGCAAATTTACAACACAAATTCATGGGTCTATACCAACGTTTGGGTCAAGTTTCGTCGAATTCGGAGAACGTTCAAAATTTAGCTTTGCACAATTTTATTATAGCAACGTTGTTTCCCTTTTATAGAAACTTGTAGTTATTATTACGCTTAGCAAATTTACCACAGAAATGCTTGGGTTCAGACAAACGTTTGGGTCAAGTTTCATCGAATTCTGAGAACGTTCAAAATTTAGTTGTTTTGCACGGTTTTATTAGTGCAAGTTTGTTTCCCTTTTATACAAACTTGTAGTTATTATTATTCTTAGCAAATTACCACACAAATACTTGGGTCTGGACGAACGTTTGGGTCAAGTTTCGTCGAATTCTAAGAACGTTCAAACTTTAGTTGTTTTGTACGGTTTTATTTAAGTAAGTTTGTCTGCCTTTTATAAAAACCTATAGTTATTATTATGCTTAGTAAATTTACAATACAAATTCATGGGTCTAGACCAACGTTTGGGTCAAATTTCGTCGAATTCTGAGAACTTTCAAAATTAAGCTTTGCACGATTTTATTAGAGCAACTTCGTTTCCCTTTTATACAAACTTTTAGTTATTATCACGCTTAAAAAATTTACTACACAAATTTTTGGGCCTAGACCAACGTTTTGGGTCAAGTTTCGTCGAATTCTGAGAACCTTCAAAATTTAGCAGTTTTGTATGATTTTATTAAAGCAAGTTTGTTTCCTTTTATAAAAACTTGTAGTTATTATTACGCTTATAAAATTACCACTCAAATTCTTTGGTCTAAACCTACGTTTGGGCCAAGTTTCGTCCAGTTCTGGTAACGTTCAAAATTTAGCTGTTTCTTGAACGGTTTATTAGAGCAAGTTTGTTTCCCTTTTATACAAAATCGTAGTTATTATTAAACTTAACAAATTTACCACACAAATTCTATGGTCTAGACCAATTTTTGGGTCAAATTTCATCGAATTCTGGTAAAGTTCAAAATGTAACTGTTTTGCAAGGTTTGTTTATAACTAGTTTGTTTCCCTTTTATACAAACTTGTAGTTGTTATTACGCTTAGCAAATTTACCACACAAACTGTTGGGTCTAGACCAACGTTTGGGTCAAGTTTCGTTGAATTCTGAGAATTTTCAAAATTTAGCTGTTTTGAACGGTTTTATTAGAGCAAGATTGTTTCCCTTTTATACAAACTTGTAGTTATTATTAAAGCTTAGCAAATTACCACACAAATTCTTAGGTCTAAAGCAACGTTTGGGTCAACTTTTGTCGAATTCTAAGAACGTTTAAAGTTTAGCTGTTTTGTACGGTTTTATTAAAGTAAGTTTGTTTGCCTTTTATAAAGACTTGTAGTTATTATTATGCTTAGCAAATTTACAACACAAATTCATGGGTCTATACCAACGTTTGGGTCAAGTTTCGTCGAATTCGGAGAACGTTCAAAATTTAGCTTTGCACAATTTTATTATAGCAACGTTGTTTCCCTTTTATACAAACTTGTAGTTATTATTACGCTTAGCAAATTTACCACAGAAATGCTTGGGTTCAGACAAACGTTTGGGTCAAGTTTCATCGAATTCTGAGAACGTTCAAAATTTAGTTGTTTTGCACGGTTTTATTAGTGCAAGTTTGTTTCCCTTTTATAAAAACTTGTAGTTATTATTATTCTTAGCAAATTACCACACAAATACTTGGGTCTGGACGAACGTTTGGGTCAAGTTTCGTCAAATTCTAAGAACGTTCAAACTTTAGTTGTTTTGTACGGTTTTATTTAAGTAAGTTTGTCTGCCTTTTATAAAAACCTATAGTTATTATTATGCTTAGTAAATTTACAATACAAATTCATGGGTCTAGACCAACGTTTGGGTCAAGTTTCGTCGAATTCTGAGAACTTTCAAAATTAAGCTTTGCACGATTTTATTAGAGCAACTTCGTTTCCCTTTTATACAAACTTTTAGTTATTATCACGCTTAAAAAATTTACTACACAAATTTTTGGGCCTAGACCAACAATTTGGGTCAAGTTTCGTCGAATTCTGAGAACCTTCAAAATTTAGCAGTTTTGTATGATTTTATTAAAGCAAGTTTGTTTCCTTTTATAAAAACTTGTAGTTATTATTACGCTTATAAAATTACCACTCAAATTCTTGGGTCTAAACCTACGTTTGGGCCAAGTTTCGTCCAGTTCTGGTAACGTTCAAAATTTAGCTGTTTCTTGAACGGTTTATTAGAGCAAGTTTGTTTCCCTTTTATACAAAATCGTAGTTATTATTAAACTTAGCAAATTTACCACACAAATTCTATGGTCTAGACCAATTTTTGGGTCAAATTTCATCGAATTCTGGTAAAGTTCAAAATGTAACTGTTTTGCAAGGTTTTATTATAACTAGTTTGTTTCCCTTTTATACAAACTTGTAGTTGTTATTACGCTTAGCAAATTTACCACACAAACTGTTGGGTCTAGACCAACGTTTGGGTCAAGTTTCGTTGAATTCTGAGAATTTTCAAAATTTAGCTGTTTTGAACGGTTTTATTAGAGCAAGATTGTTTCCCTTTTATACAAACTTGTAGTTATTATTAAAGCTTAGCAAATTACCACACAAATTCTTAGGTCTAAACCAACGTTAGGGTCAAGTTTCGTCGAATTCTAAGAACGTTTAAAGTTTAGCTGTTTTGTACGGTTTTATTAAAGTAAGTTTGTTTGCCTTTTATAAAAACTTGTAGTTATTATTATGCTTAGCAAATTTACAACACAAATTCATGGGTCTAGACAAACGTTTGGGTCAAGTTTCGTCGAATTCGGAGAACGTTCAAAATTTAGCTTTGCACAATTTTATTATAGCAACGTTGTTTCCCTTTTATACAAACTTGTAGTTATTATTACGCTTAGCAAATTTACCACAGAAATGCTTGGGTTCAGACAAACGTTTGGGTCAAGTTTCATCGAATTCTGA
Organism: Sesamum indicum; assembly: GCF_026168435.1. Lineage (NCBI taxonomy): Eukaryota > Viridiplantae > Streptophyta > Magnoliopsida > Lamiales > Pedaliaceae > Sesamum > Sesamum indicum. The sequence goes on along the minus strand of NC_142658.1, from coordinate 11,030,370 downwards.
GAACGTTCAAAATTTAGTTGTTTTGCACGGTTTTATTAGTGCAAGTGTGTTTCCCTTTTATACAAACTTGTAGTTATTATTATTCTTAGCAAATTACCACACAAATACTTGGGTCTGGACGAACGTTTGGGTCAAGTTTCGTCAAATTCTAAGAACGTTCAAACTTTAGTTGTTTTGTACGGTTTTATTTAAGTAAGTATGTCTGCCTTTTATAAAAACCTATAGTTATTATTATGCTTAGTAAATTTACAATACAAATTCATGGGTCTAGACCAACGTTTGGGTCAAGTTTCGTCGAATTCTGAGAACTTTCAAAATTAAGCTTTGCACGATTTTATTAGAGCAACTTCGTTTCCCTTTTATACAAACTTTTAGTTATTATCACGCTTAAAAAATTTACTACACAAATTTTTGGGCCTAGACCAATGTTTTGGGTCAAGTTTCGTCGAATTCTGAGAACGTTCAAAATTTAGCAGTTTTGTACGGTTTTATTAAAGCAAGTTTGTTCCCTTTTATAAAAACTTGTAGTTATTGTTACGCTTATAAAATTACCACTCAAATTCTTGGGTCTAAACCTACGTTTGGGCCAAGTTTCGTCGAATTTTGGTAACGTTCAAAATTTAGCTGTTTCTTGAACGGTTTATTAGAGCAAGTTTGTTTCCCTTTTATACAAAATCGTAGTTATTATTAAACTTAGCAAATTTACCACACAAATTCTATGGTCTAGACCAATTTTTGGGTCAAATTTCATCTAATTCTGGTAACGTTCAAAATGTAACTTTTTGCACGGTTTTATTATAACTAGTTTGTTTCCCTTTTATACAAACTTGTAGTTGTTATTACGCTTAGCAAATTTACCACACAAACTGTTGGGTCTAGACCAACGTTTGGGTCAAGTTTCGTTGAATTCTAAGAATTTTCAAAATTTAGCTGTTTTGAACGGTTTTATTAGAGCAAGATTGTTTCCCTTTTATACAAACTTGTAGTTATTATTAAAGCTTAGCAAATTACCACACAAATTCTTAGGTCTAAACCAACGTTTGGGTCAACTTTCGTCGAATTCTAAGAACGTTTAAAGTTTAGCTGTTTTGTACGGTTTTATTAAAGTAAGTTTGTTTGCCTTTTATAAAGACTTGTAGTTATTATTATGCTTAGCAAATTTACAACACAAATTCATGGGTCTAGACAAACGTTTGGGTCAAGTTTCGTCGAATTCTGAGAACGTTCAAAATTTAGCTTTGCACAATTTTATTATAGCAACGTTGTTTACCTTTTATACAAACTTGTAGTTATTATTACGCTTAGCAAATTTACCAAAGAAATGCTTGGGTTCAGACAAACGTTTGGGTCAAGTTTCATCGAATTCTGAGAACGTTCAAAATTTAGTTGTTTTGCACGGTTTTATTAGTGCAAGTTTGTTTCCCTTTTATACAAACTTGTAGTTATTATTATTCTTAGCAAATTACCACACAAATACTTGGGTCTGGACGAACGTTTGGGTCAAGTTTCGTCAAATTCTAAGAACGTTCAAACTTTAGTTGTTTTGTACGGTTTTATTTAAGTAAGTTTGTCTGCCTTTTATAAAAACCTATAGTTATTATTATGCTTAGTAAATTTACAATACAAATTCATGGGTCTAGACCAACGTTTGGGTCAAGTTTCGTCGAATTCTGAGAACTTTCAAAATTAAGCTTTGCACGATTTTATTAGAGCAACTTCGTTTCCCTTTTATACAAACTTTTAGTTATTATCACGCTTAAAAAATTTACTACACAAATTTTTGGGCCTAGACCAACGTTTTGGGTCAAGTTTTGTCGAATTCTGAGAACCTTCAAAATTTAGCAATTTTGTATGATTTTATTAAAGCAAGTTTGTTTCCTTTTATAAAAACTTGTAGTTATTATTACGCTTATAAAATTACCACTCAAATTCTTGGGTCTAAATCTACGTTTGGGCCAAGTTTCGTCCAGTTCTGGTAACGTTCAAAATTTAGCTGTTTCTTGAACGGTTTATTAGAGCAAGTTTGTTTCCCTTTTATACAAAATCGTAGTTATTATTAAACTTAGCAAATTTACCACACAAATTCTATGGTCTAGACCAATTTTTGGGTCAAATTTCATCGAATTCTGGTAAAGTTCAAAATGTAACTGTTTTGCAAGGTTTTTTTATTATAACTAGTTTGTTTCCCTTTTATACAAACTTGTAGTTGTTATTACGCTTAGCAAATTTACCACACAAACTGTTGGGTCTAGACCAACGTTTGGGTCAAGTTTCGTTGAATTCTGAGAATTTTCAAAATTTAGCTGTTTTGAACGGTTTTATTAGAGCAAGATTGTTTCCCTTTTATACAAACTTGTAGTTATTATTAAAGCTTAGCAAATTACCACACAAATTCTTAGGTCTAAAGCAACGTTTGGGTCAACTTTCGTCGAATTCTAAGAACGTTTAAAGTTTAGCTGTTTTGTACGGTTTTATTAAAGTAAGTTTGTTTGCCTTTTATAAAAACTTGTAGTTATTATTATGCTTAGCAAATTTACAACACAAATTCATGGGTCTAGACCAACGTTTGTGTCAAGTTTCGTCGAATTCTGAGAACGTTCAAAATTTAGCTTTGCACAATTTTATTATAGCAACGTTGTTTCCCTTTTATACAAACTTGTAGTTATTATTACGCTTAGCAAATTTACCACAGAAATGCTTGGGTTCAGACAAACGTTTGGGTCAAGTTTCATCGAATTCTGAGAACGTTCAAAATTTAGTTGTTTTGCACGGTTTTATTAGTGCAAGTTTGTTTCCCTTTTATACAAACTTGTAGTTATTATTATTCTTAGCAAATTACCACACAAATACTTGGGTCTGGACGAACGTTTGGGTCAAGTTTCGTCAAATTCTAAGAACGTTCAAACTTTAGTTGTTTTGTACGGTTTTATTTAAGTAAGTTTGTCTGCCTTTTATAAAAACCTATAGTTATTATTATGCTTAGTAAATTTACAATACAAATTCATGGGTCTAGACCAACGTTTGGGTCAAGTTTCGTCGAATTCTGAGAACTTTCAAAATTAAGCTTTGCACGATTTTATTAGAGCAACTTCGTTTCCCTTTTATACAAATTTTTAGTTATTATCACGCTTAAAAAATTTACTACACAAATTTTTGGGCCTAGACCAACGTTTTGGGTCAAGTTTCGTCGAATTCTGATAACCTTCAAAATTTAGCAGTTTTGTATGATTTTATTAAAGCAAGTTTGTTTCCTTTTATAAAAACTTGTAGTTATTATTACGCTTATAAAATTACCACTCAAATTCTTGGGTCTAAATCTACGTTTGGGCCAAGTTTCGTCCAGTTCTGGTAACGTTCAAAATTTAGCTGTTTCTTGAACGGTTTATTAGAGCAAGTTTGTTTCCCTTTTATACAAAATCATAGTTATTATTAAACTTAGCAAATTTACCACACAAATTCTATGGTCTAGACCAATTTTTGGGTCAAATTTCATCGAATTCTGGTAAAGTTCAAAATGTAACTGTTTTGCAAGGTTTTTTTATTATAACTAGTTTGTTTCCCTTTTATACAAACTTGTAGTTGTTATTACGCTTAGCAAATTTACCACACAAACTGTTGGGTCTAGACCAACGTTTGGGTCAAGTTTCGTTGAATTCTGAGAATTTTCAAAATTTAGCTGTTTTGAACGGTTTTATTAGAGCAAGATTGTTTCCCTTTTATACAAACTTGTAGTTATTATTAAAGCTTAGCAAATTACCACACAAATTCTTAGGTCTAAAGCAACGTTTGGGTCAACTTTCGTCGAATTCTAAGAACGTTTAAAGTTTAGCTGTTTTGTACGGTTTTATTAAAGTAAGTTTGTTTGCCTTTTATAAAAACTTGTAGTTATTATTATGCTTAGCAAATTTACAACACAAATTCATGGGTCTAGACCAACGTTTGTGTCAAGTTTCGTCGAATTCTGAGAACGTTCAAAATTTAGCTTTGCACAATTTTATTATAGCAACGTTGTTTCCCTTTTATACAAACTTGTAGTTATTATTACGCTTAGCAAATTTACCACAGAAATGCTTGGGTTCAGACAAACGTTTGGGTCAAGTTTCATCGAATTCTGAGAACGTTCAAAATTTAGTTGTTTTGCACGGTTTTATTAGTGCAAGTTTGTTTCCCTTTTATACAAACTTGTAGTTATTATTATTCTTAGCAAATTACCACACAAATACTTGGGTCTGGACGAACGTTTGGGTCAAGTTTCGTCAAATTCTAAGAACGTTCAAACTTTAGTTGTTTTGTACGGTTTTATTTAAGTAAGTATGTCTGCCTTTTATAAAAACCTATAGTTATTATTATGCTTAGTAAATTTACAATACAAATTCATGGGTCTAGACCAACGTTTGGGTCAAGTTTCGTCGAATTCTGAGAACTTTCAAAATTAAGCTTTGCACGATTTTATTAGAGCAACTTCGTTTCCCTTTTATACAAACTTTTAGTTATTATCACGCTTAAAAAATTTACTACACAAATTTTTGGGCCTAGACCAATGTTTTGGGTCAAGTTTCGTCGAATTCTGAGAACGTTCAAAATTTAGCAGTTTTGTACGGTTTTATTAAAGCAAGTTTGTTCCCTTTTATAAAAACTTGTAGTTATTGTTACGCTTATAAAATTACCACTCAAATTCTTGGGTCTAAACCTACGTTTGGGCCAAGTTTCGTCGAATTTTGGTAACGTTCAAAATTTAGCTGTTTCTTGAACGGTTTATTAGAGCAAGTTTGTTTCCCTTTTATACAAAATCGTAGTTATTATTAAACTTAGCAAATTTACCACACAAATTCTATGGTCTAGACCAATTTTTGGGTCAAATTTCATCTAATTCTGGTAACGTTCAAAATGTAACTTTTTGCACGGTTTTATTATAACTAGTTTGTTTCCCTTTTATACAAACTTGTAGTTGTTATTACGCTTAGCAAATTTACCACACAAACTGTTGGGTCTAGACCAACGTTTGGGTCAAGTTTCGTTGAATTCTAAGAATTTTCAAAATTTAGCTGTTTTGAACGGTTTTATTAGAGCAAGATTGTTTCCCTTTTATACAAACTTGTAGTTATTATTAAAGCTTAGCAAATTACCACACAAATTCTTAGGTCTAAACCAACGTTTGGGTCAACTTTCGTCGAATTCTAAGAACGTTTAAAGTTTAGCTGTTTTGTACGGTTTTATTAAAGTAAGTTTGTTTGCCTTTTATAAAGACTTGTAGTTATTATTATGCTTAGCAAATTTACAACACAAATTCATGGGTCTAGACAAACGTTTGGGTCAAGTTTCGTCGAATTCTGAGAACGTTCAAAATTTAGCTTTGCACAATTTTATTATAGCAACGTTGTTTACCTTTTATACAAACTTGTAGTTATTATTACGCTTAGCAAATTTACCAAAGAAATGCTTGGGTTCAGACAAACGTTTGGGTCAAGTTTCATCGAATTCTGAGAACGTTCAAAATTTAGTTGTTTTGCACGGTTTTATTAGTGCAAGTTTGTTTCCCTTTTATACAAACTTGTAGTTATTATTATTCTTAGCAAATTACCACACAAATACTTGGGTCTGGACGAACGTTTGGGTCAAGTTTCGTCAAATTCTAAGAACGTTCAAACTTTAGTTGTTTTGTACGGTTTTATTTAAGTAAGTTTGTCTGCCTTTTATAAAAACCTATAGTTATTATTATGCTTAGTAAATTTACAATACAAATTCATGGGTCTAGACCAACGTTTGGGTCAAGTTTCGTCGAATTCTGAGAACTTTCAAAATTAAGCTTTGCACGATTTTATTAGAGCAACTTCGTTTCCCTTTTATACAAACTTTTAGTTATTATCACGCTTAAAAAATTTACTACACAAATTTTTGGGCCTAGACCAACGTTTTGGGTCAAGTTTCGTCGAATTCTGAGAACCTTCAAAATTTAGCAATTTTGTATGATTTTATTAAAGCAAGTTTGTTTCCTTTTATAAAAACTTGTAGTTATTATTACGCTTATAAAATTACCACTCAAATTCTTGGGTCTAAATCTACGTTTGGGCCAAGTTTCGTCCAGTTCTGGTAACGTTCAAAATTTAGCTGTTTCTTGAACGGTTTATTAGAGCAAGTTTGTTTCCCTTTTATACAAAATCGTAGTTATTATTAAACTTAGCAAATTTACCACACAAATTCTATGGTCTAGACCAATTTTTGGGTCAAATTTCATCGAATTCTGGTAAAGTTCAAAATGTAACTGTTTTGCAAGGTTTTTTTATTATAACTAGTTTGTTTCCCTTTTATACAAACTTGTAGTTGTTATTACGCTTAGCAAATTTACCACACAAACTGTTGGGTCTAGACCAACGTTTGGGTCAAGTTTCGTTGAATTCTGAGAATTTTCAAAATTTAGCTGTTTTGAACGGTTTTATTAGAGCAAGATTGTTTCCCTTTTATACAAACTTGTAGTTATTATTAAAGCTTAGCAAATTACCACACAAATTCTTAGGTCTAAAGCAACGTTTGGGTCAACTTTCGTCGAATTCTAAGAACGTTTAAAGTTTAGCTGTTTTGTACGGTTTTATTAAAGTAAGTTTGTTTGCCTTTTATAAAAACTTGTAGTTATTATTATGCTTAGCAAATTTACAACACAAATTCATGGGTCTAGACCAACGTTTGTGTCAAGTTTCGTCGAATTCTGAGAACGTTCAAAATTTAGCTTTGCACAATTTTATTATAGCAACGTTGTTTCCCTTTTATACAAACTTGTAGTTATTATTACGCTTAGCAAATTTACCACAGAAATGCTTGGGTTCAGACAAACGTTTGGGTCAAGTTTCATCGAATTCTGAGAACGTTCAAAATTTAGTTGTTTTGCACGGTTTTATTAGTGCAAGTTTGTTTCCCTTTTATACAAACTTGTAGTTATTATTATTCTTAGCAAATTACCACACAAATACTTGGGTCTGGACGAACGTTTGGGTCAAGTTTCGTCAAATTCTAAGAACGTTCAAACTTTAGTTGTTTTGTACGGTTTTATTTAAGTAAGTTTGTCTGCCTTTTATAAAAACCTATAGTTATTATTATGCTTAGTAAATTTACAATACAAATTCATGGGTCTAGACCAACGTTTGGGTCAAGTTTCGTCGAATTCTGAGAACTTTCAAAATTAAGCTTTGCACGATTTTATTAGAGCAACTTCGTTTCCCTTTTATACAAATTTTTAGTTATTATCACGCTTAAAAAATTTACTACACAAATTTTTGGGCCTAGACCAACGTTTTGGGTCAAGTTTCGTCGAATTCTGATAACCTTCAAAATTTAGCAGTTTTGTATGATTTTATTAAAGCAAGTTTGTTTCCTTTTATAAAAACTTGTAGTTATTATTACGCTTATAAAATTACCACTCAAATTCTTGGGTCTAAATCTACGTTTGGGCCAAGTTTCGTCCAGTTCTGGTAACGTTCAAAATTTAGCTGTTTCTTGAACGGTTTATTAGAGCAAGTTTGTTTCCCTTTTATACAAAATCATAGTTATTATTAAACTTAGCAAATTTACCACACAAATTCTATGGTCTAGACCAATTTTTGGGTCAAATTTCATCGAATTCTGGTAAAGTTCAAAATGTAACTGTTTTGCAAGGTTTTTTTATTATAACTAGTTTGTTTCCCTTTTATACAAACTTGTAGTTGTTATTACGCTTAGCAAATTTACCACACAAACTGTTGGGTCTAGACCAACGTTTGGGTCAAGTTTCGTTGAATTCTGAGAATTTTCAAAATTTAGCTGTTTTGAACGGTTTTATTAGAGCAAGATTGTTTCCCTTTTATACAAACTTGTAGTTATTATTAAAGCTTTGCAAATTACCACACAAATTCTTAGGTCTAAACCAACGTTTGGGTCAAGTTTCGTCGAATTCTAAGAACGTTTAAAGTTTAGCTGTTTTGTACGGTTTTATTAAAGTAAGTTTGTTTGCCTTTTATAAAAACTTGTAGTTATTATTATGCTTAGCAAATTTACAACACAAATTCATGGGTCTAGACCAACGTTTGTGTCAAGTTTCGTCGAATTCTGAGAACGTTCAAAATTTAGCTTTGCACAATTTTATTATAGCAACGTTGTTTCCCTTTTATACAAACTTGTAGTTATTATTACGCTTAGCAAATTTACCACAGAAATGCTTGGGTTCAGACAAACGTTTGGGTCAAGTTTCATCGAATTCTGAGAACGTTCAAAATTTAGTTGTTTTGCACGGTTTTATTAGTGCAAGTTTGTTTCCCTTTTATACAAACTTGTAGTTATTATTATTCTTAGCAAATTACCACACAAATACTTGGGTCTGGACGAACGTTTGGGTCAAGTTTCGTCAAATTCTAAGAACGTTCAAACTTTAGTTGTTTTGTACGGTTTTATTTAAGTAAGTTTGTCTGCCTTTTATAAAAACCTATAGTTATTATTATGCTTAGTAAATTTACAATACAAATTCATGGGTCTAGACCAACGTTTGGGTCAAGTTTCGTCGAATTCTGAGAACTTTCAAAATTAAGCTTTGCACGATTTTATTAGAGCAACTTCGTTTCCCTTTTATACAAACTTTTAGTTATTATCACGCTTAAAAAATTTACTACACAAATTTTTGGGCCTAGACCAACGTTTTGGGTCAAGTTTCGTCGAATTCTGAGAACCTTCAAAATTTAGCAATTTTGTATGATTTTATTAAAGCAAGTTTGTTTCCTTTTATAAAAACTTGTAGTTATTATTACGCTTATAAAATTACCACTCAAATTCTTGGGTCTAAACCTACGTTTGGGCCAAGTTTCGTCCAGTTCTGGTAACGTTCAAAATTTAGCTGTTTCTTGAACGGTTTATTAGAGCAAGTTTGTTTCCCTTTTATACAAAATCGTAGTTATTATTAAACTTAGCAAATTTACCACACAAATTCTATGGTCTAGACCAATTTTTGGGTCAAATTTCATCGAATTCTGGTAAAGTTCAAAATGTAACTGTTTTGCAAGGTTTTTTTATTATAACTAGTTTGTTTCCCTTTTATACAAACTTGTAGTTGTTATTACGCTTAGCAAATTTACCACACAAACTGTTGGGTCTAGACCAACGTTTGGGTCAAGTTTCGTTGAATTCTGAGAATTTTCAAAATTTAGCTGTTTTGAACGGTTTTATTAGAGCAAGATTGTTTCCCTTTTATACAAACTTGTAGTTATTATTAAAGCTTAGCAAATTACCACACAAATTCTTAGGTCTAAAGCAACGTTTGGGTCAACTTTCGTCGAATTCTAAGAACGTTTAAAGTTTAGCTGTTTTGTACGGTTTTATTAAAGTAAGTTTGTTTGCCTTTTATAAAAACTTGTAGTTATTATTATGCTTAGCAAATTTACAACACAAATTCATGGGTCTAGACCAACGTTTGTGTCAAGTTTCGTCGAATTCTGAGAACGTTCAAAATTTAGCTTTGCACAATTTTATTATAGCAACGTTGTTTCCCTTTTATACAAACTTGTAGTTATTATTACGCTTAGCAAATTTACCACAGAAATGCTTGGGTTCAGACAAACGTTTGGGTCAAGTTTCATCGAATTCTGAGAACGTTCAAAATTTAGTTGTTTTGCACGGTTTTATTAGTGCAAGTTTGTTTCCCTTTTATACAAACTTGTAGTTATTATTATTCATTGCAAATTACCACACAAATACTTGGGTCTGGACGAACGTTTGGGTCAAGTTTCGTCAAATTCTAAGAACGTTCAAACTTTAGTTGTTTTGTACGGTTTTATTTAAGTAAGTTTGTCTGCCTTTTATAAAAACCTATAGTTATTATTATGCTTAGTAAATTTACAATACAAATTCATGGGTCTAGACCAACGTTTGGGTCAAGTTTCGTCGAATTCTGAGAACTTTCAAAATTAAGCTTTGCACGATTTTATTAGAGCAACTTCGTTTCCCTTTTATACAAACTTTTAGTTATTATCACGCTTAAAAAATTTACTACACAAATTTTTGGGCCTAGACCAACGTTTTGGGTCAAGTTTCGTCGAATTCTGAGAACCTTCAAAATTTAGCAATTTTGTATGATTTTATTAAAGCAAGTTTGTTTCCTTTTATAAAAACTTGTAGTTATTATTACGTTTATAAAATTACCACTCAAATTCTTGGGTCTAAACCTACGTTTGGGCCAAGTTTCGTCCAGTTCTGGTAACGTTCAAAATTTAGCTGTTTCTTGAACGGTTTATTAGAGCAAGTTTGTTTCCCTTTTATACAAAATCGTAGTTATTATTAAACTTAGCAAATTTACCACACAAATTCTATGGTCTAGACCAATTTTTGGGTCAAATTTCATCTAATTCTGTTAACGTTCAAAATGTAACTTTTTGCACGGTTTTATTATAACTAGTTTGTTTCCCTTTTATACAAACTTGTAGTTGTTATTACGCTTAGCAAATTTACCACACAAACTGTTGGGTCTAGACCAACGTTTGGGTCAAGTTTCGTTGAATTCTGAGAATTTTCAAAATTTAGCTGTTTTGAACGGTTTTATTAGAGCAAGATTGTTTCCCTTTTATACAAACTTGTAGTTATTATTAAAGCTTAGCAAATTACCACACAAATTCTTAGGTCTAAACCAACGTTTGGGTCAACTTTCGTCGAATTCTAAGAACGTTTAAAGTTTAGCTGTTTTGTACGGTTTTATTAAAGTAAGTTTGTTTGCCTTTTATAAAGACTTGTAGTTATTATTATGCTTAGCAAATTTAGAACACAAATTCATGGGTCTAGACAAACGATTGGGTCAAGTTTCGTCGAATTCTGAGAACGTTCAAAATTTAGCTTTGCACAATTTTATTATAGCAACGTTGTTTACCTTTTATACAAACTTGTAGTTATTATTACGCTTAGCAAATTTACCAAAGAAATGCTTGGGTTCAGACAAACGTTTGGGTCAAGTTTCATCGAATTCTGAGAACGTTCAAAATTTAGTTGTTTTGCACGGTTTTATTAGTGCAAGTTTGTTTCCCTTTTATACAAACTTGTAGTTATTATTATTCTTAGCAAATTACCACACAAATACTTGGGTCTGGACGAACGTTTGGGTCAAGTTTCGTCAAATTCTAAGAACGTTCAAACTTTAGTTGTTTTGTACGGTTTTATTTAAGTAAGTTTGTCTGCCTTTTATAAAAACCTATAGTTATTATTATGCTTAGTAAATTTACAATACAAATTCATGGGTCTAGACCAACGTTTGGGTCAAGTTTCGTCGAATTCTGAGAACTTTCAAAATTAAGCTTTGCACGATTTTATTAGAGCAACTTCGTTTCCCTTTTATACAAACTTTTAGTTATTATCACGCTTAAAAAATTTACTACACAAATTTTTGGGCCTAGACCAACGTTTTGGGTCAAGTTTCGTCGAATTCTGAGAACTTTCAAAATTTAGCAGTTTTGTATGATTTTATTAAAGCAAGTTTGTTTCCTTTTATAAAAACTTGTAGTTTTTATTACGCTTATAAAATTACCACTCAAATTCTTGGGTCTAAACCTACGTTTGGGCCAAGTTTCGTCCAGTTCTGGTAACGTTCAAAATTTAGCTGTTTCTTGAACGGTTTATTAGAGCAAGTTTGTTTCCCTTTTATACAAAATCGTAGTTATTATTAAACTTAGCAAATTTACCACACAAATTCTATGGTCTAGACCAATTTTTGGGTCAAATCTCATCGAATTCTGGTAAAGTTCAAAATGCAACTGTTTTGCAAGGTTTTATTATAACTAGTTTGTTTCCCTTTTATACAAACTTGTAGTTGTTATTACGCTTAGCAAATTTACCACACAAACTGTTGGGTCTAGACCAACGTTTGGGTCAAGTTTCGTTGAATTCTGAGAATTTTCAAAATTTAGCTGTTTTGAACGGTTTTATTAGAGCAAGATTGTTTCCCTTTTATACAAACTTGTAGTTATTATTAAAGCTTAGCAAATTACCACACAAATTCTTAGGTCTAAACCAACGTTTGGGTCAAGTTTCGTCGAATTCTAAGAACGTTTAAAGTTTAGCTGTTTTGTACGGTTTTATTAAAGTAAGTTTGTTTGCCTTTTATAAAAACTTGTAGTTATTATTATGCTTAGCAAATTTACAACACAAATTCATGGGTCTATACCAACGTTTGGGTCAAGTTTCGTCGAATTCGGAGAACGTTCAAAATTTAGCTTTGCACAATTTTATTATAGCAACGTTGTTTCCCTTTTATACAAACTTGTAGTTATTATTACGCTTAGCAAATTTACCACAGAAATGCTTGGGTTCAGACAAACGTTTGGGTCAAGTTTCATCGAATTCTGAGAACGTTCAAAATTTAGTTGTTTTGCACGGTTTTATTAGTGCAAGTTTGTTTCCCTTTTATACAAACTTGTAGTTATTATTATTCTTAGCAAATTACCACACAAATACTTGGGTCTGGACGAACGTTTGGGTCAAGTTTCGTCAAATTCTAAGAACGTTCAAACTTTAGTTGTTTTGTACGGTTTTATTTAAGTAAGTTTGTCTGCCTTTTATAAAAACCTATAGTTATTATTATGCTTAGTAAATTTACAATACAAATTCATGGGTCTAGACCAACGTTTGGGTCAAGTTTCGTCGAATTATGAGAACTTTCAAAATTAAGCTTTGCACGATTTTATTAGAGCAACTTCGTTTCCCTTTTATACAAACTTTTAGTTATTATCACGCTTAAAAAATTTACTACACAAATTCTTGGGCCTAGACCAACGTTTTGGGTCAAGTTTCGTCGAATTCTGAGAACCTTCAAAATTTAGCAGTTTTGTATGATTTTATTAAAGCAAGTTTGTTTCCTTTTATAAAAACTTGTAGTTATTATTACGCTTATAAAATTACCACTCAAATTCTTGGGTCTAAACCTACGTTTGGGCCAAGTTTCGTCCAGTTCTGGTAACGTTCAAAATTTAGCTGTTTCTTGAACGGTTTATTAGAGCAAGTTTGTTTCCCTTTTATACAAAATCGTAGTTATTATTAAACTTAGCAAATTTACCACACAAATTCTATGGTCTAGACCAATTTTTGGGTCAAATCTCATCGAATTCTGGTAAAGTTCAAAATGCAACTGTTTTGCAAGGTTTTATTATAACTAGTTTGTTTCCCTTTTATACAAACTTGTAGTTGTTATTACGCTTAGCAAATTTACCACACAAACTGTTGGGTCTAGACCAACGTTTGGGTCAAGTTTCGTTGAATTCTGAGAATTTTCAAAATTTAGCTGTTTTGAACGGTTTTATTAGAGCAAGATTGTTTCCCTTTTATACAAACTTGTAGTTATTATTAAAGCTTAGCAAATTACCACACAAATTCTTAGGTCTAAACCAACGTTTGGGTCAAGTTTCGTCGAATTCTAAGAACGTTTAAAGTTTAGCTGTTTTGTACGGTTTTATTAAAGTAAGTTTGTTTGCCTTTTATAAAAACTTGTAGTTATTATTATGCTTAGCAAATTTACAACACAAATTCATGGGTCTATACCAACGTGTGGGTCAAGTTTCGTCGAATTCGGAGAACGTTCAAAATTTAGCTTTGCACAATTTTATTATAGCAACGTTGTTTCCCTTTTATACAAACTTGTAGTTATTATTACGCTTATCAAATTTACCACAGAAATGCTTGGGTTCAGACAAACGTTTGGGTCAAGTTTCATCGAATTCTGAGAACGTTCAAAATTTAGTTGTTTTGCACGGTTTTATTAGTGCAAGTTTGTTTCCCTTTTATACAAACTTGTAGTTATTATTATTCTTAGCAAATTACCACACAAATACTTGGGTCTGGACGAACGTTTGGGTCAAGTTTCGTCGAATTCTAAGAACGTTCAAACTTTAGTTGTTTTGTACGGTTTTATTTAAGTAAGTTTGTCTGCCTTTTATAAAAACCTATAGTTATTATTATGCTTAGTAAATTTACAATACAAATTCATGGGTCTAGACCAACGTTTGGGTCAAGTTTCGTCGAATTCTGAGAACTTTCAAAATTAAGCTTTGCACGATTTTATTAGAGCAACTTCGTTTCCCTTTTATACAAACTTTTAGTTATTATCACGCTTAAAAAATTTACTACACAAATTTTTGGGCCTAGACCAACGTTTTGGGTCAAGTTTCGTCGAATTCTGAGAACCTTCAAAATTTAGCAGTTTTGTATGATTTTATTAAAGCAAGTTTGTTTCCTTTTATAAAAACTTGTAGTTATTATTACGCTTATAAAATTACCACTCAAATTCTTGGGTCTAAACCTACGTTTGGGCCAAGTTTCGTCCAGTTCTGGTAACGTTCAAAATTTAGCTGTTTCTTGAACGGTTTATTAGAGCAAGTTTGTTTCCCTTTTATACAAAATCGTAGTTATTATTAAACTTAGCAAATTTACCACACAAATTCTATGGTCTAGACCAATTTTTGGGTCAAATCTCATCGAATTCTGGTAAAGTTCAAAATGTAACTGTTTTGCAAGGTTTTATTATAACTAGTTTGTTTCCCTTTTATACAAACTTGTAGTTGTTATTACGCTTAGCAAATTTACCACACAAACTGTTGGGTCTAGACCAACGTTTGGGTCAAGTTTCGTTGAATTCTGAGAATTTTCAAAATTTAGCTGTTTTGAACGGTTTTATTAGAGCAAGATTGTTTCCCTTTTATACAAACTTGTAGTTATTATTAAAGCTTAGCAAATTACCACACAAATTCTTAGGTCTAAACCAACGTTTGGGTCAAGTTTCGTCGAATTCTAAGAACGTTTAAAGTTTAGCTGTTTTGTACGGTTTTATTAAAGTAAGTTTGTTTGCCTTTTATAAAAACTTGTAGTTATTATTATGCTTAGCAAATTTACAACACAAATTCATGGGTCTATACCAACGTTTGGGTCAAGTTTCGTCGAATTCGGAGAACGTTCAAAATTTAGCTTTGCACAATTTTATTATAGCAACGTTGTTTCCCTTTTATACAAACTTGTAGTTATTATTACGCTTAGCAAATTTACCACAGAAATGCTTGGGTTCAGACAAACGTTTGGGTCAAGTTTCATCGAATTCTGAGAACGTTCAAAATTTAGTTGTTTTGCACGGTTTTATTAGTGCAAGTTTGTTTCCCTTTTATACAAACTTGTAGTTATTATTATTCTTAGCAAATTACCACACAAATACTTGGGTCTGGACGAACGTTTGGGTCAAGTTTCGTCGAATTCTAAGAACGTTCAAACTTTAGTTGTTTTGTACGGTTTTATTTAAGTAAGTTTGTCTGCCTTTTATAAAAACCTATAGTTATTATTATGCTTAGTAAATTTACAATACAAATTCATGGGTCTAGACCAACGTTTGGGTCAAGTTTCGTCGAATTCTGAGAACTTTCAAAATTAAGCTTTGCACGATTTTATTAGAGCAACTTCGTTTCCCTTTTATACAAACTTTTAGTTATTATCACGCTTAAAAAATTTACTACACAAATTTTTGGGCCTAGACCAACGTTTTGGGTCAAGTTTCGTCGAATTCTGAGAACCTTCAAAATTTAGCAGTTTTGTATGATTTTATTAAAGCAAGTTTGTTTCCTTTTATAAAAACTTGTAGTTATTATTACGCTTATAAAATTACCACTCAAATTCTTTGGTCTAAACCTACGTTTGGGCCAAGTTTCGTCCAGTTCTGGTAACGTTCAAAATTTAGCTGTTTCTTGAACGGTTTATTAGAGCAAGTTTGTTTCCCTTTTATACAAAATCGTAGTTATTATTAAACTTAACAAATTTACCACACAAATTCTATGGTCTAGACCAATTTTTGGGTCAAATTTCATCGAATTCTGGTAAAGTTCAAAATGTAACTGTTTTGCAAGGTTTTTTTATAACTAGTTTGTTTCCCTTTTATACAAACTTGTAGTTGTTATTACGCTTAGCAAATTTACCACACAAACTGTTGGGTCTAGACCAACGTTTGGGTCAAGTTTCGTTGAATTCTGAGAATTTTCAAAATTTAGCTGTTTTGAACGGTTTTATTAGAGCAAGATTGTTTCCCTTTTATACAAACTTGTAGTTATTATTAAAGCTTAGCAAATTACCACACAAATTCTTAGGTCTAAACCAACGTTTGGGTCAACTTTCGTCGAATTCTAAGAACGTTTAAAGTTTAGCGGTTTTGTACGGTTTTATTAAAGTAAGTTTGTTTGCCTTTTATAAAGACTTGTAGTTATTATTATGCTTAGCAAATTTACAACACAAATTCATGGGTCTAGACAAACGTTTGGGTCAAGTTTCGTCGAATTCGGAGAACGTTCAAAATTTAGCTTTGCACAATTTTATTATAGCAACGTTGTTTACCTTTTATACAAACTTGTAGTTATTATTACGCTTAGCAAATTTACCAAAGAAATGCTTGGGTTCAGACAAACGTTTGGGTCAAGTTTCATCGAATTCTGAGAACGTTCAAAATTTAGTTGTTTTGCACGGTTTTATTAGTGCAAGTTTGTTTCCCTTTTATAAAAACTTGTAGTTATTATTATTCTTAGCAAATTACCACACAAATACTTGGGTCTGGACGAACGTTTGGGTCAAGTTTCGTCAAATTCTAAGAACGTTCAAACTTTAGTTGTTTTGTACGGTTTTATTTAAGTAAGTTTGTCTGCCTTTTATAAAAACCTATAGTTATTATTATGCTTAGTAAATTTACAATACAAATTCATGGGTCTAGACCAACGTTTGGGTCAAGTTTCGTCGAATTCTGAGAACTTTCAAAATTAAGCTTTGCACGATTTTATTAGAGCAACTTCGTTTTTCCCTTTTATACAAACTTTTAGTTATTATCACGCTTAAAAAATTTACTACACAAATTTTTGGGCCTAGACCAACGTTTTGGGTCAAGTTTCGTCGAATTCTGAGAACCTTCAAAATTTAGCAGTTTTGTATGATTTTATTAAAGCAAGTTTGTTTCCTTTTATAAAAACTTGTAGTTATTATTACGCTTATAAAATTACCACTCAAATTCTTGGGTCTAAACCTACGTTTGGGCCAAGTTTCGTCCAGTTCTGGTAACGTTCAAAATTTAGCTGTTTCTTGAACGGTTTATTAGAGCAAGTTTGTTTCCCTTTTATACAAAATCGTAGTTATTATTAAACTTAGCAAATTTACCACACAAATTCTATGGTCTAGACCAATTTTTGGGTCAAATTTCATCGAATTCTGGTAAAGTTCAAAATGTAACTGTTTTGCAAGGTTTTATTATAACTAGTTTGTTTCCCTTTTATACAAACTTGTAGTTGTTATTACGCTTAGCAAATTTACCACACAAACTGTTGGGTCTAGACCAACGTTTGGGTCAAGTTTCGTTGAATTCTGAGAATTTTCAAAATTTAGCTGTTTTGAACGGTTTTATTAGAGCAAGATTGTTTCCCTTTTATACAAACTTGTAGTTATTATTAAAGCTTAGCAAATTACCACACAAATTCTTAGGTCTAAACCAACGTTAGGGTCAAGTTTCGTCGAATTCTAAGAACGTTTAAAGTTTAGCTGTTTTGTACGGTTTTATTAAAGTAAGTTTGTTTGCCTTTTATAAAAACTTGTAGTTATTATTATGCTTAGCAAATTTACAACACAAATTCATGGGTCTAGACCAACGTTTGGGTCAAGTTTCGTCGAATTCGGAGAACGTTCAAAATTTAGCTTTGCACAATTTTATTATAGCAACGTTGTTTCCCTTTTATACAAACTTGTAGTTATTATTACGCTTAGCAAATTTACCACAGAAATGCTTGGGTTCAGACAAACGTTTGGGTCAAGTTTCATCGAATTCTGAGAACGTTCAAAATTTAGTTGTTTTGCACGGTTTTATTAGTGCAAGTTTGTTTCCCTTTTATACAAACTTGTAGTTATTATTATTCTTAGCAAATTACCACACAAATACTTGGGTCTGGACGAACGTTTGGGTCAAGTTTCGTCAAATTCTAAGAACGTTCAAACTTTAGTTGTTTTGTACGGTTTTATTTAAGTAAGTTTGTCTGCCTTTTATAAAAACCTATAGTTATTATTATGCTTAGTAAATTTACAATACAAATTCATGGGTCTAGACCAACGTTTGGGTCAAGTTTCGTCGAATTCTGAGAACTTTCAAAATTAAGCTTTGCACGATTTTATTAGAGCAACTTCGTTTCCCTTTTATACAAACTTTTAGTTATTATCACGCTTAAAAAATTTACTACACAAATTTTTGGGCCTAGACCAACGTTTTGGGTCAAGTTTCGTCGAATTCTGAGAACGTTCAAAATTTAGCAGTTTTGTACGGTTTTATTAAAGCAAGTTTGTTCCCTTTTATATAAACTTGTAGTTATTATTACGTTTATAAAATTACCACTCAAATTCTTGGGTCTAAACCTACGTTTGGGCGAAGTTTCGTCGAGTTCTGGTAACGTTCAAAATTTAGCTGTTTCTTGAACGGTTTATTAGAGCAAGTTTGTTTCCCTTTTATACAAAATCGTAGTTATTATTAAACTTAGCAAATTTACCACACAAATTTTATGGTCTAGACCAATTTTTGGATCAAATTTCATCGAATTCTGGTAAAGTTCAAAATGTAACTGTTTTGCAAGGTTTTATTATAACTAGTTTGTTTCCCTTTTATACAAACTTGTAGTTGTTATTACGCTTAGCAAATTTACCACACAAACTGTTGGGTCTAGACCAACGTTTGGGTCAAGTTTCGTTGAATTCTGAGAATTTTCAAAATTTAGCTGTTTTGAACGGTTTTATTAGAGCAAGATTGTTTCCCTTTTATACAAACTTGTAGTTATTATTAAAGCTTAGCAAATTACCACACAAATTCTTAGGTCTAAACCAACGTTTGGGTCAAGTTTCGTCGAATTCTAAGAACGTTTAAAGTTTAGCTGTTTTGTACGGTTTTATTAAAGTAAGTTTGTTTGCCTTTTATAAAAACTTGTAGTTATTATTATGCTTAGTAAATTTACAACACAAATTCATGGGTCTAGTTTCGTCGAATTCTGAGAACTTTCAAAATTAAGCTTTGCACAATTTTATTAGAGCAACTTCGTTTCCCTTTTATACAAACTTTTAGTTATTATCACGCTAAAAAAATTTACTACACAAATTCTTGGGCCTAGACCAACGTTTTGGGTCAAGTTTCGTCGAATTCTGAGAACGTTCAAAATTTAGCTGTTTTGTACGGTTTTATTAAAGCAAGTTTGTTCTCCTTTTATAAAAACTTGTAGTTATTATTACGCTTAGCAAATTTACCACACAAATTCTTGGGTCTAAACCTACGTTTGGGCCAAGTTTCGTCGAATTCTGGTACCGTTCAAAATTTAGCTGTTTCTTGAACGGTTTTATTAGAGCATGTTTGTTTCTCTTTTATACAAAATCGTAGTTATTATTAAACTTAGCAAATTTACCACACAAATTCTATGGTCTAGACCAATTTTTTGGTCAAATTTCATCGAATTCTGGTAACGTTCAAAATGTAACTGTTTTGCACGGTTTTATTATAATTAGTTTGTTTCCCTTTTATACAAACTTGTAGTTGTTATTACGCTTAGAAAATTTACCACACAAACTGTTGGGTCTAGACCAACGTTTGGGTCAAGTTTCGTTGAATTCTGAGAATTTTCAAAATTTAGCTGTTTTGAACGGTTTTATTAGAGCAAGATTGTTTCCCTTTTATACAAACTTGTGGTTATTATTAAAGCTTAGCAAATTACCACACAAATTCTTAGGTCTAAACCAACGTTTGGGTCAAGTTTCGTCGAATTCTAAGAACATTTAAAGTTTAGCTGTTTTGTACGGTTTTATTAAAGTAAGTTTGTTTGCCTTTTATAAAAACTTGTAGTTATTATTATGCTTAGTAAATTTACAACACAAATTCATGGGTCTAGATCAACGTTTTGGTCAAGTTTCGTCGAATTCTGAGAACGTTCAAAATTTAGCTTTGCACAATTTTATTATAGCAACGTTGTTTCCCTTTTAGACAAAGTTTTAGTTATTATTACGCTTAGCAAATTTACCACAGAAATGCTTGGGTTCAGACAAACGTTTGGGTCAAGTTTCATCGAATTCTGAGAACGTTCAAAATTTAGTTGTTTTGCACGGTTTTATTAGTGCAAGTTTGTTTCCCTTTTATAAAAACTTGTAGTTATTATTATTCTTAGCAAATTACCACACAAATTCTTGGGTCTGGACGAACGTTTGGGTCAAGTTTCGTCAAATTCTAAGAACGTTCAAACTTTAGTTGTTTTGTACGGTTTTATTTAAGTAAGTTTGTCTGCCTTTTATAAAAACCTATAGTTATTATTATGCTTAGTAAATTTACAATACAAATTCAAGGGTCTAGACCAACGTTTGGGTCAAGTTTCGTCGAATTCTGAGAACGTTCAAAATTAAACTTTGCACGATTTTATTAGAGCAACTTCGTTTCCCTTTTATACAAACTTTTAGTTATTATCACGCTTAAAAAATTTACTAAACAAATTTTTGGGCCTAGACCACCGTTTTGGGTCAAGTTTCGTCGAATTATGAGAACGTTCAAAATTTAGCAGTTTTGTACGATTTTATTAAAGCAAGTTTGTTCCCTTTTATAAAAACTTGTAGTTATTATTACGCTTATAAAATTACCACACAAATTCTTGGGTCTAAACCTACGTTTGGGCCAAGTATCGTCGAATTCTGGTAACGTTCAAAATTTAGCTGTTTCTTGAACGGTTTATTAGAGCAAGTTTGTTTCCCTTTTATACAAAATCGTAGTTATTATTAAACTTAGCAAATTTACCACACAAATTCTATGGTCTAGACCAATTTTTGGGTCAAATTTCATCGAATTCTGCTAACGTTCAAAATGTAACTGTTTTGCAAGGTTTTATTATAACTAATTTGTTTCCCTTTTATACAAACTTGTAGTTGTTATTACGCTTAGAAAATTTACCACACAAACTGTTGGGTATAGACCAACGTTTGGGTCAAGTTTCGTTCAATTCTGAGAATTTTTAAAATTTAGCTGTTTTTAACGATTTTATTAGACCAAGATTGTTTCCCTTTTATACAAACTTGTAGTTATTATTAAAGCTTAGCAAACTACCACACAAATTCTTAGGTCTAAACCAACGTTTGGGTCAAGTTTCGTCGAATTCTAAGAACGTTTAAAGTTTAGCTGTTTTGTACGGTTTTATTAAAGTAAGTTTGTTTGCCTTTTATAAAAACTTGTAGTTATTATTATGCTTAGTAAATTTACAACACAAATTCATGGGTCTAGTTTCGTCGAATTCTGAGAACTTTCAAAATTAAGCTTTGCACGATTTTATTAGAGCAACTTCGTTTCCCTTTTATACAAACTTTTAGTTATTATCACGCTTAAAAAATTTACTACACAAATTTTTGGGCCTAGA
Source organism: Sesamum indicum (assembly GCF_026168435.1). Lineage (NCBI taxonomy): Eukaryota > Viridiplantae > Streptophyta > Magnoliopsida > Lamiales > Pedaliaceae > Sesamum > Sesamum indicum. The sequence continues at coordinate 11,008,957 of NC_142658.1, read as the reverse complement.
CCAACGTTTTGGGTCAAGTTTCGTCGAATTCTGAGAACGTTCAAAATTTAGCAGTTTTGTACGGTTTTATTAAAGCAAGTTTGTTCCCTTTTATAAAAACTTGTAGTTATTATTACGTTTATAAAATTACCACTCAAATTCTTGGGTCTAAACCTACGTTTGGGTGAAGTTTCGTCGAGTTCTGGTAACGTTCAAAATTTAGCTGTTTCTTGAACGGTTTATTAGAGCAAGTTTGTTTCCCTTTTATACAAAATCGTAGTTATTATTAAACTTAGCAAATTTACCACACAAATTTTATGGTCTAGACCAATTTTTGGATCAAATTTCATCGAATTCTGGTAAAGTTCAAAATGTAACTGTTTTGCAAGGTTTTATTATAACTAGTTTGTTTCCCTTTTATACAAACTTGTAGTTGTTATTACGCTTAGCAAATTTACCACACAAACTGTTGGGTCTAGACCAACGTTTGGGTCAAGTTTCGTTGAATTCTGAGAATTTTCAAAATTTAGCTGTTTTGAACGGTTTTATTAGAGCAAGATTGTTTCCCTTTTATACAAACTTGTAGTTATTATTAAAGCTTAGCAAATTACCACACAAATTCTTAGGTCTAAACCAACGTTTGGGTCAAGTTTCGTCGAATTCTAAGAACGTTTAAAGTTTAGCTGTTTTGTACGGTTTTATTAAAGTAAGTTTGTTTGCCTTTTATAAAAACTTGTAGTTATTATTATGCTTAGTAAATTTACAACACAAATTCATGGGTCTAGTTTCGTCGAATTCTGAGAACTTTCAAAATTAAGCTTTGCACAATTTTATTAGAGCAACTTCGTTTCCCTTTTATACAAACTTTTAGTTATTATCACGCTAAAAAAATTTACTACACAAATTCTTGGGCCTAGACCAACGTTTTGGGTCAAGTTTCGTCGAATTCTGAGAACGTTCAAAATTTAGCTGTTTTGTACGGTTTTATTAAAGCAAGTTTGTTCTCCTTTTATAAAAACTTGTAGTTATTATTACGCTTAGCAAATTTACCACACAAATTCTTGGGTCTAAACCTACGTTTGGGCCAAGTTTCGTCGAATTCTGGTACCGTTCAAAATTTAGCTGTTTCTTGAACGGTTTTATTAGAGCATGTTTGTTTCTCTTTTATACAAAATCGTAGTTATTATTAAACTTAGCAAATTTACCACACAAATTCTATGGTCTAGACCAATTTTTTGGTCAAATTTCATCGAATTCTGGTAACGTTCAAAATGTAACTGTTTTGCACGGTTTTATTATAATTAGTTTGTTTCCCTTTTATACAAACTTGTAGTTGTTATTACGCTTAGAAAATTTACCACACAAACTGTTGGGTCTAGACCAACGTTTGGGTCAAGTTTCGTTGAATTCTGAGAATTTTCAAAATTTAGCTGTTTTGAACGGTTTTATTAGAGCAAGATTGTTTCCCTTTTATACAAACTTGTGGTTATTATTAAAGCTTAGCAAATTACCACACAAATTCTTAGGTCTAAACCAACGTTTGGGTCAAGTTTCGTCGAATTCTAAGAACATTTAAAGTTTAGCTGTTTTGTACGGTTTTATTAAAGTAAGTTTGTTTGCCTTTTATAAAAACTTGTAGTTATTATTATGCTTAGTAAATTTACAACACAAATTCATGGGTCTAGATCAACGTTTTGGTCAAGTTTCGTCGAATTCTGAGAACGTTCAAAATTTAGCTTTGCACAATTTTATTATAGCAACGTTGTTTCCCTTTTAGACAAAGTTTTAGTTATTATTACGCTTAGCAAATTTACCACAGAAATGCTTGGGTTCAGACAAACGTTTGGGTCAAGTTTCATCGAATTCTGAGAACGTTCAAAATTTAGTTGTTTTGCACGGTTTTATTAGTGCAAGTTTGTTTCCCTTTTATAAAAACTTGTAGTTATTATTATTCTTAGCAAATTACCACACAAATTCTTGGGTCTGGACGAACGTTTGGGTCAAGTTTCGTCAAATTCTAAGAACGTTCAAACTTTAGTTGTTTTGTACGGTTTTATTTAAGTAAGTTTGTCTGCCTTTTATAAAAACCTATAGTTATTATTATGCTTAGTAAATTTACAATACAAATTCAAGGGTCTAGACCAACGTTTGGGTCAAGTTTCGTCGAATTCTGAGAACGTTCAAAATTAAACTTTGCACGATTTTATTAGAGCAACTTCGTTTCCCTTTTATACAAACTTTTAGTTATTATCACGCTTAAAAAATTTACTAAACAAATTTTTGGGCCTAGACCACCGTTTTGGGTCAAGTTTCGTCGAATTATGAGAACGTTCAAAATTTAGCAGTTTTGTACGATTTTATTAAAGCAAGTTTGTTCCCTTTTATAAAAACTTGTAGTTATTATTACGCTTATAAAATTACCACACAAATTCTTGGGTCTAAACCTACGTTTGGGCCAAGTATCGTCGAATTCTGGTAACGTTCAAAATTTAGCTGTTTCTTGAACGGTTTATTAGAGCAAGTTTGTTTCCCTTTTATACAAAATCGTAGTTATTATTAAACTTAGCAAATTTACCACACAAATTCTATGGTCTAGACCAATTTTTGGGTCAAATTTCATCGAATTCTGCTAACGTTCAAAATGTAACTGTTTTGCAAGGTTTTATTATAACTAATTTGTTTCCCTTTTATACAAACTTGTAGTTGTTATTACGCTTAGAAAATTTACCACACAAACTGTTGGGTATAGACCAACGTTTGGGTCAAGTTTCGTTCAATTCTGAGAATTTTTAAAATTTAGCTGTTTTTAACGATTTTATTAGACCAAGATTGTTTCCCTTTTATACAAACTTGTAGTTATTATTAAAGCTTAGCAAACTACCACACAAATTCTTAGGTCTAAACCAACGTTTGGGTCAAGTTTCGTCGAATTCTAAGAACGTTTAAAGTTTAGCTGTTTTGTACGGTTTTATTAAAGTAAGTTTGTTTGCCTTTTATAAAAACTTGTAGTTATTATTATGCTTAGCAAATTTACAACACAAATTCATGGGTCTAGACCAACGTTTGGGTCAAGTTTCGTCGAATTCTGAGAACGTTCAAAATTTAGCTTTGCACAATTTTATTATAGCAACGTTGTTTCCCTTTTATACAAAGTTTTAGTTATTATTACGCTTAGCAAATTTACCACAGAAATGCTTGGGTTCAGACAAACGTTTGGGTCAAGTTTCATCGAATTCTGAGAACGTTCAAAATTTAGTTGTTTTGCACGGTTTTATTAGTGCAAATTTGTTTCCCTTTTATAAAAACTTGTAGTTATTATTATTCTTAGCAAATTACAACACAAATTCTTGGGTCTGGACGAACGTTTGGGTCAAGTTTCGTCAAATTTTAAGAACGTTCAAATTTTAGCTGTTTTGTACGGTTTTATTTAAGTAAGTTTGTCTGCCTTTTATAAAAACCTGTAGTTATTATTATGCTTAGTAAATTTACAATACAAATTCATTGGTCTAGACCAACGTTTGGGTCAAGTTTCGTCGAATTCTGAGAACGTTCAAAATTATGCTTTGCACGATTTTATTAGAGCAACTTCGTTTCCCTTTTATACAAACTTTTAATTATTATCACGCTTAAAAAATTTACTACACAAATTCTTGGGCCTAGACCAACGTTTTGGGTCAAGTTTTGTCGAATTCTGAGAACGTTCAAAATTTAGCTGTTTTGTACGGTTTTATTAAAGCAAGTTTGTTCTCCTTTTATAAAATCTGTAGTTATTATTATGCTTAGTAAATTTACAATACAAATTCATGGGTCTAGACCAACGTTTGGGTCAAGTTTCATCGAATTCTGAGAACGTTCAAAATTTAGCTTTGCACAATTTTATTATAGCACCTTTGTTTCCCTTTTATACAAACTTTTAGTTATTATTACGCTTAGCAAATTTACCACAGAAATGCTTCGGTTCAGACAAACGTTTGGGTCAAGTTTCATCGAATTCTGAGAACCTTCAAAATTTAGTTGTTTTGCACGGATTTATTAGTGCAAGTTTGTTTCCCTTTTATAAAAACTTGTAGTTATTATTATTCTTAGCAAATTACCACACAAATTCTTGGGTCTAAACCTATGTTTGGGCCAAGTTCCGACGAATTCTGGTACCGTTCAAAATTTAGCTGTTTCTTGAATGGTTTTATTAGAGCATGTTTGTTTCTCTTTTATACAAAATCGTAGTTATTATTAAACTTAGCAAATTTACCACACAAAATCTATGGTCTAGACCAATTTTTGGGTCAAATTTCATCTAATTCTGGTAACGTTCAAAATGTAACTGTTTTGCACGATTTTATTATAACTAGTTTGTTTCCCTTTTATACAAACTTGTAGTTGTTATTACGCTTAGCAAATTTACCACACAAACTGTTGGGTCTAGACCAACGTTTGGGTCAAGTTTCGTTGAATTCTGAGAATTTTCAAAATTTAGCTGTTTTGAACGGTTTTATTAGAGCAAGATTGCTTCTCTTTTATACAAACTTGTAGTTATTATTAAAACTTAGCAAATTACCACACAAATTCTTAGGTCTAAACCAACGTTTGGGTCAAGTTTCGTCGAATTCTAAGAACGTTTAAAGTTTAGCTGTTTTGTACGGTTTTATTAAAGTAAGTTTGTTTGCCTTTTATAAAAACTTGTAGTTATTATTATGCTTAGCAAATTTACAACACAAATTCATGGGTCTAGACCAACGTTTGGGTCAAGTTTCGTCGAATTCTGAGAACGTTCAAAATTTAGCTTTGCACAATTTTATTATTGCAACTTTGTTTCCCTTTTATACAAACTTGTAGTTATTATTACGCTTAATAAATTTACCTCAGAAATGCTTGGGTTCAGACAAACGTTTAGGTCAAGTTTCATCGAATTCTGAGAACGTTCAAAATTTAGTTGTTTTGCACGGTTTTATTAGTGCAAGTTTGTTTCCCTTTTATAAAAACTTGTAGTTATTATTATTCTTAGCAAATTACCACACAAATTCTTGGGCTGGACAAACGTTTGGGTCAAGTTTCGTCAAATTCTAAGAACGTTCAAATTTTAGCTGTTTTGTACGGTTTTATTTAAGTAAGTTTGTCTGCCTTTTATAAAAACCTGTAGTTATTATTATGCTTAGTAAATTTACAATACAAATTCATGGGTCTAGACCAACGTTTGGGTCAAGTTTCGTCGAATTCTGAGAACGTTCAAAATTAAGCTTTGCACGATTTTATTAGATCAACTTTGTTTCCCTTTTATACAAACTTTTAGTTATTATCACGCTTAAAAAATTTACTACACAAATTCTTGGGCCTAAACCAACGTTTTGGGTCAAGTTTCGTCGAATTCTGAGAACGTTCAAAATTTAGCTGTTTTCTACGGTTTTATTAAAGCAAATTTGTTCTTCTTTTATAAAAACTTGTACTTATTATTACGCTTAGCAAATTTACCACACAAATTCTTGGGTCTAAACCTACGTTTGGGCCAAGTTTCGTCGAATTCTGGTACCGTTCAAAATTTAGTTGTTTCTTGAACGGTTTTATTAGAGCAAGTTTGTTTCTCTTTTATACAAAATCGTAGTTATTATTAAACTTAGCAAATTTACCACACAAATTCTATGGTCTAGACCAATTTTTGGGTCAAATTTCATCTAATTCTTGTAACGTTCAAAATGTAACTGTTTTGCACGGTTTTATTATAACTAGTTTGTTTCCCTTTAATACAAACTTGTAGTTGTTATTACGCTTAGCAAATTTACCACACAAACTGATGGGTCTAGACCAACGTTTGGGTCAAGTTTCGTTGAATTCTGAGAATTTTCAAAATTTAGCTGTTTTGAACGGTTTTATTAGAACAAGATTGTTTCCCTTTTATACAAACTTGTAGTTATTATTAAAGCTTAGCAAATTACCACACAAATTCTTAGGTCTAAACCAACGTTTGGGTCAAGTTTCGTCGAATTCTAAGAACGTTTAAAGTTTAGCTGTTTTGTACGGTTTTATTAAAGTAGGTTTGTTTGCCTTTTATAAAAACTTGTAGTTATTATTATGCTTAGCAAATTTACAGCACAAATTCATGTGTCTAGACCAACGTTTGGGTCAAGTTTCGTCGAATTCTGAGAAAACGTTCAAAATTTAGCTTTGCACAATTTTATTACCGCAACTTTGTTTCCCTTTTATACAAGCTTGTAGTTATTATTATGCTTAGCAAATTTACCACAGAAATGCTTGGGTTCAGACAAACGTTTGGGTCAAGTTTTATCGAATTCTGAGAACGTTCAAAATTTAGTTGTTTTGCACGGTTTTATTAGTGCAAGTTTGTTTCCCTTTTATAAAAACTTGTAGTTATTATTATTCTTAGCAAATTACCACGCAAATTCTTGGGTCTGGACGAACGTTTGGTCAAGTTTCGTCAAATTCTAAGAACGTTCAAACTTTAGCTGTTTGGTACGGTTTTTGTTTAAGTAAGTTTGTCTGCCTTTTATAAAAACCTGTAGTTATTACGCTTAGCAAATTTACCACACAAATTCTTGGGTCTAAACCTACGTTTGGGCCAAGTTTCGTCGAATTTTGGTACCGTTCAAAATTTAGCTGTTTCTTGAACGGTTTTATTAGATCAAGTTTATTTCCCTTTTATACAAAATCGTAGTTATTATTAAATTTAGCAAATTTACCACACAAATTCTATGGTCTAGACCAATTTTTGGGTCTAATTTCATCGAATTCTGGTAACATTCAAAATGTAACTGTTTTGCACGATTTTATTATAACTAGTTTGTTTCCCTTTTATACAAACTTGTAGTTGTTATTACGCTTAGCAAATTTACCACACAAACTGTTGGGTCTAAACCTACGTTTGGGCCAAGTTTCGTCGAATTCTGGTACCGTTCAAAATTTAGTTGTTTCTTGAACGGTTTTATTAGAGCAAGTTTGTTTCTCTTTTATACAAAATCGTAGTTATTATTAAACTTATCAAATTTACCACACAAATTCTATGGTCTAGACCAATTTTTGGGTCAAATTTCATCTAATTCTGGTAACGTTCAAAATGTAACTGTTTTGCACGGTTTTATTATAACTAGTTTGTTTCTCTTTTATACAAACTTGTAGTTGTTATTACGCTTAGCAAATTACCACACAAATTCTTGGGTCTGGACGAACGTTTGGGTCAAGTTTCGTCAAATTCTAAGAACGTTCAAATTTTAGCTGTTTTGTACGGTTTTATTTAAGTAAGTTTGTCTGCCTTTTATAAAAACCTGTAGTTATTATTATGCTTAGTAAATTTACAATACAAATTCATGGGTCTAGACCAACGTTTGTGTCAAGTTTCGTCGAATTCTGAGAACGTTCAAAATTAAGCTTTGCACGATTTTATTAGAGCAACTTCGTTTCCCTTTTATACAAACTTTTAATTATTATCACGCTTAAAAAATTTACTACACAAATTCATTGGCCTAGACCAACGTTTTGGGTCAAGTTTCGTCGAATCTGAGAACGTTCAAAATTTAGCTGTTTTGTACGGTTTTATTAAAGCAAGTTTGTTCTCCTTTTATAAAAACTTGTAGTTATTATTACGCTTAGCAAATTTACCACACAAATTCTTGGGTCTAAACCTACGTTTGGGCCAAGTTCCGTCGAATTCTGGTACCGTTCAAAATTTAGCTGTTTCTTGAACGGTTTTATTAGAGCATGTTTGTTTCTCTTTTATACAAAATCGTAGTTATTATTAAACTTAGCAAATTTACCACACAAATTCTATGGTCTAGACCAATTTTTGGGTCAAATTTCATCGAATTCTTGTAACGTTCAAAATGTAACTGTTTTGCACGGTTTTATTATAACTAGTTTTTTTCTCTTTTATACAAACTTGTAGTTGTTATTACGCTTAGCAAATTTACCACACAAACTGTTGGGTCTAGACCAACGTTTGGGTCTAGACCAACGTTTGGGTCAAGTTTCGTTGAATTCTGGCAATTTTCAAAATTTAGCTGTTTTGCACGGTTTTATTAGAGCAAGATTGTTTCCCTTTTGTACAAACTTGTAGTTATTATTAAAGCTTAGCAAATTACCACACAAATCCTTAGGTCTAAACCAACGTTTGGGTCAAGTTTCGTCGAATTCTCAAAACGTTTAAAGTTTAGCTGTTTTGTACGGTTTTATTAAAGTAAGTTTGTTTGCCTTTTATAAAAACTTGTAGTTATTATTATGCTTAGCAAATTTACAACACAAATTCATGGGTCTAGACCAACGTTTGGGTCAAGTTTCGTCGAATTCTGAGAACGTTCAAAATTTAGCTTTGCACAATTTTATTATAGCAACTTTGTTTCCCTTTTATACAAACTTGTAGTTATTATTACGCTAAGCAAATTTACCACAGAAATGCATGGGTTCAGACAAACGTTTGGGTCTAGTTTCATCGAATTCTGAGAACGTTCAAAATTTAGTCGTTTTGCACGGTATTATTAGTGCAAGTTTGTTTCCCTTTTATAAAAACTTGTAGTTATTATTATTCTTAGCAAATTACCACACAAATTCTTGGGTCAGGACGAACGTTTGGGTCAAATTTCGTCAAATTCTAAGAACGTTCAAATTATAGCTGTTTTGTACGGTTTTATTTAAGTAAGTTTGTCTGCCTTTTATAAAAACCTTTAGTTATTATTATGCTTAGTAAATTTACAATACAAATTCTTGGGTCTAGACCAACGTTTGGGTCAAGTTTCGTCGAATTCTGAGAACGTTCAAAATTAAGCTTTGCACGATTTTATTAGAGCAACATCGTTTCCCTTTTATACAAACTTTTAATTATTATCACGCTTAAAAAATTTACTACACAAATTCTTGGGCCTAGACCAACGTTTTGGGTCAAGTTTCGTCGAATTCAGAGAACGTTCAAAAGTTAGCTGTTTTCTACGGTTTTATTAAAGCAAATTTTTTCTCCATTTATAAAAACTTGTACTTATTATTACGCTTAGCAAATTTACCACACAAATTCTTGGGTCTAAACCTACGTTTGGGCCAAGTTTCGTCGAATTCTGGTACCGTTCAAAATTTAGTTGTTTCTTGAACGGTTTATTAGAGCAAGTTTGTTTCTCTTTTATACAAAATCGTAGTTATTATTAAACGTAGCAAATTTACCACACAAATTCTATGGTCTAGACCAATTTTTGGGTCAAATTTCATCTAATTCTGGTAACGTTCAAAATGTAACTGTTTTGCACGGTTTTATTATAACTAGTTTGTTTCCCTTTTATACAAACTTGTAGTTGTTATTACGCTTAGCAAATTTACCACACAAACTGTTGGGTCTAGACCAACTTTTGGGTCAAGTTTCGTTGAATTCTGAGAATTTTCAAAATTTAGCTGTTTTGAACGGTTTTATTAGAGCAAGATTGTTTCCCTTTTATACAAACTTGTAGTTATTATTAAAGCTTAGCAAATTACCACACAAATTCTTAGGTCTAAACCAACGTTTGGGTCAAGTTTCGTCGAATTCTAAGAACGTTTAAAGTTTAGCTGTTTTGTACGGTTTTATTAAAGTAAGTTTGTTTGCCTTTTATAAAAACTTGTAGTTATTATTATGCTTAGCAAATTTACAACACAAATTCATGGGTCTAGACCAACGTTTGGGTCAAGTTTCGTCGAATTCTGAGAACGTTTAAAGTTTAGCTTTGCACAATTTTATTATTGCAACTTTGTTTCCCTTTTATACAAACTTGTAGTTATTATTACGCTTAGCAAATTTACCTCAGAAATGCTTGGGTTCAGACAAACGTTTGGGTCAAGTTTTATCGAATTCTGAGAACGTTCAAAATTTAGTTGTTTTGCACGGTTTTATTAGTGCAAGTTTGTTTCCCTTTTATAAAAACTTGTAATTATTATTATTCTTAGCAAATTACCACACAAATTCTTGGGTCTGGACGAACGTTTGGGTCAAGTTTCGTCAAATTCTAAGAACGTTCAAATTTTAGCTGTTTTGTACGGTTTTATTTAAGTAAGTTTGTGTGCCTTTTATAAAAACCTGTAGTTATTATTATGCTTAGTAAATTTACAATACAAATTCATGGGTCTAGACCAACGTTTGTGTCAAGTTTCGTCGAATTCTGAGAACGTTCAAAATTAAGCTTTGCACGATTTTATTAGAGCAACTTCGTTTCCCTTTTATACAAACTTTTAATTATTATCACGCTTAAAAAATTTACTACACAAATTCATTGGCCTAGACCAACGTTTTGGGTCAAGTTTCGTCGAATTCTGAGAACGTTCAAAATTTAGCTGTTTTGTACGGTTTTATTAAAGCAAGTTTGTTCTCCTTTTATAAAAACTTGTAGTTATTATTACGCTTAGCAAATTTACCACACAAATTCTTGTGTCTAAACCTACGTTTGGGCCAAGTTTCGTCGAATTCTGGTACCGTTCAAAATTTAGTTGATTCTTGAACGGTTTTATTAGAGCAAGTTTGTTTCTCTTTTATACAAAATCGTAGTTATTATTAAACTTAGCAAATTTACCACACAAATTCTATGGTCTAGACCAATTTTTGGGTCAAATTTCATCGAATTCTGGTAACGTTCAAAATGTAACTGTTTTGCACGGTTTTATTATAACTAGTTTGTTTCCCTTTTATACAAACTTGTAGTTGTTATTACGTTTAGCAAATTTACCACACAAACTGTTGGGTCTAGACCAACGTTTGGGTCAAGTTTCGTTGAATTCTGACAAATTTCAAAATTTAGCTGTTTTGCACGGTTTTATTAGAGCAAGATTGTTTCCCTTTTTTACAAACTTGTTGTTATTATTAAAGCTTAGCAAATTACCACACAAATTCTTAGGTCTAAACCAACGTTTGGGTCAAGTTTCGTCGAATTCTAAGAACGTTTAAAGTTTAGCTGTTTTGTACGATTTTATTAAAGTAAATTTGTTTGCCTTTTATAAAAACTTGTAGTTATTATTATGCTTAGCAAATTTACAACCCAAATTCATGGGTCTAGACCAACGTTTGGGTCAAGTTTCGTCGAATTCTGAGAACGTTCAAAATTTAGCTTTGCACAATTTTATTATTGCAACTTTGTTTCCCTTTTATACAAACTTTTAGTTATTATTACGCTTACCAAATTTACCACAGAAATGCTTGGGTTCAGACAAAAGTTTGGGTCAAGTTTTATCGAATTCTAAGAACGTTCAAAATTTAGTTGTTTTGCACGATTTTATTAGTGCAAGTTTGTTTCCCTTTTATAAAAACTTGTAGTTATTATTATTCTTAGCAAATTACCACGCAAATTCTTGTGTCTGGACGAACGTTTGGGTCAAGTTTCGTCAAATTCTAAGAACGTTCAAACTTTAGCTGTTTGGTACGGTTTTATTTAAGTAAGTTTGTCTGCCTTTTATAAAAACCTGTAGTTATTACGCTTAGCAAATTTACCACAAAAATTCTTGGGTCTAAACCTACGTTTGGGCCAAGTTTCGTCGAATTCTGGTACCGTTCAAAATTTAGCTGTTTCTTGAACGGTTTTATTAGATCAAGTTTATTTCCCTTTTATACAAAATCGTAGTTATTATTAAATGTAGCAAATTTACCACACAAATTCTATGGTCTAGACCAATTTTTGGGTCTAATTTCATCGAATTCTGGTAACGTTCAAAATGTAACTGTTTTGCACGATTTTATTATAACTAGTTTGTTTCCCTTTTATACAAACTTGTAGTTGTTATTACGCTTAGCAAATTTACCACACAAACTGTTGGGTCTAAACCTACGTTTGGGCCAAGTTTCGTCGAATTCTGGTACCGTTCAAAATTTAGTTGTTTCTTGAACTGTTTTATTAGAGCAAGTTTGTTTCTCTTTTATACAAAATCGTAGTTATTATTAAACTTATCAAATTTACCACACAAATTCTATGGTCTAGACCAATTTTTGGGTCAAATTTCATCTAATTCTGGTAACGTTCAAAATGTAACTGTTTTGCACGGTTTTATTATAACTAGTTTGTTTCCCTTTTATACAAACTTGTAGTTGTTATTACGCTTAGCAAATTACCACACAAATTCTTGGGTCTGGACGAGCGTTTGGGCCAAGTTTCGTCAAATTCTAAGAACGTTCAAATTTTAGCTGTTTTGTACGGTTTTATTTAAGTAAGTTTGTCTGCCTTTTATAAAAACCTGTAGTTATTATTATGCTTAGTAAATTTACAATACAAATTCATGGGTCTAGACCAACGTTTGTGTCAAGTTTCGTCGAATTCTGAGAACGTTCAAAATTAAGCTTTGCACGATTTTATTAGAGCAACTTCGTTTCCCTTTTATACAAACTTTTAATTATTATCACGCTTAAAAAATTTACTACACAAATTCATTGGCCTAGACCAACGTTTTGGGTCAAGTTTCGTCGAATCTGAGAACGTTCACAATTTAGCTGTTTTGTACGGTTTTATTAAAGCAAGTTTGTTCTCCTTTTATAAAAACTTGTAGTTATTATTACGCTTAGCAAATTTACCACACAAATTCTTGGGTCTAAACCTACGTTTGGGCCAAGTTCCGTCGAATTCTGGTACCGTTCAAAATTTAGCTGTTTCTTGAACGGTTTTATTAGAGCATGTTTGTTTCTCTTTTATACAAAATCGTAGTTATTATTAAACTTAGCAAATTTACCACACAAATTCTATGGTCTAGACCAATTTTTGGGTCAAATTTCATCGAATTCTTGTAACGTTCAAAATGTAACTGTTTTGCACGGTTTTATTATAACTAGTTTGTTTCCCTTTTATACAAACTTGTAGTTGTTATTACGCTTAGCAAATTTACCACACAAACTGTTGGGTCTAGACCAACGTTTGGGTCAAGTTTCGTTGAATTCTGGCAATTTTCAAAATTTAGCTGTTTTGCACGGTTTTATTAGAGCAAGATTGTTTCCCTTTTATACAAACTTGTAGTTATTATTAAAGCTTAGCAAATTACCACACAAATCCTTAGGTCTAAACCAACGTTTGGGTCAAGTTTCGTCGAATTCTAAAAACGTTTAAAGTTTAGCTGTTTTGTACGGTTTTATTAAAGTAAGTTTGTTTGCCTTTTATAAAAACTTGTAGTTATTATTATGCTTAGCAAATTTACAACACAAATTCATGGGTCTAGACCAACGTTTGGGTCAAGTTTCGTCGAATTCTGAGAACGTTTAAAGTTTAGCTTTGCACAATTTTATTATTGCAACTTTGTTTCCCTTTTATACAAACTTGTAGTTATTATTACGCTTAGCAAATTTACCTCAGAAATGCTTGGGTTCAGACAAACGTTTGGGTCAAGTTTTATCGAATTCTGAGAACGTTCAAAATTTAGTTGTTTTGCACGGTTTTATTAGTGCAAGTTTGTTTCCCTTTTATAAAAACTTGTAATTATTATTATTCTTAGCAAATTACCACACAAATTCTTGGGTCTGGACGAACGTTTGGGTCAAGTTTCGTCAAATTCTAAGAACGTTCAAACTTTAGCTGTTTGGTACGGTTTTATTTAAGTAAGTTTGTCTGCCTTTTATAAAAACCTGTAGTTATTACGCTTAGCAAATTTACCACACAAATTCTTGGGTCTAAACCTACGTTTGGGCCAAGTTTCGTCGAATTCTGGTACCGTTCAAAATTTAGCTGTTTCTTGAACGGTTTTATTAGATCAAGTTTATTTCCCTTTTATACAAAATCGTAGTTATTATTAAATGTAGCAAATTTACCACACAAATTCTATGGTCTAGACCAATTTTTGGGTCTAATTTCATCGAATTTTGGTAACATTTAAAATGTAACTGTTTTGCACGATTTTATTATAACTAGTTTGTTTCCCTTTTATACAAACTTGTAGTTGTTATTACGCTTAGCAAATTTACCACACAAACTGTTGGGTCTAAACCTACGTTTGGGCCAAGTTTGGTCGAATTCTGGTACCGTTCAAAATTTAGTTGTTTCTTGAACGGTTTTATTAGAGCAAGTTTGTTTCTCTTTTATACAAAATCGTAGTTATTATTAAACTTATCAAATTTACCACACAAATTCTATGGTCTAGACCAATTTTTGGGTCAAATTTCATCTAATTCTGGTAACGTTCAAAATGTAACTGTTTTGCACGGTTTTATTATAACTAGTTTGTTTCCCTTTTATACAAACTTTTAGTTGTTATTACGCTTAGCAAATTACCACACAAATTCTTGGGTCTGGACGAGCGTTTGGGCCAAGTTTCGTCAAATTCTAAGAACGTTCAAATTTTAGCTGTTTTGTACGGTTTTATTTAAGTAAGTTTGTCTGCCTTTTATAAAAACTTGTAGTTATTATTATGCTTAGTAAATTTACAATACAAATTCATGGGTCTAGACCAACGTTTGTGTCAAGTTTCGTCGAATTCTGAGAACGTTCAAAATTAAGCTTTGCACGATTTTATTAGAGCAACTTCGTTTCCCTTTTATACAAACTTTTAATTATTATCACGCTTAAAAAATTTACTACACAAATTCATTGGCCTAGACCAACGTTTTGGGTCAAGTTTCGTCGAATCTGAGAACGTTCACAATTTAGCTGTTTTGTACGGTTTTATTAAAGCAAGTTTGTTCTCCTTTTATAAAAACTTGTAGTTATTATTACGCTGAGCAAATTTACCACACAAATTCTTGGGTCTAAACCTACGTTTGGGCCAAGTTCCGTCGAATTCTGGTACCGTTCAAAATTTAGCTGTTTCTTGAACGGTTTTATTAGAGCATGTTTGTTTCTCTTTTATACAAAATCGTAGTTATTATTAAACTTAGCAAATTTACCACACAAATTCTATGGTCTAGACCAATTTTTGGGTCAAATTTCATCGAATTCTTGTAACGTTCAAAATGTAACTGTTTTGCACGGTTTTATTATAACTAGTTTGTTTCCCTTTTATACAAACTTGTAGTTGTTATTACGCTTAGCAAATTTACCACACAAACTGTTGGGTCTAGACCAACGTTTGGGTCAAGTTTCGTTGAATTCTGGCAATTTTCAAAATTTAGCTGTTTTGCACGGTTTTATTAGAGCAAGATTGTTTCCCTTTTATACAAACTTGTAGTTATTATTAAAGCTTAGCAAATTACCACACAAATCCTTAGGTCTAAACCAACGTTTGGGTCAAGTTTCGTCGAATTCTGAAAACGTTTAAAGTTTAGCTGTTTTGTACGGTTTTATTAAAGTAAGTTTGTTTGCCTTTTATAAAAACTTGTAGTTATTATTATGCTTAGCAAATTTACAACACAAATTCATGGGTCTAGACCAACGTTTGGGTCAAGTTTCGTCGAATTCTGAGAACGTTTAAAGTTTAGCTTTGCACAATTTTATTATTGCAACTTTGTTTCCCTTTTATACAAACTTGTAGTTATTATTACGCTTAGCAAATTTACCTCAGAAATGCTTGGGTTCAGACAAACGTTTGGGTCAAGTTTTATCGAATTCTGAGAACGTTCAAAATTTAGTTGTTTTGCACGGTTTTATTAGTGCAAGTTTGTTTCCCTTTTATAAAAACTTGTAATTATTATTATTCTTAGCAAATTACCACACAAATTCTTGGGTCTGGACGAACGTTTGGGTCAAGTTTCGTCAAATTCTAAGAACGTTCAAATTTTAGCTGTTTTGTACGGTTTTATTTAAGTAAGTTTGTCTGCCTTTTATAAAAATCTGTAGTTATTATTATGCTTAGTAAATTTACAATACAAATTCATGGGTCTAGACCAACGTTTGTGTCAAGTTTCGTCGAATTCTGAGAACGTTCAAAATTAAGCTTTGCACGATTTTATTAGAGCAACTTCGTTTCCCTTTTATACAAACTTTTAATTATTATCACGCTTAAAAAATTTACTACACAAATTCATTGGCCTAGACCAACGTTTTGGGTCAAGTTTCGTCGAATTCTGAGAACGTTCAAAATTTAGCTGTTTTGTACGGTTTTATTAAAGCAAGTTTGTTCTCCTTTTATAAAAACTTGTAGTTATTATTACGCTTAGCAAATTTACCACACAAATTCTTGGGTCTAAACCTACGTTTGGGCCAAGTTTCGTCGAATTTTGGTACCGTTCAAAATTTAGTATATTCTTGAACGGTTTTATTAGAGCAAGTTTGTTTCTCTTTTATACAAAATCGTAGTTATTATTAAACTTAGCAAATTTACCACACAAATTCTATGGTCTAGACCAATTTTTGGGTCAAATTTCATCGAATTCTGGTAACGTTCAAAATGTAACTGTTTTGCACGGTTTTATTATAACTAGTTTGTTTCCCTTTTATACAAACTTGTAGTTGTTATTACGTTTAGCAAATTTACCACACAAACTGTTGGGTCTAGACCAACGTTTGGGTCAAGTTTCGTTGAATTCTGACAATTTTCAAAATTTAGCTGTTTTGCACGGTTTTATTAGAGCAAGATTGTTTCCCTTTTATACAAGCTTGTTGTTATTATTAAAGCTTAGCAAATTACCACACAAATTCTTAGGTCTAAACCAACGTTTGGGTCAAGTTTCGTCGAATTCTAAGAACGTTTAAAGTTTAGCTGTTTTGTACGATTTTATTAAAGTAAATTTGTTTGCCTTTTATAAAAACTTGTAGTTATTATTATGCTTAGCAAATTTACAACCCAAATTCATGGGTCTAGACCAACGTTTGGGTCAAGTTTCGTCGAATTCTGAGAACGTTCAAAATTTAGCTTTGCACAATTTTATTATTGCAACTTTGTTTCCCTTTTATACAAACTTTTAGTTATTATTACGCTTAGCAAATTTACCACAGAAATGCTTGGGTTCAGACAAACGTTTGGGTCAAGTTTTATCGAATTCTAAGAACGTTCAAAATTTAGTTGTTTTGCACGGCTTTATTAGTGCAAGTTTGTTTCCCTTTTATAAAAACTTGTAGTTATTATTATTCTTAGCAAATTACCACGCAAATTCTTGTGTCTGGACGAACGTTTGGGTCAAGTTTCGTCAAATTCTAAGAACGTTCAAACTTTAGCTGTTTGGTACGGTTTTATTTAAGTAAGTTTGTCTGCCTTTTATAAAAACCTGTAGTTATTACGCTTAGCAAATTTACCACACAAATTCTTGGGTCTAAACCTACGTTTGGGCCAAGTTTCGTCGAATTCTGGTACCGTTCAAAATTTAGCTGTTTCTTGAACGGTTTTATTAGATCAAGTTTATTTCCCTTTTATACAAAATCGTAGTTATTATTAAATGTAGCAAATTTACCACACAAATTCTATGGTCTAGACCAATTTTTGGGTCTAATTTCATCGAATTCTGGTAACGTTCAAAATGTAACTGTTTTGCACGATTTTATTATAACTAGTTTGTTTCCCTTTTATACAAACTTGTAGTTGTTATTACGCTTAGCAAATTTACCACACAAACTGTTGGGTCTAAACCTACGTTTGGGCCAAGTTTCGTCGAATTCTGGTACCGTTCAAAATTTAGTTGTTTCTTGAACGGTTTTATTAGAGCAAGTTTGTTTCTCTTTTATACAAAATCGTAGTTATTATTAAACTTATCAAATTTACCACACAAATTCTATGGTCTAGACCAATTTTTGGGTCAAATTTCATCTAATTCTGGTAACGTTCAAAATGTAACTGTTTTGCACGGTTTTATTATAACTAGTTTGTTTCCCTTTTATACAAACTTGTAATTGTTATTACGCTTAGCAAATTACCACACAAATTCTTGGGTCTGGACGAACGTTTGGGTCAAGTTTCGTCAAATTCTAAGAACGTTCAAATTTTAGCTGTTTTGTACGGTTTTATTTAAGTAAGTTTGTCTGCCTTTTATAAAAACCTGTAGTTATTATTATGCTTAGTAAATTTACAATACAAATTCATGGGTCTAGACCAACGTTTGTGTCAAGTTTCGTCGAATTCTGAGAACGTTCAAAATTAAGCTTTGCACGATTTTATTAGAGCAACTTCGTTTCCCTTTTATACAAACTTTTAATTATTATCACGCTTAAAAAATTTACTACACAAATTCATTGGCCTAGACCAACGTTTTGGGTCAAGTTTCGTCGAATCTGAGAACGTTCAAAATTTAGCTGTTTTGTACGGTTTTATTAAAGCAAGTTTGTTCTCCTTTTATAAAAACTTGTAGTTATTATTACGCTTAGCAAATTTACCACACAAATTCTTGGGTCTAAACCTACGTTTGGGCCAAGTTCCGTCGAATTCTGGTACCGTTCAAAATTTAGCTGTTTCTTGAACGGTTTTATTAGAGCATGTTTGTTTCTCTTTTATACAAAATCGTAGTTATTATTAAACTTAGCAAATTTACCACACAAATTCTATGGTCTAGACCAATTTTTGGGTCAAATTTCATCTAATTCTGGTAACGTTCAAAATGAAACTGTTTTGCAAGGTTTTATTATAACTAGTTTGTTTCCCTTTTATACAAACTTGTAGTTGTTATTACGCTTAGCAAATTTACCACACAAACTGTTGGGTCTAGACCAACTTTTGGGTCAAGTTTCGTTGAATTCTGAGAATTTTCAAAATTTAGCTGTTTTGAACGGTTTTATTAGAGCAAGATTGTTTCCCTTTTATACAAACTTGTAGTTATTATTAAAGCTTAGCAAATTACCACACAAATTCTTAGGTCTAAACCAACTTTTTGGTCAAGTTTCGTCGAATTCTAAGAACGTTTAAAGTTTAGCTGTTTTGTACGGTTTTATTAAAGTAAGTTTGTTTGCCTTTTATAAAAACTTGTAGTTATTATTATGCTTAGCAAATTTACAACCCAAATTCATGGGTCTAGACCAACGTTTGGGAAAAGTTTCGTCGAATTCTGAGAACGTTCAAAATTTAGCTTTGCACAATTTTATTATTGCAACTTTGTTTCCCTTTTATACAAACTTTTAGTTATTATTACGCTTAGCAAATTTACCACAGAAATGCTTGGGTTCAGACAAACGTTTGGGTCAAGTTTTATCGAATTCTAAGAACGTTCAAAATTTAGTTGTTTTGCACGGCTTTATTAGTGCAAGTTTGTTTCCCTTTTATAAAAACTTGTAGTTATTATTATTCTTAGCAAATTACCACACAAATTCTTGGGTCAGGACGAACGTTTGGGTCAAATTTCGTCAAATTCTAAGAACGTTCAAATTATAGCTGTTTTGTACGGTTTTATTTAAGTAAGTTTGTCTGCCTTTTATAAAAACCTTTAGTTATTATTATGCTTAGTAAATTTACAATACAAATTCTTGGGTCTAGACCAACGTTTGGGTCAAGTTTCGTCGAATTCTGAGAACGTTCAAAATTAAGCTTTGCACGATTTTATTAGAGCAACATCGTTTCCCTTTTATACAAACTTTTAATTATTATCACGCTTAAAAAATTTACTACACAAATTCTTGGGCCTAGACCAACGTTTTGGGTCAAGTTTCGTCGAATTCTGAGAACGTTCAAAATTTAGCTGTTTTCTACGGTTTTATTAAAGCAAATTTGTTCTCCATTTATAAAAACTTGTACTTATTATTACGCTTAGCAAATTTACCACACAAATTCTTGGGTCTAAACCTACGTTTGGGCCAAGTTTTGTCGAATTCTGGTACCTTTCAAAATTTAGTTGTTTCTTGAACGGTTTATTAGAGCAAGTTTGTTTCTCTTTTATACAAAATCGTAGTTATTATTAAACTTAGCAAATTTACCACACAAATTCTATGGTCTAGACCAATTTTTGGGTCAAATTTCATCTAATTCTGGTAACGTTCAAAATGTAACTGTTTTGCAAGGTTTTATTATAACTAGTTTGTTTCCCTTTTATACAAACTTGTAGTTGTTATTACGCTTAGCAAATTTACCACACAAACTGTTGGGTCTAGACCAACTTTTGGGTCAAGTTTCGTTGAATTCTGAGAATTTTCAAAATTTAGCTGTTTTGAACGGTTTTATTAGAGCAAGATTGTTTCCCTTTTATACAAACTTGTAGTTATTATTAAAGCTTAGCAAATTACCACACAAATTCTTAGGTCTAAACCAACTTTTGGGTCAAGTTTCGTCGAATTCTAAGAACGTTTAAAGTTTAGCTGTTTTGTACGGTTTTATTAAAGTAAGTTTGTTTGCCTTTTATAAAAACTTGTAGTTATTATTATGCTTAGCAAATTTACAACCCAAATTCATGGGTCTAGACCAACGTTTGGGTCAAGTTTCGTCGAATTCTGAGAACGTTCAAAATTTAGCTTTGCACAATTTTATTATTGCAACTTTGTTTCCCTTTTATACAAACTTTTAGTTATTATTACGCTTAGCAAATTTACCACAGAAATGCTTGGGTTCAGACAAACGTTTGGGTCAAGTTTTATCGAATTCTAAGAACGTTCAAAATTTAGTTGTTTTGCACGGCTTTATTAGTGCAAGTTTGTTTCCCTTTTATAAAAACTTGTAGTTATTATTATTCTTAGCAAATTACCACGCAAATTCTTGTGTCTGGACGAACGTTTGGGTCAAGTTTCGTCAAATTCTAAGAACGTTCAAACTTTAGCTTTTTGGTACGGTTTTATTTAAGTAAGTTTGTCTGCCTTTTATAAAAACCTGTAGTTATTACGCTTAGCAAATTTACCACACAAATTCTTGGGTCTAAACCTACGTTTGGGCCAAGTTTCGTCGAATTCTGGTACCGTTCAAAATTTAGTTGATTCTTGAACGGTTTTATTAGAGCAAGTTTGTTTCTCTTTTATACAAAATCGTAGTTATTATTAAACTTAGCAATTTTACCACACAAATTCTATGGTCTAGACCAATTTTTGGGTCAAATTTCATCGAATTCTTGTAACGTTCAAAATGTAACTGTTTTGCACGGTTTTATTATAACTAGTTTGTTTCCCTTTTATACAAACTTGTAGTTGTTATTACGCTTAGCAAATTTACCACACAAACTGTTGGGTCTAGACCAACGTTTGGGTCAAGTTTCGTTGAATTTTGACAATTTTCAAAATTTAGCTGTTTTGCACGGTTTTATTAGAGCAAGATTGTTTCCCTTTTATACAAACTTGTTGTTATTATTAAAGCTTAGCAAATTACCACACAAATTCTTAGGTCTAAACCAACGTTTGGGTCAAGTTTCGTCGAATTCTAAGAACGTTTAAAGTTTAGCTGTTTTGTACGATTTTATTAAAGTAAATTTGTTTGCCTTTTATAAAAACTTGTAGTTATTATTATGCTTAGCAAATTTACAACCCAAATTCATGGGTCTAGACCAACGTTTGGGTCAAGTTTCGTCGAATTCTGAGAACGTTCAAAATTTAGCTTTGCACAATTTTATTATTGCAACTTTGTTTCGCTTTTATACAAACTTTTAGTTATTATTACGCTTAGCAAATTTACCACAGAAATGCTTGGGTTCAGACAAACGTTTGGGTCAAGTTTTATCGAATTCTGAGAACGTTCAAAATTTAGTTGTTTTGCACGGTTTTATTAGTGCAAGTTTGTTTCCCTTTTATAAAAACTTGTAGTTATTATTATTCTTAGCAAATTACCACGCAAATTCTTGTGTCTGGACGAACGTTTGGGTCAAGTTTCGTCAAATTCTAAGAACGTTCAAACTTTAGCTGTTTGGTACGGTTTTATTTAAGTAAGTTTGTCTGCCTTTTATAAAAACCTGTAGTTATTACGCTTAGCAAATTTACCACACAAATTCTTGGGTCTAAACCTACGTTTGGGCCAAGTTTCGTCGAATTCTGGTACCGTTCAAAATTTAGCTGTTTCTTGAACGGTTTTATTAGATCAAGTTTATTTCCCTTTTATACAAAATCGTAGTTATTATTAAATGTAGCAAATTTACCACACAAATTCTATGGTCTAGACCAATTTTTGGGTCTAATTTCATCGAATTCTGGTAACGTTCAAAATGTAACTGTTTTGCACGGTTTTATTATAACTAGTTTGTTTCCCTTTTATACAAACTTGTAGTTGTTATTACGCTTAGCAAATTTACCACACAAACTGTTGGGTCTAGACCAACGTTTGGGTCAAGTTTCGTTGAATTCTGAGAATTTTCAAAATTTAGCTGTTTTGCACGGTTTTATTAGAGCAAGATTGTTTCCCTTTTATACAAACTTGTAGTTATTATTAAAGCTTAGCAAATTACCACACAAATTCTTAGGTCTAAACCAACGTTTGGGTCAAGTTTCGTCGAATTCTAAGAACGTTTAAAGTTTAGCTGTTTTGTACGGTTTTATTAAAGTAAGTTTGTTTGCCTTTTATAAAAACTTGTAGTTATTATTATGCTTAGCAAATTTACAACCCAAATTCATGGGTCTAGACCAACGTTTGGGTCAAGTTTCGTCGAATTCTGAGAACGTTCAAAATTTAGCTTTGCACAATTTTATTATTGCAACTTTGTTTCCCTTTTATACAAACTTTTAGTTATTATTACGCTTAGCGAATTTACCACAGAAATGCTTGGGTTCAGACAAACGTTTGGGTCAAGTTTTATCGAATTCTGAGAACGTTCAAAATTTAGTTGTTTTGCACGGTTTTATTAGTGCAAGTTTGTTTCCCTTTTATAAAAACTTGTAGTTATTATTATTCTTAGCAAATTACCACACAAATTCTTGGGTCTGGACGAACGTTTGGGTCAAGTTTCGTCAAATTCTAAGAACGTTCAAATTTTAGCTGTTTTGTACGGTTTTATTTAAGTAAGTTTGTCTGCCTTTTATAAAAACCTGTAGTTATTATTATGCTTAGTAAATTTAGAATACAAATTCATGGGTCTAGACCAACGTTTGGGTCAAGTTTCGTCGAATTCTGAGAACGTTCAAAATTAAGCTTTGCACGATTTTAATAGAGCAACTTCGTTTCCCTTTTATACAAACTTTTAATTATTATCACGCTTAAAAAATTTACTACACAAATTCTTGGGCCTAGACCAACGTTTTGGGTCAAGTTTCGTCGAATTCTGAGAACGTTCAAAATTTAGCTGTTTTGTACGGTTTTATTAAAGTAAGTTTGTTCTCCTTTTATAAAAACTTGTAGTTATTATTACGCTTAGCAAATTTACCACACAAATTCTTGGGTCTAAACCTACGTTTGGGCCAAGTTTCGTCGAATTCTGGTACCGTTCAAAATTTAGTTGATTCTTGAACGGTTTTATTAGAGCAAGTTTGTTTCTCTTTTATACAAAATCGTAGTTATTATTAAACTTAGCAATTTTACCACACAAATTCTATGGTCTAGACCAATTTTTGGGTCAAATTTCATCGAATTCTTGTAACGTTCAAAATGTAACTGTTTTGCACGGTTTTATTATAACTAGTTTGTTTCCCTTTTATACAAACTTGTAGTTGTTATTACGCTTAGCAAATTTACCACACAAACTGTTGGGTCTAGACCAACGTTTGGGTCAAGTTTCGTTGAATTCTGACAATTTTCAAAATTTAGCTGTTTTGCACGGTTTTATTAGAGCAAGATTGTTTCCCTTTTATACAAACTTGTTGTTATTATTAAAGCTTAGCAAATTACCACACAAATTCTTAGGTCTAAACCAACGTTTGGGTCAAGTTTCGTCGAATTCTAAGAACGTTTAAAGTTTAGCTGTTTTGTACGATTTTATTAAAGTAAATTTGTTTGCCTTTTATAAAAACTTGTAGTTATTATTATGCTTAGCAAATTTACAACCCAAATTCATGGGTCTAGACCAACGTTTGGGTCAAGTTTCGTCGAATTCTGAGAACGTTCAAAATTTAGCTTTGCACAATTTTATTATTGCAACTTTGTTTCGCTTTTATACAAACTTTTAGTTATTATTACGCTTAGCAAATTTACCACAGAAATGCTTGGGTTCAGACAAACGTTTGGGTCAAGTTTTATCGAATTCTGAGAACGTTCAAAATTTAGTTGTTTTGCACGGTTTTATTAGTGCAAGTTTGTTTCCCTTTTATAAAAACTTGTAGTTATTATTATTCTTAGCAAATTACCACGCAAATTCTTGTGTCTGGACGAACGTTTGGGTCAAGTTTCGTCAAATTCTAAGAACGTTCAAACTTTAGCTGTTTGGTACGGTTTTATTTAAGTAAGTTTGTCTGCCTTTTATAAAAACCTGTAGTTATTACGCTTAGCAAATTTACCACACAAATTCTTGGGTCTAAACCTACGTTTGGGCCAAGTTTCGTCGAATTCTGGTACCGTTCAAAATTTAGCTGTTTCTTGAACGGTTTTATTAGATCAAGTTTATTTCCCTTTTATACAAAATCGTAGTTATTATTAAATGTAGCAAATTTACCACACAAATTCTATGGTCTAGACCAATTTTTGGGTCTAATTTCATCGAATTCTGGTAACGTTCAAAATGTAACTGTTTTGCACGGTTTTATTATAACTAGTTTGTTTCCCTTTTATACAAACTTGTAGTTGTTATTACGCTTAGCAAATTTACCACACAAACTGTTGGGTCTAGACCAACGTTTGGGTCAAGTTTCGTTGAATTCTGAGAATTTTCAAAATTTAGCTGTTTTGCACGGTTTTATTAGAGCAAGATTGTTTCCCTTTTATACAAACTTGTAGTTATTATTAAAGCTTAGCAAATTACCACACAAATTCTTAGGTCTAAACCAACGTTTGGGTCAAGTTTCGTCGAATTCTAAGAACGTTTAAAGTTTAGCTGTTTTGTACGGTTTTATTAAAGTAAGTTTGTTTGCCTTTTATAAAAACTTGTAGTTATTATTATGCTTAGCAAATTTACAACCCAAATTCATGGGTCTAGACCAACGTTTGGGTCAAGTTTCGTCGAATTCTGAGAACGTTCAAAATTTAGCTTTGCACAATTTTATTATTGCAACTTTGTTTCCCTTTTATACAAACTTTTAGTTATTATTACGCTTAGCGAATTTACCACAGAAATGCTTGGGTTCAGACAAACGTTTGGGTCAAGTTTTATCGAATTCTGAGAACGTTCAAAATTTAGTTGTTTTGCACGGTTTTATTAGTGCAAGTTTGTTTCCCTTTTATAAAAACTTGTAGTTATTATTATTCTTAGCAAATTACCACACAAATTCTTGGGTCTGGACGAACGTTTGGGTCAAGTTTCGTCAAATTCTAAGAACGTTCAAATTTTAGCTGTTTTGTACGGTTTTATTTAAGTAAGTTTGTCTGCCTTTTATAAAAACCTGTAGTTATTATTATGCTTAGTAAATTTAGAATACAAATTCATGGGTCTAGACCAACGTTTGGGTCAAGTTTCGTCGAATTCTGAGAACGTTCAAAATTAAGCTTTGCACGATTTTAATAGAGCAACTTCGTTTCCCTTTTATACAAACTTTTAATTATTATCACGCTTAAAAAATTTACTACACAAATTCTTGGGCCTAGACCAACGTTTTGGGTCAAGTTTCGTCGAATTCTGAGAACGTTCAAAATTTAGCTGTTTTGTACGGTTTTATTAAAGTAAGTTTGTTCTCCTTTTATAAAAACTTGTAGTTATTATTACGCTTAGCAAATTTACCACACAAATTCTTGGGTCTAAACCTACGTTTGGGCCAAGTTTCGTCGAATTCTGGTACCGTTCAAAATTTAGTTGATTCTTGAACGGTTTTATTAGAGCAAGTTTGTTTCTCTTTTATACAAAATCGTAGTTATTATTAAACTTAGCAATTTTACCACACAAATTCTATGGTCTAGACCAATTTTTGGGTCAAATTTCATCGAATTCTTGTAACGTTCAAAATGTAACTGTTTTGCACGGTTTTATTATAACTAGTTTGTTTCCCTTTTATACAAACTTGTAGTTGTTATTACGCTTAGCAAATTTACCACACAAACTGTTGGGTCTAGACCAACGTTTGGGTCAAGTTTCGTTGAATTCTGACAATTTTCAAAATTTAGCTGTTTTGCACGGTTTTATTAGAGCAAGATTGTTTCCCTTTTATACAAACTTGTTGTTATTATTAAAGCTTAGCAAATTACCACACAAATTCTTAGGTCTAAACCAACGTTTGGGTCAAGTTTCGTCGAATTCTAAGAACGTTTAAAGTTTAGCTGTTTTGTACGATTTTATTAAAGTAAATTTGTTTGCCTTTTATAAAAACTTGTAGTTATTATTATGCTTAGCAAATTTACAACCCAAATTCATGGGTCTAGACCAACGTTTGGGTCAAGTTTCGTCGAATTCTGAGAACGTTCAAAATTTAGCTTTGCACAATTTTATTATTGCAACTTTGTTTCCCTTTTATACAAACTTTTAGTTATTATTACGCTTAGCAAATTTACAACAGAAATGCTTGGGTTCAGACAAACGTTTGGGTCAAGTTTTATCGAATTCTAAGAACGTTCAAAATTTAGTTGTTTTGCACGGTTTTATTAGTGCAAGTTTGTTTCCCTTTTATAAAAACTTGTAGTTATTATTATTCTTAGCAAATTACCACGCAAATTCTTGTGTCTGGACGAACGTTTGGGTCAAGTTTCGTCAAATTCTAAGAACGTTCAAACTTTAGCTGTTTGGTACGGTTTTATTTAAGTAAGCTTGTCTGCCTTTTATAAAAACCTGTAGTTATTACGCTTAGCAAATTTACCACACAAATTCTTGGGTCTAAACCTACGTTTGGGCCAAGTTTCGTCGAATTCTGGTACCGTTCAAAATTTAGCTGTTTCTTGAACGGTTTTATTAGATCAAGTTTATTTCCCTTTTATACAAAATCGTAGTTATTATTAAATGTAGCAAATTTACCACACAAATTCTATGGTCTAGACCAATTTTTGGGTCTAATTTCATCGAATTCTGGTAACGTTCAAAATGTAACTGTTTTGCACGATTTTATTATAACTAGTTTATTTCCCTTTTATACAAACTTGTAGTTGTTATTACGCTTAGCAAATTTACCACACAAACTGTTGGGTCTAAACCTACGTTTGGGCCAAGTTTCGTCGAATTCTGGTACCGTTCAAAATTTAGTTGTTTCTTGAACGGTTTTATTAGAGCAAGTTTGTTTCTCTTTTATACAAAATCGTAGTTATTATTAAACTTATCAAATTTACCACACAAATTCTATGGTCTAGACCAATTTTTGGGTCAAATTTCATCTAATTCTGGTAACGTTCAAAATGTAACTGTTTTGCACGGTTTTATTATAACTAGTTTGTTTCCCTTTTATACAAACTTGTAGTTGTTATTACGCTTAGCAAATTACCACACAAATTCTTGGGTCTGGACGAACGTTTGGGTCAAGTTTCGGCAAATTCTAAGAACGTTCAAATTTTAGCTGTTTTGTACGGTTTTATTTAAGTAAGTTTGTCTGCCTTTTATAAAAACCTGTAGTTATTATTATGCTTAGTAAATTTACAATACAAATTCATGGGTCTAGACCAACGTTTGTGTCAAGTTTCGTCGAATTCTGAGAACGTTCAAAATTAAGCTTTGCACGATTTTATTAGAGCAACTTCGTTTCCCTTTTATACAAACTTTTAATTATTATCACGCTTAAAAAATTTACTACACAAATTCATTGGCCTAGACCAACGTTTTGGGTCAAGTTTCGTCGAATCTGAGAACGTTCAAAATTTAGCTGTTTTGTACGGTTTTATTAAAGCAAGTTTGTTCTCCTTTTATAAAAACTTGTAGTTATTATTACGCTTAGCAAATTTACCACACAAATTCTTGGGTCTAAACCTACGTTTGGGCCAAGTTCCGTCGAATTCTGGTACCGTTCAAAATTTAGCTGTTTCTTGAACGGTTTTATTAGAGCATGTTTGTTTCTCTTTTATACAAAATCGTAGTTATTATTAAACTTAGCAAATTTACCACACAAATTCTATGGTCTAGACCAATTTTTGGGTCAAATTTCATCGAATTCTTGTAACGTTCAAAATGTAACTGTTTTGCACGGTTTTATTATAACTAGTTTGTTTCCCTTTTATACAAACTTGTAGTTGTTATTACGCTTAGCAAATTTACCACACAAACTGTTGGGTCTAGACCAACGTTTGGGTCAAGTTTCGTTGAATTCTGGCAATTTTCAAAATTTAGCTGTTTTGCACGGTTTTATTAGAGCAAGATTGTTTCCCTTTTATACAAACTTGTAGTTATTATTAAAGCTTAGCAAATTACTACACAAATCCTTAGGTCTAAACCAACGTTTGGGTCAAGTTTCGTCGAATTCTGAAAACGTTTAAAGTTTAGCTGTTTTGTACGGTTTTATTAAAGTAAGTTTGTTTGCCTTTTATAAAATCTTGTAGTTATTATTATGCTTAGTAAATTTACAACACAAATTCATGGGTCTAGACCAACGTTTGGGTCAAGTTTCGTCGAGTTCTGAGAACGTTCAAAATTTAGCTTTGCACAATTTTATTATAGCAACTTTGTTTCCCTTTTATACAAACTTGTAGTTATTATTACGCTAAGCAAATTTACCACAGAAATGCATGGGTTCAGACAAACGTTTGGGTCTAGTTTCATCGAATTCTGAGAACGTTCAAAATTTAGTTGTTTTGCACGGTATTATTAGTGCAAGTTTGTTTCCCTTTTATAAAAACTTGTAGTTATTATTATTCTTAGCAAATTACCACACAAATTCTTGGGTCAGGACGAACGTTTGGGTCAAATTTCGTCAAATTCTAAGAACGTTCAAATTATAGCTGTTTTGTACGGTTTTATTTAAGTAAGTTTGTCTGCCTTTTATAAAAACCTTTAGTTATTATTATGCTTAGTAAATTTACAATACAAATTCTTGGGTCTAGACCAACGTTTGGGTCAAGTTTCGTCGAATTCTGAGAACGTTCAAAATTAAGCTTTGCACGATTTTATTAGAGCAACATCGTTTCCCTTTTATACAAATTTTTAATTATTATCACGCTTAAAAAATTTACTACACAAATTCTTGGGCCTAGACCAACGTTTTGGGTAAAGTTTCGTCGAATTCTGAGAACGTTCAAAATTTAGCTGTTTTCTACGGTTTTATTAAAGCAAATTTGTTCTCCATTTATAAAAACTTGTACTTATTATTACGCTTAGCAAATTTACAACAAAAATTCTTGGGTCTAAACCTACGTTTGGGCCAAGTTTTGTCGAATTCTGGTACCTTTCGAAATTTAGTTGTTTCTTGAACGGTTTATTAGAGCAAGTTTGTTTCTCTTTTATACAAAATCGTAGTTATTATTAAACTTAGCAAATTTACCACACAAATTCTATGGTCTAGACCAATTTTTGGGTCAAATTTCATCTAATTCTGGTAACGTTCAAAATGTAACTGTTTTGCACGGTTTTATTATAACTAGTTTGTTTCCCTTTTATACAAACTTGTAGTTGTTATTACGCTTAGCAAATTTACCACACAAACTGTTGGGTCTAGACCAACTTTTGGGTCATGTTTCGTTGAATTCTGAGAATTTTCAAAATTTAGCTGTTTTGAACGGTTTTATTAGAGCAAGATTGTTTCCCTTTTATACAAACTTGTAGTTATTATTAAAGCTTAGCAAATTACCACACAAATTCTTAGGTCTAAACCAACTTTTGGGTCAAGTTTCGTCGAATTCTAAGAACGTTTAAAGTTTAGCTGTTTTGTACGGTTTTATTAAAGTAAGTTTGTTTGCCTTTTATAAAAACTTGTAGTTATTATTATGCTTAGCAAATTTACAACCCAAATTCATGGGTCTAGACCAACGTTTGGGTCAAGTTTCGTCGAATTCTGAGAACGTTCAAAATTTAGCTTTGCACAATTTTATTATTGCAACTTTGTTTTCCTTTTATACAAACTTTTAGTTATTATTACGCTTAGCAAATTTACCACAGAAATGCTTGGGTTCAAACAAACGTTTGGGTCAAGTTTTATCGAATTCTGAGAACGTTCAAAATTTAGTTGTTTTGCACGGTTTTATTCGTGCAAGTTTGTTTCCCTTTTATAAAAACTTGTAGTTATTATTATTCTTAGCAAATTACCACGCAAATTCTTGTGTCTGGACGAACGTTTGGGTCAAGTTTCGTCAAATTCTAAGAACGTTCAAACTTTAGCTGTTTGGTACGGTTTTATTTAAGTAAGTTTGTCTGCCTTTTATAAAAACCTGTAGTTATTACGCTTAGCAAATTTACCACACAAATTCTTGGGTCTAAACCTACGTTTGGGCCAAGTTTCGTCGAATTCTGGTACCGTTCAAAATTTAGCTGTTTCTTGAACGGTTTTATTAGATCAAGTTTATTTTCCTTTTATACAAAATCGTAGTTATTATTAAATGTAGCAAATTTACCACACAAATTCTATGGTCTAGACCAATTTTTGGGTCTAATTTCATCGAATTCTGGTAACGTTCAAAATGTAACTGTTTTGCACGGTTTTATTATAACTAGTTTGTTTCCCTTTTATACAAACTTGTAGTTGTTATTACGCTTAGCAAATTTACCACACAAACTGTTGGGTCTAGACCAACGTTTGGGTCAAGTTTCGTTGAATTCTGAGAATTTTCAAAATTTAGCTGTTTTGCACGGTTTTATTAGAGCAAGATTGTTTCCCTTTTATACAAACTTGTAGTTATTATTAAAGCTTAGCAAATTACCACACAAATTCTTAGGTCTAAACCAACGTTTGGGTCAAGTTTCGTCGAATTCTAAGAACGTTTAAAGTTTAGCTGTTTTGTACGGTTTTATTAAAGTAAGTTTGTTTGCCTTTTATAAAAACTTGTAGTTATTATTATGCTTAGCAAATTTACAACCAAAATTCATGGGTCTAGACCAACGTTTGGGTCAAGTTTCGTCGAATTCTGAGAACGTTCAAAATTTAGCTTTGCACAATTTTATTATTGCAACTTTGTTTCCCTTTTATACAAACTTTTAGTTATTATTACGCTTAGCGAATTTACCACAGAAATGCTTGGGTTCAGACAAACGTTTGGGTCAAGTTTTATCGAATTCTGAGAACGTTCAAAATTTAGTTGTTTTGCACGGTTTTATTCGTGCAAGTTTGTTTCCCTTTTATAAAAACTTGTAGTTATTATTATTCTTAGCAAATTACCACGCAAATTCTTGTGTCTGGACGAACGTTTGGGTCAAGTTTCGTCAAATTCTAAGAACGTTCAAACTTTAGCTGTTTGGTACGGTTTTATTTAAGTAAGTTTGTCTGCCTTTTATAAAAACCTGTAGTTATTACGCTTAGCAAATTTACCACACAAATTCTTGAGTCTAAACCTACGTTTGGGCCAAGTTTCGTCGAATTCTGGTACCGTTCAAAATTTAGCTGTTTCTTGAACGGTTTTATTAGATCAAGTTTATTTTCCTTTTATACAAAATCGTAGTTATTATTAAATGTAGCAAATTTACCACACAAATTCTATGGTCTAGACCAATTTTTGGGTCTAATTTCATCGAATTCTGGTAACGTTCAAAATGTAACTGTTTTGCACGGTTTTATTATAACTAGTTTGTTTCCCTTTTATACAAACTTGTAGTTGTTATTACGCTTAGCAAATTTACCACACAAACTGTTGGGTCTAGACCAACGTTTGGGTCAAGTTTCGTTGAATTCTGAGAATTTTCAAAATTTAGCTGTTTTGCACGGTTTTATTAGAGCAAGATTGTTTCCCTTTTATACAAACTTGTAGTTATTATTAAAGCTTAGCAAATTACCACACAAATTCTTAGGTCTAAACCAACGTTTGGGTCAAGTTTCGTCGAATTCTAAGAACGTTTAAAGTTTAGCTGTTTTGTACGGTTTTATTAAAGTAAGTTTGTTTGCCTTTTATAAAAACTTGTAGTTATTATTATGCTTAGCAAATTTACAACCCAAATTCATGGGTCTACACCAACGTTTGGGTCAAGTTTCGTCGAATTCTGAGAACGTTCAAAATTTAGCTTTGCACAATTTTATTATTGCAACTTTGTTTCCCTTTTATACAAACTTTTAGTTATTATTACGCTTAGCGAATTTACCACAGAAATGCTTGGGTTCAGACAAACGTTTGGGTCAAGTTTTATCGAATTCTGAGAACGTTCAAAATTTAGTTGTTTTGCACGGTTTTATTAGTGCAAGTTTGTTTCCCTTTTATAAAAACTTGTAGTTATTATTATTCTTAGCAAATTACCACGCAAATTCTTGTGTCTGGACGAACGTTTGGGTCAAGTTTCGTCAAATTCTAAGAACGTTCAAACTTTAGCTGTTTGGTACGGTTTTATTTAAGTAAGTTTGTCTGCCTTTTATAAAAACCTGTAGTTATTACGCTTAGCAAATTTACCACACAAATTCTTGGGTCTAACCTACGTTTGGGCCAAGTTTCGTCGAATTCTGGTACCGTTCAAAATTTAGTTGATTCTTGAACGGTTTATTAGAGCAAGTTTGTTTCTCTTTTATACAAAATCGTAGTTATTATTAAACTTAGCAATTTTACCACACAAATTCTATGGTCTAGACCAATTTTTGGGTCAAATTTCATCGAATTCTTGTAACGTTCAAAATGTAACTGTTTTGCACGGTTTTATTATAACTAGTTTGTTTCCCTTTTATACAAACTTGTAGTTGTTATTACGCTTAGCAAATTTACCACACAAACTGTTGGGTCTAGACCAACGTTTGGGTCAAGTTTCGTTGAATTCTGACAATTTTCAAAATTTAGCTGTTTTACACGGTTTTATTAGAGCAAGATTGTTTCCCTTTTATACAAACTTGTAGTTATTATTAAAGCTTAGCAAATTACCACACAAATCCTTAGGTCTAAACCAACGTTTGGGTCAAGTTTCGTCGAATTCTCAAAACGTTTAAAGTTTAACTGTTTTGTACGGTTTTATTAAAGTAAGTTTGTTTGCCTTTTATAAAAACTTGTAGTTATTACTATGCTTAGCAAATTTACAACACAAATTCATGGGTCTAGACCAACGTTTGGGTCAAGTTTCGTCGAATTCTGAGAACGCTCAAAATTTAGCTTTGCACAATTTTATTATAGCAACTTTGTTTCCCTTTTATACAAACTTTTAGTTATTATTACGCTTCGGAAATTTACCACAGAAATGCTTGGGTTCAGACAAACGTTTGGGTCAAGTTTCATCGAATTCTGAGAACGTTCAAAATTTAGTTGTTTTGCACGGTTTTATTAGTGCAAGTTTGTTTCCCTTTTATAAAAACTTGTAGTTATTATTATTCTTAGCAAATTACCACACAAATTCTTGGGTCTGGACGAACGTTTGGGTCAAGTTTCGTCAAATTCTAAGAACGTTCAAACTTTAGCTGTTTGGTACGGTTTTATTTAAGTAAGTTTGTCTGCCTTTTATAAAAACCTGTAGTTATTACGCTTAGCAAATTTACCACACAAATTCTTGGGTCTAAACCTACGTTTGGGCCAAGTTTCGTCGAATTCTGGTACCGTTCAAAATTTAGCTGTTTCTTGAACGGTTTTATTAGATCAAGTTTATTTTCCTTTTATACAAAATCGTAGTTATTATTAAATGTAGCAAATTTACCACACAAATTCTATGGTCTAGACCAATTTTTGGGTCTAATTTCATCGAATTCTGGTAACGTTCAAAATGTAACTGTTTTGCACGGTTTTATTATAACTAGTTTGTTTCCCTTTTATACAAACTTGTAGTTGTTATTACGCTTAGCAAATTTACCACACAAACTGTTGGGTCTAGACCAACGTTTGGGTCAAGTTTCGTTGAATTCTGAGAATTTTCAAAATTTAGCTGTTTTGCACTGTTTTATTAGAGCAAGATTGTTTCCCTTTTATACAAACTTGTAGTTATTATTAAAGCTTAGCAAATTACCACACAAATTCTTAGGTCTAAACCAACGTTTGGGTCAAGTTTCGTCGAATTCTAAGAACGTTTAAAGTTTAGCTGTTTTGTACGGTTTTATTAAAGTAAGTTTGTTTGCCTTTTATAAAAACTTGTAGTTATTATTATGCTTAGCAAATTTACAACCCAAATTCATGGGTCTAGACCAACGTTTGGGTCAAGTTTCGTCGAATTTTGAGAACGTTCAAAATTTAGCTTTGCACAATTTTATTATTGCAACTTTGTTTCCCTTTTATACAAACTTTTAGTTATTATTACGCTTAGCGAATTTACCACAGAAATGCTTGGGTTCAGACAAACGTTTGGGTCAAGTTTTATCGATTCTGAGAACGTTCAAAATTTAGTTGTTTTGCACGGTTTTATTAGTGCAAGTTTGTTTGCCTTTTATAAAAACTTGTAGTTATTATTATTCTTAGCAAATTACCACACAAATTCTTGGGTCTGGACGAACGTTTGGGTCAAGTTTCGTCAAATTCTAAGAACGTTCAAATTTTAGCTGTTTTGTACGGTTTTATTTAAGTAAGTTTGTCTGCCTTTTATAAAAACCTGTAGTTATTATTATGCTTAGTAAATTTAGAATACAAATTCATGGGTCTAGACCAACGTTTGGGTCAAGTTTCGTCGAATTCTGAGAACGTTCAAAATTAAGCTTTGCACGATTTTAATAGAGCAACTTCGTTTCCCTTTTATACAAACTTTTAATTATTATCACGCTTAAAAAATTTACTACACAAATTCTTGGGCCTAGACCAACATTTTGGTTCAAGTTTCGTCGAATTCTGAGAACGTTCAAAATTTAGCTGTTTTGTACGGTTTTATTAAAGTAAGTTTGTTCTCCTTTTATAAAAACTTGTAGTTATTATTACGCTTAGCAAATTTACCACACAAATTCTTGGGTCTAAACCTACGTTTGGACCAAGTTTCGTCGAATTCTGGTACCGTTCAAAATTTAGTTGATTCTTGAACGGTTTATTAGAGCAAGTTTGTTTCTCTTTTATACAAAATCGTAGTTATTATTAAACTTAGCAATTTTACCACACAAATTCTATGGTCTAGACCAATTTTTGGGTCAAATTTCATCGAATTCTTGTAACGTTCAAAATGTAACTGTTTTGCACGGTTTTATTATAACTAGTTTGTTTCCCTTTTATACAAACTTGTAGTTGTTATTACGCTTAGCAAATTTACCACACAAACTGTTGGGTCTAGACCAACGTTTGGGTCAAGTTTCGTTGAATTCTGACAATTTTCAAAATTTAGCTGTTTTGCACGGTTTTATTAGAGCAAAATTGTTTCCCTTTTATACAAACTTGTAGTTATTATTAAAGCTTAGCAAATTACCACACAAATCCTTAGGTCTAAACCAACGTTTGGGTCAAGTTTCGTCGAATTCTCAAAACGTTTAAAGTTTAGCTGTTTTGTACGGTTTTATTAAAGTAAGTTTGTTTGCCTTTTATAAAAACTTTTAGTTATTATTATGCTTAGCAAATTTACAACACAAATTCATGGGTCTAGACCAACGTTTGGGTCAAGTTTCGTCGAATTCTGAGAACGTTCAAAATTTAGCGTTGCACAATTTTATTATAGCAACTTTGTTTCCCTTTTATACAAACTTTTAGTTATTATTACGCTTAGCGAATTTACCACAGAAATGCTTGGGTTCAGACAAACGTTTGGGTCAAGTTTTATCGAATTCTGAGAACGTTCAAAATTTAGTTGTTTTGCACGGTTTTATTAGTGCAAGTTTGTTTCCCTTTTATAAAAACTTGTAGTTATTATTATTCTTAGCAAATTACCACGCAAATTCTTGTGTCTGGACGAACGTTTGGGTCAAGTTTCGTCAAATTCTAAGAACGTTCAAATTTTAGCTGTTTTGTACGGTTTTATTTAAGTAAGTTTGTCTGCCTTTTATAAAAACCTGTAGTTATTATTATGCTTAGTAAATTTAGAATACAAATTCATGGGTCTAGACCAACGTTTGGGTCAAGTTTCGTCGAATTCTGAGAATGTTCAAAATTAAGCTTTGCACGATTTTAATAGAGCAACTTCGTTTCCCTTTTATACAAACTTTTAATTATTATCACGCTTAAAAAATTTACTACACAAATTCTTGGGCCTAGACCAACGTTTTGGGTCAAGTTTCGTCGAATTCTGAGAACGTTCAAAATTTAGCTGTTTTGTACGGTTTTATTAAAGCAAGTTTGTTCTCCTTTTATAAAAACTTGTAGTTATTATTACGCTTAGCAAATTTACCACACAAATTCTTGGGTTTAAACCTACGTTTGGGCCAAGTTTCGTCGAATTCTGGTATCGTTCAAAATTTAGTTGATTCTTGAACAGTTTTATTAGAGCAAGTTTGTTTCTCTTTTATACAAAATCGTAGTTATTTTTAAACTTAGCAAATTTACCACACAAATTCTATGGTCTGGACCAATTTTTGGGTCAAATTTCATCGAATTCTTGTAACGTTCAAAATGTAACTGTTTTGCACGGTTTTATTATAACTAGTTTGTTTCCCTTTTATACAAACTTGTAGTTGTTATTACGCTTAGCAAATTTACCACACAAACTGTTGGGTCTAGACCAACGTTTGGGTCAAGTTTCGTTGAATTCTGACAATTTTCAAAATTTAGCTGTTTTGCACGGTTTTATTAGAGCAAGACTGTTTCCCTTTTATACAAACTTGTAGTTATTATTAAAGCTTAGCAAATTACCACACAAATCCTTAGGTCTAAACCAACGTTTGGGTCAAGTTTCGTCGAATTCTCAAAACGTTTAAAGTTTAGCTGTTTTGTACGGTTTTATTAAAGTAAGTTTGTTTGCCTTTTATAAAAACTTTTAGTTATTATTATGCTTAGCAAATTTACAACACAAATTCATGGGTCTAGACCAACGTTTGGGTCAAGTTTCGTCGAATTCTGAGAACGATCAAAATTTAGCGTTGCACAATTTTATTATAGCAACTTTGTTTCCCTTTTATACAAACTTTTAGTTATTATTACGCTTAGCGAATTTACCACAGAAATGCTTGGGTTCAGACAAACGTTTGGGTCAAGTTTTATCGAATTCTGAGAACGTTCAAAATTTAGTTGTTTTGCACGGTTTTATTAGTGCAAGTTTGTTTCCCTTTTATAAAAACTTGTAGTTATTATTATTCTTAGCAAATTACCACACAAATTCTTGGGTCTGGACGAACGTTTGGGTCAAGTTTCATCAAATTCTAAGAACGTTCAAATTTTAGCTGTTTTGTACGGTTTTATTTAAGTAAGTTTGTCTGCCTTTTATAAAAACCTGTAGTTATTATTATGCTTAGTAAATTTAGAATACAAATTCATGGGTCTAGACCAACGTTTGGGTCAAGTTTCGTCGAATTCTGAGAATGTTCAAAATTAAGCTTTGCACGATTTTAATAGAGCAACTTCGTTTCCCTTTTATACAAACTTTTAATTATTATCACGCTTAAAAAATTTACTACACAAATTCTTGGGCCTAGACCAACGTTTTGGGTCAAGTTTCGTCGAATTCTGAGAACGTTCAAAATTTAGCTGTTTTGTACGGTTTTATTAAAGCAAGTTTGTTCTCCTTTTATAAAAACTTGTAGTTATTATTACGCTTAGCAAATTTACCACACAAATTCTTGGGTTTAAACCTACGTTTGGGCCAAGTTTCGTCGAATTCTGGTATCGTTCAAAATTTAGTTGATTCTTGAACAGTTTTATTAGAGCAAGTTTGTTTCTCTTTTATACAAAATCGTAGTTATTATTAAACTTAGCAAATTTACCACACAAATTCTATGGTCTGGACCAATTTTTGGGTCAAATTTCATCGAATTCTTGTAACGTTCAAAATGTAACTGTTTTGCACGGTTTTATTATAACTAGTTTGTTTCCCTTTTATACAAACTTGTAGTTGTTATTACGCTTAGCAAATTTACCACACAAACTGTTGGGTCTAGACCAACGTTTGGGTCAAGTTTCGTTGAATTCTGACAATTTTCAAAATTTAGCTGTTTTGCACGGTTTTATTAGAGCAAGATTGTTTCCCTTTTATACAAACTTGTAGTTATTATTAAAGCTTAGCAAATTACCACACAAATCCTTAGGTCTAAACCAACGTTTGGGTCAAGTTTCGTCGAATTCCCAAAACGTTTAAAGTTTAACTGTTTTGTACGGTTTTATTAAAGTAAGTTTGTTTGCCTTTTATAAAAACTTGTAGTTATTACTATGCTTAGCAAATTTACAACACAAATTCATGGGTCTAGACCAACGTTTGGGTCAAGTTTCGTCGAATTCTGAGAACGTTCAAAATTTAGCTTTGCACAATTTTATTATAGCAACTTTGTTTCCCTTTTATACAAACTTTTAGTTATTATTACGCTTAGCAAATTTACCACAGAAATGCTTGGGTTCAGACAAACGTTTGGGTCAAGTTTCATCGAATTCTGAGAACGTTCAAAATTTAGTTGTTTTGCACGGTTTTATTAGTGCAAGTTTGTTTCCCTTTTATAAAAACTTGTAGTTATTATTATTCTTAGCAAATTACCACACAAATTCTTGGGTCTGGACGAACGTTTGGGTCAAGTATCGTCAAATTCTAAGAACGTTCAAATTTTAGCTGTTTTGTACGGTTTTATTTAAGTTTGTCTGCCTTTTATAAAAACCTGTAGTTATTATTATGCTTAGTAAATTTACAATACACATTCATGGGTCTAGACCAACGTTTGGGTCAAGTTTCGTCGAATTCTGAGAACGTTCAAAATTAAGCTTTGCACGATTTTATTAGAGCAACTTCGTTTCCCTTTTATACAAACTTTTAATTATTATCACGCTTAAAAAATTTACTACACAAATTCTTGGGCCTAGACCAACGTTTTGGGTCAAGTTTCGTCGAATTTTGAGAACGTTCAAAATTCAGCTGTTTTGTACGGTTTTATAAAAGCAAGTTTGTTCTCCTTTTATAAATACTTGTAGTTATTATTACGCTTAGCAAATTTACCACACAAATTGTTGGGTCTAAACCTACGTTTGGGCCAAGTTTCGTCGAATTCTGGTACCGTTCAAAATTTAGCTGTTTCTTGAAAGGTTTTATTAAAGCAAGTTTGTTTCTCTTTTATACAAAATCGTAGTTATTATTAAACTTAGCAAATTTACCACACAAATTCTATGGTCTAGACCAATTTTTGGGTCAAATTTCATCGAATTTTGGTAACGTTCAAAATGTAACTGTTTTGCACGGTTTTATTATAACTAGTTTGTTTCCCTTTTATACAAACTTGTAGTTGTTATTACGCTTAGCAAATTTACCACACAAACTGTTGGGTCTAGACCAACGTTTGGGTCAAGTTTCGTTGAATTCTGACAATTTTCAAAATTTAGCTGTTTTGCACGGTTTTATTAGAGCAAGATTGTTTCCCTTTTATACAAACTTGTTGTTATTATTAAAGCTTAGCAAATTACCACACAAATTCTTAGGTCTAAACCAACGTTTGGGTCAAGTTTCGTCGAATTCTAAGATCGTTTAAAGTTTAGCTATTTTGTACGGTTTTATTAAAGTAAGTTTGTTTGCCTTTTATAAAAACTTGTAGTTATTATTATGCTTAGCAAATTTACAACCCAAATTCATGGGTCTAGACCAACGTTTGGGTCAAGTTTCGTCGAATTCTGAGAACGTTCAAAACTTAGCTTTGCACAATTTTATTATTGCAACTTTGTTTCCCTTTTATACAAACTTTTAGTTATTATTACGCTTAGCAAATTTACCACAGAAATGCTTGGGTTCAGACAAACGTTTGGGTCAAGTTTTATCGAATTCTGAGAGCGTTCAAAATTTAGTTGTTTTGC
The DNA here is from genome assembly GCF_026168435.1 of Sesamum indicum. Classification (NCBI taxonomy): domain Eukaryota; kingdom Viridiplantae; phylum Streptophyta; class Magnoliopsida; order Lamiales; family Pedaliaceae; genus Sesamum; species Sesamum indicum. Next base: position 10,969,408 of record NC_142658.1, on the reverse strand, counting down.
ACGGTTTTATTAGTGCAAGTTTGTTTCCCTTTTATAAAAACTTGTAGTTATTATTATTCTTAGCAAATTACCACGCAAATTCTTGTCTCTGGACGAACGTTTGGGTCAAGTTTCGTCAAATTCTAAGAACGTTCAAACTTTAGCTGTTTGGTACGGTTTTATTTAAGTAAGTTTGTCTGCCTTTTATAAAAACCTGTAGTTATTATTACGCTTAGCAAATTTACCACACAAATTCTTGGGTCTAAACCTACGTTTGGGCCAAGTTTCGTCGAATTCTGGTACCGTTCAAAATTTAGCTGTTTCTTGAAAGGTTTTATTAAAGCAAGTTTGTTTCTCTTTTATACAAAATCGTAGTTATTATTAAACTTAGCAAATTTACCACACAAATTCTATGGTCTAGACCAATTTTTGGGTCAAATTTCATCGAATTTTGGTAACGTTCAAAATGTAACTGTTTTGCACGGTTTTATTATAACTAGTTTGTTTCCCTTTTATACAAACTTGTAGTTGTTATTACGCTTAGCAAATTTACCACACAAACTGTTGGGTCTAGACCAACGTTTGGGTCAAGTTTCGTTGAATTCTGACAATTTTCAAAATTTAGCTGTTTTGCACGGTTTTATTAGAGCAAGATTGTTTCCCTTTTATACAAACTTGTTGTTATTATTAAAGCTTAGCAAATTACCACACAAATTCTTAGGTCTAAACCAACGTTTGGGTCAAGTTTCGTCGAATTCTAAGATCGTTTAAAGTTTAGCTGTTTTGTACGGTTTTATTAAAGTAAGTTTGTTTGCATTTTATAAAAACTTGTAGTTATTATTATGCTTAGCAAATTTACAACCCAAATTCATGGGTCTAGACCAACGTTTGGGTCAAGTTTCGTCGAATTCTGAGAACGATCAAAATTTAGCTTTGCACAATCTTATTATTGCAACTTTGTTTCCCTTTTATACAAACTTTTAGTTATTATTACGCTTAGCGAATTTACCACAGAAATGCTTGGGTTCAGACAAACGTTTGGGTCAAGTTTTATCGAATTCTGAGAACGTTCAAAATTTAGTTGTTTTGCACGGTTTTATTAGTGCAAGTTTGTTTCCCTTTTATAAAAACTTGTAGTTATTATTATTCTTAGCAAATTACCACACAAATTCTTGGGTCTGGACGAACGTTTGGGTCAAGTTTCGTCAAATTCTAAGAACGTTCAAATTTTAGCTGTTTTGTACGGTTTTATTTAAGTAAGTTTGTCTGCCTTTTATAAAAACCTGTAGTTATTATTATGCTTAGTAAATTTAGAATACAAATTCATGGGTCTAGACCAACGTTTGGGTCAAGTTTCGTCGAATTCTGAGAACGTTCAAAATTAAGCTTTGCACGATTTTAATAGAGCAACTTCGTTTCCCTTTTATACAAACTTTTAATTATTATCACGCTTAAAAAATTTACTATACAAATTCTTGGGCCTAGACCAACATTTTGGGTCAAGTTTCGTCGAATTCTGAGAACGTTCAAAATTTAGCTGTTTTGTACGGTTTTATTAAAGTAAGTTTGTTCTCCTTTTATAAAAACTTGTAGTTATTATTACGCTTAGCAAATTTACCACACAAATTCTTGGGTCTAAACCTACGTTTGGGCCAAGTTTCGTCGAATTCTGGTACCGTTCAAAATTTAGTTGATTCTTGAACGGTTTTATTAGAGCAAGTTTGTTTCTCTTTTATACAAAATCGTAGTTATTATTAAACTTAGCAATTTTACCACACAAATTCTATGGTCTAGACCAATTTTTGGGTCAAATTTCATCGAATTCTTGTAACGTTCAAAATGTAACTGTTTTGCACGGTTTTATTATAACTAGTTTGTTTCCCTTTTATACAAACTTGTAGTTGTTATTACGCTTAGCAAATTTACCACACAAACTGTTGGGTCTAGACCAACGTTTGGGTCAAGTTTCGTTGAATTCTGACAATTTTCAAAATTTAGTTGTTTTGCACGGTTTTATTAGAGCAAGATTGTTTCCCTTTTATACAAACTTGTAGTTATTATTAAAGCTTAGCAAATTACCACACAAATCCTTAGGTCTAAACCAACGTTTGGGTCAAGTTTCGTCGAATTCTCAAAACGTTTAAAGTTTAGCTGTTTTGTACGGTTTTATTAAAGTAAGTTTGTTTGCCTTTTATAAAAACTTTTAGTTATTATTATGCTTAGCAAATTTACAACACAAATTCATGGGTCTAGACCAACGTTTGGGTCAAGTTTCGTCGAATTCTGAGAACGTTCAAAATTTAGCGTTGCACAATTTTATTATAGCAACTTTGTTTCCCTTTTATACAAACTTTTAGTTATTATTACGCTTAGCGAATTTACCACAGAAATGCTTGGGTTCAGACAAACGTTTGGGTCAAGTTTTATCGAATTCTGAGAACGTTCAAAATTTAGTTGTTTTGCACGGTTTTATTAGTGCAAGTTTGTTTCCCTTTTATAAAAACTTGTAGTTATTATTATTCTTAGCAAATTACCACGCAAATTCTTGTGTCTGGACGAACGTTTGGGTCAAGTTTCGTCAAATTCTAAGAACGTTCAAATTTTAGCTGTTTTGTACGGTTTTATTTAAGTAAGTTTGTCTGCCTTTTATAAAAACCTGTAGTTATTATTATGCTTAGTAAATTTAGAATACAAATTCATGGGTCTAGACCAACGTTTGGGTCAAGTTTCGTCGAATTCTGAGAATGTTCAAAATTAAGCTTTGCACGATTTTAATAGAGCAACTTCGTTTCCCTTTTATACAAACTTTTAATTATTATCACGCTTAAAAAATTTACTACACAAATTCTTGGGCCTAGACCAACGTTTTGGGTCAAGTTTCGTCGAATTCTGACAACGTTCAAAATTTAGCTGTTTTGTACGGTTTTATTAAAGCAAGTTTGTTCTCCTTTTATAAAAACTTGTAGTTATTATTACGCTTAGCAAATTTACCACACAAATTCTTGGGTTTAAACCTACGTTTGGGCCAAGTTTCGTCGAATTCTGGTATCGTTCAAAATTTAGTTGATTCTTGAACAGTTTTATTAGAGCAAGTTTGTTTCTCTTTTATACAAAATCGTAGTTATTTTTAAACTTAGCAAATTTACCACACAAATTCTATGGTCTGGACCAATTTTTGGGTCAAATTTCATCGAATTCTTGTAACGTTCAAAATGTAACTGTTTTGCACGGTTTTATTATAACTAGTTTGTTTCCCTTTTATACAAACTTGTAGTTGTTATTACGCTTAGCAAATTTACCACACAAACTGTTGGGTCTAGACCAACGTTTGGGTCAAGTTTCGTTGAATTCTGACAATTTTCAAAATTTAGTTGTTTTGCACGGTTTTATTAGAGCAAGATTGTTTCCTTTTTATACAAACTTGTAGTTATTATTAAAGCTTAGCAAATTACCACACAAATCCTTAGGTCTAAACCAACGTTTGGGTCAAGTTTCGTCGAATTCTCAAAACGTTTAAAGTTTAGCTGTTTTGTACGGTTTTATTAAAGTAAGTTTGTTTGCCTTTTATAAAAACTTTTAGTTATTATTATGCTTAGCAAATTTACAACACAAATTCATGGGTCTAGACCAACGTTTGGGTCAAGTTTCGTCGAATTCTGAGAACGTTCAAAATTTAGCGTTGCACAATTTTATTATAGCAACTTTGTTTCCCTTTTATACAAACTTTTAGTTATTATTACGCTTAGCGAATTTACCACAGAAATGCTTGGGTTCAGACAAACGTTTGGGTCAAGTTTTATCGAATTCTGAGAACGTTCAAAATTTAGTTGTTTTGCACGGTTTTATTAGTGCAAGTTTGTTTCCCTTTTATAAAAACTTGTAGTTATTATTATTCTTAGCAAATTACCACGCAAATTCTTGTGTCTGGACGAACGTTTGGGTCAAGTTTCGTCAAATTCTAAGAACGTTCAAATTTTAGCTGTTTTGTACGGTTTTATTTAAGTAAGTTTGTCTGCCTTTTATAAAAACCTGTAGATATTATTATGCTTAGTAAATTTAGAATACAAATTCATGGGTCTAGACCAACGTTTGGGTCAAGTTTCGTCGAATTCTGAGAATGTTCAAAATTAAGCTTTGCACGATTTTAATAGAGCAACTTCGTTTCCCTTTTATACAAACTTTTAATTATTATCACGCTTAAAAAATTTACTACACAAATTCTTGGGCCTAGACCAACGTTTTGGGTCAAGTTTCGTCGAATTCTGACAACGTTCAAAATTTAGCTGTTTTGTACGGTTTTATTAAAGCAAGTTTGTTCTCCTTTTATAAAAACTTGTAGTTATTATTACGCTTAGCAAATTTACCACACAAATTCTTGGGTTTAAACCTACGTTTGGGCCAAGTTTCGTCGAATTCTGGTATCGTTCAAAATTTAGTTGATTCTTGAACAGTTTTATTAGAACAAGTTTGTTTCTCTTTTATACAAAATCGTAGTTATTTTTAAACTTAGCAAATTTACCACACAAATTCTATGGTCTGGACCAATTTTTGGGTCAAATTTCATCGAATTCTTGTAACGTTCAAAATGTAACTGTTTTGCACGGTTTTATTATAACTAGTTTGTTTCCCTTTTATACAAACTTGTAGTTGTTATTACGCTTAGCAAATTTACCACACAAACTGTTGGGTCTAGACCAACGTTTGGGTCAAGTTTCGTTGAATTCTGACAATTTTCAAAATTTAGTTGTTTTGCACGGTTTTATTAGAGCAAGATTGTTTCCCTTTTATACAAACTTGTAGTTATTATTAAAGCTTAGCAAATTACCACACAAATCCTTAGGTCTAAACCAACGTTTGGGTCAAGTTTCGTCGAATTCTCAAAACGTTTAAAGTTTAGCTGTTTTGTACGGTTTTATTAAAGTAAGTTTGTTTGCCTTTTATAAAAACTTTTAGTTATTATTATGCTTAGCAAATTTACAACACAAATTCATGGGTCTAGACCAACGTTTGGGTCAAGTTTCGTCGAATTCTGAGAACGTTCAAAATTTAGCGTTGCACAATTTTATTATAGCAACTTTGTTTCCCTTTTATACAAACTTTTAGTTATTATTACGCTTAGCGAATTTACCACAGAAATGCTTGGGTTCAGACAAACGTTTGGGTCAAGTTTTATCGAATTCTGAGAACGTTCAAAATTTAGTTGTTTTGCACGGTTTTATTAGTGCAAGTTTGTTTCCCTTTTATAAAAACTTGTAGTTATTATTATTCTTAGCAAATTACCACGCAAATTCTTGTGTCTGGACGAACGTTTGGGTCAAGTTTCGTCAAATTCTAAGAACGTTCAAATTTTAGCTGTTTTGTACGGTTTTATTTAAGTAAGTTTGTCTGCCTTTTATAAAAACCTGTAGTTATTATTATGCTTAGTAAATTTAGAATACAAATTCATGGGTCTAGACCAACGTTTGGGTCAAGTTTCGTCGAATTCTGAGAATGTTCAAAATTAAGCTTTGCACGATTTTAATAGAGCAACTTCGTTTCCCTTTTATACAAACTTTTAATTATTATCACGCTTAAAAAATTTACTACACAAATTCTTGGGCCTAGACCAACGTTTTGGGTCAAGTTTCGTCGAATTCTGAGAACGTTCAAAATTCAGCTGTTTTGTACGGTTTTATAAAAGCAAGTTTATTCTCCTTTTATAAAAACTTGTAGTTATTATTACGCTTAGTAAATTTACCACACAAATTCTTGGGTCTAAACCTACGTTTGGGCCAAGTTTCGTCGAATTCTGGTACCGTTCAAAATTTAGCTGTTTCTTGAAAGGTTTTATTAAAGCAAGTTTGTTTCTCTTTTATACAAAATCGTAGTTATTATTAAACTTAGCAAATTTACCACACAAATTCTATGGTCTAGACCAATTTTTGGGTCAAATTTCATCGAATTTTGGTAACGTTCAAAATGTAACTGTTTTGCACGGTTTTATTATAACTAGTTTGTTTCCCTTTTATACAAACTTGTAGTTGTTATTACGCTTAGCAAATTTACCACACAAACTGTTGGGTCTAGACCAACGTTTGGGTCAAGTTTCGTTGAATTCTGACAATTTTCAAAATTTAGCTGTTTTGCACGGTTTTATTAGAGCAAGATTGTTTCCCTTTTATACAAACTTGTTGTTATTATTAAAGCTTAGCAAATTACCACACAAATTCTTAGGTCTAAACCAACGTTTGGGTCAAGTTTCGTCGAATTCTAAGATCGTTTAAAGTTTAGCTGTTTTGTACGGTTTTATTAAAGTAAGTTTGTTTGCCTTTTATAAAAACTTGTAGTTATTATTATGCTTAGCAAATTTACAACCCAAATTCATGGGTCTAGACCAACGTTTGGGTCAAGTTTCGTCGAATTCTGAGAACGTTCAAAATTTAGCTTTGCACAATTTTATTATTGCAACTTTGTTTCCCTTTTATACAAACTTTTAGTTATTATTACGCTTAGCGAATTTACCACAGAAATGCTTGGGTTCAGACAAACGTTTGGGTCAAGTTTTATCGAATTCTGAGAACGTTCAAAATTTAGTTGTTTTGCACGGTTTTATTAGTGCAAGTTTGTTTCCCTTTTATAAAATCTTGTAGTTATTATTATTCTTAGCAAATTACCACACAAATTCTTGGGTCTGGACGAACGTTTGGGTCAAGTTTCGTCAAATTCTAAGAACGTTCAAATTTTAGCTGTTTTGTACGGTTTTATTTAAGTAAGTTTGTCTGCCTTTTATAAAAACCTGTAGTTATTATTATGCTTAGTAAATTTAGAATACAAATTCATGGGTCTAGACCAACGTTTGGGTCAAGTTTCGTCGAATTCTGAGAACGTTCAAAATTAAGCTTTGCACGATTTTAATAGAGCAACTTCGTTTCCCTTTTATACAAACTTTTAATTATTATCACGCTTAAAAAATTTACTACACAAATTCTTGGGCCTAGACCAACATTTTGGGTCAAGTTTCGTCGAATTCTGAGAACGTTCCAAATTTAGCTGTTTTGTACGGTTTTATTAAAGTAAGTTTGTTCTCCTTTTATAAAAACTTGTAGTTATTATTACGCTTAGCAAATTTACCACACAAATTCTTGGGTCTAAACCTACGTTTGGGCCAAGTTTCGTCGAATTCTGGTACCGTTCAAAATTTAGTTGATTCTTGAACGGTTTTATTAGAGCATGTTTGTTTCTCTTTTATACAAAATCGTAGTTATTATTAAACTTAGCAATTTTACCACACAAATTCTATGGTCTAGACCAATTTTTGGGTCAAATTTCATCGAATTCTTGTAACGTTCAAAATGTAACTGTTTTGCACGGTTTTATTATAACTAGTTTGTTTCCCTTTTATACAAACTTGTAGTTGTTATTACGCTTAGCAAATTTACCACACAAACTGTTGGGTCTAGACCAACGTTTGGGTCAAGTTTTGTTGAATTCTGACAATTTTCAAAATTTAGCTGTTTTGCACGGTTTTATTAGAGCAAGATTCTTTCCCTTTTATACAAACTTGTAGTTATTATTAAAGCTTAGCAAATTACCACACAAATCCTTAGGTCTAAACCAACGTTTGGGTCAAGTTTCGTCGAATTCTCAAAACGTTTAAAGTTTAGCTGTTTTGTACGGTTTTATTAAAGTAAGTTTGTTTGCCTTTTATAAAAACTTTTAGTTATTATTATGCTTAGCAAATTTACAACACAAATTCTTAGGTCTAAACCAACGTTTGGGTCAAGTTTCGTCGAATTCTCAAAACGTTTAAAGTTTAGCTGTTTTGTACGGTTTTATTAAAGTAAGTTTGTTTGCCTTTTATAAAAACTTTTAGTTATTATTATGCTTAGTAAATTTAGAATACAAATTCATGGGTCTAGACCAACGTTTGGGTCAAGTTTCGTCGAATTCTGAGAATGTTCAAAATTAAGCTTTGCACGATTTTAATAGAGCAACTTCGTTTCCCTTTTATACAAACTTTTAATTATTATCACGCTTAAAAAATTTACTACACAAATTCTTGGGCCTAGACCAACGTTTTGGGTCAAATTTCGTCGAATTCTGAGAACGTTCAAAATTTAGCTGTTTTGTACGGTTTTATTAAAGCAAGTTTGTTCTCCTTTTATAAAAACTTGTAGTTATTATTACGCTTAGCAAATTTACCACACAAATTCTTGGGTTTAAACCTACGTTTGGGCCAAGTTTCGTCGAATTCTGGTATCGTTCAAAATTTAGTTGATTCTTGAACAGTTTTATTAGAGCAAGTTTGTTTCTCTTTTATACTAAATCGTAGTTATTTTTAAACTTAGCAAATTTACCACACAAATTCTATGGTCTAGACCAATTTTTGGGTCAAATTTCATCGAATTCTTGTAACGTTCAAAATGTAACTGTTTTGCACGGTTTTATTATAACTAGTTTGTTTCCCTTTTATACAAACTTGTAGTTGTTATTACGCTTAGCAAATTTACCACACAAACTGTTGGGTCTAGACCAACGTTTGGGTCAAGTTTCGTTGAATTCTGACAATTTTCAAAATTTAGCTGTTTTGCACGGTTTTATTAGAGCAAATTTGTTTCCCTTTTATACAAACTTGTAGTTATTATTAAAGCTTAGCAAATTACCACACAAATCCTTAGGTCTAAACCAACGTTTGGGTCAAGTTTCGTCGAATTCTCAAAACATTTAAAGTTTAGCTGTTTTGTACGGTTTTATTAAAGTAAGTTTGTTTGCCTTTTATAAAAACTTTTAGTTATTATTATGCTTAGCAAATTTACAACACAAATTCATGGGTCTAGACCAACGTTTGGGTCAAGTTTCGTCGAATTCTGAGAACGTTCAAAATTTAGCGTTGCACAATTTTATTATAGCAACTTTGTTTCCCTTTTATACAAACTTTTAGTTATTATTACGCTTAGCGAATTTACCACAGAAATGCTTGGGTTCAGACAAACGTTTGGGTCAAGTTTTATCGAATTCTGAGAACGTTCAAAATTTAGTTGTTTTGCACGGTTTTATTAGTGCAAGTTTGTTTCCCTTTTATAAAAACTTGTAGTTATTATTATTCTTAGCAAATTACCACACAAATTCTTGGGTCTGGACGAACGTTTGGGTCAAGTTTCGTCAAATTCTAAGAACGTTCAAATTTTAGCTGTTTTGTACGGTTTTATTTAAGTAAGTTTGTCTGCCTTTTATAAAAACCTGTAGTTATTATTATGCTTAGTAAATTTAGAATACAAATTCATGGGTCTAGACCAACGTTTGGGTCAAGTTTCGTCGAATTCTGAGAATGTTCAAAATTAAGCTTTGCACGATTTTAATAGAGCAACTTCGTTTCCCTTTTATACAAACTTTTAATTATTATCACGCTTAAAAAATTTACTACACAAATTCTTGGGCCTAGACCAACGTTTTGGGTCAAGTTTCGTCGAATTCTGACAACGTTCAAAATTTAGCTGTTTTGTACGGTTTTATTAAAGCAAGTTTGTTCTCCTTTTATAAAAACTTGTAGTTATTATTACGCTTAGCAAATTTACCACACAAATTCTTGGGTTTAAACCTACGTTTGGGCCAAGTTTCGTCGAATTCTGGTATCGTTCAAAATTTAGTTGATTCTTGAACAGTTTTATTAGAGCAAGTTTGTTTCTCTTTTATACAAAATCGTAGTTATTATTAAACTTAGCAAATTTACCACACAAATTCTATGGTCTGGACCAATTTTTGGTCAAATTTCATCGAATTCTTGTAACGTTCAAAATGTAACTGTTTTGCACGGTTTTATTATAACTAGTTTGTTTCCCTTTTATACAAACTTGTAGTTGTTATTACGCTTAGCAAATTTACCACACAAACTGTTGGGTCTAGACCAACGTTTGGGTCAAGTTTCGTTGAATTCTGACAATTTTCAAAATTTAGCTGTTTTGCACGGTTTTATTAGAGCAAGATTGTTTCCCTTTTATACAAACTTGTAGTTATTATTAAAGCTTAGCAAATTACCACACAAATCCTTAGGTCTAAACCAACGTTTGGGTCAAGTTTCGTCGAATTCTCAAAACGTTTAAAGTTTAACTGTTTTGTACGGTTTTATTAAAGTAAGTTTGTTTGCCTTTTATAAAAACTTGTAGTTATTACTATGCTTAGCAAATTTACAACACAAATTCATGGGTCTAGACCAACGTTTGGGTCAAGTTTCGTCGAATTCTGAGAACGTTCAAAACTTAGCTTTGCACAATTTTATTATTGCAACTTTGTTTCCCTTTTATACAAACTTTTAGTTATTATTACGCTTAGCAAATTTACCACAGAAATGCTTGGGTTCAAACAAACGTTTGGGTCAACTTTTATCGAATTCTGAGAGCGTTCAAAATTTAGTTGTTTTGCACGGTTTTATTAGTGCAAGTTTGTTTCCCTTTTATAAAAACTTGTAGTTATTATTATTCTTAGCAAATTACCACGCAAATTCTTGTGTCTGGACGAACGTTTGGGTCAAGTTTCGTCAAATTCTAAGAACGTTCAAACTTTAGCTGTTTGGTACGGTTTTATTTAAGTAAGTTTGTCTGCCTTTTATAAAAACCTGTAGTTATTATTACGCTTAGCAAATTTACCACACAAATTCTTGGGTCTAAACCTACGTTTGGGCCAAGTTTCGTCGAATTCTGGTACCGTTCAAAATTTAGCTGTTTCTTGAAAGGTTTTATTAAAGCAAGTTTGTTTCTCTTTTATACAAAATCGTAGTTATTATTAAACTTAGCAGATTTACCACACAAATTCTATGGTCTAGACCAATTTTTGGGTCAAATTTCATCGAATTTTGGTAACGTTCAAAATGTAACTGTTTTGCACGGTTTTATTATAACTAGTTTGTTTCCCTTTTATACAAACTTGTAGTTGTTATTACGCTTAACAAATTTACCACACAAACTGTTGGGTCTAGACCAACGTTTGGGTCAAGTTTCGTTGAATTCTGACAATTTTCAAAATTTAGCTGTTTTGCACGGTTTTATTAGAGCAAGATTGTTTTCCTTTTATACAAACTTGTTGTTATTATTAAAGCTTAGCAAATTACCACACAAATTCTTAGGTCTAAACCAACGTTTGGGTCAAGTTTCGTCGAATTCTAAGATCGTTTAAAGTTTAGCTGTTTTGTACGGTTTTATTAAAGTAAGTTTGTTTGCCTTTCATAAAAACTTGTAGTTATTATTATGCTTAGCAAATTTACAACCCAAATTCATGGGTCTAGACCAACGTTTGGGTCAAGTTTCGTCGAATTCTGAGAACGTTCAAAACTTAGCTTTGCACAATTTTATTATTGCAACTTTGTTTCCCTTTTATACAAACTTTTAGTTATTATTACGCTTAGCAAATTTACCACAGAAATGCTTGGGTTCAGACAAACGTTTGGGTCAACTTTTATCGAATTCTGAGAGCATTCAAAATTTAGTTGTTTTGCACGGTTTTATTAGTGCAAGTTTGTTTCCCTTTTATAAAAACTTGTAGTTATTATTATTCTTAGCAAATTACCACGCAAATTCTTGTGTCTGCACGAACGTTTGGGTCAAGTTTCGTCAAATTCTAAGAACGTTCAAACTTTAGCTGTTTGGTACGGTTTTATTTAAGTAAGTTTGTCTGCCTTTTATAAAAACCTGTAGTTATTATTACGCTTAGCAAATTTACCACACAAATTCTTGGGTCTAAACCTACGTTTGGGCCAAGTTTCGTCGAATTCTGGTACCGTTCAAAATTTAGCTGTTTCTTGAAAGGTTTTATTAAAGCAAGTTTGTTTCTCTTTTATACAAAATCGTAGTTATTATTAAACTTAGCAAATTTACCACACAAATTCTATGGTCTAGACCAATTTTTGGGTCAAATTTCATCGAATTTTGGTAACGTTCAAAATGTAACTGTTTTGCACGGTTTTATTATAACTAGTTTGTTTCCCTTTTATACAAACTTGTAGTTGTTATTACGCTTAGCAAATTTACCACACAAACTGTTGGGTCTAGACCAACGTTTGGGTCAAGTTTCGTTGAATTCTGACAATTTTCAAAATTTAGCTGTTTTGCACGGTTTTATTAGAGCAAGATTGTTTCCCTTTTATACAAACTTGTTGTTATTATTAAAGCTTAGCAAATTACCACACAAATTCTTAGGTCTAAACCAACGTTTGGGTCAAGTTTCGTCGAATTCTAAGATCGTTTAAAGTTTAGCTGTTTTGTACGGTTTTATTAAAGTAAGTTTGTTTGCCTTTTATAAAAACTTGTAGTTATTATTATGCTTAGCAAATTTACAACCCAAATTCATGGGTCTAGACCAACGTTTGGGTCAAGTTTCGTCGAATTCTGAGAACGATCAAAATTTAGCTTTGCACAATTTTATTATTGCAACTTTGTTTCCCTTTTATACAAACTTTTAGTTATTATTACGCTTAGCAAATTTACCACAGAAATGCTTGGGTTCAGACAAACGTTTGGGTCAAGTTTTATCGAATTCTGAGAACGTTCAAAATTTAGTTGTTTTGCACGGTTTTCTTAGTGCAAGTTTGTTTCCCTTTTATAAAAACATGTAGTTATTATTATTCTTAGCAAATTACCACGCAAATTCTTGTGTCTGGACGAACGTTTGGGTCAAGTTTCGTCAAATTCTAAGAACGTTCAAACTTTAGCTGTTTGGTACGGTTTTATTTAAGTAAGTTTGTCTGCCTTTTATAAAAACCTGTAGTTATTACGCTTAGCAAATTTACCACACAAATTCTTGGGTCTAAACCTACGTTTGGGCCAAGTTTCGTCGAATTCTGGTACCGTTCAAAATTTAGCTGTTTCTTGAAAGGTTTTATTAAAGCAAGTTTGTTTCTCTTTTATACAAAATCGTAGTTATTATTAAACTTAGCAAATTTACCACACAAATTCTATGGTCTAGACCAATTTTTGGGTCAAATTTCATCGAATTTTGGTAACGTTCAAAATGTAACTGTTTTGCACGGTTTTATTATAACTAGTTTGTTTCCCTTTTATACAAACTTGTAGTTGTTATTACGCTTAGCAAATTTACAACACAAACTATTGGGTCTAGACCAACGTTTGGGTCAAGTTTCGTTGAATTCTGACAATTTTTAAAATTTAGCTGTTTTGCACGGTTTTATTAGAGCAAGATTGTTTCCCTTTTATACAAACTTGTTGTTATTATTAAAGCTTAGCAAATTACCACACAAATTCTTAGGTCTAAACCAACGTTTGGGTCAAGTTTCGTCGAATTCTAAGAACGTTTAAAGTTTAGCTGTTTTGTACGGTTTTATTAAAGTAAGTTTGTTTGCCTTTTATAAAAACTTGTAGTTATTATTATGCTTAGCAAATTTACAACCCAAATTCATGGGTCTAGACCAACGTTTGGGTCAAGTTTCGTCGAATTCTGAGAACGTTCAAAATTTAGCTTTGCACAATTTTATTATTGCAACTTTGTTTCCCTTTTATACAAACTTTTAGTTATTATTACGCTTAGCAAATTTACCACAGAAATGCTTGGGTTCAGACAAACGTTTGGGTCAAGTTTTATCGAATTCTGAGAACGTTCAAAATTTAGTTGTTTTGCACGGTTTTATTAGTGCAAGTTTGTTTTCCTTTTATAGAAACTTGTAGTTATTATTATTCTTAGCAAATTACCACACAAATTCTTGGGTCTGGACGAACGTTTGGTTCAAGTTTCGTCAAATTCTAAAAACGTTCAAATTTTAGCTGTTTTGTACGGTTTTATTTAAGTAAGTTTGTCTGCCTTTTATAAAAACCTGTAGTTATTATTATGCTTAGTAAATTTACAATACAAATTCATGGGTCTAGACCAACGTTTGGGTCAAGTTTCGTCGAATTCTGAGAACGTTCAAAATTAAGCTTTGCACGATTTTATTAGAGCAACTTCGTTTCCCTTTTATACAAACTTTTAATTATTATCACGCTTAAAAAATTTACTACACAAATTCTTGGGCCTAGACCAACGTTTTGGGTCAAGTTTCGTCGAATTCTGAGAACGTTCAAAATTTAACTGTTTTGTACGGTTTTATTAAAGCAAGTTTGTTCTTCTTTTATAAAAACTTGTAGTTATTATTACGCTTAGCAAATTTACCACACAAATTCTTGGGTCTAAACCTACGTTTGGGCCAAGTTTCGTCGAATTCTGGTACCGTTCAAAATTTAGCTGTTTCTTGAACGGTTTTATTAGAGCAAGTTTGTTTCTCTTTTATACAAAATCGTAATTATTATTAAATTTAGCAAATTTATAACACACAAATTCTATGGTCTAGACCAATTTTTGGGTCAAATTTCATCGAATTCTGGTAACGTTCAAAATGTAACTGTTTTGCACGGTTTTATTATAACTAGTTTGTTTCCCTTTTATACAAACTTGTAGTTGTTATTACGCTTAGCAAATTTACCTCACAAACTGTTGGGTCTAGACCAACGTTTGGGTCAAGTTTTGTTGAATTCTGACAATTTTTAAAATTTAGCTGTTTTGCACGGTTTTATTAGAGCAAGATTGTTTCCCTTTTATACAAACTTGTTGTTATTATTAAAGCTTAGCAAATTACCACACAAATTCTTAGGTCTAAACCAACGTTTGGGTCAAGTTTCGTCGAATTCTAAGAACGTTTAAAGTTTAGCTGTTTTGTACGGTTTTATTAAAGTAAGTTTGTTTGCCTTTTATAAAAACTTGTAGTTATTATTATGCTTAGCAAATTTACAACCCAAATTAATGGGTCTAGACCAACGTTTGGGTCAAGTTTCGTCGAATTCTGAGAACGTTCAAAATTTAGCTTTGGACAATTTTATTAATGCAACTTTGTTTCCCTTTTATACAAACTTTTAGTTATTATTACGCTTAGCAAATTTACCACAGAAATGCTTGGGTTCAGACAAACGTTTGGGTCAAGTTTTATCGAATTCTGAGAACGTTCAAAATTTAGTTGTTTTGCACGGTTTTATTAGTGCAAGTTTGTTTCCCTTTTATAAAAACTTGTAGTTATTATTATTCTTAGCAAATTACCACACAAATTCTTGGGTCTGGACGAACGTTTGGGTCAAGTTTCGTCAAATTCTAAAAACGGTCAAATTTTAGCTGTTTTGTACGGTTTTATTTAAGTAAGTTTGTCTGCCTTTTATAAAAACCTGTAGTTATTATTATGCTTAGTAAATTTACAATACAAATTCATGGGTCTAGACCAACGTTTGGGTCAAGTTTCGTCGAATTCTGAGAACGTTCAAAATTAAGCTTTGCACGATTTTATTAGAGCAACTTCGTTTCCCTTTTATACAAACTTTTAATTATTATCACGCTTAAAAAATTTACTACACAAATTCTTGGGCCTAGACCAACGTTTTGGGTCAAGTTTCGTCGAATTCTGAGAATGTTCAAAATTTAGCTGTTTTGTACGGTTTTATTAAAGCAAGTTTGTTCTCCTTTTATAAAAACTTGTAGTTATTATTACGCTTAGCAAATTTACCACACGAATTCTTGGGTCTAAACCTACGTTTGGGCCAAGTTTCGTCGAATTCTGGTACCGTTCAAAATTTAGCTGTTTCTTGAACGGTTTATTAGAGCAAGTTTGTTTCTCTTTTATACAAAATCGTAGTTATTATTAAACTTAGCAAATTTACCACACAAATTCTATGGTCTAGACCAATTTTTGGGTCAAATTTCATCGAATTCTGGTAACGTTCAAAATGTAACTGTTTTGCACGGTTTTATTATAACTAGTTTGTTTCCCTTTTATACAAACTTGTAGTTGTTATTACGCTTAGCAAATTTACCACACAAACTGTTGGGTCTAGACCAACGTTTGGGTCAAGTTTTGTTGAATTCTGACAATTTTTAAAATTTAGCTGTTTTGCACGGTTTTATTAGAGCAAGATTGTTTCCCTTTTATACAAACTTGTTGTTATTATTAAAGCTTAGCAAATTACCACACAAATTCTTAGGTCTAAACCAACGTTTGGGTCAAGTTTCGTCGAATTCTAAGAACGTTTAAAGTTTAGCTGTTTTGTACGATTTTATTAAAGTAAGTTTGTTTGCCTTTTATAAAAACTTGTAGTTATTATTATGCTTAGCAAATTTACAACCCAAATTAATGGGTCTAGACCAACGTTTGGGTCAAGTTTCGTCGAATTCTGAGAACGTTCAAAATTTAGCTTTGGACAATTTTATTATTGCAACTTTGTTTCCCTTTTATACAAACTTTTAGTTATTATTACGCTTAGCAAATTTACCACAGAAATGCTTGGGTTCAGACAAACGTTTGGGTCAAGTTTTATCGAATTCTGAGAACGTTCAAAATTTAGTTGTTTTGCACGGTTTTATTAGTGCAAGTTTGTTTCCCTTTTATAAAAATTTGTAGTTATTATTATTCTTAGCAAATTACCACACAAATTCTTGGGTCTGGACGAACGTTTGGGTCAAGTTTCGTCAAATTCTAAAAACGTTCAAATTTTAGCTGTTTTGTACGGTTTTATTTAAGTAAGTTTGTCTGCCTTTTATAAAAACCTGTAGTTATTATTATGCTTAGTAAATTTACAATACAAATTCATGGGTCTAGACCAACGTTTGGGTCAAGTTTCGTCGAATTCTGAGAACGTTCAAAATTAAGCTTTGCACGATTTTATTAGAGCAACTTCGTTTCCCTTTTATACAAACTTTTAATTATTATCACGCTTAAAAAATTTACTACACAAATTCTTGGGCCTAGACCAACGTTTTGGGTCAAGTTTCGTCGAATTCTGAGAACGTTCAAAATTTAACTGTTTTGTACGGTTTTATTAAAGGAAGTTTGTTCTTCTTTTATAAAAACATGTAGTTATTATTACGCTTAGCAAATTTACCACACAAATTCTTGGGTCTAAACCTACGTTTGGGCCAAGTTTCGTCGAATTCTGGTACCGTTCAAAATTTAGCTGTTTCTTGAACGGTTTTATTAGAGCAAGTTTGTTTCTCTTTTATACAAAATCGTAGTTATTATTAAATTTAGCAAATTTATCACACAAATTCTATGGTCTAGACCAATTTTTGGGTCAAATTTCATCGAATTCTTGTAACGTTTAAAATGTAACTGTTTTGCACGGTTTTATTATAACTAGTTTGTTTCCCTTTTATACAAACTTGTAGTTGTTATTACGCTTAGCAAATTTACCACACAAACTATTGGGTCTAGACCAACGTTTGGGTCAAGTTTCGTTGAATTCTGACAATTTTTAAAATTTAGCTGTTTTGCACGGTTTTATTAGAGCAAGATTGTTTCCCTTTTATACAAACTTGTTGTCATTATTAAAGCTTAGCAAATTACCACACAAATTCTTAGGTCTAAACCAACGTTTGGGTCAAGTTTCGTCGAATTCTAAGAACGTTTAAAGTTTAGCTGTTTTGTACGGTTTTATTAAAGTAAGTTTGTTTGCCTTTTATAAAAACTTGTAGTTATTATTATGCTTAGCAAATTTACAACCCAAATTAATGGGTCTAGACCAACGTTTGGGTCAAGTTTCGTCGAATTCTGAGAACGTTCGAAATTTAGCTTTGCACAATTTTATTATTGCAACTTTGTTTCCCTTTTATACAAACTTTTAGTTATTATTACGCTTAGCAAATTTACCACAGAAATGCTTGGGTTCAGACAAACGTTTGGGTCAAGTTTTATCGAATTCTGAGAACGTTCAAAATTTAGTTGTTTTGCACGGTTTTATTAGTGCAAGTTTGTTTCCCTTTTATAAAAACTTGTAGTTATTATTATTCTTAGCAAATTACCATACAAATTCTTGGGTCTGGACGAACGTTTGGGTCAAGTTTCGTCAAATTCTAAAAACGTTCAAATTTTAGCTGTTTTGTACGGTTTTATTTAAGTAAGTTTGTCTGCCTTTTATAAAAACCTGTAGTTATTATTATGCTTAGTAAATTTACAATACAAATTCATGGGTCTAGACCAACGTTTGAGTCAAGTTTCGTCGAATTCTGAGAACGTTCAAAATTAAGCTTTGCACGATTTTATTAGAGCAACTTCGTTTCCCTTTTATACAAACTTTTAATTATTATCACGCTTAAAAAATTTACTACACAAATTCTTGGGCCTAGACCAACGTTTTGGGTCAACTTTCGTCGAATTCTGAGAACGTTCAAAATTTAGCTGTTTTGTACGGTTTTATTAAAGCAAGTTTGTTCTCCTTTTATAAAAACTTGTAGTTATTATTACGCTTAGCAAATTTACCACACGAATTCTTGGGTCTAAACCTACGTTTGGGCCAAGTTTCGTCGAATTCTGGTACCGTTCAAAATTTAGTTATTTCTTGAAGTGGTTTTATTAGAGCAAGTTTGTTTCTCTTTTATACAAAATCGTAGTTATTATTAAACTTAGCAAATTTACCACACAAATTCTATGGTCTAGACCAATTTTTGGGTCAAATTTCATCGAATTCTTGTAACGTTCAAAATGTAACTGTTTTGCACGGTTTTATTATAACTAGTTTGTTTCCCTTTTATACAAACTTGTAGTTGTTATTACGCTTAGCAAATTTACAACACAAACTATTGGGTCTAGACCAACGTTTGGGTCAAGTTTCGTTGAATTCTGACAATTTTTAAAATTTAGCTGTTTTGCACGGTTTTATTAGAGCAAGATTGTTTCCCTTTTATACAAACTTGTTGTTATTATTAAAGCTTAGCAAATTACCACACAAATTCTTAGGTCTAAACCAACGTTTGGGTCAAGTTTCGTCGAATTCTAAGAACGTTTAAAGTTTAGCTGTTTTGTACGGTTTTATTAAAGTAAGTTTGTTTGCCTTTTATAAAAACTTGTAGTTATTATTATGCTTAGCAAATTTACAACCCAAATTCATGGGTCTAGACCAACGTTTGGGTCAAGTTTCGTCGAATTCTGAGAACGTTCAAAATTTAGCTTTGCACAATTTTATTATTGCAACTTTGTTTCCCTTTTATACAAACTTTTAGTTATTATTACGCTTAGCAAATTTACCACAGAAATGCTTGGGTTCAGACAAACGTTTGGGTCAAGTTTTATCGAATTCTGAGAACGTTCAAAATTTAGTTGTTTTGCACGGTTTTATTAGTGCAAGTTTGTTTTCCTTTTATAGAAACTTGTAGTTATTATTATTCTTAGCAAATTACCACACAAATTCTTGGGTCTGGACGAACGTTTGGGTCAAGTTTCGTCAAATTCTAAAAACGTTCAAATTTTAGCTGTTTTGTACGGTTTTATTTAAGTAAGTTTGTCTGCCTTTTATAAAAACCTGTAGTTATTATTATGCTTAGTAAATTTACAATACAAATTCATGGGTCTAGACCAACGTTTGGGTCAAGTTTCGTCGAATTCTGAGAACGTTCAAAATTAAGCTTTGCACGATTTTATTAGAGCAACTTCGTTTCCCTTTTATACAAACTTTTAATTATTATCACGCTTAAAAAATTTACTACACAAATTCTTGGGCCTAGACCAACGTTTTGGGTCAAGTTTCGTCGAATTCTGAGAACGTTCAAAATTTAACTGTTTTGTACGGTTTTATTAAAGCAAGTTTGTTCTTCTTTTATAAAAACTTGTAGTTATTATTACGCTTAGCAAATTTACCACACAAATTCTTGGGTCTAAACCTACGTTTGGGCCAAGTTTCGTCGAATTCTGGTACCGTTCAAAATTTAGCTGTTTCTTGAACGGTTTTATTAGAGCAAGTTTGTTTCTCTTTTATACAAAATCGTAGTTATTATTAAATTTAGCAAATTTATAACACACAAATTCTATGGTCTAGACCAATTTTTGGGTCAAATTTCATCGAATTCTTGTAACGTTTAAAATGTAACTGTTTTGCACGGTTTTATTATAACTAGTTTGTTTCCCTTTTATACAAACTTGTAGTTGTTATTACGCTTAGCAAATTTACCACACAAACTATTGGGTCTAGACCAACGTTTGGGTCAAGTTTCGTTGAATTCTGACAATTTTTAAAATTTAGCTGTTTTGCACGGTTTTATTAGAGCAAGATTGTTTCCCTTTTATACAAACTTGTTGTTATTATTAAAGCTTAGCAAATTACCACACAAATTCTTAGGTCTAAACCAACGTTTGGGTCAAGTTTCGTCGAATTCTAAGAACGTTTAAAGTTTAGCTGTTTTGTACGGTTTTATTAAAGTAAGTTTGTTTGCCTTTTATAAAAACTTGTAGTTATTATTATGCTTAGCAAATTTACAACCCAAATTAATGGGTCTAGACCAACGTTTGGGTCAAGTTTCGTCGAATTCTGAGAACGTTCAAAATTTAGCTTTGCACAATTTTATTATTGCAACTTTGTTTCCCTTTTATACAAACTTTTAGTTATTATTACGCTTAGCAAATTTACCACAGAAATGCTTGGGTTCAGACAAATGTTTGGGTCAAGTTTTATCGAATTCTGAGAACGTTCAAAATTTAGTTGTTTTGCACGGTTTTATTAGTGCAAGTTTGTTTCCCTTTTATAAAAACTTGTAGTTATTATTATTCTTAGCAAATTACCATACAAATTCTTGGGTCTGGACGAACGTTTGGGTCAAGTTTCGTCAAATTCTAAAAACGTTCAAATTTTAGCTGTTTTGTACGGTTTTATTTAAGTAAGTTTGTCTGCCTTTTATAAAAACCTGTAGTTATTATTATGCTTAGTAAATTTACAATACAAATTCATGGGTCTAGACCAACGTTTGGGTCATGTTTCGTCGAATTCTGAGAACGTTCAAAATTAAGCTTTGCACGATTTTATTAGAGCAACTTCGTTTCCCTTTTATACAAACTTTTAATTATTATCACGCTTAAAAAATTTACTACACAAATTCTTGGGCCTAGACCAACGTTTTGGGTCAAGTTTCGTCGAATTCTGAGAACGTTCAAAATTTAACTGTTTTGTACGGTTTTATTAAAGCAAGTTTGTTCTTCTTTTATAAAAACTTGTAGTTATTATTACGCTTAGCAAATTTACCACACAAATTCTTGGGTCTAAACCTACGTTTGGGCCAAGTTTCGTCGAATTCTGGTACCGTTCAAAATTTAGCTGTTTCTTGAACGGTTTTATTAGAGCAAGTTTGTTTCTCTTTTATACAAAATCGTAGTTATTATTAAATTTAGCAAATTTATCACACAAATTCTATGGTCTAGACCAATTTTTGGGTCAAATTTCATCGAATTCTTGTAACGTTTAAAATGTAACTGTTTTGCACGGTTTTATTATAACTAGTTTGTTTCCCTTTTATACAAACTTGTAGTTGTTATTACGCTTAGCAAATTTACCACACAAACTATTGGGTCTAGACCAACGTTTGGGTCAAGTTTCGTTGAATTCTGACAATTTTTAAAATTTAGCTGTTTTGCACGGTTTTATTAGAGCAAGATTGTTTCCCTTTTATACAAACTTGTTGTTATTATTAAAGCTTAGCAAATTACCACACAAATTCTTAGGTCTAAACCAACGTTTGGGTCAAGTTTCGTCGAATTCTAAGAACGTTTAAAGTTTAGCTGTTTTGTACGGTTTTATTAAAGTTAGTTTGTTTGCCTTTTATAAAAACTTGTAGTTATTATTATGCTTAGCAAATTTACAACCCAAATTAATGGGTCTAGACCAACGTTTGGGTCAAGTTTCGTCGAATTCTGAGAACGTTCAAAATTTAGCTTTGCACAATTTTATTATTGCAACTTTGTTTCCCTTTTATACAAACTTTTAGTTATTATTACGCTTAGCAAATTTACCACAGAAATGCTTGGGTTCAGACAAATGTTTGGGTCAAGTTTTATCGAATTCTGAGAACGTTCAAAATTTAGTTGTTTTGCACGGTTTTATTAGTGCAAGTTTGTTTCCCTTTTATAAAAACTTGTAGTTTTTATTATTCTTAGCAAATTACCATACAAATTCTTGGGTCTGGACGAACGTTTGGGTCAAGTTTCGTCAAATTCTAAAAACGTTCAAATTTTAGCTGTTTTGTACGGTTTTATTTAAGTAAGTTTGTCTGCCTTTTATAAAAACCTGTAGTTATTATTATGCTTAGTAAATTTACAATACAAATTCATGGGCCTAGACCAACGTTTGGGTCATGTTTCGTCGAATTCTGAGAACGTTCAAAATTAAGCTTTGCACGATTTTATTAGGCAACTTCGTTTCCCTTTTATACAAACTTTTAATTATTATCACGCTTAAAAAATTTACTACACAAATTCTTGGGCCTAGACCAACGTTTTGGGTCAAGTTTCGTCGAATTCTGAGAACGTTCAAAATTTAACTGTTTTGTACGGTTTTATTAAAGCAAGTTTGTTCTTCTTTTATAAAAACTTGTAGTTATTATTACGCTTAGCAAATTTACCACACAAATTCTTGGGTCTAAACCTACGTTTGGGCCAAGTTTCGTCGAATTCTGGTACCGTTCAAAATTTAGCTGTTTCTTGAACGGTTTTATTAGAGCAAGTTTGTTTCTCTTTTATACAAAATCGTAGTTATTATTAAATTTAGCAAATTTATCACACAAATTCTATGGTCTAGACCAATTTTTGGGTCAAATTTCATCGAATTCTTGTAACGTTTAAAATGTAACTGTTTTGCACGGTTTTATTATAACTAGTTTGTTTCCCTTTTATACAAACTTGTAGTTGTTATTACGCTTAGCAAATTTACCACACAAACTATTGGGTCTAGACCAACGTTTGGGTCAAGTTTCGTTGAATTCTGACAATTTTTAAAATTTAGCTGTTTTGCACGGTTTTATTAGAGCAAGATTGTTTCCCTTTTATACAAACTTGTTGTTATTATTAAAGCTTAGCAAATTACCACACAAATTCTTAGGTCTAAACCAACGTTTGGGTCAAGTTTCGTCGAATTCTAAGAACGTTTAAAGTTTAGCTGTTTTGTACGGTTTTATTAAAGTAAGTTTGTTTGCCTTTTATAAAAACTTGTAGTTATTATTATGCTTAGAAAATTTACAACCCAAATTAATGGGTCTAGACCAACGTTTGGGTCAAGTTTCGTCGAATTCTGAGAACGTTCAAAATTTAGCTTTGCACAATTTTATTATTGCAACTTTGTTTCCCTTTTATACAAACTTTTAGTTATTATTACGCTTAGCAAATTTACCACAGAAATGCTTGGGTTCAGACAAACGTTTGGGTCAAGTTTTATCGAATTCTGAGAACGTTCAAAATTTAGTTGTTTTGCACGGTTTTATTAGTGCAAGTTTGTTTTCCTTTTATAAAAACTTGTAGTTATTATTATTCTTAGCAAATTACCATACAAATTCTTGGGTCTGGACGAACGTTTGGGTCAAGTTTCTTCAAATTCTAAAAACGTTCAAATTTTAGCTGTTTTGTACGGTTTTATTTAAGTAAGTTTGTCTGCCTTTTATAAAAACCTGTAGTTATTATTATGCTTAGTAAATTTACAATACAAATTCATGGGTCTAGACCAACGTTTGGGTCAAGTTTCGTCGAATTCTGAGAACGTTCAAAATTAAGTTTTGCACGATTTTATTAGAGCAACTTCGTTTCCCTTTTATACAAACTTTTAATTATTATCACGCTTAAAAAATTTACTACACAAATTCTTGGGCCTAGACCAACGTTTTGGGTCAAGTTTCGTCGAATTCTGAGAACGTTCAAAATTTAACTGTTTTGTACGGTTTTATTAAAGCAAGTTTGTTCTTCTTTTATAAAAACTTGTAGTTATTATTACCCTTAGCAAATTTACCACACAAATTCTTGGGTCTAAACCTACGTTTGGGCCAAGTTTCGTCGAATTCTGGTACCGTTCAAAATTTAGCTGTTTCTTGAACGGTTTATTAGAGCAAGTTTGTTTCTCTTTTATACAAAATCGTAGTTATTATTAAACTTAGCAAATTTACCACACAAATTCTATGGTCTAGACCAATTTTTGGGTCAAATTTCATCGAATTCTGGTAACGTTCAAAATGTAACTGTTTTGCACGGTTTTATTATAACTAGTTTGTTTCCCTTTTATACAAACTTGTAGTTGTTATTACGCTTAGCAAATTTACCACACAAACTGTTGGGTCTAGACCAACGTTTGGGTCAAGTTTTGTTGAATTCTGACAATTTTTAAAATTTAGCTGTTTTGCACGGTTTTATTAGAGCAAGATTGTTTCTCTTTTATACAAAATCGTAGTTATTTTTAAATTTAGCAAATTTATCACAAATTCTATGGTCTAGACCAATTTTTGGGTCAAATTTCATCGAATTCTTGTAACGTTTAAAATGTAACTGTTTTGCACGGTTTTATTATAACTAGTTTGTTTCCCTTTTATACAAACTTGTAGTTGTTATTACGCTTAGCAAATTTACCACACAAACTATTGGGTCTAGACCAACGTTTGGGTCAAGTTTCGTTGAATTCTGACAATTTTTAAAATTTAGCTGTTTTGCACGGTTTTATTAGAGCAAGATTGTTTCCCTTTTATACAAACTTGTTGTTATTATTAAAGCTTAGCAAATTACCACACAAATTCTTAGGTCTAAACCAACGTTTGGGTCAAGTTTCGTCGAATTCTAAGAACGTTTAAAGTTTAGCTGTTTTGTACGGTTTTATTAAAGTAAGTTTGTTTGCCTTTTATAAAAACTTGTAGTTATTATTATGCTTAGCAAATTTACAACCCAAATTAATGGGTCTAGACCAACGTTTGGGTCAAGTTTCGTCGAATTCTGAGAACGTTCAAAATTTAGCTTTGCACAATTTTATTATTGCAACTTTGTTTCCCTTTTATACAAACTTTTAGTTATTATTAAGCTTAGCAAATTTACCACAGAAATGCTTGGGTTCAAACAAATGTTTGGGTCAAGTTTTATCGAATTCTGAGAACGTTCAAAATTTAGTTGTTTTGCACGGTTTTATTAGTGCAAGTTTGTTTCCCTTTTATAAAAACTTGTAGTTATTATTATTCTTAGCAAATTACCACACAAATTCTTGGGTCTGGACGAACGTTTGGGTCAAGTTTCGTCAAATTCTAAAAACGTTCAAATTTTAGCTGTTTTGTACGGTTTTATTTAAGTAAGTTTGTCTGCCTTTTATAAAAACCTGTAGTTATTATTATGCTTAGTAAATTTACAATACAAATTCATGGGTCTAGACCAACGTTTGGGTCAAGTTTCGTCGAATTCTGAGAACGTTCAAAATTAAGCTTTGCACGATTTTATTAGAGCAACTTCGTTTCCCTTTTAAACAAACTTTTAATTATTATCACGCTTAAAAAATTTACTACACAAATTCTTGGGCCTAGACCAACGTTTTGGGTCAAGTTTCGTCGAATTCTGAGAACGTTCAAAATTTAACTGTTTTGTACGGTTTTATTAAAGCAAGTTTGTTCTTCTTTTATAAAAACTTGTAGTTATTATTACGCTTAGCAAATTTACCACACAAATTCTTGGGTCTAAACCTACGTTTGGGCCAAGTTTCGTCGAATTCTGGTACCGTTCAAAATTTAGCTGTTTCTTGAACGGTTTTATTAGAGCAAGTTTGTTTCTCTTTTATACAAAATCGTAGTTATTATTAAGTTTAGCAAATTTATCACACAAATTCTATGGTCTAGACCAATTTTTGGGTCAAATTTCATCGAATTCTTGTAACGTTCAAAATGTAACTGTTTTGCACGGTTTTATTATAACTAGTTTGTTTCCCTTTTATACAAACTTGTAGTTGTTATTACGCTTAGCAAATTTACCACACAAACTGTTGGGTCTAGACCAACGTTTGGGTCAAGTTTCGTTGAATTCTGAGAACGTTCAAAATTAAGCTTTGCACGATTTTATTAGAGCAACTTCGTTTCCCTTTTATACAAACTTTTAATTATTATCACGCTTAAAAAATTTACTACACAAATTCTTGGGCCTAGACCAACGTTTTGGGTCAAGTTTCGTCGAATTCTGAGAACGTTCAAAATTTAACTGTTTTGTACGGTTTTATTAATGCAAGTTTGTTCTCCTTTTATAAAAACTTGTAGTTATTATTACGCTTAGCAAATTTACCACACGAATTCTTGGGTCTAAACCTACGTTTGGGCCAAGTTTCGTCGAATTCTGGTACCGTTCAAAATTTAGTTATTTCTTGAACGGTTTTATTAGAGCAAGTTTGTTTCTCTTTTATACAAAATCGTAGTTATTATTAAACTTAGCAAATTTACCACACAAATTCTATGGTCTAGACCAATTTTTGGGTCAAATTTCATCGAATTCTTGTAACGTTCAAAATGTAACTGTTTTGCACGGTTTTATTATAACTAGTTTGTTTCCCTTTTATACAAACTTGTAGTTGTTATTACGCTTAGCAAATTTACCACACAAACTATTGGGTCTAGACCAACGTTTGGGTCAAGTTTCGTTGAATTCTGACAATTTTTAAAATTTAGCTGTTTTGCACGGTTTTATTAGAGCAAGATTGTTTCCCTTTTATACAAACTTGTAGTTATTATTAAAGCTTAGCAAATTACCACACAAATCCTTAGGTCTAAACCAACGTTTGGGTCAAGTTTCGTCAAATTCTAAAAACGTTTAAAGTTTAGCTGTTTTGTACGGTTTTATTAAAGTAAGTTTGTTTGCCTTTTATAAAAACTTGTAGTTATTATTATGCTTAGCAAATTTACAACACAAATTCATGGGTCTAGACCAACGTTTGGGTCAAGTTTCGTCGAATTCTGAGAACGTTCAAAATTTAGCTTTGCTCAATTTTATTATTGCAACTTTGTTTCTCTTTTATACAAACTTTTAGTTATTATTACGCTTAGCAAATTTACCACAGAAATGCTTGGGTTCAGACAAACGTTTGGGTCAAGTTTTATCGAATTTTGAGAACATTCAAAATTTAGTTGTTTTGCACGATTTTATTAGTGCAAGTTTGTTTCCCTTTTATAAAAACTTGTAGTTATTATTATTCTTAGCAAATTACCACACAAATTCTTGGGTCTGGACGAACGTTTGGTTCAAGTTTCGTCAAATTCTAAGAACGTTCAAATTTTAGCTGTTTTGTACGGTTTTATTTAAGTAAGTTTGTCTGCCTTTTATAAAAACCTGTAGTTATTATTATGCTTAGTAAATTTACAATACAAATTCATGGGTCTAGACCAACGTTTGGGTCAAGTTTCGTCGAATTCTGAGAACGTTCAAAATTAAGCTTTGCACGATTTTATTAGAGCAACTTCGTTTCCCTTTTATACAAACTTTTAATTATTATCACGCTTAAAAAATTTACTACACAAATTCTTGGGCCTAGACCAACGTTTTGGGTCAAGTTTCGTCGAATTCTGAGAACGTTCAAAATTTAACTGTTTTGTACGGTTTTATTAAAGCAAGTTTGTTCTTCTTTTATAAAAACTTGTAGTTATTATTACGCTTAGCAAATTTACCACACAAATTCTTGGGTCTAAACCTACGTTTGGGCCAAGTTTCGTCGAATTCTGGTACCGTTCAAAATTTAGCTGTTTCTTGAACGGTTTTATTAGAGCAAGTTTGTTTCTCTTTTATACAAAATCGTAGTTATTATTAAATTTAGCAAATTTATCACACAAATTCTATGGTCTAGACCAATTTTTGGGTCAAATTTCATCGAATTCTTGTAACGTTCAAAATGTAACTGTTTTGCACGGTTTTATTATAACTAGTTTGTTTCCCTTTTATACAAACTTGTAGTTGTTATTACGCTTAGCAAATTTACCACACAAACTATTGGGTCTAGACCAACGTTTGGGTCAAGTTTCGTTGAATTCTGACAATTTTTAAAATTTAGCTGTTTTGCACGGTTTTATTAGAGCAAGATTGTTTCCCTTTTATACAAACTTGTTGTTATTATTAAAGCTTAGCAAATTACCACACAAATTCTTAGGTCTAAACCAACGTTTGGGTCAAGTTTCGTCGAATTCTAAGAACGTTTAAAGTTTAGCTGTTTTGTACGGTTTTATTAAAGTAAGTTTGTTTGCCTTTTATAAAAACTTGTAGTTATTATTATGCTTAGCAAATTTACAACCCAAATTAATGGGTCTAGACCAACGTTTGGGTCAAGTTTCGTCGAATTCTGAGAACGTTCAAAATTTAGCTTTGCACAATTTTATTATTGCAACTTTGTTTCCCTTTTATACAAACTTTTAGTTATTATTACGCTTAGCAAATTTACCACAGAAATGCTTGGGTTCAGACAAATGTTTGGGTCAAGTTTTATCGAATTCTGAGAACGTTCAAAATTTAGTTGTTTTGCACGGTTTTATTAGTGCAAGTTTGTTTCCCTTTTATAAAAACTTGTAGTTTTTATTATTCTTAGCAAATTACCATACAAATTCTTGGGTCTGGACGAACGTTTGGGTCAAGTTTCGTCAAATTCTAAAAACGTTCAAATTTTAGCTGTTTTGTACGGTTTTATTTAAGTAAGTTTGTCTGCCTTTTATAAAAACCTGTAGTGATTATTATGCTTAGTAAATTTACAATACAAATTCATGGGTCTAGACCAACGTTTGGGTCATGTTTCGTCGAATTCTGAGAACGTTCAAAATTAAGCTTTGCACGATTTTATTAGAGCAACTTCGTTTCCCTTTTATACAAACTTTTAATTATTATCACGCTTAAAAAATTTACTACACAAATTCTTGGGCCTAGACCAACGTTTTGGGTCAAGTTTCGTCGAATTCTGAGAACGTTCAAAATTTAACTGTTTTGTACGGTTTTATTAAAGCAAGTTTGTTCTTCTTTTATAAAAACTTGTAGTTATTATTACGCTTAGCAAATTTACCACACAAATTCTTGGGTCTAAACCTACGTTTGGGCCAAGTTTCGTCGAATTCTGGTACCGTTCAAAATTTAGCTGTTTCTTGAACGGTTTTATTAGAGCAAGTTTGTTTCTCTTTTATACAAAATCGTAGTTATTATTAAATTTAGCAAATTTATCACACAAATTCTATGGTCTAGACCAATTTTTGGGTCAAATTTCATCGAATTCTTGTAACGTTTAAAATGTAACTGTTTTGCACGGTTTTATTATAACTAGTTTGTTTCCCTTTTATACAAACTTGTAGTTGTTATTACGCTTAGCAAATTTACCACACAAACTATTGGGTCTAGACCAACGTTTGGGTCAAGTTTCGTTGAATTCTGACAATTTTTAAAATTTAGCTGTTTTGCACGGTTTTATTAGAGCAAGATTGTTTCCCTTTTATACAAACTTGTTGTTATTATTAAAGCTTAGCAAATTACCACACAAATTCTTAGGTCTAAACCAACGTTTGGGTCAAGTTTCGTCGAATTCTAAAAACGTTTAAAGTTTAGCTGTTTTGTACGGTTTTATTAAAGTAAGTTTGTTTGCCTTTTATAAAAACTTGTAGTTATTATTATGCTTAGAAAATTTACAACCCAAATTAATGGGTCTAGACCAACGTTTGGGTCAAGTTTCGTCGAATTCTGAGAACGTTCAAAATTTAGCTTTGCACAATTTTATTATTGCAACTTTGTTTCCCTTTTATACAAACTTTTAGTTATTATTACGCTTAGCAAATTTACCACAGAAATGCTTGGGTTCAGACAAACGTTTGGGTCAAGTTTTATCGAATTCTGAGAACGTTCAAAATTTAGTTGTTTTGCACGGTTTTATTAGTGCAAGTTTGTTTTCCTTTTATAAAAACTTGTAGTTATTATTATTCTTAGCAAATTACCATACAAATTCTTGGGTCTGGACGAACGTTTGGGTCAAGTTTCTTCAAATTCTAAAAACGTTCAAATTTTAGCTGTTTTGTACGGTTTTATTTAAGTAAGTTTGTCTGCCTTTTATAAAAACCTGTAGTTATTATTATGCTTAGTAAATTTACAATACAAATTCATGGGTCTAGACCAACGTTTGGGTCAAGTTTCGTCGAATTCTGAGAACGTTCAAAATTAAGCTTTGCACGATTTTATTAGAGCAACTTCGTTTCCCTTTTATACAAACTTTTAATTATTATCACGCTTAAAAAATTTACTACACAAATTCTTGGGCCTAGACCAACGTTTTGGGTCAAGTTTCGTCGAATTCTGAGAACGTTCAAAATTTAACTGTTTTGTACGGTTTTATTAAAGCAAGTTTGTTCTTCTTTTATAAAAACTTGTAGTTATTATTACGCTTAGCAAATTTACCACACAAATTCTTGGGTCTAAACCTACGTTTGGGCCAAGTTTCGTCGAATTCTGGTACCGTTCAAAATTTAGCTGTTTCTTGAACGTTTTATTAGAGCAAGTTTGTTTCTCTTTTATACAAAATCGTAGTTATTATTAAATTTAGCAAATTTATCACAAATTCTATGGTCTAGACCAATTTTTGGGTCAAATTTCATCGAATTCTTGTAACGTTTAAAATGTAACTGTTTTGCACGGTTTTATTATAACTAGTTTGTTTCCCTTTTATACAAACTTGTAGTTGTTATTACGCTTAGCAAATTTACCACACAAACTATTGGGTCTAGACCAACGTTTGGGTCAAGTTTCGTTGAATTCTGACAATTTTTAAAATTTAGCTGTTTTGCACGGTTTTATTAGAGCAAGATTGTTTCCCTTTTATACAAACTTGTTGTTATTATTAAAGCTTAGCAAATTACCACACAAATTCTTAGGTCTAAACCAACGTTTGGGTCAAGTTTCGTCGAATTCTAAGAACGTTTAAAGTTTAGCTGTTTTGTACGGTTTTATTAAAGTAAGTTTGTTTGCCTTTTATAAAAACTTGTAGTTATTATTATGCTTAGCAAATTTACAACCCAAATTAATGGGTCTAGACCAACGTTTGGGTCAAGTTTCGTCGAATTCTGAGAACGTTCAAAATTTAGCTTTGCACAATTTTATTATTGCAACTTTGTTTCCCTTTTATACAAACTTTTAGTTATTATTAAGCTTAGCAAATTTACCACAGAAATGCTTGGGTTCAAACAAACGTTTGGGTCAAGTTTTATCGAATTCTGAGAACGTTCAAAATTTAGTTGTTTTGGACGGTTTTATTAGTGCAAGTTTGTTTCCCTTTTATAAAAACTTGTAGTTATTATTATTCTTAGCAAATTACCACACAAATTCTTGGATCTGGACGAACGTTTGGGTCAAGTTTCGTCAAATTCTAAAAACGTTCAAATTTTAGCTGTTTTGTACGGTTTTATTTAAGTAAGTTTGTCTGCCTTTTATAAAAACCTGTAGTTATTATTATGCTTAGTAAATTTACAATACAAATTCATGGGTCTAGACCAACGTTTGGGTCAAGTTTCGTCGAATTCTGAGAACGTTCAAAATTAAGCTTTGCACGATTTTATTAGAGCAACTTCGTTTTCCTTTTATACAAACTTTTAATTATTATCACGCTTAAAAAATTTACTACACAAATTCTTGGTCCTAGACCAACGTTTTGGGTCAAGTTTCGTCGAATTCTGAGAACGTTCAAAATTTAACTGTTTTGTACGGTTTTATTAAAGCAAGTTTGTTCTTCTTTTATAAAAACTTGTAGTTATTATTACGCTTAGCAAATTTACCACACAAATTCTTGGGTCTAAACCTACGTTTGGGCCAAGTTTCGTCGAATTCTGGTACCGTTCAAAATTTAGCTGTTTCTTGAACGGTTTTATTAGAGCAAGTTTGTTTCTCTTTTATACAAAATCGTAGTTATTATTAAATTTAGCAAATTTATCACACAAATTCTATGGTCTAGACCAATTTTTGGGTCAAATTTCATCGAATTCTTGTAACGTTCAAAATGTAACTGTTTTGCACGGTTTTATTATAACTAGTTTGTTTCCCTTTTATACAAACTTGTAGTTGTTATTACGCTTAGCAAATTTACCACACAAACTGTTGGGTCTAGACCAACGTTTGGGTCAAGTTTCGTTGAATTCTGAGAACGTTCAAAATTAAGCTTTGCACGATTTTATTAGAGCAACTTCGTTTCCCTTTTATACAAACTTTTAATTATTATCACGCTTAAAAAATTTACTACACAAATTCTTGGGCCTAGACCAACGTTTTGGGTCAAGTTTCGTCGAATTCTGAGAACGTTCAAAATTTAACTGTTTTTTACGGTTTTATTAATGCAAGTTTGTTCTCCTTTTATAAAAACTTGTAGTTATTATTACGCTTAGCAAATTTACCACACGAATTCTTGGGTCTAAACCTACGTTTGGGCCAAGTTTCGTCGAATTCTGGTACCGTTCAAAATTTAGTTATTTCTTGAACGGTTTTATTAGAGCAAGTTTGTTTCTCTTTTATACAAAATCGTAGTTATTATTAAACTTAGCAAATTTACCACACAAATTCTATGGTCTAGACCAATTTTTGGGTCAAATTTCATCGAATTCTTGTAACGTTCAAAGTGTAACTGTTTTGCACGGTTTTATTATAACTAGTTTGTTTCCCTTTTATACAAACTTGTAGTTGTTATTACGCTTAGCAAATTTACCACACAAACTATTGGGTCTAGACCAACGTTTGGGTCAAGTTTCGTTGAATTCTGACAATTTTTAAAATTTAGCTGTTTTGCACGGTTTTATTAGAGCAAGATTGTTTCCCTTTTATACAAACTTGTAGTTATTATTAAAGCTTAGCAAATTACCACACAAATCCTTAGGTCTAAACCAACGTTTGGGTCAAGTTTCGTCAAATTCTAAAAACGTTTAAAGTTTAGCTGTTTTGTACGGTTTTATTAAAGTAAGTTTGTTTGCCTTTTATAAAAACTTGTAGTTATTATTATGCTTAGCAAATTTACAACACAAATTCATGGGTCTAGACCAACGTTTGGGTCAAGTTTCGTCGAATTCTGAGAACGTTCAAAATTTAGCTTTGCTCAATTTTATTATTGCAACTTTGTTTCCCTTTTATACAAACTTTTAGTTATTATTACGCTTAGCAAATTTACCACAGAAATGCTTGGGTTCAGACAAACGTTTGGGTCAAGTTTTATCGAATTTTGATAACATTCAAAATTTAGTTGTTTTGCACGATTTTATTAGTGCAAGTTTGTTTCCCTTTTATAAAAACTTGTAGTTATTATTATTCTTAGCAAATTACCACACAAATTCTTGGGTCTGGACGAACGTTTGGTTCAAGTTTCGTCAAATTCTAAGAACGTTCAAATTTTAGCTGTTTTGTACGGTTTTATTTAAGTAAGTTTGTCTGCCTTTTATAAAAACCTGTAGTTATTATTATGCTTAGTAAATTTACAATACAAATTCATGGGTCTAGACCAACGTTTGGGTCAAGTTTCGTCGAATTCTGAGAACGTTCAAAATTAAGCTTTGCACGATTTTATTAGAGCAACTTCGTTTCCCTTTTATACAAACTTTTAATTATTATCACGCTTAAAAAATTTACTACACAAATTCTTGGGCCTAGACCAACGTTTTGGGTCAAGTTTCGTCGAATTCTGAGAACGTTCAAAATTTAACTGTTTTGTACGGTTTTATTAAAGCAAGTTTGTTCTTCTTTTATAAAAACTTGTAGTTATTATTACGCTTAGCAAATTTACCACACAAATTCTTGGGTCTAAACCTACGTTTGGGCCAAGTTTCGTCGAATTCTGGTACCGTTCAAAATTTAGCTCTTTCTTGAACGGTTTTATTAGAGCAAGTTTGTTTCTCTTTTATACAAAATCGTAGTTATTATTAAATTTAGCAAATTTATCACACAAATTCTATGGTCTAGACCAATTTTTGGGTCAAATTTCATCGAATTCTTGTAACGTTCAAAATGTAACTGTTTTGCACGGTTTTATTATAACTAGTTTGTTTCCCTTTTATACAAACTTGTAGTTGTTATTACGCTTAGCAAATTTACCACACAAACTATTGTGTCTAGACCAACGTTTGGGTCAAGTTTCGTTGAATTCTGACAATTTTTAAAATTTAGCTGTTTTGCACGGTTTTATTAGAGCAAGATTGTTTCCCTTTTATACAAACTTGTAGTTATTATTAAAGCTTAGCAAATTACCACACAAATCCTTAGGTCTAAACCAACGTTTGGGTCAAGTTTCGTCAAATTCTAAAAACGTTTAAAGTTTAGCTGTTTTGTACGGTTTTATTAAAGTAAGTTTGTTTGCCTTTTATAAAAACTTGTAGTTATTATTATGCTTAGCAAATTTACAACACAAATTCATGGGTCTAGACCAACGTTTGGGTCAAGTTTCGTCGAATTCTGAGAACGTTCAAAATTTAGCTTTGCTCAATTTTATTATTGCAACTTTGTTTCCCTTTTATACAAACTTTTAGTTATTATTACGCTTAGCAAATTTACCACAGAAATGCTTGGGTTCAGACAAACGTTTGGGTCAAGTTTTATCGAATTTTGATAACATTCAAAATTTAGTTGTTTTGCACGATTTTATTAGTGCAAGTTTGTTTCCCTTTTATAAAAACTTGTAGTTATTATTATTCTTAGCAAATTACCACACAAATTCTTGGGTCTGGACGAACGTTTGGTTCAAGTTTCGTCAAATTCTAAGAACGTTCAAATTTTAGCTGTTTTGTACGGTTTTATTTAAGTAAGTTTGTCTGCCTTTTATAAAAACCTGTAGTTATTATTATGCTTAGTAAATTTACAATACAAATTCATGGGTCTAGACCAACGTTTGGGTCAAGTTTCGTCGAATTCTGAGAACGTTCAAAATTAAGCTTTGCACGATTTTATTAGAGCAACTTCGTTTCCCTTTTATACAAACTTTTAATTATTATCACGCTTAAAAAATTTACTACACAAATTCTTGGGCCTAGACCAACGTTTTGGGTCAAGTTTCGTCGAATTCTGAGAACGTTCAAAATTTAACTGTTTTGTACGGTTTTATTAAAGCAAGTTTGTTCTTCTTTTATAAAAACTTGTAGTTATTATTACGCTTAGCAAATTTACCACACAAATTCTTGGGTCTAAACCTACGTTTGGGCCAAGTTTCGTCGAATTCTGGTACCGTTCAAAATTTAGCTCTTTCTTGAACGGTTTTATTAGAGCAAGTTTGTTTCTCTTTTATACAAAATCGTAGTTATTATTAAATTTAGCAAATTTATCACACAAATTCTATGGTCTAGACCAATTTTTGGGTCAAATTTCATCGAATTCTTGTAACGTTCAAAATGTAACTGTTTTGCACGGTTTTATTATAACTAGTTTGTTTCCCTTTTATACAAACTTGTAGTTGTTATTACGCTTAGCAAATTTACCACACAAACTATTGTGTCTAGACCAACGTTTGGGTCAAGTTTCGTTGAATTCTGACAATTTTTAAAATTTAGCTGTTTTGCACGGTTTTATTAGAGCAAGATTGTTTCCCTTTTATACAAACTTGTAGTTATTATTAAAGCTTAGCAAATTACCACACAAATCCTTAGGTCTAAACCAACGTTTGGGTCAAGTTTCGTCGAATTCTAAAAACGTTTAAAGTTTAGCTGTTTTGTACGGTTTTATTAAAGTAAGTTTGTTTGCCTTTTATAAAAACTTTTAGTTATTATTATGCTTAGCAAATTTACAACACAAATTCATGGGTCTAGACCAACGTTTGGGTCAAGTTTCGTCGAATTCTGAGAACGTTCAAAATTTAGCTTTGCACAATTTTATTATTGCAACTTTGTTTCCCTTTTATACAAACTTTTAGTTATTATTACGCTTAGCAAATTTACCACAGAAATGCTTGGGTTCAGACAAACGTTTGGGTCAAGTTTTATCGAATTCTGAGAACGTTCAAAATTTAGTTGTTTTGCACGGTTTTATTAGTGCAAGTTTGTTTCCCTTTTGTAAAAACTTGTAGTTATTATTATTCTTAGCAAATTACCATACAAATTCTTGGGTCTGGACGAACGTTTGGGTCAAGTTTCGTCAAATTCTAAAAACGTTCAAATTTTAGCTGTTTTGTACGGTTTTATTTAAGTAAGTTTGTCTGCCTTTTATAAAAACCTGTAGTTATTATTATGCTTAGTAAATGTACAATACAAATTCATGGGTCTAGACCAACGTTTGGGTCAAATTTCGTCGAATTCTGAGAACGTTCAAAATTAAGCTTTGCACGATTTTATTAGAGCAACTTCGTTTCCCTTTTATACAAACTTTTAATTATTATCACGCTTAAAAAATTTACTACACAAATTCTTGGGCCTAGACCAACGTTTTGGGTCAAGTTTCGTCGAATTCTGAGAACGTTCAAAATTTAACTGTTTTGTACGGTTTTATTAAAGCAAGTTTGTTCTTCTTTTATAAAAACTTGTAGTTATTATTACGCTTAGCAAATTTACCACACAAATTCTTGGGTCTAAACCTACGTTTGGGCCAAGTTTCGTCGAATTCTGGTACCGTTCAAAATTTAGCTGTTTCTTGAACGGTTTTATTAGAGCAAGTTTGTTTCTCTTTTATACAAAATCGTAGTTATTATTAAATTTAGCAAATTTATCACACAAATTCTATGGTCTAGACCAATTTTTGGGTCAAATTTCATCGAATTCTTGTAACGTTTAAAATGTAACTGTTTTGCACGGTTTTATTATAACTAGTTTGTTTCCCTTTTATACAAACTTGTAGTTGTTATTACGCTTAGCAAATTTACCACACAAACTGTTGGGTCTAGACCAACGTTTGGGTCAAGTTTCGTTGAATTCTGAGAACGTTCAAAATTAAGCTTTGCACGATTTTATTAGAGCAACTTCGTTTCCCTTTTATACAAACTTTTAATTATTATCACGCTTAAAAAATTTACTACACAAATTCTTGGGCCTAGACCAACGTTTTGGGTCAAGTTTCGTCGAATTCTGAGAACTTTCAAAATTTAGCTGTTTTGTACGGTTTTATTAAAGCAAGTTTGTTCTCCTTTTATAAAAACTTGCAGTTATTATTACGCTTAGCAAATTTACCACACGAATTCTTGGGTCTAAACCTACGTTTGGGCCAAGTTTCGTCGAATTCTGGTACCGTTCAAAATTTAGTTATTTCTTGAACGGTTTTATTAGAGCAAGTTTGTTTCTCTTTTATACAAAATCGTAGTTATTATTAAACTTAGCAAATTTACCACACAAATTCTATGGTCTAGACCAATTTTTGGGTCAAATTTCATCGAATTCTTGTAACGTTCAAAATGTAACTGTTTTGCACGGTTTTATTATAACTAGTTTGTTTCCCTTTTATACAAACTTGTAGTTGTTATTACGCTTAGCAAATTTACCACACAAACTATTGTGTCTAGACCAACGTTTGGGTCAAGTTTCGTTGAATTCTGACAATTTTTAAAATTTAGCTGTTTTGCACGGTTTTATTAGAGCAAGATTGTTTCCCTTTTATACAAACTTGTAGTTATTATTAAAGCTTAGCAAATTACCACACAAATCCTTAGGTCTAAACCAACGTTTGGGTCAAGTTTCGTCGAATTCTAAAAACGTTTAAAGTTTAGCTGTTTTGTACGGTTTTATTAAAGTAAGTTTGTTTGCCTTTTATAAAAACTTTTAGTTATTATTATGCTTAGCAAATTTACAACACAAATTCATGGGTCTAGACCAACGTTTGGGTCAAGTTTCGTCGAATTCTGAGAACGTTCAAAATTTAGCTTTGCACAATTTTATTATTGCAACTTTGTTTCCCTTTTATACAAACTTTTAGTTATTATTACGCTTAGCAAATTTACCACAGAAATGCTTGGGTTCAGACAAACGTTTGGGTCAAGTTTTATCGAATTCTGAGAACGTTCAAAATTTAGTTGTTTTGCACGGTTTTATTAGTGCAAGTTTGTTTCCCTTTTGTAAAAACTTGTAGTTATTATTATTCTTAGCAAATTACCATACAAATTCTTGGGTCTGGACGAACGTTTGGGTCAAGTTTCGTCAAATTCTAAAAACGTTCAAATTTTAGCTGTTTTGTCCGGTTTTATTTAAGTAAGTTTGTCTGCCTTTTATAAAAACCTGTAGTTATTATTATGCTTAGTAAATTTACAATACAAATTCATGGGCCTAGACCAACGTTTGGGTCAAATTTCGTCGAATTCTGAGAACGTTCAAAATTAAGCTTTGCACGATTTTATTAGAGCAACTTCGTTTCCCTTTTATACAAACTTTTAATTATTATCACGCTTAAAAAATTTACTACACAAATTCTTGGGCCTAGACCAACGTTTTGGGTCAAGTTTCGTCGAATTCTGAGAACGTTCAAAATTTAACTGTTTTGTACGGTTTTATTAAAGCAAGTTTGTTCTTCTTTTATAAAAACTTGTAGTTATTATTACGCTTAGCAAATTTACCACACAAATTCTTGGGTCTAAACCTACGTTTGGGCCAAGTTTCGTCGAATTCTGGTACCGTTCAAAATTTAGCTGTTTCTTGAACGGTTTTATTAGAGCAAGTTTGTTTCTCTTTTATACAAAATCGTAGTTATTATTAAATTTAGCAAATTTATCACACAAATTCTATGGTCTAGACCAATTTTTGGGTCAAATTTCATCGAATTCTTGTAACGTTCAAAATGTAACTGTTTTGCACGGTTTTATTATAACTAGTTTGTTTCCCTTTTATACAAACTTGTAGTTGTTATTACGCTTAGCAAATTTACCACACAAACTGTTGGGTCTAGACCAACGTTTGGGTCAAGTTTCGTTGAATTCTGAGAACGTTCAAAATTAAGCTTTGCACGATTTTATTAGAGCAACTTCGTTTCCCTTTTATACAAACTTTTAATTATTATCACGCTTAAAAAATTTACTACACAAATTCTTGGGCCTAGACCAACGTTTTGGGTCAAGTTTCGTCGAATTCTGAGAACTTTCAAAATTTAGCTGTTTTGTACGGTTTTATTAAAGCAAGTTTGTTCTCCTTTTATAAAAACTTGCAGTTATTATTACGCTTAGCAAATTTACCACACGAATTCTTGGGTCTAAACCTACGTTTGGGCCAAGTTTCGTCGAATTCTGGTACCGTTCAAAATTTAGTTATTTCTTGAACGGTTTTATTAGAGCAAGTTTGTTTCTCTTTTATACAAAATCGTAGTTATTATTAAACTTAGCAAATTTACCACACAAATTCTATGGTCTAGACCAATTTTTGGGTCAAATTTCATCGAATTCTTGTAACGTTCAAAATGTAACTGTTTTGCACGGTTTTATTATAACTAGTTTGTTTCCCTTTTATACAAACTTGTAGTTGTTATTACGCTTAGCAAATTTACCACACAAACTATTGTGTCTAGACCAACGTTTGGGTCAAGTTTCGTTGAATTCTGACAATTTTTAAAATTTAGCTGTTTTGCACGGTTTTATTAGAGCAAGATTGTTTCCCTTTTATACAAACTTGTAGTTATTATTAAAGCTTAGCAAATTACCACACAAATCCTTAGGTCTAAACCAACGTTTGGGTCAAGTTTCGTCGAATTCTAAAAACGTTTAAAGTTTAGCTGTTTTGTACGGTTTTATTAAAGTAAGTTTGTTTGCCTTTTATAAAAACTTTTAGTTATTATTATGCTTAGCAAATTTACAACACAAATTCATGGGTCTAGACCAACGTTTGGGTCAAGTTTCGTCGAATTCTGAGAACGTTCAAAATTTAGCTTTGCACAATTTTATTATTGCAACTTTGTTTCCCTTTTATACAAACTTTTAGTTATTATTACGCTTAGCAAATTTACCACAGAAATGCTTGGGTTCAGACAAACGTTTGGGTCAAGTTTTATCGAATTCTGAGAACGTTCAAAATTTAGTTGTTTTGCACGGTTTTATTAGTGCAAGTTTGTTTCCCTTTTGTAAAAACTTGTAGTTATTATTATTCTTAGCAAATTACCATACAAATTCTTGGGTCTGGACGAACGTTTGGGTCAAGTTTCGTCAAATTCTAAAAACGTTCAAATTTTAGCTGTTTTGTCCGGTTTTATTTAAGTAAGTTTGTCTGCCTTTTATAAAAACCTGTAGTTATTATTATGCTTAGTAAATTTACAATACAAATTCATGGGTCTAGACCAACGTTTGGGTCAAGTTTCGTCGAATTCTGAGAACGTTCAAAATTAAGCTTTGCACGATTTTATTAGAGCAACTTCGTTTCCCTTTTATACAAACTTTTAATTATTATCACGCTTAAAAAATTTACTACACAAATTCTTGGGCCTAGACCAACGTTTTGGGTCAAGTTTCGTCGAATTCTGAGAACGTTCAAAATTTAACTGTTTTGTACGGTTTTATTAAAGCAAGTTTGTTCTTCTTTTATAAAAACTTGTAGTTATTATTACGCTTAGCAAATTTACCACACAAATTCTTGGGTCTAAACCTACGTTTGGGCCAAGTTTCGTCGAATTCTGGTACCGTTCAAAATTTAGCTGTTTCTTGAACGGTTTTATTAGAGCAAGTTTGTTTCTCTTTTATACAAAATCGTAGTTATTATTAAATTTAGCAAATTTATCACACAAATTCTATGGTCTAGACCAATTTTTGGGTCAAATTTCATCGAATTCTTGTAACGTTCAAAATGTAACTGTTTTGCACGGTTTTATTATAACTAGTTTGTTTCCCTTTTATACAAACTTGTAGTTGTTATTACGCTTAGCAAATTTACCACACAAACTGTTGGGTCTAGACCAACGTTTGGGTCAAGTTTCGTTGAATTCTGAGAACGTTCAAAATTAAGCTTTGCACGATTTTATTAGAGCAACTTCGTTTCCCTTTTATACAAACTTTTAATTATTATCACGCTTAAAAAATTTACTACACAAATTCTTGGGCCTAGACCAACGTTTTGGGTCAAGTTTCGTCGAATTCTGAGAACTTTCAAAATTTAGCTGTTTTGTACGGTTTTATTAAAGCAAGTTTGTTCTCCTTTTATAAAAACTTGTAGTTATTATTACGCTTAGCAAATTTACCACACGAATTCTTGGGTCTAAACCTACGTTTGGGCCAAGTTTCGTCGAATTCTGGTACCATTCAAAATTTAGTTTTTTCTTGAACGGTTTTATTAGAGCAAGTTTGTTTCTCTTTTATACAAAATCGTAGTTATTATTAAACTTAGCAAATTTACCACACAAATTCTATGGTCTAGACCAATTTTTGGGTCAAATTTCATCGAATTCTTGTAACGTTCAAAATGTAACTGTTTTGCACGGTTTTATTATAACTAGTTTGTTTCCCTTTTATACAAACTTGTAGTTGTTATTACGCTTAGCAAATTTACCACACAAACTATTGGGTCTAGACCAACGTTTGGGTCAAGTTTCGTTGAATTTTGACAATTTTTAAAATTTAGCTGTTTTGCACGGTTTTATTAGAGCAAGATTGTTTCCCTTTTATACAAACTTGTAGTTATTATTAAAGCTTAGCAAATTACCACACAAATCCTTAGGTCTAAACCAACGTTTGGGTCAAGTTTCGTCGAATTCTAAAAACGTTTAAAGTTTAGCTGTTTTGTACGGTTTTATTAAAGTAAGTTTGTTTGCCTTTTATAAAAACTTGTAGTTATTATTATGCTTAGCAAATTTACAACACAAATTCATGGGTCTAGACCAACGTTTGGGTCAAGTTTCGTCGAATTCTGAGAACGTTCAAAATTTAGCTTTGCACAATTTTATTATTGCAACTTTGTTTCCCTTTTATACAAACTTTTAGTTATTATTACGCTTAGCAAATTAACCACAGAAATGCTTGGGTTCAGACAAACGTTTGGGTCAAGTTTTATCGAATTCTGAGAACGTTCAAAATTTAGTTGTTTTGCACGGTTTTATTAGTGCAAGTTTGTTTCCCTTTTATAAAAACTTGTAGTTATTATTATTCTTAGCAAATTACCACACAAATTCTTGGGTCTGGACGAACGTTTGGGTCAAGTTTCGTCAAATTCTAAGAACGTTCAAATTTTAGCTGTTTTGTACGGTTTTATTTAAGTAAGTTTGTCTGCCTTTTATAAAAACCTGTAGTTATTATTATGCTTAGTAAATTTACAATACAAATTCATGGGTCTAGACCAACGTTTGGGTCAAGTTTCGTCGAATTCTGAGAACGTTCAAAATTAAGCTTTGCACGATTTTATTAGAGCAACTTCGTTTCCCTTTTATACAAACTTTTAATTATTATCACACT
This sequence comes from Sesamum indicum, assembly GCF_026168435.1. Lineage (NCBI taxonomy): Eukaryota > Viridiplantae > Streptophyta > Magnoliopsida > Lamiales > Pedaliaceae > Sesamum > Sesamum indicum. The sequence goes on along the minus strand of NC_142658.1, from coordinate 10,927,388 downwards.
TAAAAAATTTACTACACAAATTCTTGGGCCTAGACCAACGTTTTGGGTCAAGTTTCGTCGAATTCTGAGAACGTTCAAAATTTAACTGTTTTGTACGGTTTATTAAAGCAAATTTGTTCTTCTTTTATAAAAACTTGTAGTTATTATTACGCTTAGCAAATTTACCACACAAATTCTTGGGTCTAAACCTACGTTTGGGCCAAGTTTCGTCGAATTCTGGTACCGTTCAAAATTTAGCTGTTTCTTGAACGGTTTTATTAGAGCAAGTTTGTTTCTCTTTTATACAAAATCGTAGTTATTATTAAATTTAGCAAATTTATCACACAAATTCTATTGTCTAGACCAATTTTTGGGTCAAATTTCATAGAATTCTTGTAACGTTCAAAATGTAACTGTTTTGCACGGTTTTATTATAACTAGTTTGTTTCCCTTTTATACAAACTTGTAGTTGTTATTACGCTTAGCAAATTTACCACACAAACTGTTGGGTCTAGACCAACGTTTGGGTCAAGTTTCATTGAATTCTGAGAACGTTCAAAATTAAGCTTTGCACGATTTTATTAGAGCAACTTCGTTTCCCTTTTATACAAACTTTTAATTATTATCACGCTTAAAAAATTTACTACACAAATTCTTGGGCCTAGACCAACGTTTTGGGTAAAGTTTCGTCGAATTCTGAGAACGTTCAAAATTTAGCTGTTTTGTACGGTTTTATTAAAGCAAGTTTGTTCTCCTTTTATAAAAACTTGTAGTTATTATTACGCTTAGCAAATTTACCACACGAATTCTTGGGTCTAAACCTACGTTTGGGCCAAGTTTCGTCGAATTCTGGTACCGTTCAAAATTTAGCTGTTTCTTGAACGGTTTTATTAGAGCAAGTTTGTTTCTCTTTTATACAAAATCGTAGTTATTATTAAATTTAGCAAATTTATCACACAAATTCTATGGTCTAGACCAATTTTTGGGTCAAATTTCATCGAATTCTTGTAACGTTCAAAATGTAACTGTTTTGCACGGTTTTATTATAACTAGTTTGTTTCCCTTTTATACAAACTTGTAGTTGTTATTACGCTTAGCAAATTTACCACACAAACTGTTGGGTCTAGACCAACGTTTGGGTCAAGTTTCGTTGAATTCTGAGAACGTTCAAAATTAAGCTTTGCACGATTTTATTAGAGCAACTTCGTTTCCCTTTTATACAAACTTTTAATTATTATCACGCTTAAAAAATTTACTACACAAATTCTTGGGCCTAGACCAACGTTTTGGGTCAAGTTTCGTCGAATTCTGAGAACGTTCAAAATTTAACTGTTTTGTACGGTTTTATTAATGCAAGTTTGTTCTCCTTTTATAAAAACTTGTAGTTATTATTACGCTTAGCAAATTTACCACACGAATTCTTGGGTCTAAACCTACGTTTGGGCCAAGTTTCGTCGAATTCTGGTACCGTTCAAAATTTAGTTATTTCTTGAACGGTTTTATTAGAGCAAGTTTGTTTCTCTTTTATACAAAATCGTAGTTATTATTAAACTTAGCAAATTTACCACACAAATTCTATGGTCTAGACCAATTTTTGGGTCAAATTTCATCGAATTCTTGTAACGTTCAAAATGTAACTGTTTTGCACGGTTTTATTATAACTAGTTTGTTTCCCTTTTATACAAACTTGTAGTTGTTATTACGCTTAGCAAATTTACCACACAAACTATTGGGTCTAGACCAACGTTTGGGTCAAGTTTCGTTGAATTCTGACAATTTTTAAAATTTAGCTGTTTTGCACGGTTTTATTAGAGCAAGATTGTTTCCCTTTTATACAAACTTGTAGTTATTATTAAAGCTTAGCAAATTACCACACAAATCCTTAGGTCTAAACCAACGTTTGGGTCAAGTTTCGTCAAATTCTAAAAACGTTTAAAGTTTAGCTGTTTTGTACGGTTTTATTAAAGTAAGTTTGTTTGCCTTTTATAAAAACTTGTAGTTATTATTATGCTTAGCAAATTTACAACACAAATTCATGGGTCTAGACCAACGTTTGGGTCAAGTTTCGTCGAATTCTGAGAACGTTCAAAATTTAGCTTTGCTCAATTTTATTATTGCAACTTTGTTTCCCTTTTATACAAACTTTTAGTTATTATTACGCTTAGCAAATTTACCACAGAAATGCTTGGGTTCAGACAAACGTTTGGGTCAAGTTTTATCGAATTTTGAGAACATTCAAAATTTAGTTGTTTTGCACGATTTTATTAGTGCAAGTTTGTTTCCCTTTTATAAAAACTTGTAGTTATTATTATTCTTAGCAAATTACCACACAAATTCTTGGGTCTGGACGAACGTTTGGTTCAAGTTTCGTCAAATTCTAAGAACGTTCAAATTTTAGCTGTTTTGTACGGTTTTATTTAAGTAAGTTTGTCTGCCTTTTATAAAAACCTGTAGTTATTATTATGCTTAGTAAATTTACAATACAAATTCATGGGTCTAGACCAACGTTTGGGTCAAGTTTCGTCGAATTCTGAGAACGTTCAAAATTAAGCTTTGCACGATTTTATTAGAGCAACTTCGTTTCCCTTTTATACAAACTTTTAATTATTATCACGCTTAAAAAATTTACTACACAAATTCTTGGGCCTAGACCAACGTTTTGGGTCAAGTTTCGTCGAATTATGAGAACGTTCAAAATTTAACTGTTTTGTACGGTTTTATTAAAGCAAGTTTGTTCTTCTTTTATAAAAACTTGTAGTTATTATTACGCTTAGCAAATTTACCACACAAATTCTTGGGTCTAAACCTACGTTTGGGCCAAGTTTCGTCGAATTCTGGTACCGTTCAAAATTTAGCTGTTTCTTGAACGGTTTTATTAGAGCAAGTTTGTTTCTCTTTTATACAAAATCGTAGTTATTATTAAATTTAGCAAATTTATCACACAAATTCTATGGTCTAGACCAATTTTTGGGTCAAATTTCATCGAATTCTTGTAACGTTCAAAATGTAACTGTTTTGCACGGTTTTATTATAACTAGTTTGTTTCCCTTTTATACAAACTTGTAGTTGTTATTACGCTTAGCAAATTTACCACACAAACTATTGTGTCTAGACCAACGTTTGGGTCAAGTTTCGTTGAATTCTGACAATTTTTAAAATTTAGCTGTTTTGCACGGTTTTATTAGAGCAAGATTGTTTCCCTTTTATACAAACTTGTAGTTATTATTAAAGCTTAGCAAATTACCACACAAATCCTTAGGTCTAAACCAACGTTTGGGTCAAGTTTCGTCGAATTCTAAAAACGTTTAAAGTTTAGCTGTTTTGTACGGTTTTATTAAAGTAAGTTTGTTTGCCTTTTATAAAAACTTTTAGTTATTATTATGCTTAGCAAATTTACAACACAAATTCATGGGTCTAGACCAACGTTTGGGTCAAGTTTCGTCGAATTCTGAGAACGTTCAAAATTTAGCTTTGCACAATTTTATTATTGCAACTTTGTTTCCCTTTTATACAAACTTTTAGTTATTATTACGCTTAGCAAATTTACCACAGAAATGCTTGGGTTCAGACAAACGTTTGGGTCAAGTTTTATCGAATTCTGAGAACGTTCAAAATTTAGTTGTTTTGCACGGTTTTATTAGTGCAAGTTTGTTTCCCTTTTGTAAAAACTTGTAGTTATTATTATTCTTAGCAAATTACCATACAAATTCTTGGGTCTGGACGAACGTTTGGGTCAAGTTTCGTCAAATTCTAAAAACGTTCAAATTTTAGCTGTTTTGTACGGTTTTATTTAAGTAAGTTTGTCTGCCTTTTATAAAAACCTGTAGTTATTATTATGCTTAGTAAATTTACAATACAAATTCATGGGTCTAGACCAACGTTTGGGTCAAATTTCGTCGAATTCTGAGAACGTTCAAAATTAAGCTTTGCACGATTTTATTAGAGCAACTTCGTTTCCCTTTTATACAAACTTTTAATTATTATCACGCTTAAAAAATTTACTACACAAATTCTTGGGCCTAGACCAACGTTTTGGGTCAAGTTTCGTCGAATTCTGAGAACGTTCAAAATTTAACTGTTTTGTACGGTTTTATTAAAGCAAGTTTGTTCTTCTTTTATAAAAACTTGTAGTTATTATTACGCTTAGCAAATTTACCACACAAATTCTTGGGTCTAAACCTACGTTTGGGCCAAGTTTCGTCGAATTCTGGTACCGTTCAAAATTTAGCTGTTTCTTGAACGGTTTTATTAGAGCAAGTTTGTTTCTCTTTTATACAAAATCGTAGTTATTATTAAATTTAGCAAATTTATCACACAAATTCTATGGTCTAGACCAATTTTTGGGTCAAATTTCATCGAATTCTTGTAACGTTCAAAATGTAACTGTTTTGCACGGTTTTATTATAACTAGTTTGTTTCCCTTTTATACAAACTTGTAGTTGTTATTACGCTTAGCAAATTTACCACACAAACTGTTGGGTCTAGACCAACGTTTGGGTCAAGTTTCGTTGAATTCTGAGAACGTTCAAAATTAAGGTTTGCACGATTTTATTAGAGCAACTTCGTTTCCCTTTTATACAAACTTTTAATTATTATCACGCTTAAAAAATTTACTACACAAATTCTTGGGCCTAGACCAACGTTTTGGGTCAAGTTTCGTCGAATTCTGAGAACTTTCAAAATTTAGCTGTTTTGTACGGTTTTATTAAAGCAAGTTTGTTCTCCTTTTATAAAAACTTGTAGTTATTATTACGCTTAGCAAATTTACCACACGAATTCTTGGGTCTAAACCTACGTTTGGGCCAAGTTTCGTCGAATTCTGGTACCGTTCAAAATTTAGTTATTTCTTGAACGGTTTTATTAGAGCAAGTTTGTTTCTCTTTTATACAAAATCGTAGTTATTATTAAACTTAGCAAATTTACCACACAAATTCTATGGTCTAGACCAATTTTTGGGTCAAATTTCATCGAATTCTTGTAACGTTCAAAATGTAACTGTTTTGCACGGTTTTATTATAACTAGTTTGTTTCCCTTTTATACAAACTTGTAGTTGTTATTACGCTTAGCAAATTTACCACACAAACTATTGGGTCTAGACCAACGTTTGGGTCAAGTTTCGTTGAATTCTGACAATTTTTAAAATTTAGCTGTTTTGCACGGTTTTATTAGAGCAAGATTGTTTCCCTTTTATACAAACTTGTAGTTATTATTAAAGCTTAGCAAATTACCACACAAATCCTTAGGTCTAAACCAACGTTTGGGTCAAGTTTCGTCGAATTCTAAAAACGTTTAAAGTTTAGCTGTTTTGTACGGTTTTATTAAAGTAAGTTTGTTTGCCTTTTATAAAAACTTGTAGTTATTATTATGCTTAGCAAATTTACAACACAAATTCATGGGTCTAGACCAACGTTTGGGTCAAGTTTCGTCGAATTCTGAGAACGTTCAAAATTTAGCTTTGCACAATTTTATTATTGCAACTTTGTTTCCCTTTTATACAAACTTTTAGTTATTATTACGCTTAGCAAATTAACCACAGAAATGCTTGGGTTCAGACAAACGTTTGGGTCAAGTTTTATCGAATTCTGAGAACGTTCAAAATTTAGTTGTTTTGCACGGTTTTATTAGTGCAAGTTTGTTTCCCTTTTATAAAAACTTGTAGTTATTATTATTCTTAGCAAATTACCACACAAATTCTTGGGTCTGGACGAACGTTTGGGTCAAGTTTCGTCAAATTCTAAGAACGTTCAAATTTTACCTGTTTTGTACGGTTTTATTTAAGTAAGTTTGTCTGCCTTTTATAAAAACCTGTAGTTATTATTATGCTTAGTAAATTTACAATACAAATTCATGGGTCTAGACCAACGTTTGGGTCAAGTTTCGTCGAATTCTGAGAACGTTCAAAATTAAGCTTTGCACGATTTTATTAGAGCAACTTCGTTTCCCTTTTATACAAACTTTTAATTATTATCACGCTTAAAAAATTTACTACACAAATTCTTGGGCCTAGACCAACGTTTTGGGTCAAGTTTCGTCGAATTCTGAGAACGTTCAAAATTTAACTGTTTTGTACGGTTTATTAAAGCAAATTTGTTCTTCTTTTATAAAAACTTGTAGTTATTATTACGCTTAGCAAATTTACCACACAAATTCTTGGGTCTAAACCTACGTTTGGGCCAAGTTTCGTCGAATTCTGGTACCGTTCAAAATTTAGCTGTTTCTTGAACGGTTTTATTAGAGCAAGTTTGTTTCTCTTTTATACAAAATCGTAGTTATTATTAAATTTAGCAAATTTATCACACAAATTCTATTGTCTAGACCAATTTTTGGGTCAAATTTCATAGAATTCTTGTAACGTTCAAAATGTAACTGTTTTGCACGGTTTTATTATAACTAGTTTGTTTCCCTTTTATACAAACTTGTAGTTGTTATTACGCTTAGCAAATTTACCACACAAACTGTTGGGTCTAGACCAACGTTTGGGTCAAGTTTCATTGAATTCTGAGAACGTTCAAAATTAAGCTTTGCACGATTTTATTAGAGCAACTTCGTTTCCCTTTTATACAAACTTTTAATTATTATCACGCTTAAAAAATTTACTACACAAATTCTTGGGCCTAGACCAACGTTTTGGGTAAAGTTTCGTCGAATTCTGAGAACGTTCAAAATTTAGATGTTTTGTACGGTTTTATTAAAGCAAGTTTGTTCTCTTTTTATAAAAACTTGTAGTTATTATTACGCTTAGCAAATTTACCACACGAATTCTTGGGTCTAAACCTACGTTTGGGCCAAGTTTCGTCGAATTCTGCTACCGTTCAAAATTTAGTTATTTCTTGAACGGTTTTATTAGAGCAAGTTTGTTTCTCTTTTATACAAAATCGTAGTTATTATTAAACTTAGCAAATTTACCACACAAATTCTATGGTCTAGACCAATTTTTGGGTCAAATTTCATCGAATTCTTGTAACGTTCAAAATGTAGCTGTTTTGCACGGTTTTATTATAACTAGTTTGTTTCCCTTTTATACAAACTTGTAGTTGTTATTACGCTTAGCAAATTTACCACACAAACTATTGGGTCTAGACCAACGTTTGGGTCAAGTTTCGTTGAATTCTGACAATTTTTAAAATTTAGCTGTTTTGCACGGTTTTATTAGAGCAAGATTGTTTCCCTTTTATACAAACTTGTAGTTATTATTAAAGCTTAGCAAATTACCACACAAATCCTTAGGTCTAAACCAACGTTTGGGTCAAGTTTCGTCGAATTCTAAAAACGTTTAAAGTTTAGCTGTTTTGTACGGTTTTATTAAAGTAAGTTTGTTTGCCTTTTATAAAAACTTTTAGTTATTATTATGCTTAGCAAATTTACAACACAAATTCATGGGTCTAGACCAACGTTTGGGTCAAGTTTCGTCGAATTCTGAGAACGTTCAAAATTTAGCTTTGCACAATTTTATTATTGCAACTTTGTTTCCCTTTTATACAAACTTTTAGTTATTATTACGCTTAGCAAATTTACCACAGAAATGCTTGGGTTCAGACAAACGTTTGGGTCAAGTTTTATCGAATTCTGAGAACGTTCAAAATTTAGTTGTTTTGCACGGTTTTGATAGTGCAAGTTTGTTTCCCTTTTGTAAAAACTTGTAGTTATTATTATTCTTAGCAAATTACCACACAAATTCTTGGGTCTGGATGAACGTTTGGGTCATGTTTCGTCAAATTCTAAGATCGTTCAAATTTTAGCTGTTTTGTACGGTTTTATTTAAGTAAGTTTGTCTGCCTTTTATAAAAACCTGTAGTTATTATTATGCTTAGTAAATTTACAATACAAATTCATGGGTCTAGAACAACGTTTGGGTCAAGTTTCGTCGAATTCTGAGAACGTTCAAAATTAAGCTTTGCACGATTTTATTAGAGCAACTTCGTTTCCCTTTTATACAAACTTTTAATTATTATCACGCTTAAAAAATTTACTACACAAATTCTTGGGCCTAGACCAACGTTTTGGGTCATGTTTCGTCGAATTCTGAGAACGTTCAAAATTTAGCTGTTTTGTACGGTTTTATTAAAGCAAGTTTGTTCTCCTTTTATAAAAACTTGTAGTTATTATTACGCTTAGCAAATTTACCACACAAATTCTTGGGTCTAAACCTACGTTTGGGCCAAGTTTCGTCGAATTCTGGTACCGTTCAAAATTTAGCTGTTTCTTGAACGGTTTTATTAGAGCAAGTTTGTTACTCTTTTATACAAAATCGTAGTTATTATTAAACTTAGCAAATTTACCACACAAATTCTATGGTCTAGACCAATTTTTGGGTCAAATTTCATCGAATTCTTGTAACGTTCAAAATGTAACTGTTTTGCACGATTTTATTATAACTAGTTTGTTTCCCTTTTATACAAACTTGTAGTTGTTATTACGCTTAGCAAATTTACCACACAAACTATTGGGTCTAGACCAACGTTTGGGTCAAGTTTCGTTGAATTCTGACAATTTTTAAAATTTAGCTGTTTTGCACGGTTTTATTAGAGCAAGATTGTTTCCCTTTTATACAAACTTGTAGTTATTATTAAAGCATAGCAAATTACCACACAAATCCTTAGGTCTAAACCAACGTTTGGGTCAAGTTTCGTCGAATTCTAAAAACGTTTAAAGTTTAGCTGTTTTGTACGGTTTTATTAAAGTAAGTTTGTTTGCCTTTTATAAAAACTTGTTGTTATTATTATGCTTAGCATATTTACAACACAAATTCATGGGTCTAGACCAACGTTTGGGTCAAGTTTCGTCGAATTCTGAGAACGTTCAAAATTTAGCTTTGCACAATTTTATTATTGCAACTTTGTTTCCCTTTTATACAAACTTTTAGTTATTATTACGCTTAGCAAATTTACCACAAAAATGCTTGGGTTCAGACAAACGTTTGGGTCAAGTTTTATCGAATTCTGAGAACGTTCAAAATTTAGTTGTTTTGCACGGTTTTGTTAGTGCAAGTTTGTTTCCCTTTTGTAAAAACTTGTAGTTATTATTATTCTTAGCAAATTACCACACAAATTCTTGGGTCTGGATGAACGTTTGGGTCAAGATTCGTCAAATTCTAAGATCGTTCAAATTTTAGCTGTTTTGTACGGTTTTATTTAAGTAAGTTTGTCTGCCTTTTATAAAAACCTGTAGTTATTATTTTGCTTAGTAAATTTACAATACAAATTCATGGGTCTAGAACAACGTTTGGGTCAAGTTTCGTCGAATTCTGAGAACGTTCAAAATTAAGCTTTGCACGATTTTATTAGAGCAACTTCGTTTCCCATTTATACAAACTTTTAATTATTATCACGCTTAAAAAATTTACTACACAAATTCTTGGGCCTAGACCAACGTTTTGGGTCAAGTTTCGTCGAATTCTGAGAACGTTCAAAATTTAGCTGTTTTGTACGGTTTTATTAAAGCAAGTTTGTTCTCCTTTTATAAAAACTTGTAGTTATTATTACGCTTAGCAAATTTACCACACAAATTCTTGGGTCAAACCTACGTTTGGGCCAAGTTTCGTCGAATTCTGGTACCGTTCAAAATTTAGCTGTTTCTTGAACGGTTTTATTAGAGCAAGTTTGTTACTCTTTTATACAAAATCGTAGTTATTATTAAACTTAGCAAATTTACCACACAAATTCTATGGTCTAGACCAATTTTTGGGTCAAATTTCATCGAATTCTTGTAACGTTCAAAATGTAACTGTTTTGCACGATTTTATTATAACTAGTTTGTTTCCCTTTTATACAAACTTGTAGTTGTTATTACGCTTAGCAAATTTACCACACAAACTATTGGGTCTAGACCAACGTTTGGGTAAAGTTTCGTTGAATTCTGACTATTTTTAAAATTTAGCTGTTTTGCACGGTTTTATTAGAGCAAGATTGTTTCCCTTTTATACAAACTTGTAGTTATTATTAAAGCTTAGAGAATTACCACACAAATCCTTATGTCTAAACCAACGTTTGGGTCAAGTTTCGTCGAATTCTAAAAACGTTTAAAGTTTAGCTGTTTTGTACGGTTTTATTAAAGTAAGTTTGTTTGCCTTTTATAAAAACTTGTAGTTATTATTATGCTTAGCATATTTACAACACAAATTCATGGGTCTAGACCAACGTTTGGGTCAAGTTTCGTCGAATTCTGAGAACGTTCAAAATTTAGCTTTGCACAATTTTATTATTGCAACTTTGTTTCCCTTTTATACAAACTTTTAGTTATTATTACGCTTAGCAAATTTACCACAAAAATGCTTGGGTTCAGACAAACGTTTGGGTCAAGTTTTATCGAATTCTGAAAACGTTCAAAATTTAGTTGTTTTGCACGGTTTTATTAGTGCAAGTTTGTTTCCCTTTTATAAAAACTTGTAGTTATTATTATTCTTAGCAAATTACCACACAAATTCTTGGGTCTGGACGAACGTTTGGGTCAAGTTTCGTCAAATTCTAAGAACGTTCAAATTTTAGCTGTTTTGTACGGTTTTATTTAAGTAAGTTTGTCTGCCTTTTATAAAAACCTGTAGTTATTATTATGCTTAGTAAATTTACAATACAAATTCATGGGTCTAGACCAACGTTTGGGTCAAGTTTCGTCGAATTCTGAGAACGTTCAAAATTAAGCTTTGCACGATTTTATTAGAGCAACTTCGTTTCCCTTTTATACAAACTTTTAATTATTATCACGCTTAAAAAATTTACTACACAAATTCTTGGGCCTAGACCAACGTTTTGGGTCAAGTTTCGTCGAATTCTGAGAACGTTCAAAATTTAGCTGTTTTGTATGGTTTTATTAAAGCAAGTTTGTTCTCCTTTTATAAAAACTTGTAGTTATTATTACGCTTAGCAAATTTACCACACAAATTCTTGGGTCTAAACCTACGTTTGGGCCAAGTTTCGTCGAATTCTGGTACCGTTCAAAATTTAGCTGTTTCTTGAACGGTTTTATTAGAGCAAGTTTGTTTCTCTTTTATACAAAATCGTAGTTATTATTAAACTTAGCAAATTTACCACACAAATTCTATGGTCTAGACCAATTTTTGGGTCAAATTTCATCGAATTCTTGTAACGTTCAAAATGTAACTGTTCTGCACGGTTTTATTATAACTAGTTTTTTTCCCTTTTATACAAACTTGTAGTTGTTATTACGCTTAGCAAATTTACCACACAAACTATTGGGTCTAGACCAACGTTTGGGTCAAGTTTCGTTGAATTCTGACAATTTTTAAAATTTAGCTGTTTTGCACGGTTTTATTAGAGCAAGATTGTTTCCCTTTTATACAAACTTGTAGTTATTATTAAAGCTTAGCAAATTACCACACAAATCCTTAGGTCTAAACCAACGTTTGGGTCAAGTTTCGTCGAATTCTAAAAACGTTTAAAGTTTAGCTGTTTTGTACGGTTTTATTAAAGTAAGTTTGTTTGCCTTTTATAAAAACTTGTAGTTATTATTATGCTTAGCAAATTTACAACACAAATTCATGGGTCTAGACCAACGTTTGGGTCAAGTTTCGTCGAATTCTAAGAACGTTCAAAATTTAGCTTTGCACAATTTTATTATTGCAACTTTGTTTCCCTTTTATACAAACTTTTAGTTATTATTACGCTTAGCAAATTTACCACAGAAATGCTTGGGTTCAGACAAACGTTTGGGTCAAGTTTTATCGAATTTTGAGAACGTTCAAAATTTAGTTGTTTTGCACGGTTTTATTAGTGCAAGTTTGTTTCCCTTTTATAAAAACTTATAGTTATTATTATTCTTAGCAAATTACCACACAAATTCTTGGGTCTGGACGAACGTTTGGGTCAAGTTTCGTCAAATTCTAAGAACGTTCAAATTTTAGCTGTTTTGTACGGTTTTATTTAAGTAAGTTTGTCTGCCTTTTATAAAAACCTGTAGTTATTATTATGCTTAGTAAATTTACAATACAAATTCATGGGTCTAGACCAACGTTTGGGTCAAGTTTCATCGAATTCTGAGAACGTTCAAAATTAAGCTTTGCACGATTTTATTAGAGCAACTTCGTTTCCCTTTTATACAAACTTTTAATTATTATCACGCTTAAAAAATTTACTACACAAATTCTTGGGCCTAGACCAACGTTTTGGGTCAAGTTTCGTCGAATTCTGAGAACGTTCAAAATTTAACTGTTTTGTACAGTTTTATTAAAGCAAGTTTGTTCTTCTTTTATAAAAACTTGTAGTTATTATTACGCTTAGCAAATTTACCACACAAATTCTTGGGTCTAAACCTACGTTTGGGCCAAGTTTCGTCGAATTCTTGTACCGTTCAAAATTTAGCTGTTTCTTGAACGGTTTTATTAGAGCAAGTTTGTTTCTCTTTTATACAAAATCGTAGTTATTATTAAATTTAGCAAATTTATCACACAAATTCTATGGTCTAGACCAATTTTTGGGTCAAATTTCATCGAATTCTTGTAACGTTCAAAATGTAACTGTTTTGCACGGTTTTATTATAACTAGTTTGTTTCCCTTTTATACAAACTTGTAGTTGTTATTACGCTTAGCAAATTTACCACACAAACTGTTGGGTCTAGACCAACGTTTGGGTCAAGTTTCGTTGAATTCTGAGAACGTTCAAAATTAAGCTTTGCACGATTTTATTAGAGCAACTTCGTTTCCCTTTTATACAAACTTTTAATTATTATCACGCTTAAAAAATTTACTACACAAATTCTTGGGCATAGACCAACGTTTTGGGTCAAGTTTCGTCGAATTCTGAGAACGTTCAAAATTTATCTGTTTTGTACGGTTTTATTAAAGCAAGTTTGTTCTCCTTTTATAAAAACTTGTAGTTATTATTACGCTTAGCAAATTTACCACACGAATTCTTGGGTCTAAACCTACGTTTGGGCCAAGTTTCGTCGAATTCTGGTACCGTTCAAAATTTAGCTGTTTCTTGAACGGTTTTATTAGAGCAAGTTTGTTTCTCTTTTATACAAAAAAATCGTAGTTATTATTAAATTTAGCAAATTTATCACACAAATTCTATGGTCTAGACCAATTTTTGGGTCAAATTTCATCGAATTCTTGTAACGTTCAAAATGTAACTGTTTTGCACGGTTTTATTATAACTAGTTTGTTTCCCTTTTATACAAACTTGTAGTTGTTATTACGCTTAGCAAATTTGCCATACAAACTATTGGGTCTAGACCAACGTTTGGGTCAAGTTTCGTTGAATTCTGACAATTTTTAAAATTTAGCTGTTTTGCACGGTTTTATTAGAGCAAGATTGTTTCCCTTTTATACAAACTTGTAGTTATTATTAAAGCTTAGCAAATTACCACACAAATCCTTAGGTCTAAACCAACGTTTGGGTCAAGTTTCGTCGAATTCTAAAAACGTTTAAAGTTTAGCTGTTTTGTACGGTTTTATTAAAGTAAGTTTGTTTGCCTTTTATAAAAACTTGTAGTTATTATTATGCTTAGCAAATTTACAACACAAATTCATGGGTCTAGACCAACGTTTGGGTCAAGTTTCGTCGAATTCTGAGAACGTTCAAAATTTAGCTTTGCACAATTTTATTATTGCAACTTTGTTTCCCTTTTATACAAACTTTTAGTTATTATTACGCTTAGCAAATTTACCACAGAAATGCTTGGGTTCAGACAAACGTTTGGGTCAAGTTTTATCGAATTCTGAGAACGTTCAAAATTTAGTTGTTTTGCACGGTTTTATTAGTGCAAGTTTGTTTTTCTTTTATAAAAACTTGTAGTTATTATTATTCTTAGCAAATTACCACACAAATTCTTGGGTCTGGACGAACGTTTGGGTCAAGTTTCGTCAAATTCTAAGAACGTTCAAATTTTAGCTGTTTTGTACGGTTTTATTTAAGTAAGTTTGTCTGCCTTTTATAAAAACCTGTAGTTATTATTATGCTTAGTAAATTTACAATACAAATTCATGTGTCTAGACCAACGTTTGGGTCAAGTTTCGTCGAATTCTGAGAACGTTCAAAATTAAGCTTTGCACGATTTTATTAGAGCAACTTCGTTTCCCTTTTATACAAACTTTTAATTATTATCACGCTTAAAAAATTTACTACACAAATTCTTGGGCCTAGACCAACGTTTTGGGTCAAGTTTCGTCGAATTCTGAGAACGTTCAAAATTTAACTGTTTTGTACGGTTTTATTAAAGCAAGTTTGTTCTTCTTTTATAAAAACTTGTAATTATTATTACGCTTAGCAAATTTACCACACAAATTCTTGGGTCTAAACCTACGTTTGGGCCAAGTTTCGTCGAATTCTTGTACCGTTCAAAATTTAGCTGTTTCTTGAACGGTTTTATTAGAGCAAGTTTGTTTCTCTTTTATACAAAATCGTAGTTATTATTAAATTTAGCAAATTTATCACACAAATTCTATGGTCTAGACCAATTTTTGGGTCAAATTTCATCGAATTCTTGTAACGTTCAAAATGTAACTGTTTTGCACGGTTTTATTATAACTAGTTTGTTTCCCTTTTATACAAACTTGTAGTTGTTATTACGCTTAGCAAATTTACCACACAAACTGTTGGGTCTAGACCAACGTTTGGGTCAAGTTTCGTTGAATTCTGAGAACGTTCAAAATTAAGCTTTGCACGATTTTATTAGAGCAACTTCGTTTCCCTTTTATACAAACTTTTAATTATTATCACGCTTAAAAAATTTACTACACAAATTCTTGGGCCTAGACCAACGTTTTGGGTCAAGTTTCGTCGAATTCTGAGAACGTTCAAAATTTATCTGTTTTGTACGGTTTTATTAAAGCAAGTTTGTTCTCCTTTTATAAAAAGTTGTAGTTATTATTACGCTTAGCAAATTTACCACACGAATTCTTGGGTCTAAACCTACGTTTGGGCCAAGTTTCGTCGAATTCTGGTACCGTTCAAAATTTAGCTGTTTCTTGAACGGTTTTATTAGAGCAAGTTTGTTTCTCTTTTATACAAAAAAATCGTAGTTATTATTAAATTTAGCAAATTTATCACACAAATTCTATGGTCTAGACCAATTTTTGGGTCAAATTTCATCGAATTCTTGTAACGTTCAAAATGTAACTGTTTTGCACGGTTTTATTATAACTAGTTTGTTTCCCTTTTATACAAACTTGTAGTTGTTATTACGCTTAGCAAATTTACCATACAAACTATTGGGTCTAGACCAACGTTTGGGTCAAGTTTCGTTGAATTCTGACAATTTTTAAAATTTAGCTGTTTTGCACGGTTTTATTAGAGCAAGATTGTTTCCCTTTTATACAAACTTGTAGTTATTATTAAAGCTTAGCAAATTACCACACAAATCCTTAGGTCTAAACCAACGTTTGGGTCAAGTTTCGTCGAATTCTAAAAACGTTTAAAGTTTAGCTGTTTTGTACGGTTTTATTAAAGTAAGTTTGTTTGCCTTTTATAAAAACTTGTAGTTATTATTATGCTTAGCAAATTTACAACACAAATTCATGGGTCTAGACCAACGTTTGGGTCAAGTTTCGTCGAATTCTGAGAACGTTCAAAATTTAGCTTTGCACAATTTTATTATTGCAACTTTGTTTCCCTTTTATACAAACTTTTAGTTATTATTACGCTTAGCAAATTTACCACAGAAATGCTTGGGTTCAGACAAACGTTTGGGTCAAGTTTTATCGAATTCTGAGAACGTTCAAAATTTAGTTGTTTTGCACGGTTTTATTAGTGCAAGTTTGTTTTCCTTTTATAAAAACTTGTAGTTATTATTATTCTTAGCAAATTACCACACAAATTCTTGGGTCTGGACGAACGTTTGGGTCAAGTTTCGTCAAATTCTAAGAACGTTCAAATTTTAGCTGTTTTGTACGGTTTTATTTAAGTAAGTTTGTCTGCCTTTTATAAAAACCTGTAGTTATTATTATGCTTAGTAAATTTACAATACAAATTCATGTGTCTAGACCAACGTTTGGGTCAAGTTTCGTCGAATTCTGAGAACGTTCAAAATTAAGCTTTGCACGATTTTATTAGAGCAACTTCGTTTCCCTTTTATACAAACTTTTAATTATTATCACGCTTAAAAAATTTACTACACAAATTCTTGGGCCTAGACCAACGTTTTGGGTCAAATTTCGTCGAATTCTGAGAACGTTCAAAATTTAGCTGTTTTGTACGGTTTTATTAAAGCAAGTTTGTTCTCCTTTTATAAAAACTTGTAGTTATTATTACGCTTAGCAAATTTACCACACAAATTCTTGGGTCTAAACCTACGTTTGGGCCAAGTTTCGTCGAATTCTGGTACCGTTCAAAATTTAGCTGTTTCTTGAACGGTTTTATTAGAGCAAGTTTGTTACTCTTTTATACAAAATCGTAGTTATTATTAAACTTAGCAAATTTACCACACAAATTCTATGGTCTAGACCAATTTTTGGGTCAAATTTCATCGAATTCTTGTAACGTTCAAAATGTAACTGTTTTGCACGGTTTTATTATAACTAGTTTGTTTCCCTTTTATACAAACTTGTAGTTGTTATTACGCTTAGCAAATTTACCACACAAACTATTGGGTCTAGACCAACGTTTGGGTCAAGTTTCGTTGAATTCTGACAATTTTTAAAATTTAGCTGTTTTGCACGGTTTTATTAGAGCAAGATTGTTTCCCTTTTATACAAACTTGTAGTTATTATTAAAGCTTAGCAAATTACCACACAAATCCTTAGGTCTAAACCAACGTTTGGGTCAAGTTTCGTCGAATTCTAAAAATGTTTAAAGTTTAGCTGTTTTGTACGGTTTTATTAAAGTAAATTTGTTTGCCTTTTATAAAAACTTGTAGTTATTATTATGCTTAGCAAATTTACAACACAAATTCATGGGTCTAGACCAACGTTTGGGTCAAGTTTCGTCGAATTCTGAAAACGTTCAAAATTTAGCTTTGCACAATTTTATTATTGCAACTTTGTTTCCCTTTTATACAAACTTTTAGTTATTATTACGCTTAGCAAATTTACCACAGAAATGCTTGGGTTCAGACAAACGTTTCGGTCAAGTTTTATCGAATTCTGAGAACGTTCAAAATTTAGTTGTTTTGCACGGTTTTATTAGTGCAAGTTTGTTTCCCTTTTATAAAAACTTGTAGTTATTATTATTCTTAGCAAATTACCACACAAATTCTTTGGTCTGGACGAACGTTTGGGTCAAGTTTCGTCAAAAATTCTAAGAACGTCCAAATTTTAGCTGTTTTGTACGGTTTTATTTAAGTAAGTTTGTCTGCCTTTTATAAAACCTATAGTTATTATTATGCTTAGTAAATTTACAATACAAATTCATGGGTCTAGACCAACGTTTGGGTCAAGTTTCGTCGAATTCTGAGAACGTTCAAAATTAAGCTTTGCACGATTTTATTAGAGCAACTTCGTTTCCCATTTATACAAACTTTTAATTATTATCACGCTTAAAAAATTTACTACACAAATTCTTGGGCCTAGACCAACGTTTTGGGTCAAGTTTCGTCGAATTCTGAGAACGTTCAAAATTAAGCTTTGCACGATTTTATTAGAGCAACTTCGTTTCCTTTTTATACAAACTTTTAATTATTATCACGCTTAAAAAATTTACTACACAAATTCTTGGGCCTAGACCAACGTTTTGGGTCAAGTTTCGTCGAATTCTGAGAACGTTCAAAATTTAGCTGTTTTGTACGGTTTTATTAAAGCAAGTTTGTTCTCCTTTTATAAAAACTTGTAGTTATTATTACGCTTAGCAAATTTACCACACAAATTCTTGGGTCTAAACCTACGTTTGGGCCAAGTTTCGTCGAATTCTGGTACCATTCAAAATTTAGCTGTTTCTTGAACGATTTTATTAGAGCAAGTTTGTTACTCTTTTATACAAAATCGTAGTGATTATTAAACTTAGCAAATTTACCACACAAATTCTATGGTCTAGACCAATTTTTGGGTCAAATTTCATCGAATTCTGGTAACTTTCAAAATGTAACTGTTTTGCACGGTTTTATTATAACTAGTTTGTTTCCCTTTTATACAAACTTGTAGTTGTTATTACGCTTAGCAAATTTACCACACAAACTGTTGGGTCTAGACCAACGTTTGGGTCAAGTTTCGTTGAATTCTGACAATTTTAAAAATTTAGCTGTTTTGCACAGTTTTATTAGAGCAAGATTGTTTCCCTTTTATACAAACTTGTGTTATTATTAAAGCTTAGCAAATTACCACACAAATTCTTAGGTCTAAACCAACGTTTGGGTCAAGTTTCGTCGAATTCTAAGAACGTTTAAAGTTTAGCTGTTTTGTACGGTTTTATTAAAGTAAGTTTGTTTGCCTTTTATAAAAACTTGTAGTTATTATTATGCTTAGCAAATTTACAACCCAAGTTCATGGGTCTAGACCAACGTTTGGGTCAAGTTTCGTCGAATTCTGAGAACGTTCAAAATTTAGCTTTGCACAATTTTATTATTGCAACTTTGTTTCCCTTTTATACAAACTTTTAGTTATTATTACGCTTAGCAAATTTACCACAGAAATGCTTGGGTTCAGACAAACGTTTGGGTCAAGTTTTATCGAATTCTGAGAACGTTCAAAATTTAGTTGTTTTGCACGGTTTTATTAGTGCAAGTTTGTTTCCCTTTTATAAAAACTTGTAGTTATTATTATTCTTAGCAAATTACCACACAAATTCTTGGGTCTGGACGAACGTTTGGGTCAATTTTCGTCAAATTCTAAGAACGTTCAAATTTTAGCTGTTTTGTACGGTTTTATTTAAGTAAGTTTGTCTGCCTTTTATAAAAACCTGTAGTTATTATTATGCTTAGTAAATTTACAATACAAATTCATGGGTCTAGACCAATGTTTGGGTCAAGTTTCGTCGAATTCTGAGAACGTTCAAAATTAAGCTTTGCACGATTTTATTAGAGCAACTTCGTTTCCCTTTTATACAAACTTTTAATTATTATCACGCTTAAAAAATTTACTACACAAATTCTTGGGCCTAGACCAACGTTTTGGGTCAAGTTTCGTCGAATTCTGAGAACGTTCAAAATTTAGCTGTTTTGTACGGTTTTATTAAAGCAAGTTTGTTCTTCTTTTATAAAAACTTGTAGTTATTATTACGCTTAGCAAATTTACCACACAAATTCTTGGGTCTAAACCTACGTTTGGGCCAAGTTTCGTCAAATTCTGGTACGGTTCAAAATTTAGCTGTTTCTTGAACGGTTTTATTAGAGCAAGTTTGTTACTCTTTTATACAAAATCGTAGTTATTATTAAACTTAGCAAATTTACCACACAAATTCTATGGTCTAGACCAATTTTTGGGTCAAATTTCATCGAATTCTTGTAACGTTCAAAATGTAACTATTTTGCACGGTTTTATTATAACTAGTTTGTTTCCCTTTTATACAAACTTGTAGTTGTTATTACGCTTAGCAAATTTACCACACAAACTATTGGGTCTAGACCAATGTTTGGGTCAAGTTTCGTTGAATTCTGACAATTTTTAAAATTTAGCTGTTTTGCACGGTTTTATTAGAGCAAGATTGTTTCCCTTTTATACAAACTTGTAGTTATTATTAAAGCTTAGCAAATTACCACACAAATCCTTAGGTCTAAACCAACGTTTGGGTCAAGTTTCGTCGAATTCTAAAAACGTTTAAAGTTTAGCTGTTTTGTACGGTTTTTTTAAAGTAAGTTTGTTTGCCTTTTATAAAAACTTGTAGTTATTATTATGCATAGCAAATTTACAACACAAATTCATGGGTCTAGACCAACGTTTGGGTCAAGTTTCGTCGAATTCTGAGAACGTTCAAATTTTAGCTTTGCACAATTTTATTATTGCAACTTTGTTTCCCTTTTATACAAACTTTTAGTTATTATTACGCTTAGCAAATTTACCACAGAAATGCTTGGGTTCAGACAAACGTTTGGGTCAAGTTTTATCGAATTCTGAGAACGTTCAAAATTTAGTTGTTTTGCATGGTTTTATTAGTGCAAGTTTGTTTCCCTTTTATAAAAACTTGTAGTTATTATTATTCTTAGCAAATTACCACACAAATTCTTGGGTCTGGACGAACGTTTGGGTCAAATTTCGTCAAATTCTAAGAACGTTCAAATTTTAGCTGTTTTGTACGGTTTTATTTAAGTAAGTTTGTCTGCCTTTTATAAAAACCTGTAGTTATTATTATGCTTAGTAAATTTACAATACAAATTCATGGGTCTAGACCAACGTTTGGGTCAAGTTTCGTCGAATTCTGAGAACGTTCAAAATTAAGCTTTGCACGATTTTATTAGAGCAACTTCGTTTCCCTTTTATACAAACTTTTAATTATTATCACGCTTAAAAAATTTACTAAACAAATTCTTGGGCCTAGACCAACGTTTTGGGTCAAGTTTCGTCGAATTCTGAGAACGTTCAAAATTTAGCTGTTTTGTACGGTTTTATTAAAGCAAGTTTGTTCTCCTTTTATAAAAACTTGTAGTTATTATTACGCTTAGCAAATTTACCACACAAATTCTTGGGTCTAAACCTACGTTTGGGCCAAGTTTCGTCAAATTCTGGTACCGTTCAAAATTTAGCTGTTTCTTGAACGATTTTATTAGAGCAAGTTTGTTACTCTTTTATACAAAATCGTAGTTATTATTAAACTTAGCAAATTTACCACACAAATTCTATGGTCTAGATCAATTTTTGGGTCAAATTTCATCGAATTCTGGTAACGTTCAAAATGTAACTGTTTTGCACGGTTTTATTATAACTAGTTTGTTTCCCTTTTATACAAACTTGTAGTTGTTATTACGCTTAGCAAATTTACCACACAAACTGTTGGGTCTAGACCAACGTTTGGGTCAAGTTTCGTTGAATTCTGACAATTTTCAAAATTTATTTGTTTTGCACGGTTTTATTAGAGCAAGATTGTTTCCCTTTTATACAAACTTGTTGTTATTATTAAAGCTTAGCAAATTACCACACAAATTCTTAGGTCTAAACCAACGTTTGGGTCAAGTTTCGTCGAATTCTAAGAACGTTTAAACTTTAGCTGTTTTGTACGGTTTTATTAAAGTAAGTTTGTTTGCCTTTTATAAAAACTTGTAGTTATTATTATGCTTAGCAAATTTACAACCCAAATTCATGGGTCTAGACCAACGTTTGGGTCAAGTTTCGTCGAATTCTGAGAACGTTCATAATTTAGCTTTGCACAATTTTATTATTGCAACTTTGTTTCCCTTTTATACAAACTTTTAGTTATTATTACGCTTAGCAAATTTACCACAGAAATGCTTGGGTTCAGACAAACGTTTGGGTCAAGTTTTATCGAATTCTGAGAACGTTCAAAATTTAGTTGTTTTGCACGGTTTTATTAGTGCAAGTTTGTTTCCCTTTTATAAAAACTTGTAGTTATTATTATTCTTAGCAAATTACCACACAAATTCTTGGGTCTGGACGAACGTTTGGGTCAAGTTTCGTCAAATTCTAAGAACGTTCAAATTTTAGCTGTTTTGTACGGTTTTATTTAAGTAAGTTTGTCTGCCTTTTATAAAAACCTGTAGTTATTATTATGCTTAGTAAATTTACAATACAAATTCATGGGTCTAGACCAACGTTTGGGTCAAGTTTCGTCGAATTCCGAGAACGTTCAAAATTAAGCTTTGCACGATTTTATTAGAGCAACTTCGTTTCCCTTTTATACAAACTTTTAATTATTATCACGCTTAAAAAATTTACTACACAAATTCTTGGGCCTAGACCAACGTTTTGGGTCAAGTTTCGTCGAATTCTGAGAACGTTCAAAATTTAGCTGTTTTGTACGGTTTTATTAAAGCAAGTTTGTTCTTCTTTTATAAAAACTTGTAGTTATTATTACGCTTAGCAAATTTACCACACAAATTCTTGGGTCTAAACCTACGTTTGGGCCAAGTTTCGTCGAATTCTGGTACCGTTCAAAATTTAGCTGTTTCTTGAACGGTTTTATTAGAGCAAGTTTGTTACTCTTTTATACAAAATCGTAGTTATTATTAAACTTAGCAAATTTACCACACAAATTCTATGGTCTAGACCAATTTTTGGGTCAAATTTCATCGAATTCTTGTAACGTTCAAAATGTAACTGTTTTGCACGGTTTTATTATAACTAGTTTGTTTCCCTTTTATACAAACTTGTAGTTGTTATTACGCTTAGCAAATTTACCACACAAACTATTGGGTCTAGACCAACGTTTGGGTCAAGTTTCGTTGAATTCTGACAATTTTTAAAATTTAGCTGTTTTGCACGGTTTTATTAGAGCAAGATTGTTTCCCTTTTATACAAACTTGTAGTTATTATTAAAGCTTAGCAAATTACCACACAAATCCTTAGGTCTAAACCAACGTTTGGGTCAAGTTTCGTCGAATTCTAAAAACGTTTAAAGTTTAGCTGTTTTGTACGGTTTTATTAAAGTAAGTTTGTTTGCCTTTTATAAAAACTTGTAGTTATTATTATGCATAGCAAATTTACAACACAAATTCATGGGTCTAGACCAACGTTTGGGTCAAGTTTCGTCGAATTCTGAGAACGTTCAAAATTTAGCTTTGCACAATTTTATTATTGCAACTTTGTTTCCCTTTTATACAAACTTTTAGTTATTATTACGCTTAGCAAATTTACCACAGAAATGCTTGGGTTCAGACAAACGTTTGGGTCAAGTTTTATCGAATTCTGAGAACGTTCAAAATTTAGTTGTTTTGCACGGTTTTATTAGTGCAAGTTTGTTTCCCTTTTATAAAAACTTGTAGTTATTATTATTCTTAGCAAATTACCACACAAATTCTTGGGTCTGGACGAACGTTTGGGTCACGTTTCGTCAAATTCTGAGAACGTTCAAAATTAAGCTTTGCACGATTTTATTAGAGCAAACTTCGTTTCCCTTTTATACAAACTTTGAATTATTATCACGCTTAAAAAATTTACTACACAAATTCTTGGGCCTAGACCAACGTTTTGGGTCAAGTTTCGTCGAATTCTGAGAACGTTCAAAATTTAGCTGTTTTCTACGGTTTTATTAAAGCAAGTTTGTTCTCTTTTATAAAAACTTGTAGTTATTATTACGCTTAGCAAATTTACCACACAAATTCTTGGGTCAAACCTACGTTTGGGCCAAGTTTCGTCGAATTCTGGTACCGTTCAAAATTTAGCTGTTTCTTGAACGATTTTATTAGAGCAAGTTTGTTACTCTTTTATACAAAATCGTAGTTATTATTAAACTTAGCAAATTTACCACACAAATTCTATGGTCTAGACCAATTTTTGGGTCAAATTTCATCGAATTCTGGTAACGTTCAAAATGTAACTGTTTTGCACGGTTTTATTATAACTAGTTTGTTTCCCTTTTATACAAACTTGTAGTTGTTATTACGCTTAGCAAATTTACCACACAAACTGTTGGGTCTAGACCAACGTTTGGGTCAAGTTTCGTTGAATTCTGACAATTTTCAAAATTTAGTTGTTTTGCACGGTTTTATTAGAGCAAGATTGTTTCCCTTTTATACAAACTTGTTGTTATTATTAAAGCTTAGCAAATTACCACACAAATTCTTAGGTCTAAACCAACGTTTGGGTCAAGTTTCGTCGAATTCTAAGAACGTTTATACTTTAGCTGTTTTGTACGGTTTTATTAAAGTAAGTTTGTTTGCCTTTTATAAAAACTTGTAGTTATTATTATGCTTAGCAAATTTACAACCCAAATTCATGGGTCTAGACCAACGTTTGGGTCAAGTTTCGTCGAATTCTGAGAACGTTCATAATTTAGCTTTGCACAATTTTATTATTGCAACTTTGTTTCCCTTTTATACAAACTTTTAGTTATTATTACGCTTAGCAAATTTACCACAGAAATGCTTGGGTTCAGACAAACGTTTGGGTCAAGTTTTATCGAATTCTGAGAACGTTCAAAATTTAGTTGTTTTGCACGGTTTTATTAGTGCAAGTTTGTTTCCCTTTTATAAAAACTTGTAGTTATTATTATTCTTAGCAAATTACCACACAAATTCTTGGGTCTGGACGAACGTTTGGGTCAAGTTTCGTCAAATTCTAAGAACGTTCAAATTTTAGCTGTTTTGTACGGTTTTATTTAAGTAAGTTTGTCTGCCTTTTATAAAAACCTGTAGTTATTATTATGCTTAGTAAATTTACAATACAAATTCATGGGTCTAGACCAACGTTTGGGTCAAGTTTCGTCGAATTCTGAGAACGTTCAAAATTAAGCTTTGCACGATTTTATTAGAGCAACTTCGTTTCCCTTTTATACAAACTTTTAATTATTATCACGCTTAAAAAATTTACTACACAAATTCTTGGGCCTAGACCAACATTTTGGGTCAAGTTTCGTCGAATTCTGAGAACGTTCAAAATTTAACTGTTTTGTACGGTTTTATTAAAGCAAGTTTGTTCTTCTTTTATAAAAACTTGTAGTTATTATTACGCTTAGCAAATTTACCACACAAATTCTTGGGTCTAAACCTACGTTTGGGCCAAGTTTCGTCGAATTCTGGTACCGTTCAAAATTTAGCTGTTTCTTGAACGGTTTTATTAGAGCAAGTTTGTTTCTCTTTTATACAAAATCGTAGTTATTATTAAATTTAGCAAATTTATCACACAAATTCTATGGTCTAGACCAATTTTTGGGTCAAATTTCATCGAATTCTTGTAACGTTCAAAATGTAACTGTTTTGCACGGTTTTATTATAACTAGTTTGTTTCCCTTTTATACAAACTTGTAGTTGTTATTACGCTTAGCAAATTTACCACACAAACTGTTGGGTCTAGACCAACGTTTGGGTCAAGTTTCGTTGAATTCTGAGAACGTTCAAAATTAAGCTTTGCACGATTTTATTAGAGCAACTTCGTTTCCCTTTTATACAAACTTTTAATTATTATCACGCTTAAAAAATTTACTACACAAATTCTTGGGCCTGGACCAACGTTTTGGGTCAAGTTTCGTCGAATTCTGAGAACGTTCAAAATTTAGCTGTTTTGTACGGTTTTATTAAAGTAAGTTTGTTTGCCTTTTATAAAAACTTGTAGTTATTATTACGCTTAGCAAATTTACCACACCAATTCTTGGGTCTAAACCTACGTTTGGGCCAAGTTTCGTCGAATTCTGGTACCGTTCAAAATTTAGTTATTTCTTGAACGGTTTTATTAGAGCAAGTTTGTTTCTCTTTTATACAAAATCGTAGTTATTATTAAACTTAGCAAATTTACCACACAAATTCTATGGTCTAGACCAATTTTTGGGTCAAATTTCATCGAATTCTTGTAACGTTCAAAATGTAACTGTTTTGCACGGTTTTATTATAACTAGTTTGTTTCCCTTTTATACAAACTTGTAGTTGTTATTACGCTTAGCAAATTTACCACACAAACGGTTGGGTAGACCAACGTTTGGGTCAAGTTTCATTGAATTCTGACAATTTTTAAAATTTAGCTCTTTTGCACGGTTTTATTAGAGCAAGATTGTTTCCCTTTTATACAAACTTGTAGTTATTATTAAAGCTTAGCAAATTACCACACAAATCCTTAGGTCTAAACCAACGTTTGGGTCAAGTTTCGTCGAATTCTAAAAACGTTTAAAGTTTAGCTGTTTTGTACGGTTTTATTAAAGTAAGTTTGTTTGCCTTTTATAAAAACTTGTAGTTATTATTATGCTTAGCAAATTTACAACACAAATTCATGGGTCTAGACCAACATTTGGGTCAAGTTTCGTCGAATTCTGAGAACGTTCAAAATTTAGCTTTGCACAATTTTATTATTGCAACTTTGTTTCCCTTTTATACAAACGTTTAGTTATTATTACGCTTAGCAAATTTACCACAGAAATGCTTGGGTTCAGACAAACGTTTCGGTCAAGTTTTATCGAATTCTGAGAACGTTCAAAATTTAGTTGTTTTGCACGGTTTTATTAGTGCAAGTTTGTTTCCCTTTTATAAAAACTTGTAGTTATTATTATTCTTAGCAAATTACCACACAAATTCTTGGGTCTGGACGAACGTTTGGGTCAAGTTTCGTCAAATTCTAAGAACGTTCAAATTTTAGCTGTTTTGTACGGTTTTATTTAAGTAAGTTTGTCTGCCTTTTATAAAAACCTGTAGTTATTATTATGCTTAGTAAATTTACAATACAAATTCATGGGTCTAGACCAACGTTTGGGTCAAGTTTCGTCGAATTCTGAGAACGTTCAAAATTAAGCTTTGCACGATTTTATTAGAGCAACTTCGTTTCCCTTTTATACAAACTTTTAATTATTATCACGCTTAAAAAATTTACTACACAAATTCTTGGGCCTAGACCAACGTTTTGGGTCAAGTTTCGTCGAATTCTGAGAACGTTCAAAATTTAGCTGTTTTGTACGGTTTTATTAAAGCAAGTTTGTTCTCCTTTTATAAAAACTTGTAGTTATTATTACGCTTAGCAAATTACCACACAAATTCTTGGGTCTAAACCTACGTTTGGGCCAAGTTTCGTCGAATTCTGGTACCGTTCAAAATTTAGCTGTTTCTTGAACGGTTTTATTAGAGCAAGTTTTTTACTCTTTTATACAAAATCGTAGTTATTATTAAACTTAGCAAATTTACCACACAAATTCTATGGTCTAGACCAATTTTGGGGTCAAATTTCATGGAATTCTGGTAACGTTCAAAATGTAACTGTTTTGCACGATTTTATTATAACTAGATTGTTTCCCTTTTACACAAACTTGTAGTTGTTTATTACGCTTAGCAAATTTACCACACAAACTGTTGGGTCTAGACCAACGTTTGGGTCAAGTTTCGTTGAATTCTGACAATTTTCAAAATTTAGCTGTTTTGCACGGTTTTATTAGAGCAAGATTGTTTCCCTTTTATACAAACTTGTAGTTATTATTAAAGCTTAGAAAATTACCACACAAATCCTTAGGTCTAAACCAACGTTTGGGTATAGTTTCGTCGAATTCTAAAAACGTTTAAAGTTTAGCTGTTTTGTACGGTTTTATTAAAGTAAGTTTGTTTGCCTTTTATAAAAACTTGTAGTTATTATTATGCTTAGCAAATTTACAACACAAATTCATGGGTCTAGACCAACGTTTGGGTCAAGTTTCGTCGAATTCTGAGAACGTTCAAAATTTAGCTTTGCACAATTTTATTATAGCAACTTTGTTTCCCTTTTATACAAACTTTTAGTTATTATTACGCTTAGCAAATTTACCACAGAAATACTTGGGTTCACACAAACGTTTGGGTCAAGTTTCATCGAATTCTGAGAACGTTCAAAATTTAGTTGTTTTGCACGGTTTTATTAGTGCAAGTTTGTTTCCCTTTTATAAAAACTTGTAGTATTATTATTCTTAGCAAATTACCACACAAATTCTTGGGTCTGGACGAACGTTTGGGTCAAGTTTCGTCAAAAATTCTAAGAACGTTCAAATTTTAGCTGTTTTGTACGGTTTTATTTAAGTAAGTTTGTCTGCCTTTTATAAAACCTGTAGTTATTATTATGCTTAGTAAATTTACAATACAAATTCATGGGTCTAGACCAACGTTTGGGTCAAGTTTCGTCGAATTCTGAGAACGTTCAAAATTAAGCTTTGCACGATTTTATTAGAGCAACTTCGTTTCCCTTTTATACAAACTTTTAATTATTATCACGCTTAAAAAATTTACTACACAAATTCTTGGGCCTAGACCAACGTTTTGGGTCAAGTTTCGTCGAATTCTGAGAACGTTCAAAATTTAGCTGTTTTCTACGGTTTTATTAAAGCAAGTTTGTTCTCCTTTTATAAAAACTTGTAGTTATTATTACACTTAGCAAATTTACCACACGAATTCTTGGGTCTAAACCTACGTTTGGGCCAAGTTTCGTCGAATTCTGGTACCGTTCAAAATTTAGCTGTTTCTTGAACGGTTTTATTAGAGCAAGTTTGTTTCTCTTTTATACAAAATCGTAGTTATTATTAAATTTAGCAAATTTACCACACAAATTCTATGGTCTAGACCAATTTTTGGGTCAAATTTCATGGAATTCTGGTAACGTTCAAAATGTAACTGTTTTGCACGGTTTTATTATAACTAGTTTGTTTCCCTTTTATACAAACTTGTAGTTGTTATTACGCTTATCAAATTTACCACACAAATTGTTGGGTCTAGACCAACGTTTGGGTCAAGTTTCGTTGAATTCTGACAATTTTCAAAATTTAGCTGTTTTGCACGGTTTTATTAGAGCAAGATTGTTTCCCTTTTATACAAACTTGTAGTTATTATTAAAGCTTAGAAAATTACCACACAAATCCTTAGGTCTAAACCAACATTTGGGTATAGTTTCGTCGAATTCTAAAAACGTTTAAAGTTTAGCTGTTTTGTACGGTTTTATTAAAGTAAGTTTGTTTGCCTTTTATAAAAACTTGTAGTTATTATTATGCTTAGCAAATTTACAACACAAATTCATGGGTCTAGACCAACGTTTGGGTCAAGTTTCGTCGAATTCTGAGAACGTTCAAAATTTAGCTTTGCACAATTTTATTATAGCAACTTTGTTTCCCTTTTATACAAACTTTTAGTTATTATTACGCTTAGCAAATTACCACAGAAATACTTGGGTTCACACAAACGTTTGGGTCAAGTTTCATCGAATTCTGAGAACGTTCAAAATTTAGTTGTTTTGCACGGTTTTATTAGTGCAAGTTTGTTTCCCTTTTATAAAAACTTGTAGTTATTATTATTCTTAGCAAATTACCACACAAATTCTTGGGTCTGGACGAACGTTTGGGTCAAGTTTCGTCAAAAATTCTAAGAACGTTCAAATTTTAGCTGTTTTGTACGGTTTTATTTAAGTAAGTTTGTCTGCCTTTTATAAAAACCTGTAGTTATTATTATGCTTAGTAAATTTACAATACAAATTCATGGGTCTAGACCAACGTTTGGGTCAAGTTTCGTCGAATTTTGAGAACGTTCAAAATTAAGCTTTGCACGATTTTATTAGAGCAATTTCGTTTCCCTTTTTTACAAACATTTAATTATTATCACGCTTAAAAAATTTACTACACAAATTCTTGGGCCTAGACCAACGTTTTGGGTCAAGTTTCGTCGAATTCTGAGAACGTTCAAAATTTAGCTGTTTTCTACGGTTTTATTAAAGCAAGTTTGTTCTCCTTTTATAAAAACTTGTAGTTATTATTACGCTTAGCAAATTTACCACACGAATTCTTGGGTCTAAACCTACGTTTGGGCCAAGTTTCGTCGAATTCTGGTACCGTTCAAAATTTAACTGTTTCTTGAACGGTTTTATTAGAGCAAGTTTGTTTCTCTTTTATACAAAATCGTAGTTATTATTAAATTTAGCAAATTTACCACACAAATTCTATGGTCTAGACCAATTTTTGGGTCAAATTTCATGGAATTCTGGTAACGTTCAAAATGTAACTGTTTTGCACGGTTTTATTATAACTAGTTTGTTTCTCTTTTATAAAAACTTGTAGTTATTATTATTCTTAGCAAATTACCACACAAATTCTTGGGTCTGGACGAACGTTTGGGTCAAGTTTCGTCAAAAATTCTAAGAACGTTCAAATTTTAGCTGTTTTGTACGGTTTTATTTAAGTAAGTTTGTCTGCCTTTTATAAAAACCTGTAGTTATTATTATGCTTAGTAAATTTACAATACAAATTCATGGGTCTAGACCAACGTTTGAGTCAAGTTTCGTCGAATTCTGAGAACGTTCAAAATTAAGCTTTGCACGATTTTATTAGAGCAACTTCGTTTCCCTTTTTTACAAACATTTAATTATTATCACGCTTAAAAAATTTACTACACAAATTCTTGGGCCTAGACCAACGTTTTGGGTCAAGTTTCGTCGAATTCTGAGAACGTTCAAAATTTAGCTGTTTTCTACGGTTTTATTAAAGCAAGTTTGTTCTCCTTTTATAAAAACTTGTAGTTATTATTACGCTTAGCAAATTTACTACACGAATTCTTGGGTCTAAACCTACGTTTGGGCCAAGTTTCGTCGAATTCTGGTACCGTTCAAAATTTAACTGTTTCTTGAACGGTTTTATTAGAGCAAGTTTGTTTCTCTTTTATACAAAATCGTAGTTATTATTAAATTTAGCAAATTTACCACACAAATTCTATGGTCTAGACCAATTTTTGGGTCAAATTTCATGGAATTCTGGTAACGTTCAAAATGTAACTGTTTTGCACGGTTTTATTATAACTAGTTTGTTTCTCTTTTATAAAAACTTGTAGTTATTATTATTCTTAGCAAATTACCACACAAATTCTTGGGTCTGGACGAACGTTTGGGTCAAGTTTCGTCAAAAATTCTAAGAACGTTCAAATTTTAGCTGTTTTGTACGGTTTTATTTAAGTAAGTTTGTCTGCCTTTTATAAAAACCTGTAGTTATTATTATGCTTAGTAAATTTACAATACAAATTCATGGGTCTAGACCAACGTCTGGGTCAAGTTTCGTCGAATTCTGAGAACGTTCAAAATTAAGCTTTGCACGATTTTATTAGAGCAACTTCGTTTCCCTTTTATACAAACTTTTAATTATTATCACGCTTAAAAAATTTACTACACAAATTCTTGGGCCTAGACCAACGTTTTGGGTCAAGTTTCGTCGAATTCTGAGAACGTTCAAAATTTAGCTGTTTTCTACGGTTTTATTAAAGCAAGTTTGTTCTCCTTTTATAAAAACTTGTAGTTATTATTACGCTTAGCAAATTTACCACACAAATTCTAGGGTCTAAACCTACGTTTGGCCCAAGTTTCGTCGAATTCTGGTACCGTTCAAAATTTAGCTGTTTCTTGAACGGTTTTATTAGAGCAAGTTTGTTTCTCTTTTATACAAAATCGTAGTTATTATTAAATTTAGCAAATTTACCACACAAATTCTATGGTCTAGACCAATTTTTGGGTCAAATTTCATCGAATTCTGGTAACGTTCAAAATGTAACTGTTTTGCACGGTTTTATTATAACTAGTTTGTTTCCCTTTTATACAAACTTGTAGTTGTTATTACGCTTATCAAATTTACCACACAAATTGTTGGGTCTAGACCAACGTTTGGGTCAAGTTTCGTTGAATTCTGACAATTTTCAAAATTTAGCTGTTTTGCACGGTTTTATTAGAGTAAGATTGTTTCCCTTTTATACAAACTTGTAGTTATTATTAAAGCTTAGAAAATTACCACACAAATCCTTAGGTCTAAACCAACGTTTGGGTATAGTTTCGTCGAATTCTAAAAACGTTTAAAGTTTAGCTGTTTTGTACGGTTTTATTAAAGTAAGTTTGTTTGCCTTTTATAAAAACTTGTAGTTATTATTATGATTAGCAAATTTACAACACAAATTCATGGGTCTAGACCAACGTTTGGGTCAAGTTTCGTCGAATTCTGAGAACGTTCAAAATTTAGCTTTGCACAATTTTATTATAGCAACTTTGTTTCCCTTTTATACAAACTTTTAGTTATTATTACGCTTAGCAAATTACCACAGAAATACTTGGGTTCACACAAACGTTTGGGTCAAGTTTCATCGAATTCTGAGAACGTTCAAAATTTAGTTGTTTTGCACGGTTTTATTAGTGCAAGTTTGTTTCCCTTTTATAAAAACTTGTAGTTATTATTATTCTTAGCAAATTACCACACACATTTATGGGTCTGGACGAACGTTTGGGTCAAGTTTCGTCAAAAATTCTAA